>NC_091283.1:777316749-777941749 GCF_032444005.1 Ranitomeya imitator
CCCTAACCCTAACCCTAGCCCTAACCCTAGCCCTAACCCTAGCCCTAACCCTAGCCCTAACCCTAACCCTAGCCCTAACCCTAGCCCTAACCCTAGCCCTAGCCCTAACCCTAGCCCTAACCCTAGCCCTAACCCTAGCCCTAACCCTAACCCTAGCCCTAACCCTAGCCCTAACCCTAGCCCTAACCCTAACCCTAGCCCTAGCCCTAACCCTAGCCCTAACCCTAACCCTAGCCCTAACCCTAGCCCTAACCCTAGCCCTAACCCTAACCCTAGCCCTAACCCTAGCCCTAACCCTAGCCCTAGCCCTAACCCTAGCCCTAACCCTAGCCCTAACCCTAGCCCTAGCCCTAACCCTAGCCCTAACCCTAGCCCTAACGGGAAAATGGAAATAAATACATTTTTTTTTTTTTCCCTAACTAAGGGGGTGATGAAGGGGGGTTTGATTTACTTTTATAGCGAGTTTTTTAGCGGATTTTTATGATTGGCAGCCGTCACACACTGAAAGACCCTTTTTATTGCAAAAAATATTTTTTGCAATACCACATTTTGAGAGCTATAATTTTTCCATATTTTGGTCCACAGAGTCATGTGAGGTCTTGTTTTTTGCGGGACGAGTTGACGTTTTTATTGAAAACATTTTTGGGCACGTGACATTTTTTTATCGCTTTTTATTCCGATTTTTGTGAGGAAGAATGACCAAAAGCCAGCTATTCATGAATTTCTATTGGGGGAGGCGTTTATACCGTTCCGCGTTTGGTAAAATTGATAAATCAGTTTTATTCTTCGGGTCAGTACGATTACAGCGATACCTCATTTATATCATTTTTTTATGGTTTGGTGCTTTTATACGATAAAAACTATTTTACAGAAAAAATAATTATTTTTGCATCGCTTTATTCTCAGGACTATAACTTTTTTATTTTTTTTGCTGATGATGCTGTATGGCGGCTCTTTTTTTGCGGGACAATATGACGCTTTCAGCGGTACCATGGTTATTTATATCTGTCCTTTTGATCGCGTGTTATTCCACTTTTTGTTCGGCGGTATGATAATAAAGCGTTGTTTTTTGCCTCGTTTTTTTTTTTTTTTTCTTACGGTGTTTACTGAAGGGGTTAACTAGTGGGACAGTTTTATAGGTCGGGTCGTTACGGACGCGGCGATACTAAATATGTGTACTTTTATTGTTTTTTTTTTTTTATTTAGATGAAGAAATGTATTTATGGGAATAATATTTTTTTTTTTTTTTCATTATTTTGGAATATTTTTTTTAATTTTTTTTACACATTTGGAAAAATTTTTTTTTACTTTTTTACTTTGTCCCAGGGGGGGACATCACAGATCAGTGATCTGACAGTTTGCACAGCACTCTGTCAGATCACTGATCTGACATGCAGCGCTGCAGCCTTCACAGTGCCTGCTCTGAGCAGGCTCTGTGAAGCCACCTCCCTCCCTGCAGGACCCGGATCCGCGGCCATCTTGGATCCGGGGCTCGAGCAGGGAGGGAGGTGAGGAGACCCTCGCAGCAACGCGATCACATCGCGTTGCTGCGGGGGGCTCAGGGAAGCCCGCAGGGAGCCCCCTCCCTGCGCGGTGCTTCCCTGCACCGCCGGCACATCGCGATCATCTTTGATCGCGGTGTGCCAGGGGTTAATGTGCCGGGGGCGGTCCGTGACCGCTCCTGGCACATAGTGCCGGATGTCAGCTGCAATAAGCAGCTGACACCCGGCCGCGATCGGCCGCGCTCCCCCCGTGAGCGCGGCCGATCGGCTATGACGTACTATCCCGTCCAGGGTCAGATAAGCCCAGGGCACCTCGACGGGATAGTACGTCTAAGGTCACAGAGGGGTTAAAGACCATTATATCATTTTCATCTCATTTTTACATTTTTTTTTACTTTTATGTGCTAATTACCTTGTAAGCCTTGAGAACTAGATGCATGCATTTCTTATTATTTCCTTATGAAATATTCACAGTCTATCCATATATTCATATTCACTCAATCATCTCATAAATATGCGAGATAAATGTCTGCGAGTTTTTCTGTTTTCCTCTAGAGAAAGCCATAAACTGGATGTGGGTGTTGTTGAGAGACAAATGATCTATTAATGCCATGGTGAGGAATGAGCTGTGCAGGGGCATGTTTTATATATATTACTAAAAATGACATAATTGACTTGCACTTTGCAATAGAAAACTTCCCTCAAGTGCTTAAATCAGATTATTTTGGTGTTGTACTGACTAAGTATTGCCTTCCTTGTAAATCCATTAGAAGTAGGAAAGTCTGAAAGTTTTCTTGCGCACATGAATTTATAGGTTGTTAAAGCCAAAGTGTTATTGTATTTGTGAAGGTAATCATTTATTGTTTTTATGATGCATGGTGTAAGCCTAAAAAGGAAGTTTTGTGGTTTTGTTCTAATGCATACATCTACGGATATCAATATTCAACACCGACATCCTCCTTAAAAGCTACGAAGTTTCTCCTGGTGCTCAAGGGTTATTCCAAAAAAAAGAGGAAAAAAAGCTATACCTGTCTATTGCTCTGCAGTCCTGTCCTTTGGAGAGGATAACATTCTGATCGCCGAGGGTCTGAGCACTGGGGCTCACAGCTGTCCCAAAATCGGGGCTTTAGAACCTCAAAAATGGGGCACGTCAGGCTTGTCCTGAATGGAGAAGGGGTGGCCATGAGCAGTCTCCACTCCATTTATTGTCTATACGACGGTAGAGTGGAGAGAACATTCTGTGAACCTCTGCTCCATTCAGAACGAGGCTGCTAATCCCCATTTTGGGGGTTTTAAAGCTCCGATTTCGGGATCGCTGCAGCTAGTCTTATAGACAATGAATGGAATGGAGACTGTGTATGTGAATCTCTGCTCTATTCAGAAAGCCAATTTTTGGAGATTTGAAGCTCCGATCTTGGGATCGCTGGATGTCCCAGTGATTAGAAGGTTAGTCCCTGTCCTATGGGTAGGGAATAACTTTTTGAGAGGAATAACCCTGTAAGGTGGCCTTACATTAAACTAATTTAGGTCAAATCCACAGATATTCCTGAGTCTGGCAGACCATCTAATGTGTATTCAATATTTGGCTGATATTTGTTTGGCCTGTGTCAGGGAAAAATAGAATAAGCATGATGAATATCAACATGCCTAATCCTTTCTTCTCCAGGTGCCACCAAACGTGTCTGCCAACATCTTATTCCGTGTTCAGAACACAAGTACACAGTCAGCAGAAGTGAATATTCATGTCAATAGGGAGATTGGGATGAAAACTAGCTGGCAGCTAAATTAGTCCCCGGTCAATAGGTATTAGGAGGGTATAGATACTTTTAAACATGGCGGAATACGTTGCCGTTACTTCAGATCACCCCTTTCTCCAGTGGTAGTGGACAATTTAGTGAGTGGGGGGGGGCAGGGCACAACAATTGATGTTATGTGTCAGTATCTTCCCGAAGTCTCTTTTAAAGCATTAGGGCAGAAGGGGAGTGACATGGCATAAAACCAAATTGTATTTCTTTAGAGGTTTCCCTCTTTGCAGTTTTAGGCCTCATTCAGACATCTGTTTTCTTTTTTTGGGGGGGTTATCATTCCTGAAAACAGACCATTTTTATAGATCCATTCACTTAACTGGTCAAGATTGACCCACAAATTGGATCACAAATGGTCAATTAGTCCGCAAGAAAAATGGACAAGTGAACATGTCTGTAGAGTATAATAAGATAATAGATATGTGCTGTATCCATGAAAAACACAGATAGGAAATGGATGACAAAAACAAACTCCTGAATGACGCCTAAGTGCGATTACTCTTCAGCCAAAAAGAAAAGTGGTAAACAAATTGTGCCGTAACTTTTCATGCACTTCTTAGGTTCTTTACTATGTTTGCTAAAAAAATGTTTTTAGAATACATAATCCATCCCAAGCTCTGCACAACATATTTGAGGTAGCAAGGGTTCCTGGGAGATTTCAGCTCTGAGACCTGCAGAATTGTAAATTCAGCTCTGTGCTATAATTCTTTCAGGCTGCAACTGAGAATTAGTATGGAGAAACAACACGTCTACAAAGTTCCTCAACTTTTTATCAATTAATTCAGAATATAATATTATATATATTATTATATATTATATTATAATATTATTATAATAATTAAACTCTTGTTCAAAGCTGTACCTACACTTTAGAGATAATGCTAGTAATATTTCAGGAAAAAATGCAATTATTTTGGCTGTTGATTTCTCTGTAAGGCTATTTCGCTGAAGTCAGTGGCATGAAAAGCAATTTAATTTTAAGCATTAATAAATACATTGTTTGTTGAGAGGAGCTATTTAATCTGTATGGCTGATAATTGTTTGATAAAATGTTGACATCTTTGATGTACAGAGAGTTTGAGATAATCTGCCCGGGCACCAAAAGTCACCTTGTGCTTTTTTTTTTTCGATTACTCTTGTTCTTAAAGTACCAGAGAACTTAAAAATGCAAAGTGGTAAATTGAATATTAAAGTTTATTAGGAGATATTAACTGTTTCTTTATCAGAGTATTCAGAATCAAGGTATTTTCTTTTATTTCCAAGTTTATGAAATGTTCTTGCTTTCTTATTCATTTTTATATTAGAGTTGTTAAATATACATTTTCCATACATTTATTTATGTATTTATTCAGGACTTCTTACCAGATGTGATGCTCCAAAGAAAATATCTTAATAATTAAAAAATGTAGTGATTTATTTGTATTGGCCTCAAAATATATCATTGCAGCAAAATACGAAATATGTGAATTAGTCCCATGGTTAGTTCATTAAATTGGTTCCATTTTGTTCATCCACCTGTCTCTGGATCCTGTGTAGACGTTTTATCAGCTGCTCGTTCACAAGTGTCCGTCCAATTTACAGTAGGCCACAAAAGCACGTGTCAGCTGCTTATCCAGTAGTGTCAAAGTCCAGGAAATACAGTAGTAGGCCCCAGGAGCACATGTCAACTAGAGTTGAGCGACCTTGACCTTTTTAGAGTCGAGCCGGGTTTCGCGAAACCCGACTAACTCAAAAGTCGGGTCGAGTGAAATCGGCCGATTATGGCGAAAAGTCGGGATCGACCGAAACCCGAAACCCAATGCAAGTCAATGGGGCAGCATAGTCGGCAGTGAGTGGGGGCCAGGAAAACACCTAGAGTGCCCATTTTAATGTCAAAACCATCCATTCTTCTTAATGAAGCTTGTCAAGCGTAATTTACCTTATAATAATTGGAAGGCATTTGAAATTGGGGGTCATTTGGCTAAAGTTGTGTGGGGTAGGGCTGGTTCAAGTAATTAGTGGGCCCAGGAAATCTGGACCACGTCACGGCAGTGGAGCAGGGAGAGGTAAGTATTTCAACTTTGCAAGTGCTGTGATCCTGAGCAAGCAGGGGGGGCCCACTTGTTGGCATTGGCACTGGCACAGGGCCCCTCAAAGTACAGCGGTGTGTTTGCACGGCGGGGGCGCCTCCCACCGGCAGCAACACTTTTGCGTACTATGAGAGGCCCTGTGCCAGTGACGTCGCCAACTAGTATTCCTCCCCCCACCTGATGAAGGAACCTGCACTTTCATCTGCACCTTCCTCTTTGTCCCCGTGTAAGGTGGTATGGTATGCGGGAAGAGCAACCTGACTTTCAGCAGGGTCACAATGTTGTTGTGTAGCATGCACGGGGAATGTTGCGTTATGGGTCAATGTACCAGCAGACTCATCTATCACTGGCTGGGCAATGGGCACGATGAAGTGGAAACACAGATATAGGCCCAAAGAATAAAGTGGGCTAAATGCAGTTCAAAATTGGTAACACAGGAATAACCAGGGGGCATTGCAGTGGAGGACAACTGGAATGAGAGGCTGACACAGAGAGTAGGGCCAAATCAGTAAGTAGTCAAAATGCAGTTCAAAATTGGCAACCGTAGTAAACAGGCGGCACAGCTTTGTTCAGTGGAGGAGAACAGCAAGGAGTGGCAGACACCGATAGTAGGCCCCAACCCAACTAGTAGGCAAAATGCATTCTAACATTAACAACTACTTAACGAGAGCCTGAAAATGGAATTTCAGGACAGGAAACCAGGAGAACAGCAAGGAGTGGCAGACACCGATAGTAGGCCCCAAACCAACTAGTACGCCAAATGCAGTTGTTCCATTTAACCACAATTTAATGAGAGCCTGAAGATAGAAGCTCAGGAAAGGCAACCTGGGGAACACCTTGGAGTGTAACACACCATCTCTCTCCACCCCATACCCATTTTGTAGGCCTAATGCAGTGTACTTTTCTACAACTACTAAACGAGAGTCAGAAGACCGAAGCAATGGCAAGGAAACCTGGGGAACACCTTGGAGTGTAACACACCATCTCTCTCCACCCCATACCCAATTTGTAGGCCTAATGCAGTGTAGTTTCCAAGAACTACTAAACGAGAGCCGGAAGATCGAAGCTCAGGAAAGGCAACCTGGGGAACACCTTGGAGTGTAACACACCCTCTCTCTACACCCCATACCCAATTTGAAGGCCTAATGCAGTGTAGTTTCCAAGAACTACTAAACGAGAGCCGGAAGATCGAAGCTCAGGAAAGGCAACCTGGGGAACACCTTGGAGTGTAACACACCCTCTCTCTACACCCCATACCCAATTTGAAGGCCTAATGCAGTGTAGTTTCCAAGAACTACTAAACGAGAGCCGGAAGATCGAAGCTCAGGAAAGGCAACCTGGGGAACACCTTGGAGTGTAACACACCCTCTCTCTACACCTCATACCCAATTTGAAGGCCTAATGCAGCGTAGTTTCCAACAACTACTAAACGAGAGCC
The DNA here is from genome assembly GCF_032444005.1 of Ranitomeya imitator. NCBI lineage: Eukaryota > Metazoa > Chordata > Amphibia > Anura > Dendrobatidae > Ranitomeya > Ranitomeya imitator. Next base: position 777,323,564 of record NC_091283.1, read on the forward strand.
GGAAGATCGAAGCTCAGGAAAGGCAACCTGGGGAACACCTTGGAGTGTAACAAACCCTCTCTCTACACCCCATACCCAATTTGTAGGCCTAATGCAGCGTAGTTTCCGACAACTACTAAACGAGAGCATGAAGATCGAAGCTCAGGAAAGGCAACCTGGGGAACACCTTGGAGTGTAACACACCCTCTCTTTACACCCCATACCCAATTTGAAGGCCTAATGCAGTGTAGTTTCCAAGAACTACTAAACGAGAGCCGGAAGATCGAAGCTCAGGAAAGGCAACCTGGGGAACACCTTGGAGTGGAACACACCATCTCTCTACACCCCATACCCAATTTGAAGGCCTAATGCAGCGTAGTTTCCAACAACTACTAAACGAGAGCCGGAAGATCGAAGCTCAGGAAAGGCAACCTGGGGAACACCTTGGAGTGTAACACAACGTCTCTCTACACCACGGAAGGGCTGATTCTTAGGAAGGAAGGCTGTTGGAAATAAGCATTGCGCGTCCGAGGGTGATTATATTCTTATTAGGTATATATTCACCCTCGGACGCGCCCTGCTTCTTTATTTGGAATGAATGTTTATTTGCAATGTGGTGTTGACTTTCTCTATTATTTTGGTAATTAATGATTTTATTATTTTCATTGTTTTGCATCTTCTCGGCAATAATATAAAGAAGACGCGACAGGACAACACTCGGTGGATGCCATATCTGTGTTTTCAATTTAAAAAACCTTTCAGTTAACTACTTGCAGGAGAAAGTAATTGTAGCTGGTGGCCATTTTTAGTACTGTACCAGATTTTAGTTGTGTGTTTGTTTTTAATGTTAAAATGTCTGCATTTGATATCTCACCAGTATTTTCTTTTTTATAAGCAAAATACTTTTTTTTTATTTTATGATGTTGGTTCAAGGGGTACACGGGCAGCAGTAGACAGGTCAGTGGAGGCCTAGTGGAAGGAGGGACCGCAGACAGGCTTCGAAGCCCTAACATAATAAATTGGGCTGCCTGTAGGCAATTTAAAATTGGTTCCAGGGGAACACGGGCAGCAGTAGACAGGTCAGTGGAGGCCTAGAGGAAGGAGGGACCGCAGATGCGCCAATGTTTCCCCCATACCAAATTTGTAGGCCTAATGCAGTGTAGTTTCCAACAACTACTAAACGAGAGCCGGAATATCGAAGCTCAGGAAAGGCAACCTGGGGAACACCTTGGAGTGTAACACACCCTCTCTCTACACCCCATACCCAATTTGAAGGCCTAATGCAGTGTAGTTTCCAAGAACTACTAAACGAGAGCCGGAAGATCGAAGCTCAGGAAAGGCAACCTGGGGAACACCTTGGAGTGTAACACACCCTCTCTCTACACCCCATACCCAATTTGAAGGCCTAATGCAGCGTAGTTTCCATCAACTACTAAACGAGAGCCGGAAGATCGAAGCTCAGGAAAGGCAACCTGGGGAACACGTTGGAGTGTAACAAACCCTCTCTCTACACCCCATACCCAATTTGTAGGCCTAATGCAGCGTAGTTTCCGACAACTACTAAACGAGAGCATGAAGATCGAAGCTCAGGAAAGGCAACCTGGGGAACACCTTGGAGTGTAACACACCCTCTCTCTACACCCCATACCCAATTTGAAGGCCTAATGCAGTGTAGTTTCCAAGAACTACTAAACGAAAGCCGGAAGATCGAAGCTCAGGAAAGGCAACCTGGGGAACACCTTGGAGTGTAACACACCCTCTCTCTACACCCCATACCCAATTTGAAGGCCTAATGCAGCGTAGTTTCCAACAACTACTAAACGAGAGCCGGAAGATCGAAGCTCAGGAAAGGCAACCTGGGGAACACCTTGGAGTGTAACACACCCTCTCTCTACACCCCATACCCAATTTGAAGGCCTAATGCAGTGTAGTTTCCAAGAACTACAAAAAGAGAGCCGGAAGATCGAAGCTCAGGAAAGACAACCTGGGGAACACCTTGAAGTGTAACACAACGTCTCTCTACACCACGGAAGGGCTGATTCTTAGGAAGGAAGGCTGTTGGAAATAAGCATTGCGCGTCCGAGGGTGATTATATTCTTACTAGGTATATACACACCCTCGGACGCGCCCTGCTTCTTTATTTGGAATGAATGTTTATTTGCAATGTGGTGTTGACTTTCTCTATTATTTTGGTAATTAATGATTTTATTATTTTCATTGTTTTGCATCTTCTCGGCAATAATATAAAGAAGACGCGACAGGACAACACTCGGTGGATGCCATATCTGTGTTTTCAATTTAAAAAACCTTTCAGTTAAATACTTGCAGGATAAAGTAATTGTAGCTGGTGGCCATTTTTAGTACTGTACCAGATTTTAGTTGTGTGTTTGTTTTTAATGTTAAAATGTCTGCATTTGATATCTCACCAGTATTTTCTTTTTTATAAGCAAAATACTTTTTTTTTTATTTTATGATGTTGGTTCAAGGGGTACACGGGCAGCAGTAGACAGGTCAGTGGAGGCCTAGTGGAAGGAGGGACCGCAGACAGGCTTCGAAGCCCTAACATAATAAATTGGGCTGCCTGTAGGCAGTTTAAAATTGGTTCCAGGGGAACACGGGCAGCAGTAGACGGGTCAGTGGAGGCCTAGTGGAAGGAGGGACCGCAGACAGGCTTCAAAGCCCTAACATAATAAATTGGGCTGCCTGTAGGCAATTTAAAATTGGTTCCAGGGGAACATGGGCAGCAGTAGACAGGTAAGTGGAGGCCTAGTGGAAGGAGGGACCGCAGACAGGCTTCGAAGGCCTAACATAATAAAATGGGCTGGCTGTAGGCAATTTAAAATTGGTTCCAGGGGAACACGGGCAGCAGTAGACAGGTCAGTGGAGGCCTAGTGGAAGGAGGGACCGCAGACAGGCTTCGAAGGCCTAACATATTAAAATGGGCTGGCTGTAGGCAATTTAAAATTGGTTCCAGGGGAACACGGGCAGCAGTAGACAGGTAAGTGGAGGCCTAGTGGAAGGAGGGACCGCAGACAGGCTTCGAAGGCCTAACGTAATAAAATGGGCTGGCTGTAGGCAATTTACAATTGGTTCCATGGGAACACGGGCAGCAGTAGACAGGTCAGTGGAGGCCTAGTGGAAGGAGTGACGGCAGACAGGCATCAAAGGCCTAACATCATAACATTGGGCTGTTGGCAATTTAAAATTGGTTCCAGGGGTACACGGGCAACAGTGGTCTGGTCAGTGGAAGTCTAGTGGAAGGAGTGACGGCAGACAGGCATCAAAGGCCTAACATAATAACATTTGGCTGTTGGCAATTTAAAATTGGTTCCAGGGGTACACGGGCAACAGTGGTCTGGTCAGTGGAAGTCTAGTGGAAGGAGTGACGGCAGACAGGCTAAGAAGGCCTAACATAACAAAATTGGGCTGGCTGTAGGCAAGTTTAAATTGGTTCCAGGGGAACACGGCCAGCAGTGGCCTGGTCAGTGTAGTAGTTGTAGAAAGAACGGACCGCAGACAGGCTTCGAAGGCCTAACATAACAAAAATGTCAAAACAATGGTATTGTCAGTGCCAGGCATTGAAGGATGTCAGCGCATAGACTAAACATTGGTGAAGCTGTGAGAGATAATTTTGCTAGTGGTAGAGCACTGTTTGAGCTGGGGGGGGGGAACTGTCTTGTGGCCGGCGGTACAGGCCCAGGGCCCCTCATATTACAATGGTGTGTCTGACGTTGGGTGCGCACCACCACCGCCAGAGACACTTTATTGTACTATGAGGGACCCAGTGGCAGTGCCGTCGACCAAAAGCGGGCACACCCACCTCTTCAGACAAACAGCACTCTCACGGGTGCTGGCGCAAAGTGGCGATACCACGGCCCCGTGTGGGGAGTTTGGCCATTTTGTTAGGAGTAAACATGTCGTATGCTGGACAATCAGGTGCAGAAAATTACGAGATTGGAAAAGTCATTCAGAAGAGTCCACAGGCAAGACCTTTTCATAGGAAAGTTAGGTGTCAGCCGGGCAAGGTGGGGCAAAAGATTTCGAAATCCAGTTGTGGTTCATTTTAATGAAGGTTAGATCATCTACATTTTGGGTAGCCAGACGAGTCCTTTTTTCAGTTAGTATTGAACCTGCAGCACTGAATACTCTTTCTGATAGGACACTAGCTGCCGGGCAAGCAAGCTCCTGCAATGCATATTCTGCCAATTCTGGCCAGGTGTCTAATTTGGATGCCCAGTAATCAAATGGGAATGACGGTTGAGGGAGAACGTCGATAAGGGATGAAAAATAGTTTGTAACCATACTGGACAAATGTTGTCTCCTGTCACTTTGAATTGATGCTGCAGTACCTGTCCTGTCTGCGGTCATAGCAAAATCACTCCACAACCTGGTCAGAAAACCCCTCTGGCCAACGCCACTTCTGATTTCTGCCCCTCTAACACCTCTGGTCTGCTGGTCCCTGGAGCTCGTGTGAGAACGATCACGGGCGCTGTGTGCAGGGAATGCCAGAAGCAAACGGTCAACAAGAGTTGATTGTTTTGTTGCTAATATTAGTTCCAAGTTCTCATGTGGCATAATATTTTGCAATTTGCCTTTATAGCGAGGATCAAGGAGGCAGGCCAACCAGTAATCGTCATCGTTCATCATTTTTGTAATGCGTGTGTCCCTTTTGAGGATACGCAAGGCATAATCCGCCATGTGGGCCAAAGTTCCAGTTGTCAAATCTGCGGTTGTGCTTGGTTGAGGGGCAGTTGCAGGCAAATCTACGTCACTTGTGTCCCTCAAAAAAACAGAACCCGCACTTGCCACGCCACCAATTTCCAATGACCCCGGGAAAGCTTCCTCATTAAAAATATACTCATCCCCATCATCCTCCTCATCCTCCACCTCCTCTTCGCCCGCTACCTCGTCCTGTACACTGCCCTGACCAGACAATGGCTGACTGTCATCAAGGCTTTCCTCTTCCTCTGGTGCAGACGCCTGATCCTTTATGTGCGTCAAACTTTGCATCAGCAGACACATTAGGGGGATGCTCATGCTTATTATGGCGTTGTCTGCACTAACCAGCCGTGTGCATTCCTCAAAACACTGAAGGACTTGACACATGTCTTGAATCTTCGACCACTGCACACCTGACAACTCCATGTCTGCCATCCTACTGCCTGCCCGTGTATGTGTATCCTCCCACAAAAACATAACAGCCCGCCTCTGTTCGCACAGTCTCTGAAGCATGTGCAGTGTTGAGTTCCACCTTGTAACAACGTCTATGATTAGGCGATGCTGGGGAAGGTTCAAAGAACGCTGATAGGTCTGCATACGGCTGGAGTGTACAGGCGAACGGCGGATATGTGCGCAAAGTCCACGCACTTTGAGGAGCAGGTCGGATAACCCCGGATAACTTTTCAGGAAGCACTGCACCACCAGGTTTAAGGTGTGAGCCAGGCAAGGAATGTGTTTCAGTTGGGAAAGGGAGATGGCAGCCATGAAATTCCTTCCGTTATCACTCACTACCTTGCCTGCCTCAAGATCTACAGTGCCCAGCCACGACTGCGTTTCTTGCTGCAAGAACTCGGACAGAACTTCCGCGGTGTGTCTGTTGTCGCCCAAACACTTCATAGCCAATACAGCCTGCTGACGTTTGCCAGTAGCTGCCCCATAATGGGAGACCTGGTGTGCAACAGTGGCAGCTGCGGATGGAGTGGTTGTGCGACTGCGGTCTGTGGACGAGCTCTCGCTTCTGCAGGAGGACGAGGAGGAGGAGGAGGAGGAGGGGGTGCGAACGGCTACAGCCAACTGTTTCCTAGACTGTGGGCTAGGCAGAACTGTCCCAAACTTGCTGTCCCCTGTGGACCCTGAATCCACCACATTTACCCAGTGTGCCGTGATGGACACGTAACGTCCCTGGCCATGCCTACTGGTCCATGCATCTGTTGTCAGGTGCACCTTTGTGCTCACAGATTGCCTGAGTGCATGGACGATGCGCTCTTTAACATGCTGGTGGAGGGCTGGGATGGCTTTTCTGGAAAAAAAGTGTCGACTGGGTAGCTCGTAGCGTGGTACAGCGTAGTCCGTCAGGTCTTTGAAAGCTTCGCTTTCAACTAACCGGTAGGGCATCATCTCTAACGAGATTAGTCTAGCTATGTGGGCGTTCAAACCCTGTGTACGCGGATGCGAGGCTAAGTACTTCCTTTTTCTAACCATAGTCTCATGTAGGGTGAGCTGGACTGGAGAGCTGGAGATCGTGGAACTAGCGGGGGTGCCGGTGGACATGGCAGACTGAGAGACGGTGGGAGATGGTATTGTTGCCACCGGTGCCCTAGATGCAGTGTTTCCTACTACGAAACTGGAGATTCCCTGACCCTGACTTCTTTGGCCTGGCAAAGAAACCTGCACAGATACTGCAGGTGGTGCAGAAAATGGTGGCCCTACACTGCCGGAAGGGATGTTGCGTTGATGAGTAGCTTCATTGGCCGAGGGTGCTACAACCTTAAGGGACGTTTGGTAGTTAGTCCAAGCTTGCAAATGCATGGTGGTTAAATGTCTATGCATGCAACTTGTATTGAGACTTTTCAGATTCTGCCCTCTGCTTAAGGTAGTTGAACATTTTTGACAGATGACTTTGTGCTGATCAATTGGATGTTGTTTAAAAAAATGCCAGACTGCACTCTTTCTAGCATCGGATACCTTTTCAGGCATTGCAGACTGAGCTTTAACCGGATGGCCACGCTGTCCTCCAACAGGTTTTGACTTTGCCACGCGTTTTGGCCAAGATACGGGCCCGGCAGATGGAACCTGTTGCGATGTTGATGCCTGCTGCGGCCCCTCCTCCTCCGCTTCAGAACTGCTGCCGCCTGCACCCTGTTCCCCCAATGGCTGCCAATCGGGGTCAAGAACTGGGTCATCTATTACCTCTTCTTGTAGCTCGTGTGCAACTTCGTCTGTGTCACCGTGTCGGTCGGTGGTATAGCGTTCGTGATGGGGCAACATAGTCTCATCAGGGTCTGATTCTTGATCAGCACCCTGCGAGGGCAATGTTGTGGTCTGAGTCAAAGGACCAGCATAGTAGTCTGGCTGTGGCTGTGCATCAGTGCACTCCATGTCAGATTCAACTTGTAATGGGCATGGACTATTAACTGCTTCACTTTCTAAGCCAGGGACGGTATGTGAAAAGAGCTCCATGGAGTAACCCGTTGTGTCGCCTGCTGCATTCTTCTCTGTTGTTGTTTTTGCTGAAGAGGACAAGGAAGCGACTTGTCCCTGACCGTGAACATCCACTAACGACGCGCTGCTTTTACTTTTACCAGTTTCACGAGAGGAGGCAAAAGAGCTAGAGGCTGAGTCAGCAAGATAAGCCAAAACTTGCTCTTGCTGCTCCGGCTTTAAAAGCGGTTTTCCTACTCCCAGAAAAGGGAGGGTTCGAGGCCTTGTGTAGCCAGACGACGAACCTGGCTCCACAGCTCCAGACTTAGGTGCAATATTTTTTTTCCCACGACCACCTGATGCTCCACCACTACCACTACCCTCATTACCAGCTGACAATGAACGCCCCCGGCCACGACCTCTTCCACCAGACTTCCTCATTGTTTTAAAAACGTTACCAAACGAACGGTATTTGTTGCTGTCACACAACTTACACGGTGAGCTATAACTTCAGTATGATTTAGCTACCCCTTTACAGGTGGGTGAGACCACAACGAAAATCAGCCACAATGTTACACACTCTGTTGTTGTTGGCAACAAATGAGATGGCACACACGCAGGACTGTCACTGAAGCGCAAATGTAAATATTTATCTCCCACTGATTTGTGTTTGTTTTTTTTAAAAGGGAGACTTCAGAAAAAAAAAAAATAAAAAAAAAAATATTTTTTACAGAAGAATTTATAAAACAAATAAAATGAAATGATTGTTTCAGGGAGAATTTAGGAAAAAAAAAAAAAAAAAGGCTTTGTAGGGCCCACTGAGTGAGAGAGGACGCACACAGGAGTCAGGAGTGGCACACAAGCCCAGAGGCCAATATTAATCTCCCACCGATTGATTTAGTTATTTTTTTTGGTAGATTTTGGAACCCAAATCAAGCAAAAAAATTAATAGGCTTTCTATGGCCCACAATTGGGGAGAGAGAGAGAGATGGCACACCCAGGAGTCAAGACTGGCACACAAGCAGAAGGGGCAATATGAATCTCCCACAGATTTTTTTTTTTTTTTTTTTTCAGGGAGACTTGAGAGAAAAAAAAATACAAAAAAAAAGATTTTTTTCAGGAATAATTTAGAAACCAAAGAAAATAAAATGATTGTTTCAGGGAGAATTTAGAAAACAAATAAAACAAAAAATAGGCTTTCTAGGGCCCACTGAGTGACAGATGACGCACACAGGAGTCAGGAGTGGCACACAAGCCCAGAGGCCAATATTAATCTCCCACTGATTGATTTAGTTATTTTTTTGGGTAGATTTTGGAACCCAAATCAAGCAAAAAAATTAATAGGCTTTCTATGGCCCACAATTGGGGAGAGAGAGAGAGATGGCACACCCAGGAGTCAAGACTGGCACACAAGCAGAAGGGGCAATATGAATCTCCCACAGTTTTTTTTTTTTTTTTTTCAGGGAGACTTGAGAGAAAAAAAAATACAAAAAAAATGATTTTTTTCAGGAATAATTTAGAAACCAAAGAAAATAAAATGATTGTTTCAGGGAGAATTTAGAAAACAAATAAAACAAAAAATAGGCTTTCTAGGGCCCACTGAGTGACAGATGACGCACACAGGAGTCAGGAGTGGCACACAAGCCCAGAGGCCAATATTAATCTCCCACTGATTGATTTAGTTATTTTTTTGGGTAGATTTTGGAACCCAAATCAAGCAAAAAAATTAATAGGCTTTCTATGGCCCACAATTGGGGAGAGAGAGAGAGATGGCACACCCAGGAGTCAAGACTGGCACACAAGCAGAAGGGGCAATATGAATCTCCCACAGTTTTTTTTTTTTTTTTTTCAGGGAGACTTGAGAGAAAAAAAAATACAAAAAAAATGATTTTTTTCAGGAATAATTTAGAAACCAAAGAAAATAAAATGATTGTTTCAGGGAGAATTTAGAAAACAAATAAAACAAAAAATAGGCTTTCTAGGGCCCACTGAGTGACAGATGACGCACACAGGAGTCAGGAGTGGCACACAAGCCCAGAGGCCAATATTATCTCCCACTGATTGATTTAGTGATTTTTTTTGGTAGATTTTGGAACCCAAATCAAGCAAAAAAATTAATAGGCTTTCTATGGCCCACAATTGGGGAGAGAGAGAGAGATGGCACACCCAGGAGTCAAGACTGGCACACAAGCAGAAGGGGCAATATGAATCGCCCACAGATTTTTTTTTTTTTTTTTTTTTCAGGGAGATTTGAGAGAAAAAAAAATACAAAAAAAATGATTTTTTTCAGGAATAATTTAGAAACCAAAGAAAATAAAATGATTTTTTCAGGGAGAATTTAGAAAACAAATAAAACAAAAAATAGGCTTTCTAGGGCCCACTGAGTGACAGATGACACTCACAGGAGTCAGGAGTGGCACACAAGCCCAGAGGCCAATATTAATCTCCCACTGATTGATTTAGTGATTTTTTTTGGTAGATTTTGGAACCCAAATCAAGCAAAAAAATTAATAGGCTTTCTATGGCCCACTATTTGTGAGAGAGATGGCACGCTCAGGACTGGCACACAAGCCCAGAGGCCAATATTAATCTCCCATTTTTTTTTTTTTCCAGGGAAAATTTATAAACCCAATAAAATAATAAAAAAATAGGCTTTCTATGGCCCACTATCTGAGAGAGAGAGAGATGGCACGCGTAGGACTGGCACACAAGCCCAAAGGCCAATATTAATCTCCCACTGACTGATTTATTGATTTTTTCAGGTAGAATTTAGAACCCAAATCAAGCAAAAAAATTAATAGGCTTTCTATGGCCCACTGAGTGAGAGATGGCACACACAGGAGTAAGGAGTGGCACACAAGCCCTGAGGCCAATATTTTTCTCCCACTGATTGATGTTGTGATTTTTTCTGGTAGATTTTGGAACCCAAATCAAGCAAAAAAAAAAAAAGGCTTTCTATGGCCCACTGAGTGAGAGATGGCACACACAGGGATGGCACTCTAGCAGAAATGTCAATCTTAATCTCCCACAAAAAAAAAAAAAAAAAAAAAAAAGGAACTGTCCTTCAATTACTATCTCCCTGCAGTAATCTCAGCCAGGTATGGCAGGCAGCAATAAGGAGTGGACTGATGCACAAATTAAATAAAAAGTGTGGACAAACAAACAAGATAGCTGTGCAGAAAGGAAGGAACAAGAGGATTTGTGCTTTGAAAAAAGCAGTTGGTTTGCACAGCGGCGTACACACAGCAATGCAGCTATCAGGGAGCCTTCTAGGGCAGCCCAATGAGCTACAGCGCTGAGGGGGAAAAAAAAAAAAGGAGCTTCCACTGTCCCTGCACACCGAAGGTGGTGTTGGGCTGTGGAAATCGCTACAGCACAAGCGGTTTTGTGGTTAATGGACCCTGCCTAACGCTATCCCTGCTTCTGACGAAGCGGCAGCAACCTCTCCCTAAGCTCAGATCAGCAGCAGTAACATGGCGGTCGGCGGGAACGCCCCTTTATAGCCCCTGTGACGCCGCAGACAGCAAGCCAATCACTGCAATGCCCTTCTCTAAGATGGTGGGGACCAGGACCTATGTCATCACGCTGCCCACACTCTGCGTTTACCTTCATTGGCTGAGAAATGGCGCTTTTCGCGTCATTGAAACGCGACTTTGGCGCGAAAGTCGCGTACCGCATGGCCGACCACGCACAGGGGTTGGATCGGGTTTCATGAAACTCGACTTCGCCAAAAGTCGGCGACTTTTGAAAATGTTCGACCCGTTTCGCTCAACCCTAATGTCAACTCCTGAGCGTAGAGACCCGCGAATGGCGAGAGTGAAGAGTGACGAGTGCCCTCCCTTAGTTTCCTATATCAATATATGAAAAGCTCTGGAGAGGGACAAAAGGGCACACATAATTGGGCAGTACCGTCTGGTAAGGGATAGGCATAATCGATGGAAGCACTCACCTAAAGGTGTTGTGTGCAGGCAAAGGAAAAGCTGCTGCTGCCCCGTGACTAGAGGAAAAGGTTCTCCTAGAGGTATTATGGCAAAAATGGTCACTTTTTATACCTTGAAAAAGGTGCCAATCCGGCACAGAAACGTATTGGTATTAATAAAAAACAGTCTGGAATCCCGAGGCTCTTCATTCCCACCGTGCAACCCGCCTAAACATGCCAGCTTCCATTTTTGCCACTGTAGCAATATATGTCTTACATAAGACCTGTTGTGTCCATTCATGGAAGTCCAAACAGCATACATCCACCCATGCTAAGTGAACAAGAATAACCTACATGTTCTGTCAGCAAATATACCCAGTACAGAGATGAGAATAAAAATGAATAGCCATAATTAATATTTAACAATTTAATCTTGTAGGTGTGATTCAGAAAAAAATGGTTAGATTGATTTCTTTGTTCATGTTGTGCTTTGTTCATTTATTATTAATTACCTCAATATTTAATTCTCTTGTTCTTCCATAAATTGCGATCCGAAATATGTTTGCACAACACATGTTGTTGTGATCAGGAATCAAACATCCTATTTTAATTTTAAATATAACTTTCTCCCTTAAACACAATATTTCTACAGTTTAAATCCACTGAAACCCCATCTGTATCAAGAATAGGGCTCTGCAGTGCTCTGTATGAAGGGATTAACGGTCTCTCTCTTCAGTGGTGTGTAAACTGCTGCAGTCAGCAGGGTCTTCTGCCTATCTCTTTTCTACAGAGCCCAATTTTTTATAGTCTGTGTTGTCGTCTCTCTCTTCCATAGTGCAGTTTGCAAGCTCATGTGTTCAGCATGGTCCTCTCTCTTATAGAGTGTAAGCTCTTATGGTCAGCATGGTTCTCTCTCTATTCTGGTGAGTGTAAGCTCTTATGGTCAGCATGGTCCTCTCTCTATTCTGGTGAGTGTAAGCTCTTATGGTCAGCATGGTCCTCTCTCTATTCTGGTGAGTGTAAGCTCTTATGGTCAGCATGGTCCTCTCTCTATTCTAGTGAGTGTAAGCTCTTATGGTCAGCATGGTCCTCTCTCTATTCTAGTGAGTGTAAGCTCTTATGGTCAGCATGGTTCTCTCTCTATTCTGGTGAGTGTAAGCTCTTATGGTCAGCATGGTCCTCTCTCTATTCTGGTGAGTGTAAGCTCTTATGGTCAGCATGGTCCTCTCTCTATTCTAGTGAGTGTAAGCTCTTATGGTCAGCATGGTCCTCTCTCTATTCTGGTGAGTGTAAGCTCTTATGGTCAGTGGGGTCCTCTCTCTATTCTGGTGAGTGTAAGCTCTTATGGTCAACATGGTCCTCTCTCTATTCTGGTGAGTGTAAGCTGTTATGGTCAGTGGGGTCCTCTCTCTATTCTGGTGAGTGTAAGCTCTTATGGTCAACATGGTCCTCTCTCTATTCTGGTGAGTGTAAGCTCTTATGGTCAGCATGGTCCTCTCTCTATTCTAGTGAGTGTAAGCTCTTATGGTCAGCAGGGTGCTCTCTCTATTCTAGTGAGTGTAAGCTCTTATGGTCAGCATGGTTCTCTATTCTGGTGAGTGTAAGCTGTTATGGTCAGCATGGTCCTCTCTCTTATAAAGTGTAAGCTCTTATGGTCAGCATGGTCCTCTCTCTTATAAAGTGTAAGCTCTTATGGTCAGCATGGTCCTCTCTCTTATAAAGTGTAAGCTCTTATGGTCAGCATGGTCCTCTCTCTATTCTGGTGAGTGTAAGCTCTTATGGTCAGCATGGTTCTCTCTCTATTCTGGTGAGTGTAAGCTCTTATGGTCAGCATGGTCCTCTCTCTTATAGAGTGTAAGCTCTTATGGTCAGCATGGTTCTCTCTCTATTCTGGTGAGTGTAAGCTCTTATGGTCAGCATGGTCCTCTCTCTATTCTAGTGAGTGTAAGCTCTTATGGTCAGCATGGTTCTCTCTCTATTCTGGTGAGTGTAAGCTCTTATGGTCAGCATGGTCCTCTCTCTATTCTAGTGAGTGTAAGCTCTTATGGTCAGCATGGTCCTCTCTCTTATAGAGTGTAAGCTCTTATGGTCAGCATGGTCCTCTCTCTATTCTGGTGAGTGTAAGCTCTTATGGTCAGCATGGTCCTCTCTCTATTCTAGTGAGTGTAAGCTCTTATGGTCAGCATGGTCCTCTCTCTTATAGAGTGTAAGCTCTTATGGTCAGCATGGTTCTCTCTCTATTCTGGTGAGTGTAAGCTCTTATGGTCAGCATGGTCCTCTCTCTTATAGAGTGTAAGCTCTTATAGTCAGCATGGTCCTCTCTCTATTCTGGTGAGTGTAAGCTCTTATGGTCAGCATGTTCCTCTCTCTATTCTGGTGAGTGTAAGCTCTTATGGTCAGCATGGTCCTCTCTCTTATAGAGTGTAAGCTCTTATGGTCAGCATGGTCCTCTCTCTATTCTGGTGAGTGTAAGCTCTTATGGTCAGCATGGTCCTCTCTCTTATAGAGTGTAAGCTCTTATGGTCAGCATGGTCCTCTCTCTATTCTGGTGAGTGTAAGCTCTTATGGTCAGCATGGTCCTCTCTCTTATAGAGTGTAAGCTCTTATGGTCAGCATGGTCCTCTCTCTATTCTGGTGAGTGTAAGCTCTTATGGTCAGCATGGTCCTCTCTCTATTCTGGTGAGTGTAAGCTCTTATGGTCAGCATGGTCCTCTCTCTTATAGAGTGTAAGCTCTTATGGTCAGCATGGTCCTCTCTCTATTCTGGTGAGTGTAAGATCTTATGGTCAGCATGGTCCTCTCTCTTATAGAGTGTAAGCTCTTATGGTCAGCATGGTCCTCTCTCTATTCTGGTGAGTGTAAGCTCTTATGGTCAGCAGGGTGCTCTCTCTATTCTAGTGAGTGTAAGCTCTTATGGTCAGCATGGTTCTCTATTCTGGTGAGTGTAAGCTGTTATGGTCAGCATGGTCCTCTCTCTTATAAAGTGTAAGCTCTTATGGTCAGCATGGTCCTCTCTCTTATAAAGTGTAAGCTCTTATGGTCAGCATGGTCCTCTCTCTTATAAAGTGTAAGCTCTTATGGTCAGCATGGTCCTCTCTCTATTCTGGTGAGTGTAAGCTCTTATGGTCAGCATGGTCCTCTCTCTATTCTAGTGAGTGTAAGCTCTTATGGTCAGCATGGTCCTCTCTCTATTCTAGTGAGTGTAAGCTCTTATGGTCAGCATGGTCCTCTCTCTATTCTGGTGAGTGTAAGCTCTTATGGTCAGCATGGTCCTCTCTCTATTCTAGTGAGTGTAAGCTCTTATGGTCAGCATGGTTCTCTCTCTATTCTGGTGAGTGTAAGCTCTTATGGTCAGCATGGTCCTCTCTCTATTCTAGTGAGTGTAAGCTCTTATGGTCAGCATGGTCCTCTCTCTTATAGAGTGTAAGCTCTTATGGTCAGCATGGTCCTCTCTCTATTCTGGTGAGTGTAAGCTCTTATGGTCAGCATGGTCCTCTCTCTATTCTAGTGAGTGTAAGCTCTTATGGTCAGCATGGTCCTCTCTCTTATAGAGTGTAAGCTCTTATGGTCAGCATGGTTCTCTCTCTATTCTGGTGAGTGTAAGCTCTTATGGTCAGCATGGTCCTCTCTCTTATAGAGTGTAAGCTCTTATGGTCAGCATGGTCCTCTCTCTATTCTGGTGAGTGTAAGCTCTTATGGTCAGCATGGTCCTCTCTCTATTCTGGTGAGTGTAAGCTCTTATGGTCAGCATGGTCCTCTCTCTTATAGAGTGTAAGCTCTTATGGTCAGCATGGTCCTCTCTCTATTCTGGTGAGTGTAAGCTCTTATGGTCAGCATGGTCCTCTCTCTTATAGAGTGTAAGCTCTTATGGTCAGCATGGTCCTCTCTCTATTCTGGTGAGTGTAAGCTCTTATGGTCAGCATGGTCCTCTCTCTATTCTAGTGAGTGTAAGCTCTTATGGTCAGCATGGTCCTCTCTCTTATAGAGTGTAAGCTCTTATGGTCAGCATGGTTCTCTCTCTATTCTGGTGAGTGTAAGCTCTTATGGTCAGCATGGTCCTCTCTCTTATAGAGTGTAAGCTCTTATGGTCAGCATGGTCCTCTCTCTATTCTGGTGAGTGTAAGCTCTTATGGTCAGCATGGTCCTCTCTCTATTCTGGTGAGTGTAAGCTCTTATGGTCAGCATGGTCCTCTCTCTTATAGAGTGTAAGCTCTTATGGTCAGCATGGTCCTCTCTCTATTCTGGTGAGTGTAAGATCTTATGGTCAGCATGGTCCTCTCTCTTATAGAGTGTAAGCTCTTATGGTCAGCATGGTCCTCTCTCTATTCTGGTGAGTGTAAGCTCTTATGGTCAGCATGGTCCTCTCTCTATTCTAGTGAGTGTAAGCTCTTATGGTCACCATGGTCCTCTCTCTTATAGAGTGTAAGCTCTTATGGTCAGCATGGTTCTCTCTCTATTCTGGTGAGTGTAAGCTCTTATCGTCAGCATGGTCCTCTCTCTTATAGAGTGTAAGCTCTTATGGTCAGCATGGTCCTCTCTCTATTCTGGTGAGTGTAAGCTCTTATGGTCAGCATGGTCCTCTCTCTATTCTGGTGAGTGTAAGCTCTTATGGTCAGCATGGTCCTCTCTCTTATAGAGTGTAAGCTCTTATGGTCAGCATGGTTCTCTCTCTATTCTGGTGAGTGTAAGCTCTTATGGTCAGCATGGTCCTCTCTCTATTCTAGTGAGTGTAAGCTCTTATGGTCAGCATGGTCCTCTCTCTTATAGAGTGTAAGCTCTTATGGTCAGCATGGTCCTCTCTCTATTCTGGTGAGTGTAAGCTCTTATGGTCAGCATGGTCCTCTCTCTATTCTAGTGAGTGTAAGCTCTTATGGTCAGCATGGTCCTCTCTCTTATAGAGTGTAAGCTCTTATGGTCAGCATGGTTCTCTCTCTATTCTGGTGAGTGTAAGATCTTATGGTCAGCATGGTCCTCTCTCTTATAGAGTGTAAGCTCTTATGGTCAGCATGGTCATCTCTCTATTCTGGTGAGTGTAAGCTCTTATGGTCAGCATGGTCCTCTCTCTATTCTAGTGAGTGTAAGCTCTTATGGTCAGCATGGTCCTCTCTCTTATAGAGTGTAAGCTCTTATGGTCAGCATGGTTCTCTCTCTATTCTGGTGAGTGTAAGCTCTTATCGTCAGCATGGTCCTCTCTCTTATAGAGTGTAAGCTCTTATGGTCAGCATGGTCCTCTCTCTATTCTGGTGAGTGTAAGCTCTTATGGTCAGCATGGTCCTCTCTCTATTCTAGTGAGTGTAAGCTCTTATGGTCAGCATGGTCCTCTCTCTTATAGAGTGTAAGCTCTTATGGTCAGCATGGTCCTCTCTCTATTCTGGTGAGTGTAAGCTCTTATGGTCAGCATGGTCCTCTCTCTATTCTAGTGAGTGTAAGCTCTTATGGTCAGCATGGTCCTCTCTCTTATAGAGTGTATGCTCTTATGGTCAGCATGGTTCTCTCTCTATTCTGGTGAGTGTAAGCTCTTATGGTCAGCATGGTCCTCTCTCTTATAGAGTGTAAGCTCTTATGGTCAGCATGGTCCTCTCTCTATTCTGGTGAGTGTAAGCTCTTATATTTAATGTGGTTCTCTCTCTGTCAGTGAATTCGAATTTCAAAAGATCCACTCATCCCGACCCTTTTGGACTATAGTTATGCGTAAAAAATTGTCGTTTTTTAATTTAAAAGATGGCTCATTGTAGTCTAAAAAAGTTAAAAAATAGACACATATGCTTATTTACCACAGCCCTGTGGTTCGTCAATGCTGCCCACCATGTCACCCGCAGATCCTCTATGTTCCTCTTCTGGTGAGGGACACCACTTGACTGCTGCAGCTAATCAGTGATGACTGACTGCAGTGCTCATGTGCAGATGGAGAAGCGTGATAGAAGACTGTCTCTTCCAGCTCTGAAGGCACATTGTGACTTCAGCCAACCAGTGGCCATTGATTTCCTGAAATGGTTATGGAATGTCCTCTACTGGAAGAAGAAGAGAGGAGACCAACTGAGTATATGGACAGCAGCACTGGGAAATGTCTTCTTTTTAAAAAAACAAACAAAACAAAACTCCACAATAAAATCCCTTTACAGTTACAATGGGACCTCGCATGAACTTGCTCTGTGTGTATCTTCTTTGTGTTACTGCTCTATAAAGTTCTGCTACTTTGCCAATAGTATTCCTGATATTTTTAGTGAGCCCTGCTGATATGTTTTGATGTTTTGTAATGTGTTTTTCTCTATTTTTCCACCTGCATCCTATTTTCTGTGCTCAGCATAAGACAAATGACATAACGTTTCCCATTTTCATATCCATGTTCTCGCTGTCGCCTGTTGTTGATGTAGCAGCTGTGGCGTACGTGTATTGCAGGGTACGGTGCCCAGCTGTTTATGTCCATACAAAGTATCAACATTTAAAATGTTTCGGAAAATTAATGTGATCTGCGTCTCACGTCCTCTCACTGTGAAGTAGTTTAGTTATAAAACTTGTACACTTTGTCAGCTTCACGATATTGTGTTGCCTAATGGAAAGAGTATAATTTTACAGGGATATGTGGGCTGATAATACGAGTGTGTGGGCTATGTAAGAGCCATAATGGTAACATAATGGAACAGTACATTTCTGTGATGTTCTTCAAGGTAAAGAGGAGATCTTAATTTGTTTAAAATTTACAAATTATACCTGGCCCTTACAGCTTAACTGTGCTATAGAGAAAGCTGAGAAAATAGCCTGAAACTTACAAGGAGTTTATCGGAGAACTTAACCTTGCTGTTGTCTTCGGTCAAAAACGACCGACCTTGATCTTCAATATTCTTTAAAATATTCAAGATGCGGCTCTGAAACCCGTGGCCGGCCGACCGACCCATCCTCATTTAAGTCATTCAACCACAAGTTTCAGAACCGCATCTTGAGCACCCCAAAAAATACCAAAGTTCAAAATCGGTCTCCCCAGACCGAAGACAACAGCAGGGTTTTTAAAGGAGTTTGACTCATGGTCAGACAAAACATTGGTGCAACCTGTGCAGGTGAACAAGAGGTAAAGGGGCTCATTTCCACCTCCAGAAACAGGTGAAATTGCACATTATGATGGGCTATTGGACTAAAAAGGGCCCATATATTGTTGTTGCACAGGAGCCTCTTCTGTCTGTCTCCGCCAGTGGCTTCACTGCTTGGTGATCTCAAGCTACAGTGATGACCATCATATCTGACCAAAGCATTTCATAATACTTTATCAGTTTCTCATTAAGATCCCTGCTTTCTGTCAATGAGTGTAAATCTTAATGATAAACTCTGAAAAGTAGTTGTACTTTTACACAGCTCTTGTCATCTGTTTACCGCAATAGAAAGGAGCCAGAAGATGGCAGTGTCTGATTTCTCCTGCTCCTGCACTGTTTAGAAGCACTTCACCTTCATATTAAATAGTGCAGGTTTCTTTTAGCAGTGCAGGAGTTAATCTGCTCAGTCGTGAGCTCCTGTAAGCTTTCCTGCATTAAGGCTCTCAGCTGTTCACTGTTGGCCACTCCCCTCTCCTATATATTGTGGGCCCTGGCTAGCACTCATTGCCAGAGATAGCTTATGCTGCATGGTTAGGAGATAGTGGTTTGTTGTTGTTATTTGAGAAGGTGCTTGATGGATTTATCTGAGACTGTTGGTAGGTTTTGCATATATGCTATTTCTCCTCCTTCTCCTACTTTCGTTGTACCCCATCCTCCACTCATCAGTGTTTACCTCTGTTGTTTGTGTGAGTTTATTTGTATGATTGGGCGCTAGCATTAGGGACAGGGAAGGAGCCCTTGGTCCCGGGACACCCGACAACAGGGTAATGACAGCTTTAGTTTGTTACAGTGTATCAGTTAAGACAATCCTGTATGAGGTGAACACACCACCAGAAAAATCTCCTGTTCTGACCACATACGGCAAAACCACCCCACCAAAAACGAGTGAATGCAACTGCAGCGGCAACATTTTCTCCTGATCTTCTTTGCATTACTTTGCAGAACACTTATAAGATTATTTATGATTTTAACCCTAAAAGGGTTGGCTGCCGTAATTTAGCAAATGACATGATTTTGCGTAACTAATATACAAGTATTACAGGTTCTCCTTATGCACTTATTCCTCATAGACTGCACAGCTCTCTTGTCCACAAAAAATGGCAAATTTATTAAGGGCATGTGACCAGACCTGTCCCCAACACATTTGTTAATTAAAATCAAAATAGAGTAGCCAAGCCCTTCAAAAGGAATCTGTCACCAGATTTTTGTCACACTATGATGCAGCATGATGTATAGGCAAATACCCTGATTCCAATGATGTGTCACTTAAAGAGCTACTTCTGCAGTCTTGATAAACTCACTACTTTATCCGCTGCCCATCTACTAGTTATCTGAAAGCTGAGCTCTGTATAACCCCACCCACACCACTGTGCATAGGCAGCAAGTGGCTAATCAATGGTGGGGAAGTATTATATAGACCTCCTTTGTATGGAAAACTACCAGGCAACAGGTTTACTAGTCCTCTAGTGATGAGTCCAGCTAGTCACTAGCTGATAAAGCAGTGATTTTATAAAAAACTGCAGCAAGTATCCTAGTAAGTGACACATTGCTGGAATCAGGGTCTTTGTCTCTACCTCATGCTATTCTTAGATTATGGGGGGGAAATCTGGAGACAGATTTACTTTAAAGCTGGATCTTTAGCCGAGTTTTCTAACAGATCCTCAGCCAATCAATACATTAATGGTCAGGAGTGATTTTACCACTGCTGTGGTGCCCTATGACATCACACATTTTTACCATATTTATCTAAGGCATGTACAATAATAAATCATTAAGTACTATATACATACAAAAAAATATGAGAGGTAAAGATTACTTCTTCTCCTGCTTTTCATGCACTATTCTATAAGGGTACCCCAACAGTCTCACAATGCTGATTCTCCGCAACATTTTAATAGTATTTTTTTTCTGTCATATCGCTAAGCATCACTATTTCTAAGTATCACAACCCACATCTGGCATCTTCACTGATCCACATCTGCTTAATCTTCCAGTTTAGTTACCCAGCTACCCCTAGTCATACATCATCCAACCTCTCCTCCGCTCCGCTCACGGTCACTGCCGGCGCCCCATATGTCCTGGCCCTGCCACCAGTGTCGAACCACCATGGCGACAGTTCTAATGCTATGCTATGTTTACGGGGCTACCCACCCAGGCAACTGTTATCCTCCTTCAGGGCCAGAGGCAAAAACCCCTGAGACCCTCTTATACTGTATATTCCTTTACTTACTTATATGTTCATAAACGTCTGATCTTTTAATTACTGCATCAATTTATCTAAATAACCTTTTCATTCCATTCATTAGACATATAAATCTATATTTATTTCTGTCGCTAAATCACTTTTTACTCCGCTTCATATTTATCAAATTTTACGCTCAGTCTTCTACAGTCACGGTTGAGAGTGGGCGCGTGTGTCCCAGCCGCACTGTCACCCTGGCTTCCGATTACCAGTCAGCTCGGCATCGTACAGTTACCTAGCAACACTCGTCCACTTTTTAAATGCATGCTCCTGTTCCTCGTCCCGCATGCGCAGTTACACTTCACAGCATTTTGTTGTCTGGTTCTCATTGCGATGTCATCCATATTCTTTACTTATGTGGGTTAGACCTCAAGGCGCAGGTGCAATCTCTTAGGCTATGTTCACACGTTGCGGATTTTGCTGCGGATCCGCAGCTGCGGCTCCGCAGAAGTTTCCCATGCGTTTACAGTACAATGTAAACCTATGGGAAACAGAAAACGCTGTGCACATGTTGCGGAAAAAAACACGCGGAAACGCTGCGGTTTACATTCCGCAGCATGTCAATCCTTTGTGCGGAATCCGCAGTGGTTTTACACCTGCTCCATAATAGAAAACTGCAGGTGTAAAACCGCAGTGGAATCCGCACAAAAACCGCGGTAAATCCGTGATAAATCCGCAGGAAAAACGCTGTGTTTTTGCCCTGCGGATTTATCAAATCCACTGCGGAAAAATCTGCAGTGGACCATTCTACGTGTGCACATACCCTAACATTTGTTGATCCCGCCCGCTCCTGTGTCATCCTGGCATCATATAACCATAGCAACTGGATACACATTTCCTGTGTCAGCATCGATCTGTCTGATAAGTGTGGAAGTCTGTCCTTGACCATGCGTAGTCTTGATTTTGTATATCTAGTACTTCTATGTATGCTCTTTCCTTTACTCACAGGTATTTTGTAAAAAAAAACTATTGTTATTTTAAACAATTTAGCGCCTTTTAGACAGTATTTATTTCCCTTGTTAAAAAAATGGCTTGTGTGCAGAGGAGTAGCTAAGGTTTTGGTTCGGGGGGGCGAAACTTCTCTATGGGCCCCTAACCAGGTAACCTTAATTACAGCTGCGTGACGCACCCTAATAGTGGAGGAGAACCTCAGCAGATGACCGTGATGTTACTGAAGATAATCTCTATATCTCTATATAAAAACCAACATGCGGGGCCGTGCCTAGGGCGGGACGATGTGGGGGGCAGCACCTGAGCAAGTTTTTTTTCTTTTTTTTAATTAAAGTCCGGGGTTACCTCCCGACCGACCCCCAAAACCCCCCGGCTGCCCGCCTGCATGCCCGCCGGACTGCATCCCAGCCTGCCTCCCTGCCTCCTTGAAGATGTCATACTCACCCTATTCTAACGATGCCTGGTCTCAGCGCCGGTAGCGTGTCCTGTGTGAGCAGTCACATGGTACTGCTCATTAAGGTGATGAATATGGACGAATATTCATGACCTTAATGAGCAGTACCACGTGACCACTCACGCAGGAAGAAGGCCCTGCGCCGGGACAGAGATGGAGGGATGTTTGGCGTGCGGTGTGGGAAAGGTGAGTATGACAGCTGGGGAGGACAGGGGGGAGGATTAAAGAGGACGGGGAGCCAAGCAATGCAAGATGGGAGCAGGGAGCTCAACCATGCATACAGGAGGGGAAGGGAGAGGAGCCATGCATACAGGATGAGAGGGGGGGTGAGATGAGCCATGCATACAGGATGGGAGGGGGGTGAGATGAGCCATGCATATGGGAGGTGGTGAGATGAGCCATGCATACAGGATGGGGGGTCAGATGATCCAAGCATACAGATTGGGAGGGGGGTGAGATGAGCCATGCATACAGGATGGGAGGGGGGTGAGATGAGCCATGCATACAGGATGGGAAGGGGGTGAGATGAGCCATGCATATGGGATGGGAGGAGAGGTGAGATGAGCCATGTACACAAGATGGGAGGGGGGAGATGAGCCATACATACAGGATGGGAGGGGGGTGAGATGAGCCATGCATACAGGATGGGAAGGGGGTGAGATGAGCCATGCATATGGGATGGGAGGGGAGGTGAGATGAGCCATGTACACAAGATGGGAGGGGGGGAGATGAGCCATGCATACAGGATGGGAGGGGGGTGAGATGAGCCATGCATACAGAATGGGGGGTGAGATGAGCCATGCACACAGGATGGGAGGGGGGAGATGAGCCATGCACACAGGATGGGAGGGGGAGATGAGGCATGCATACAAGATGGGAGGGGGGCATTAAACAGTATGGAGCATCATGTGTGGCCATTATACAGTATGGAGCATCATATGGGGTCATTATACAGTATGGAGCATCATGTGTGGTCATTATACAGTATTGAACATCATGTGTGGCCATTATACAGTATTGAGCATCATGTGTGGCCATTATACAGTATTGAGCATCATGTGTGGCCATTATACAGTATTGAGCATCATGTGTGGCCATTATACAGTATTGAGCACTGTGTGGTCATTATAGAGTATGGAACACTGTGTTGTCATTATACAGTATGGAGCACTGTGTGGCCATTATACAGTATGGAGCATCATGTGTGGCCATTATACAGTATTGAGCACTGTGTGGTCACTGTACAGTATGGAACACTGTGTGGTCATTATACAGCATGGTGCACTGTGTGGCCATTATACAGTATGGAGCATCATGTGTGGCCATTATACAGTATAGAGCACTGTGTGGCCATTATACAGTATTGAGCATCATGTGTGGCCATTATACAGTATAGAACACTGTGTGGTCATTATACAGTATGGAGCACTGTGTGGTCATTATACAGTATGCTGCACTGTGTGGCCATTATACAGTATGGACCATCATGTGTGGCCATTATACAGTATTGGGCATCATGTGTGGCCATTTTACAGTATAGAGCACTGTGTGGCCATTATACAGTATGGAGCATAAAGTGTGGCCATTATACAGTATAGAGCACTGTGTGGCCATTATACAGTATGGAGCATAAAGTTTGTCCATTATACAGTATAGAGCACTGTGTGGCCATTATACAGTATTGAGCATCATGTAGAGCCATTATACAGTATGGAGCATCATATGTGGCCATTATACAGTATAGAGCACTGTGTGGTCATTATACAGTATAGAGCACTGTGTGGCCATTATACAGTATGGAGCATCATGTGGGGCCATTATACATTATGGAGCACTGTGTGGCCATTATACAGTATAGAGCACTGTATGGCCATTATACTGTACACAGCATCATGTGGGGCCATTATACAGTATTGATCATCATGTGGGGTCGTTATGCAGTATGGAGCACTGTGTGGCCATATTTTTTTTGTTTATAAATATTGTTTATGAAACAGTGTGATCAGCTGTACTAAATGGGTGCGGTTGGGGCATGGATATGGGTGTGACTAGTTGTGAAATGGGTGTGGTCAGAGGCCTGACCTAAAATTTGCCATGGCACGCTAAGCGCGCCGCAAACTTTGTCCCTCTTTCCCTTCTTCAAAAGTTGGGAGGTATGATACCGCATTTGCCAGATCACGGCAAGTGCTGCAAATGTCCGCAAATTCCATAGGAAATGAATGAGGCTCGCGAATGAATGCTCGCGAATGATGGAAGCTACCTAGCACCAGACAGTGCTACTCTGCACATCCAGCACACAATTCAGCATCTCTCAGCAGCGACCACCAGCGCGGCGCTGTGCGCTTTCCTGGCCCTAGTTAGGGTGGTTAGTGGCGTCCGCCAGAGCAGCGCTATACGCACTCTTGTGCAGTAAATTATTAGTTCAGTTCCATCCCTGACACCACAGTAGCGGTGTCGAGTGTAAGAGGTCTAGAGGAACTCTTTCCCCGTGTCCTGGGGCAGAGTCACAGAGTTCTGTGACTCCTTGCTTGCGCTCTCTGTGTGGTATTGCGGCCCTGTGACGCAACAGGGTTTGCTTCCTTCATACCGGTGAAGCTAACCCTTGTGTGTACTCACATTATGCCACCATCTAGTCCGCCATTACCGAGCAGCAGGTGTCCTTTCTGCACAGTGGACCCCAGACTACGAACGCACCTCATATCCTCTCTAAATATTATTTGGTGCGTTACGCCAGTCCAAACACACGGTTCCTTGAAGCGTGAAAAACAGACAGACTAGACAGACTTTGATTAGAGTTTGATCAGTGGCATCAATTTTTCTTGTACATGGAGAGAAAAGAAAAGAAAAAAGTTTATTCATCTTGTCTTTTTTGTCAGACCATGAAAATCGGCCCGTAATCAGAAGTCATGCAAGTACAGTATGATGTTTTCCATGGACCCATAATCTTACATTGCCGATTTCAATTCGACTCCTCAGATCAAAATCAGACCTCTGTTGGACTACTAGGTCCATGGAATATTATGGGTATGAGTGCTATTCTTGAAAATCACTTAACCACTTCCTGACTCTGCAAATTTCTGTTTTGGCCCCCTTTTCTTCCAAGAGCCATAACTTTTTTAACTGTAATTCCACATAGCTTGTTTTTTTGTGGGACGAGTTGTACTTTTGAATATCATCCATTTTAATCAAGTGATGCATAAGTTGAAGGAACTCCAAGAGAAAAAAAATTGCAATTTTCACAATTGTTTTTTCAGATTTTTCCTTAACCCCTTCATGACCAGGGGATTTTTCGTTTTTCCGTGTTCGTTTTTCGCTCCCCTCCTTCCCAGAGCCATAACTTTTTTATTTTTCCGTCAATTTGGCCATGTGAGGGCTTATTTTTTGCGGGACGAGTTGTACTTTTGAACGCCATCATTGGTTTTAGCATGTCGTGTACTAGAAAATGGGAAAAAAATTCCAAGTGCGGTGAAATTGCAAAAAAAGTGCAATCCCACACTTGTTTTTTGTTTGGCTTTGTCCCGGCTTTGGTGCGGGCTCACCGCGGAGCCCTGCATCAAAGCAGGGGAGCCGGCATCGGACGGTATAGTACGTCCGATGCCGGTAAGGGGTTAAAATATACAGTAAAACTAATTTTGCAATATGATACTCCGGGTTAGTACATGCATAGTTTTTTTAAATTAAGTGGTAAAAAAAATAGATTTGTAAGCACATAAAAAAATTCTGTAGTGTCACCATTTTCCGAGACCAGTATTGGTTACAATTTGGGGGTAATGAAGCTATGTGAGGACTTGTTTTGTGCACCCTGACCCAATGCTTTCATTACTACAGTTTTGGGGTAAATGCAATATTTTTATTGCCTCTTTTTGCAGCCAAAAAAACCCTCAATTATTGCTGGTTTTTTTTTCTCGTTACACCGTTTACCGTTTACTCTCGTTTGTCTCGTTACACCGCTTACTGATTGCATTAACAAGTTTTATAATTTGATAGATCAAACTTTTACAGAAGTGCAGAAAGATACCGTATATGTGTAGTTTAATTTGCTTTTATTTATGAATATGTAATGGGAGGAAACGTGGGGGTTTTGAGCCTTCATATTTTTTATTACATTTTTTGCTGTTTTTTTGTAATCCCCCTTCAACCTGCAATCTTCTCATTGCTGATGCAATTCACAGTAATGTTACAGTATTTATGTATATAGTAAAAGTCCTGGTCACCACCAGCCATGGGCTTGCTTTCATAGGAACACTGTCATGACAGACACAGGGGTCTCAACAAACCCCCAGCTGTCATGGTAACTCATTAGTGCTCCGCAGATTGACACCGGCATTTAACAGGTTAACAGCCACTGACTGTGCTCCGCTCCACGCACTGCTGTTAGAGGCAGATAATGGCTGAATGACACAGACATCATCTGCACTCGCAGATGTCGGCTCAGCGCCAGAGTCGGGGGGCTGACATACCATGTAACTGTACGCCATAAGTCGGTAAGGGGTTATTTTCTGGTGATCGGAAAATGAGCTAAATAAAAATCGCACAATTGTTTTTCTAATCTGCCCTTAGCCTGTAATAAAACTTAATAAAACACATAACTACATATATTAATATTTACTGAAAATTAATAAAACTCCATGGCTCTAATGGGAATAAATGTGGGGAAAAGGTGAAAACGAAATTCTTCTGG
The DNA here is from genome assembly GCF_032444005.1 of Ranitomeya imitator. Taxonomy (NCBI): domain Eukaryota; kingdom Metazoa; phylum Chordata; class Amphibia; order Anura; family Dendrobatidae; genus Ranitomeya; species Ranitomeya imitator. The sequence goes on from NC_091283.1 coordinate 777,350,014, forward strand.
TGAGAATTACAAACTTTGTAACAGCTGCTTCTCTTGCCTTAATTATTTTGTTGTTTTTTTGGTAGAAATTATGGGAAAATATAAAAATGCCTGTTCTATACTTGTGCGTAATGTGTGTATACATGTTATGTGCAGCGTCCTGTCTGCGCCGCACCTTCTCCTTTATGAGCGGTCACGTGGTGCCGCTTATTACAGTAATGAATATGCGGCTCCACCCCTATGGGAGGTGGAGCCGCATATTCATGACTGTAATCGGCGGCCCCACGTGACCGCTCATACAGGAGAAGGTGCGGCGAGGACAGGACGCTGTGAGGGAGCCGGGTGAGTATTTTAGTAACAGCGGGGGGGGGCGCACAGGGTGTGGGAGGGGGTGGCGACAGGGATCTTTATTTTAAACACGAGGACAAAAAAAAAAGGATTTTTCATATCTTCTTTCCAGCGAACGCTGCTGGAGAGAAGATATGAATGGCTGCTTCAGCACCATGTGGGGGGGACAGCGCTTACATTAGCGCTGTCTCCTGCACGGCACACGGACTGCACACGGACAGCGTCCGTGTGCGGTACGTGTTTTACACGAACCCATTGACATTAATGGGTCCGTGTAATCCGTGCGCTCCCACGAACACTGACATGTCTCCGTGTTTTGCACACGGACACACGGTCCGTGAAAACACGCTGACATGTGCAGTGACACATTGATTTCAATGTGTCTACGTGAGTCAGTGTCTCCGGTACGTGAGGAAACTGTCACCTCACGTACCGGAGCCACTGACGTGTGAAACCGGCCTTAGATAAACAAATTAGTATCAAACAGTAAAATATGAAGATGATTGAGATTTTTAGCAGCAGGATTAAGTAGTTTGTGCTCCACAATATATCTTATATTTCACAACATTAGCTTGAACTGATATCTAACTTACAAAAATCATGCAATAAAAAGTATGCAAAAGTAAATGCTGTTTATGGAAAATAAAACTCTGAGGAAGTTCAAAGGTATCATAACTGATAGTTGAAGGTATCAAAGTAGAGCTAAGTTGTGTAACTGTGGTCAGAATTAGGATGAGCAACGAGCCTAGTGTGCAATTCAGCAGAATCCCATATATTTCCTTACCTCGGACATGGGAAAATGTATTCAGTAGCAGTGATTGATTTATGCAGATAGTACACCCACAGATACTCCTCTGACTGTTGCAACAGTGGAGTAGTGTGGACAGTGATGACCGAAGACAAGACTATGTTATGATACAAAATCAGAAAATAAGAAACTATAAAACTCATTCCAGAAGATGTCGGTGTCTTGTAACTTAGATAAATCTCGGTATAATACACCGGGGAAATTTAAAACTGGAAAGCAAATGCATTTAATCAGTAAAACAGAGTTTAATAATACGCAGACACAAGGCAGATTAACCGTCCAGCTTCTCACTTTGCCAGACACGACTCTATACATATATTTTTTCATAGCTTCTAATAGCCTGAGGATAGCGGCAGATTGCCTTTTAACGCTCAATAAAACAGACATTTTCAAACAGGACTTTCACTTCTGATATCGGTGTTTTGTTCTATTGTATAATGGAATTAAGGTAAATGAGTGACTTTCAAATCAAGGACACATAATAGACCCGAATTAACTCATTGTTATTTTTTCGGGTACTCTTAAAACGCTAAATTTGTTTCTATGTCAATATCGCTGCAGCCATTCAAGCGTCTTTGCTAATGATTAGTTATTATTAAAACGCTATTAATCCTCACATTGTAAACTAGTAACAGAGATCTTCAATCATGTTCCTGAGAAAATAAGTAATTTATGATGGTAGGCCATGGTTTTGCATCCTTTGGAAATATTTGGTTTCGAATACAGTTATAAGAAAAAGTATAAACTACCAATAGTTAATAAAATGATGATTACTGTTCATAAAACAATAACAAATTTGAAAACATGTCTCTGATATATTGGTGATAGATTGCAATCGACAAGACTATAGATGAGCGGATCAGGTAAAATTCGAGAACTTTTTCAGAGAAATTTGATTTGTACAAAAGATATTCTTTGTGAATTTAATGTCCTTCAGCCCCTAGGAGCTAGTAAGCATAATATGTAAAAAATAAAAATAATTCTTATACTCACCTGACTGCTCACCTCTCTGGCCCATGGCCTGCTCCTCACCATCATCCATCCAGTCCTCGTGGCATCTTCTGATCACCGTTGCGAACTTTGAAATCCCTGGGCCTCTCACACTAAGCTGGGACTTTTGACTCTGATGAGGCCTGGGAGGGTTGTGTAAGTACGCAAATGGTCACAATGTCATGATGTCACGACATGCACCACCATGGCATTACATGCACATGTGCAGAAACGTCTCACGTCACGTAAAGCCTGGAGTTTGAGTCTAGTGCGAAAGAGTTCAGATCTCTGTGCTTGCGTAAGAGATCAGAAGATGCAATGAGGACTAGGCAGGTGAGATGATGGTGAAGCGCCTGCTGGGACCAGTTCTGTTCTTAAAGGTGTGGTCACGGTGGCAGTGACCCGGTCCGTGGCAATGGGCGTCCAGTAAAAAGGAGATTAACAGAATTGGAATAAAGTCTAAAGAGCAATATTAGTGACGCCACCTGTGGTACTCGGCCAAGGATGGCCGACGCTGCTTAAAGGGGTCCACTGGAGATGATGGTATTGAAGCTTAGATGGTACAGTTCCCCACAGGTAGAGCTTAGTCCCCAGGGCTCCTGGTGTAGTTAGAAATGATGATGGATGGTGAAGTGCAGGAAAGAATTGGAGGACACAAGGTTGCAGTGTCTTTACCTTTTACTGATGCAGTTCAGGTACAGGTTACAGATGATCTTTGGAATCCAGGCAGCCTGGAAGCTATTCGGAATCCCCTTGCCAGGTGGGGTTGGAAGCCTTCCTTACTGCGCAGTGGTATAAGTCCCTTGCTGCCTTAGGCTTCACACAAGGTCCTCTCTTTCTCTGTTCTTTTACGTGGACATGGCCCACCGGGCAGGCAACTCGAGCCTTTTTACATGTTTGCCTTCGGGTGTAGTGGTGGCCAGGAAACTTGGAATCTCCTGTCTGCCGGTTTCTGCTGTGGGGCATACAGTTTCCTCCACAACCTTGGAATTCCGGCTGTAATGAACAGGTAATTCAGAACCACAATGGACCTTGAAGTTCAGAGCATACAAGGTGACCTGACATTTACCAAAAACATAGGACAAGCTCTGAGACGTGGAAACTCTGCTGACCGCAATCCCTAATCCTAACACACCACACTAGAGGTAGCCGTGGATTGCGCCTAACGCTCCCTATGCAACTCGGCACAGCCTGAGAAACTAACTAGCCCTGAAGATAGAAAAATAAGCCTACCTCGCCTCAGAGAAATTCCCCAAAGGAAAAGGCAGCCCCCCACATATAATGACTGTGAGTAAAGATGAAATACAAACACAGAGATGAAATAGATTTAGCAAAGTGAGGCCCGACTTACTGAATAGACCGAGGATAGGAAAGATAGCTTTGCGGTCAACACAAAAACCTACAAACAACCACGCAGAGGGGCAAAAAGACCCTCCGCACCGACTAACGGTACGGAGGTGCTCCCTCTGCGTCTCAGAGCTTCCAGCAAGCAAGAAAAAACCAATAAAGCAAGCTGGACAGAAAATAAAGCAAACAAAAAGTAACACAAGCAGAACTTAGCTAATGCAGGATAGAGAGGCCACAGGAACGATCCAGGAGGAAGCAAGACCAATACTAGAACATTGACTGGAGGCCAGGATCAAAGCACCAGGTGGAGTTAAATAAAGCAGCACCTAACGACTTAACCTCAGCACCTGAGGAAGGAAACTCAGAAGCCGCAGTACCACTCTCATCCACCAAAGGAAGCTTATAGACAGAACCAGCCGCAGTACCACTCACGACCACAGGAGGGAGCTTGGCCACAGAATTCACAACAGTACCCCCCCTTGAGGAGGGGTCACCGAACCCTCACCAGAGCCCCCAGGCCGACCAGGATGAGCCACATGAAAGGCACGAACCAGATCGGCAGCATGGACATCAGAGGCAAAGACCCAGGAATTATCTTCCTGACCATAACCTTTCCACTTAACCAGATACTGGAGTTTCCGTCTCGAAACACGAGAATCCAAAATCTTCTCCACAATATACTCCAATTCCCCTTCAACCAAAACCGGAGCAGGAGGATCAATAGATGGAAGAACAGGTGCCACGTATCTCCGCAACAATGACCTATGGAACACGTTATGGATGGAAAACGAAGCCGGAAGAGCCCAAACGAAAAGACACAGGATTAAGAACCTCAGAAATCCTATATGGACCAATGAAACGAGGCTTAAATTTAAGAGAGGAAACCTTCATAGGAATATAACGAGATGACAACCAAACCAAATCCCCAACACGAAGTCGGGGACCCACACAGCGCCTGCGGTTAGCGAAACGTTGAGCCTTCTCCTGGGACAAAGTCAAATTGTCCACTACATGAGTCCAAATCTGCTGCAACCTATCCACCACAGTATCCACACCAGGACAGTCCGAAGACTCAACCTGCCCTGAAGAGAAACGAGGGTGGAACCCAGAATTGCAGAAAAACGGAGAAACCAAAGTAGCCGAGCTGGCCCGATTATTAAGGGCGAACTCAGCCAAAGGCAAAAAGGACACCCAATCATCCTGATCAGCAGAAACAAAACATCTCAGATATGTTTCCAAGGTCTGATTGGTTCGTTCAGTCTGGCCATTTGTCTGAGGATGGAAAGCCGAGGAAAAAGACAAATCAATGCCCATCCTAGCACAAAAGGCTCGCCAAAACCTCGAAACAAACTGGGAACCTCTGTCAGAAACGATGTTCTCTGGAATGCCATGTAAACGAACCACATGCTGAAAAAACAATGGCACCAAATCAGAGGAGGAAGGCAATTTAGACAAGGGCACCAAATGGACCATCTTAGAGAAGCGATCACAAACCACCCAAATGACTGACATTCTTTGAGAGACGGGGAGATCCGAAATAAAATCCATAGAGATATGTTTCCAAGGCCTCTTCGGGACCGGCAAGGGCAAAAGCAACCCACTGGCACGAGAACAGCAGGGCTTAGCCCGAGCACAAATCCCACAGGACTGCACAAAAGAACGCACATCCCGCGACAGAAACGGCCACCAAAAGGATCTAGCCACCAAATCTCTGGTACCAAAGATTCCAGGATGACCAGCCAACACCGAACAATGAACCTCAGAGATAACTTTATTCGTCCACCTATCAGGGACAAACAGTTTCTCCGCTGGGCAACGGTCAGGTCTATTAGCCTGAAATTTTTGCAGCACCCGCCGCAAATCAGGGGAGATGGCAGACAAAATTACCCCCTCTTTGAGAATACCCGCCGGCTCAGACAAACCCGGAGAATCGGGCACAAAACTCCTAGACAGGGCATCCGCCTTCACATTTTTAGAGCCCGGAAGGTACGAAACCACAAAGTCAAAACGGGAGAAAAACAGCGACCAACTAGCCTGTCTAGGATTCAACCGTTTGGCAGACTCGAGATAAGTCAAGTTTTTGTGATCAGTCAAGACCACCACGCGATGCTTAGCTGCTTCAAGCCAATGACGCCACTCCTCGAATGCCCACTTCATGGCTAGCAACTCTCGATTGCCAACATCATAATTTCGCTCAGCAGGCGAAAATTTCCTGGAAAAGAAGGCGCATGGTTTCATCACCGAGCAATCAGAACTTCTCTGCGACAAAACAGCCCCTGCTCCAATTTCGGAAGCATCAACCTCGACCTGGAACGGAAGCGAAACATCTGGTTGGCACAACACAGGGGCAGAAGAAAAACGACCCTTCAACTCCTGAAAAGCTTCCACAGCAGCAGAAGACCAATTGACCACATCAGCACCCTTTTTGGTCAAATCAGTCAACGGTTTAGCAATGCTAGAAAAGTTAGCGATGAAGCGACGATAAAAATTAGCAAAGCCCAGGAACTTCTGCAGACTCTTCAGAGATGTTGGCTGAGTCCAATCATAAATGGCCTAAACTTTAACAGGGTCCATCTCGATAGTAGAAGGAGAAAAAATGAACCCCAAAAATGAAATCTTCTGAACACCAAAGAGACACTTTGACCCCTTCACAAACAAAAAATTAGCACGCAGGACCTGGAACACCATTCTGACCTGCTTCACATGAGACTCCCAATCATCCGAGAAGACCAAAATATCATCCAAGTATACAATCAGGAATTTATCCAGGTACTCTTGGAAGATGTCATGCATAAAGGACTGAAACACTGATGGAGCATTAGAAAGTCCGAATGGCATAACCAGGTACTCAAAATGGCCTTCGGGCGTATTAAATGCTGTTTTCCATTCATCGCCCCGTTTGATACGCACAAGATTATACGCACCACGAAGATCTATCTTGGTGAACCAACTAGCCCCCTTAATCCGAGCAAACAAATCAGACAGCAGCGGCAAGGGGTACTGAAATTTGACCGTAATTTTATTTAGAAGGCGGTAATCAATACAAGGTCTCAGCGAACCATCCTTCTTGGCCACAAAAAAGAAACCCGCTCCCAATGGCGACGATGACGGGCGAATATGACCCTTCTCCAAAGACTCCTTCACGTAACTCCGCATAGCGGCGTGCTCAGGTACAGATAAATTAAACAGTTGACCCTTAGGAAACTTACTACCAGGAATCAAATCGATAGCACAATCACAATCCCTATGCGGAGGTAGGGCATTGGACTTGGGCTCATCGAATACATCCCGGTAATCAGACAAGAACTCTGTTACCTCAGAAGGGGTGGATGATGAGATAGACAGAAATTGAACATCACCATGTACCCCCTGACAACCCATGCTGGACACAGACATAGATTTCCAATCTAATACTGGGTTATGGACTTGTAGCCATGGCAACCCCAACACGACCACATCATGCAGATTATGCAACACCAGAAAGCGAATATCCTCCTGGTGCGCAGGAGCCATGCACATGGTCAGCTGGGTCCAATACTGAGGCTTATTCTTGGCCAAAGGCGTAGCATCAATTCCTCTCAATGGAATAGGACACTGCAAGGGCTCCAAGACGAACCCACAGCGCCTAGCATACTCCAAGTCCATCAAATTCAGGGCAGCGCCTGAATCCACAAATGCCATGACAGAATAGGAAGACAAAGAGCAGATCAAAGTAACGGACAAAAGAAATTTTGACTGTACCGTACCAATGGTGGCAGACCTAGCGAACCGCTTAGTGCGCTTAGGACAATCGGAGATAGCATGAGTGGAATCACCACAGTAGAAACACAGCCCATTCTGACGTCTGTGTTCTTGCCTTTCAGCTCTGGTCAATGTCCTATCGCACTGCATAGGCTCAGGTTTATGCTCAGATAATACCGCCAAATGGTGCACAGATTTACGCTCGCGCAAGCGTCGACCGATCTGAATGGCCAAAGACATAGACTCATTCAGACCAGCAGGCATAGGAAATCCCACCATGACATCCTTAAGGGCTTCAGAGAGACCCTTTCTGAAAATAGCTGCCAGCGCACATTCATTCCATTGAGTGAGCACGGACCACTTTCTAAACTTCTGACAATAAATCTCTATCTCATCCTGACCCTGACACAGAGCCAGCAAATTTTTCTCTGCCTGATCCACTGAATTAGGTTCGTCGTACAGCAATCCGAGCGCCAGAAAAAATGCATCAATATTACATAATGCAGGATCTCCTGGCGCAAGGGAAAATGCCCAGTCTTGAGGGTCGCCACGTAATAAAGAAATAATGATTTTAACTTGTTGAACTGGGTCACCAGAGGAGCGGGGTTTCAAAGCCAGAAACAGTTTACAATTATTTTTAAAATTCAAAAACTTAGCTCTATCTCCAGAAAATAACTCAGGAATAGGAATTTTAGGTTCTAACATAGGATTCTGAACCACTAAATCTTGAATGTTCTGTACTCTTATAGTGAGATTATCCATCAAAGAGGACAGACCCTGAATATCCATGTCCACACCTGTGTTCTGAACCACCCTGATGTAAAGGGGAAAAGAAAGACAGAACACAGTGCAAAGAAAAAAAAATGGTCTCAGAACTTCTCTTTTCCCTCTATTGAGAAGCATTAGTACTTTGGGCCTCCAGTACTGTTATGAACAGGTAATTCAGAACCACAATGGACCTTGAAGTTCAGAGCACACAAGGTGACCTGACATTTACCAAAAACATAGGACAAGCTCTGAGACGTGGAAACTCTGCTGACCGCAATCCCTAATCCTAACACACCACACTAGAGGTAGCCGTGGATTGCGCCTAACGCTCCCTATGCAACTCGGCACAGCCTGAGAAACTAACTAGCCCTGAAGATAGAAAAATAAGCCTACCTTGCCTCAGAGAAATTCCCCAAAGGAAAAGGCAGCCCCCCACATAAAATGACTGTGAGTAAAGATGAAATACAAACACAGAGATGAAATAGATTTAGCAAAGTGAGGCCCGACTTACTGAATAGACCGAGGATAGGAAAGATAGCTTTGCGGTCAACACAAAAACCTACAAACAACCACGCAGAGGGGCAAAAAGACCCTCCGCACCGACTAACGGTACGGAGGTGCTCCCTCTGCGTCTCAGAGCTTCCAGCAAGCAAGAAAAAACCAATATAGCAAGCTGGACAGAAAATAAAGCAAACAAAAAATAACACAAGCAGAACTTAGCTAATGCAGGATAGAGAGGCCACAGGAACGATCCAGGAGGAAGCAAGACCAATACTAGAACATTGACTGGAGGCCAGGATCAAAGCACCAGGTGGAGTTAAATAGAGTAGCACCTAACGACTTAACCTCATCACCTGAGGAAGGAAACTCAGAAGCCGCAGTACCACTCTCATCCACCAAAGGAAGCTTATAGACAGAACCAGCCGCAGTACCACTCACGACCACAGGAGGGAGCTTGGCCACAGAATTCACAACATCCGGCCTCCAGTTTCTGGCACTTGATCCTGGAGGGAGCCCACTCTCAGCTCCCCTCCAGTTTCTCTTTCTTTTCTCCTTTGCTCCTTCTCCCCTCACTGTCTCTAACAATCTGTCTGACTCTCCTGTCAGGAACTGCAGAACCTAGTGTCTGCACGGCTCCAGCTCTCCTCATAGACTCTCCACTCCTCACTTCTCATTCAGACTTCCCTTCAGACTCTCTAATGCCTCCTCCAGCCAGAATATATATAGGGAAGCTACCCTATAACCGGATCTAGAGCTCCCCCTTCTGGCCTGGAGTCATAACAGTGTTGTGTATACATGTTACCTGTTAAAGGGATCCTTGTCGCTTGCAGGCATGGCATCACCCTCCCCGTGAGGAAGGCAATACCACTGTAACAACTGTATACCTGGGGTGTTACACGTAGTGGCTGGTTAAGAATAATATTTTTTTAACCTTTTTATGACCCTTTACTGTTCAGAAAAATGGCTGCCAGCAACTGAATCGCCCAGATGCAAATTTAAAAAAATCCCTCCTTTTGGTAAATTTTATAGAATTCCATTTCACTCAAATATATTCACTTATCTCTACACCCAGAGTCTTTTTTCAATGTGGACGATTAAAAATTGTTAAAAAGAATGAACATATCTATTTTACGTCAAAACGATTTGCTGTGCACATGTTCATTCTTTTTGAGATTCAGGCTTCGAAAGCAGGGAAATAGTTTATAAGAAGTGACCTGACCTTTAATCAGGCGGCTTCAGTTTGGAAGTCACTCACCAATTTATATGTACAAGTTAAAAAGAGGTGCAAAGCTTCCACAAAACAACCACAAAGACGTTAAAGAAGACTCCTCAAGAAAAACACTGCTGGCATTACTAGGTGGGAATAGCGGTGTCCAAAAATCTTGTGTGCAGATAATGTCTTTTAAAAGCCGGCCTACCTGCCAAGCTTTTCAAGCAAAAGACATTTCAGGGAAAGCTGCTGGTGTTTCTCCTGGAGGGTCTTTTTTGGGTCTCTTTTTACATCAACTTTTCTGTCTGCATTTCATTTTTTAACTTATTTGGATCAACAAGTGAAAGGCTTCAAGGTGGAAACTGCATGAATAATGGTCTCATCACTTCTTTTAACAAAGTTGCATTTTTGCAAAGATGAAGTTGTTAAAAGAAGCTCAAAAGGTGGAACATATGAACAGAAACTCGTTTTGTCATAGAAATGTATATATTCATTCTTTCTAAAGCACCACACCAGCATATTTTTCTTATTTCAGCGCTAAAATGGTGCCACTAACATAAGTTCTTGAGCCTAGTCTTATACTTAGCAACGACTGTTGTCAGCTCTTTCCAGAACCGCTCCATTCTCGCACCGTCTCTCAATGTATGTCTATGTGAAGCTATGAAGTAGTGACTTCCGGCTCACCCACTGGGGTGAACCGGCAGGTCAATAAATGCAGAAAACCGCCTGGGAACTCACCGAGAATGGAATACAATGGCGGCTGGTAAGTACACTAGGGGCAGGGAACCTGGATAAGTAATATCAGCGGTAAAATTAAAAAATAAAAGGAGTGCTGGTTTAATGTTTTCTAAGTGCTTTTTTAGGTGGGTTTTGGAGCAAATCTTCCTAAAAAAAAGACCTTCCATGCACGCACCCTTACTTGGTTAATTTGGGGACATCTTTGAATGACCTTTACTATAATTCTGTCTTTTTCATACAACTAAAAGGATCTGTTTCTGGAGTTTTTTCTTTTTTTTCTGGAATTGGTAAATATTAGACCTTTAGTCTTGTTCCCATTAACACTAGAAGTCCCAGAGAGGGGTCATTTAACATTTCTACCTTTGGGACCTTTGGAGCTTGAAATTTCTGAGACTTCATTAATAGAATACGGATTACCATGAACAGTAGTGTTCAGACAGCTGATCATCACAGCAGTATCAGCATCGCACAAGTAGGGTGTACTAATACTAATATAGAAGTGGGAAATAGAGGGGAGCGGAGGTGTCAGCTGGGAGGCTTGAAGATGGAGTGGCCAGGACCACCCTGCAGCTCCACTCTGTCTCTGACAGAAGTTTTTCCTGTGGATATAAGCTTTAATAAAGTGATCATGAAGATAATATTTTCCTGAGCAATTGTTAGTTATGTCTGTAGCTGCCTTAGGGTACCGTCACACTATACGATTTACCTACGATCACGACCAGCGATACGACCTGGCCGTGATCGTTGGTAAGTCGTAGTGTCAGGGCCGGCTCCAGGTTTTTGAGGACCCCGGGCGAAAGAGTCTCAGTGGGCCCCCCCTTTAACACATACCCCGATTCATGATCGCATATAAACACAGCCATGTAGTATATAACACTGCCCACGTAGCATATAGCACAGCCCACGTAGTATATAGCAGCGCAGCCCACGTAGTATATAGCAGCCCACGTAGTATATAGCAGCGCAGCCCACGTAGTATATAGCAGCGCAGCCCACGTAGTATATAGCAGTGCAGCCCATGTAGTATATAGCAGCGCAGCCCACGTAGTATATTGCAGCGCAGACCACGTAGTATATAGCAGCGCAGCCCACGTAGTATATAGCAGCACAGCCCACGTAGTATATAGCAGCTCAGCCCACGTAGTATATAGCAGTGCATGTAGTATATAGCAGTGCAGCCCACGTAGTATATAGCAGCGCAGCCCACGTAGTATATAGCAGCGCAACCCACATAGTATATAGCAGCGCAGCCCACGTAGTATATAGCAGCGCAGCCCACGTAGTATATAGCAGCGCAGCCCACGTAGTATATAGCAGCGCAGCCCACGTAGTATATAGCAGCGCCACTCACTCAGGCACTGGTAGGACTAGGAGCTCCTCCTGAATCTGCCTCATAACTTCAGCACCACGGCAGCCAGCCAGGGGCGGAGATCAGAGCAGAGAATGTGCTCTCTCTGTCCACAAACAATGTCACACTGGCTGCCTTCTCTTAACCCCTATGTGTGCCTGCCTGGCTGCACTGACTGAGTGAGAAGATGCTTGTGTCAGAGCTGGCACATAGGGGTTAAGAGAACGCAGCCAGCAGTGACTTTGTGGGTGGAGAGAGCATGTTATCTCCTGTCTGCTCTCCCAGCTGTATCTATGACAGCGTGAGTGGGCCCCCCTCTCTCCCCAGGGCCCCGGCATTTGCCCAGGTGCTCCGGGTGCTGACGCCGGCCCTGCGTAGTGTGGTCGCTGGAGAGCTGTCACACAGACAGCTCTCCAGCGACCAACGATGCCGAGGTCCCCGGGTAACCAGGGTAAACATCGGGTTACTAAGCGCAGGACCGCGCTTAGTAACCTGATGTTTACCCTGGTTACCAGCGTAAAAAAAACAAACAGTACATACTTACATTCCGGTGTCTGTCCCTTGCTGTCTGCTTCCCGCACTCACTGACTGCCAGCCGTAAAGTGAAAGCACAGCACAGCGGTGACATCACCGCTGTGCTCTGCTTTCACTTTACGGCCGGCAGTCAGTGAGTGCGGGAAGCAGACGGCAAGGGACCTGACGGACACCGGAATGTAAGTATGTACTGTTTTTTTTTCTTACATTTACGCTGGTAACCAGGGTAAACATCGGGTTACTAAGCGCGGTCCTGCGCTTAGTAACCCGATGTTTACCCAGGTTACAAGCGAACGCATCGCTAGATCGGTGTCACACACACCGATCTAGCGATGACAGCGGGAGATCCAGCGATGAAAGAAAGTTCCAAACGATCTGCTACGACGTACGATTCTCAGCAGGATCCCTGATCGCTGCTGCGTGTCAGACACAGCGATATCGTATGGATATCGCTGGAACGTCACGAATCGTACCGTCGTAGCGACAAAAGTGCCACTGTGTGACGGTACCCTTACACATTCTCTAACATAGTCCTGAAGATAAGAGGAAATTAGAAGATCTTGTACTTCTGTGATGTCCTGAAGAAACCTAACAATGGCAGATGTTCTCACCAGTATCCTTTCTAGCGTTAATGAGAAGACTGTCGATTTGCATAGTCCTATGTGGTTAAGACCTAAACACCCAGCTCTGCTATAATAGGATAATAGGTTAAGAGGCTAATTGAGCCAGTTTGCATCTGCCAAAGGGGTGAACATTTCGAAAACTGTCTATTCAGAAATTCCTGGAGCCGCAAACACCGCACATAGACCTCCTCTGCAATTAATCACAATCTAATTGTGTAACATTGGCAAGCATTAGCGACAGACTACAGCATTAATACATATGTTATATATTAATTCTCTGAAAGGGACATCCCTTAAGAGCAGTAAGCACAAAGGTCCACAGGGATTGAACCTTGGGAATGATGCAATTAGACCTTATTTTGCACACCAATAACTATAATAAACTTGCTTTCATTGCCCACACACTAGTGCCTGTAGTGATCGGTGGATAGGGAATACCTTTCCTTTGTAGCTTGTGTGATTCCCTAATCCTATTCAGTATTGATTGGCTTACATACATGAATTGAAAACATTGGCTTGTGATGTTGCTTTTAATTCTTCATATAAGCCAAAGGAACCCTGTTTTTTTCTTCACATGAAGAAAGAAAGGAAGACTTAAAGGTAGCAGTGATGTGTGACATCCCTTTCATCTGCGGTTCAGCTCAAGGGTCAGTCTGCAACAAAGGTGGCTCAGCAAACGCATAAAAGCTTCTGCTGGTCATACCTTTGTAGTAATACCGTAATTAAAATACATAGAAAAGATCTATCAAAAATAGACGGATTTACAGAAGAACTGTAAACAACATCTCCATTCAATGTGTAGCAGCCACCGCCAGGTACTATAGCATAGTTCTTGTTCAAGAGAAAAGAAGTTGTTCTGCAGTATCCTGCAGTGGGCGCTATATATTGCATAGAGCTGCACTTTGCAGCTCCGTTCCATGGTTTTTCATCTGGCAGCCACTGGAGCAATAACAGCTTATCAGTGGCGTCCGACCCCCACTGATCTGATCTTGATGACCTATCCTCAACATAAGATAAACAAAGCCCACAGCGAAGCCAAGGGTGCAGTGATCAATGACTTTGTAGGGCAAACAGGGGTTCATTTAATAAAGATAGAAGAAGAGCTAGCTCTGTAAATGGGTTGGTAATAGGGAGGAGTTGTTGGCAATAGAGCAGGCCTATATATTATCTGAGAAGGGGTGGGCCTATCAATCGGCATGAGGCACCAAGAGCAAAGATCCCATCCTCCTGCCCGTTTAATTTGGGGGTTCAATTAGGTTGCATTATAAAAAATGGCGGATGGGGGTGTCATTGGGTCATTTTGGTGAGGAGTGATGAGGGGGTTCTTGGAGTTGGTGGCAAAATTGTGGTGAGAAGGTTGTACATGGGGTGGATGGTAGCCTCCCCTTTATATTTGGATTTTGGTTAATTATCTGGGGATTTGGCGACTCTTCCATATGGGGCCCCTGGGAGTTGGTGTTATGGAAAAGATTTTCTGGCAACAAAGGTGCCCCCAAGCCTGTGGTTTCTGCTGGAGGTAATGCTGGATGGTTCATTATTATTTATTGGTTTCCACCCGGTTTTGGGGCTCCAAGATCCTCTTTACTGACAAGTTATTTATTGTAATGTTTGTAGAATAAAAAGCCGATTTGGTTAATTAATCCAAAGAAAGGGTGGAGCGCGTGTTTGTTTGGTTGGGATCTGTGGGAGTGGGGTGGTGATGTGAAATGGTTGGGTGGTAATAAGGGGACAGTCGGAGGGAAGCTGCTATTATACTAGAGTCAAAATCATCAATATGATGAACCTGGACTGCCGCATTAAAAAATACCATGTTCACTGAGTCAAGCACTGTATATGGCTCCTCACACAGAGATAAAATAACTCTATGGTCAGTAGCATCCAACTAATGTCATCCTCGCAGATCCTCTGAAAGAGATGACAACATAGGGACTTATAGTTATCCAAGTGACATTATAGACATTTGAGCACCTCACAATGCAAAAGTTTCAGTTCAGAAGCTCTATTACTAAACTGACTCCGACCTGTCTGATTTCATTTATTTTTCTTTAGTGTTCCCCAGCTTTCAAGCTAAAGGCATTGATGATGATGATTTGGCACAGACTGGACCTCCGACCACTCCTTAAAGGGAACCTGTCAGCAGTTTTGGCCGATATAATATGAGGTCATCAGCTTTCAGGACTTATACACAACATTCTATAATGCTGTATATCTGCCCCCCAACCTGACCTGAATGAACTGAAAAATAAGTTTTATTATACTCACCTGTGGGGTGGTCCGGTCCAATGGGTGTCGCTGGTCTTGGTCCTGTGCCTCCCATGTTCTTATGATCGCCGCCCTCCTGCTTGCTTCGTGTGGATGACGCGACCTTGCATCATCCACACGGGCTCCCCGGCATCGCGCTCCTGTGCAGCCAGCCTTCTCTGCCCTGTTGAGGGCAGAGCAAAGTACTGCAGTGCGCAGGGGTTCTTTCACCTTTTCAGGCACCTGCGCACTACAGTACTTTGCTCTGCCCTGTTATGGGCAGAGAAGTATGGCTGTGCAAGAGCGTAATGCCGGGGAGCCTGTGGGGATGATGCAGGGTCGCGTCATCAACACGAAGCAAGCAAGAGGGCTGCAATCAGTATTAGAGCCAACAGTGACAATGAACTTCAGCTATATTAGATGCAGGATTGTATTTAATACATGTAAGTGTCTGTAAATAATGTAAAATTTTTCTCTAAGACAAGCATTTCATTTATACGAGATTGAAATAAGCATCCTCATTATGAGTACAAACGGTCAAAAATGTTAAATTAATCCCTATTGCAAACAGGCTTTTAGGCAAAATATACACATTTTAAAACAATGCCCAAAAGGTATTCACATCCATGAAAGGGTTATTCCTAAAATACTAACTTTCCATAGGATAAGAAATAACTTGCTGATTTCTGGATGACCACCCACGATCCTAAAAATGGTGGGCAGCAGCCTTGTCTTGAATGGGGATGTCCAAACTCTACTCCATTGATTGTATATTGGCCTGTCAGAAATATTCATACCTTGTACTCGGAAAGTTATTTCTATTCCAGAGGGAATAACGCTAAAGGAGATGATCACATCATTGACAATTGGTGACGGTGTGAGCCCAGGTCCTCTATGACAGTGATTGCTGTCCTTCACAGAGCATGCTCACAACACTCTCCCATATAAATTGAGAGGTTGTTGTTGGACTTACACATACATGAAACTTTGCTATGACTAAAAAAAAATCCTATCATGATTAATTTTATGGCTCTAAAAATTTACAAACCTTGAAATACCGAAAATAGCAAAAAAAGAAGATAATGTACCAAATTAAATACCAGCTTTTCCACAAAAAAGAAATCATCTGCTGTCAGCTCTGTAACATGTCAGACACATTTGATAACTGCTAACCTGTTATAGGAGCAAAAAACGGGTATGAAAAATGTCCTTCTTCCTCTAAAGGTTACAATTGGAGGACTGTTAGGAGCCCCTTAAGATTGACTGTCAGTCCAACCAAAATTGACTTCACAACCTGATTTTTTTTAAACTTTTGTTTAGCCTTAAACTGGTTGGACTCCTCCTTTCTTCTTATTTCCTCTGTACAATATAGAAAAGACTGGGCTTTGTAAATATTTTGCTATTAAAATTCTGTCACATTCGCCCTCCCCTTCCCGAACCCAATGTTGGGCTGCCAAGACCACTGAGGCCAGCAATTGGCCGTGTTGATCACATGAATGTAGAACATGTGACTCCTGCAGCCAAAGTAAACAAAGACCTTTGCGGAACACTGGAGTACCCGTGCGGGCATTATGACATTAGCATGGCTTTTTTTCTATTTTAGCACATTCCCTACTTTCTTTTGGATACTGGACAAGCCTGTAAATTCTTCGTAATCCTAGGGATGTCTTTTGGGGCTTAAAAGTAAAAGATTAGTAGTTTGTGCTGTTGATTCTATTACTTGATTCATTGTAAATTTGTAATTACTAAAACAATTTTGGCATTTCTTGTAAGGTTTTGTATGTCTGGCTGAATTCTTCCCACACCTTCTAACAAGTTCAGAAATGAGCTTCTTGCCAAACTGTTATGTCCTTCACCCGTGCCAATCTTTCCCTCTTGCCAGCTGCTCTCCTTCACAGTTGAAAGACAACCAAGAAGCATAGAACTGTTTATTAGGCAACAGAACAAGAATATACAAATGTTAACATATGCTAAGACATCAGCTTTTGGAAATTCCAGCCTAGTTCTCCTATGCAATAGAAATAGCTTAGCGAGCACTTCTCTACAGTCACGAGAGTGAATGACACGTGGCAAGAAGACGTGGTACAATATAAGTAGTTCAGAGATTGACACTGAACATAGAACACTGTTATCAAAATTCTACAGAAGCTGATGGTCAAAACGGTTTCCACCTTAACTCCATTAGACTGCTCAATTGTGGTAAAATGCATTTCTCCCTAAGTTACTAGTATTTCAACCTCAAACTAAATTATCTCTTCAGAGAGGAAGAGGACTAGAACTCTAGCGCCACCTATTGGAAGCAGTGATCCTAAGAGAAGATTTGCATATTTAATTTCCCAGAAGAGCATGCATGGCTTATAAGTCTCCTCACTCTGACATGCCAGGTTTGAAACTGAAAACTCTTTTTTTAATCTGGAGTTTGAACTTTCCTCCTCACCAGACTGCCTTCTCTACTTAGGATCGGATCCCTTGTTTCTAAGATATGGGGTGAATGGCGGGTGGGATGGGTTTTCCATGTTGTTAGACATTGTGCAATGCCTACTGGAAGGGTGCCTCGGCTGGATGCCATCTGACTCCGTCAACCCCCTGGCGATCAGCTGACTTAAGGAACCCTCACACATAAGAAGTGGCAATGTTACTTGCATTGTATAGTGGTTATTAATGATATTGCAAGCTCGTTTACTAAGAATAGGTCATCAAAATGAAGACATCCAAAAACTCCCTTAAGGTACTTATTTCTTGCAGATTTTCAGCACTAGAATTTTTATCGAGTTTTTTTTTAACAATGTGAGTATCATAGACATAAAAACAATTAAATAATTTAATAAAATATTGTATTATATCTGCACCTGTCAGTATCTTTAATGCATAATATGCAATGCGTACTATAAGGAAATACAATATCATAAATCTATAAAACCTGTCACCCCCTACAAGTGTGATTACAGGCAATGACATCACATATAATGCAGCCCCTCTACCTATATCCTTTCTGAAATTAGTCACTAGATGAAATCTGTTCAGTATGTCTGGCCTAATCTCTTATTCACCCGCATCTAATCAATATCGTGAACTTTATCCCACTTAAACATGTTCGGTAGTCTCTATTTCACTAAGCCGATACGATGGGTTTACTTGACGTCCAGGGATAGAAACATTTTAGACAGTTAATGATCCTTTGTCTCATTTATTCTATATAGTTTGTTAGTTTCCCTTGAATATATTTTAGCTCCATTACAATAACTTATTATGTGATATATCAATAGGAATATTTGCATGATGCATTACAGTATATAACCTTTAATGCTACCTTTGACATGGAAAACATTATTTTAAAGATGATAACTGTTACTTTTAGTTAATTAAATTATACTAAATTTCCATCTGTATTCTTCATTTCTTCATTCATTTCGGACCTCCTAGTAGGCAGTTTGCAGCCTAATCCAAGAATCATATTTTTCTCTTTTGAGTTTGTCACTCCCAATAATGTAGGCCGGATGTGTCTTCTGAGTGTAAACAGGATGCTGCTGTCTTCATTAGCTCATATATTAATAATTAATCATTAATATTAATAATTAATCACAGTTCCAATACTTTGTGTATTTGTGCTTCATGTACTTTCCTCCTTTTCTCTGGCCTGTTTACTCTGCCTTCTCTGAGACTGTAGATACTTTCTCCTGTGTCCACATATGGAAATCTGTGTACAACCTCTCCCCCTTTATGTTGAAAAAAAGTGAAGGGTAAAGCATCGAGGATCATCAGAAACACAAGGGGCTCTGACAGATTTGTAGCTTTTTGCTTAGCACTCAACTAAGAATCTACAGAATGGTACAATTTTATTTTTAATGAAGTATATTTATAAACTCAACTTTTCACTAAGGAAACAAGTGAGAAATTTAATGAAATGATGCACAAAGGTGTATGTAGCCATTATTTTTAAATGTGAGTTCACAAGATGGTCATGGTTACTGTTAGGAAATATTAAATATTCAAACATAGTAACATAGTTAGCAAGGCCGAAAAATTACATTTATCCATCCAGTTCAGCCTATATTCCGTCAGAATAAATCCCCAGATCTACGTCCTTCACCACCTCCTCAGGCAAGTAATACCAGATTCTCACTGCCCTAACAGTAAAGAATCCTCTTCTATGTTGGTGGAAAAACCTTCTCTCCTCCAGACGAAGAGAATGCCCTCTTGTGACCATCACATTCCTTGGTATAAACAGATCCTCGGAGAGATATTTGTATTGTCCCCTTACAGTATATACTTATACATGGTTATTCGATCACCCTTCCTGTCTTTATTCTAGACTAAATAATCCTAATTGTGCTGATCTCTCTGGGTATTGTAGTTCCCTCATCTTCTTTATTAATTTTGGTGCCCTCCTTTGTACTCGGTCTAGTTCCATTATATCCTTCCTTAGCACCGGTGCCCAAAACACAGTACTCCTTGTGCGGATTAACCTGAGATTTGTACAGAGGCAGTATTGTTAGGGGTCGAGTTCCCGCTTCTGCACAGGGGGAATCTCGAGCCATCTCTGCTGCGGTCTCCCATTCGTATCCAGCCGCAGTGGAGTCTGCTCAGCAGAGACGTTGGTCCCAGCGTCTTGCTCAATCTCTCTCTGTTCTAAGAGTTGCTGCTGCTTCTCCAGCTTCTGCCATTAAAGTCAGTGCTGGTCAGCAGCGAGCGGACTTCTCTGGGACTAAGTCCTTGTCTGCACACACTGAGCATGCCCAGGGCAAGATCTCCCGTTGGAGATCGAGGGTCATGTGGTCAGGCTCTGCGCCACATTCCATTGGTCCTTTTGGCAGGTCTTGGAAGGGCAAAAGTTCTGTAGCCACTTCCTGTCCTGCAACTATATAAACTGCGCATGACCGCACGGCCATGCGCTAGTATTGTTTTGAAATTATATGTGTGTGTGTAGATGGATGTATGTCGATGGATGAAAGCTCCTAAATATTCCTCCCTAGAGTTGTTGACTGCTCACGGATGTTGGTAGCTATCTAGCGCCCGACTAACCATCTGTGCAATACACACATTACAACGTCCTGTTGCTGTGTCCGCCTGTACGGCACCATGCGCTTGTCTAGCGCTTTCCATACCCAAGCCTGGGTGGTTAGTGGTGTCCGTCACTGCGGCATTGCTCGCACTTCTGTGCCTATAATTAACTATTCAGTTTCCTTACACACCCAGTTGCGGTGTAGTGCCAGCAAGGGTCTAATCGAACTTCAATCCCAGTTGGGGTAAAGTTCGCTGACTACGTGCTCGCGCTTTATGTGCGGTACCGCGGTCCTGTGACGTAACAGGATTGCTTCCTCCACGCTGGGTGAGGTTGAACCCACGTGTGTGTACTTTAGAGTACCGCCATATAGTCTGCAATTTACTAGCAGCAGGTTTTCACCTGTACGGTGGACCCCGGACTGCGAACGCATCTATATCCTCTTTCTTAGTGCGTTCCGTCAGTCTAACATAATACTAGCGCCAGGGTCTGGCTAGTAAATGGCGGACGACCAGCGATTACAGAGGTACATCCAGCAGCTGGAGGGAAGGTTGGCGGCTCTTGAGCGTACAACCTCAGCTGTGGATGTCACTGCTGTAGCTGTTCAGGCTGCAAGTGTAGCTGCAGCCAGTCTGTCCGCTGCCACCCCTGCTCCGACTTTATCCCGTCTCCCGCTTCCTAACAAGTTTGCTGGCGACAGTAAACAATGTCGGGGATTCGTGAGCCAGTGCTCCATACATCTTGAGCTCCTGGCGTCACGTTTCCCTACGGAACGGGCGAGAGTGGGATTTATCCTATCTCTCTTGTCGGGCAGGGCGTTGGAGTGGGCAACGCCACTTTGGGAGCGAGATGATCATGTGGTACAGAGTGCTCCTCTCTTCTTGGACACTCTGAAGCAGGTCTTTTTAGGACCTCGTGTTACCCACGACACCGCACTCCAACTGTTGTCTATTACACAGGGTTCGTCCGTGGTCAGCCAGTTTGCCATCCAGTTCCGGAATCTAGCTTCAGAGTTAGAGTGGCCAGACAAAGTTCTTATTCCGGTGTTCTGGAGGGGACTGGCAGACCATGTGAAGGACGCCTTGGCCACTAGGGAGATACCCGCCACACTGGAGGAACTTATTTCAGTATCTACCCGCATCGACCTCCGTTTTCACGAGCGGAGGTTGGAGCGGACCCAGTGTAGGCAGAGGTTCCGGCTGGCTCCAACCTTCGCCAGACCTCTTGAATCTCCTGTCTTGGCATCAGATTCCCATGAGGCCATGGAGGTTTCTCGAGCGGGACCTAAGTCTCAGGCCGCTCGAGTACCCGTGGTTTGTAAATACTGTCAACAACTTGGACATTACGCCAATAAGTGTCCGCGGCGGTCGGGAAACGATCGCGTCTAGTAACCATTGGGGGAGGTTCACTAGACACAGCTGCATTCTCCTCCAAACTGTCCTTTAAAGGGACAATCCTGTTAGGCTCCTCCACTCTAACAGTCGAGCTTTGTGTGGATTCTGGAGCAGAGGGGATCTTCATGTCCTCTGCTTTTGCCTCACGTCATGCTATACCACTAGTCATGCTCGCCAAACCAGTAACTGTTAGAGTCGTGAATGGAGCGACACTTACACTGCAAATCACACACCAAACAGTTCCGTTCTCGCTGTCCATGTCCCCTTCCCACCAGGAGATTATTTCCCTTCTTGTTCTTCCCGAGGGAATGGATGAGATCTTGCTGGGAATACCCTGGCTCCGTTTCCACTCCCCATATATTGAGTGGTCCTCAGGGAGAATATTGGGTTGGAGTAAGTCTTGTATGGGCAGGTGTGTGAGTGAGTGTGTACAGGTTTCTACTACCGAGGTACCCGCAGATCTTTCATCTCTTCCAAGATACTATTGGTGTTATGCAGACGTATTCTCTAAGAAGGCTGCTGAGATCCTACCGCCTCATCGCCCTTACGACTGTCCTATTGACCTCTTGCCTGGGGCTGAACCTCATCGGGGAAGAGTATATCCCCTCTCTCTCCCAGAGACGGAGGCTATGTCGCAATACATTCAGGAGAATTTGGCAAGAGGGTTTATAAGGAAGTCGGTGTCACCGGCAGGGGCGGGATTCTACTTCGTGCAGAAGAAGAACGGGGAGTTACGTCCTTGCATCGATTACAGGGGTCTTAATGCTATTACTATTAAGAATAAATACCCGTTGCCTCTGATATCGGAGCTCTTTGACAGACTAAGGGGAGCTAAGATATTCACCAAATTAGATCTGCGGGGTGCTTACAACCTGATTCGCATCCGTGAGGGGGACGAATGGAAAACGGCTTTCAATACCAGGGATGGACACTATGAGTACCTAGTGATGCCTTTCGGGCTCTGTAATGCCCCAGCCGTTTTTCAGGATTTTGTCAACGATATCTTCCGGGATATGCTTTCCACCTCGGTTGTAGTCTATCTGGATGATATTCTCATCTTCTCTCCAGAGTTGTTGGCAGAGTTTTCGAACTCCTACGGGCGAATTCCTTATATGCAAAGTTGGAGAAGTGTGTGTTTGAGCAGGAGTCCTTACCTTTCCTGGGCTATATCATCTCGGCCCAGGGATTGGCTATGGATCCTGCCAAACAACAGGCAGTGATGGACTGGCAGGAACCCCATTCTCTTAAAGCGGTGCAGCGCTTTATGGGGTTCATAAATTACTATCGCCAGTTCATTCCCCACTTCTCAACTTTGGTAGCTCCCTTGGTATCCCTCACCAAGAAGGGAGCGAATCCCAAATTGTGGTCCGAAGGGGTCTCCAAGACCTTTACTTCTATAAAGTCTCATTTCGCTAGCGCTCCCATCCTACATCGTCCCGATGTGGATATGCCATTCCTTTTGGAGGTGGATGCCTCATCCGTTGGTGCTGGAGCAGTCCTCTATCAAAAGGATGCTCAGGGTCGGAAGCACCCATGCTTCTTCTTCTCAAAGACTTTCACACCAGCGGAGAGAAATTACTCCATCGGGGATAGGGAGTTGCTGGCAATGAAGTTGGCCTTTTCAGAGTGGAGACATCTCCTGGAGGGTGCTCGATTTCCATTCCAAGTGTTCACGGACCACAAGAATTTGGTTTATTTACAAACAGCCCAGCGGCTGAATTCTCGTCAGGCCAGATGGTCCTTGTTTTTCTCCCGGTTCCACTTTACTCTACATTATCTCGCCGGGGAGAAGAACATTCGTGCTGACGCTCTCTCCCGCTCCTTTGTGTCATCTGAGGAGGAGGAGGACGAGCCTCGGCTCATTGTCCCTTCGGAGAGTCTGAGAACCGTAGCTCCGGTTTCGCTGGAGTCTGTGCCCCCGGGCAAGACTTTTGTTCCCATCAATTTGCGACCGGAGGTTCTCTCTTGGGCTCATTCGTCCAGAGTGGGTGGACATTTTGGGGCAAAGAGGACAGCAGAGTTGCTGGCGAGAATGTACTGGTGGCCACATATGGTTCGTGACGTCGGAGACTATGTTCGAGCATGTGTCTCTTGTGCCAAGAATAAGTCACTCCGTCAACGGCCAGCTGGTTTGTTATATCCTCTGCCGGTGGCAGACAGGCCCTGGGAGATGGTTGGGATGGACTTTGTAGTGGGTCTGCCCAAGTCTCGTGGCTGTACCATTATTTGGGTAATCACCGACCATTTTTCTAAAATGGTGCATTTGGTGCCGCTTCCTCGGCTACCTTCTGCAAGGGCCTTAGCAGCGCTGTTTGTTAAACACATCTTCCGTCTTCATGGTATGCCAGACAAAATTGTCAGTGACCGGGGTCCCCAGTTTGCGTCTCGGTTCTGGAGAGAGCTTTGTCGCCTTCTCAGTATCGAGCTGAATCTCTCTTCGGCATATCATCCCGAGATGAATGGGTTGGTGGAGAGAGCCAACCAGACCTTGGTCACATATCTGCGACATTTTGTCTCTGCTAAGCAAGATGACTGGGCATCTTTGCTACCGTGGGCGGAGTTTGCTCTTAACAATGCTGTCGCTGACTCCACTGGACAGACTCCATTCCTCCTTAACTATGGTCAGCATCCGCGGGTACCTGTGCCCATGCCTGTGTCTTCCGCCGATTCCAGGGTGGCAGACTGGGCTGTGGAGGCACGGGACATTTGGGATCGCACTCAGGATGCCATTCGGGCTTCCAAGGAGAGAATGAGGTCCTCCGCCAATGCACATCGGCGCCCTGCTCCAACCTTTGCTCCTGGCGATTTGGTGTGGCTCTCCGCCCGTAACATCAGGCTGCGAGTTGAGTCTACCAAGTTTGCACCTCACTACTTAGGTCCTTTTAAGGTCCTCGAACAGGTTAATCCTGTGGTTTACCGTCTGGCCCTTCCTCCACGCCTTGGTATCACCGACACCTTTCATGTGTCCCTCCTTAAGCCCGTCTACATGTCCCGGTTTTCTGAGTCTTCTACTGGGACGTCGGGTTCGTCTACGGACGATTACGAGGTGAACGCTATCTTGGGGTTCAAGGTGGTTCGTGGCAAAAAAAATTATTTGGTGGACTGGAGGGGTTACGGTCCTGAGGATAGATCCTGGGAGCCTGCTGAGCACATTCGGGCTCCGCAGCTCATTGCTGACTTCGAACGTAGCGAGGCCCAAGGAGGGGGGGGCCCTAGGAGGGGGGGTAATGTTAGGGGTCGAGTTCCCGCTTCTGCACAGGGGGAATCTCGAGCCATCTCTGCTGCAGTCTCCCATTCGTATCCAGCCGCAGTGGAGTCTGCTCAGCAGAGACGTCGGTCCCAGCGTCTTGCTCAATCTCACTCTGTTCTAAGAGTTGCTGCTGCTTCTCCAGCTTCTGCCATTAAAGTCAGTGCTGGTCAGCAGCGAGTGGACTTCTCTGGGACTAAGTCCTTGTCTGCACACACTGAGCATGCCCAGGGCAAGATCTCCCGTTGGAGATCGAGGGTCATGTGGTCAGGCTCTGCGCCACATTCCATTGGTCCTTTTGGCAGGTCTTGGAAGGGCAAAAGTTCTGTAGCCACTTCCTGTCCTGCAACTATATAAACTGCGCATGACCGCATGGCCATGCGCTAGTATTGTTTTGAAATTATATGTGTGTGTGTAGATGGATGTATGTCGATGGATGAAAGCTCCTAAATATCCCTCCCTAGAGTTGTTGACTGCTCGCGGATGTTGGTAGCTATCTAGCGCCCGACTAAACATCTATGCAATACACACATTACAGCGTCCTGTTGCTGTGTCCGCCTGTACGGCACCGTGCGCTTGTCTAGCGCTTTCCATACCCAAGCCTGGGTGGTTAGTGGTGTCCGTCACTGCGGCATTGCTCGCACTTCTGTGCCTATAATTAACTATTCAGTTTCCTTACACACCCAGTTGCGGTGTAGTGCCAGCAAGGGTCTAATCGAACTTCAATCCCCGTTGGGGTAAAGTTCGCTGACTACTTGCTCGCGCTTTATGTGCGGTACCGCGGTCCTGTGACGTAACAGGATTGCTTCCTCCACGCTGGGTGAGGTTGAACCCACGTGTGTGTACTTTAGAGTACCGCCATATAGTCTGCAATTTACTAGCAGCAGGTTTTCACCTGTACGGTGGACCCCGGACTGCGAACGCATCTATATCCTCTTTCTTAGTGCGTTCCGTCAGTCTAACACAGTATAATGCTCTCATCATGTGTATCCAGACCTCTTTTAATGCACCCCATGATCCTGTTTGCCTTGGCAGCTGCTGCCTGGCACTGGCTGCTCCAGGTTAGTTTATCATTAACTAGGATCCCCAAGTCCTTCTCCATGTCAGATTTACCCAGTGGTTTCCCGTTCAGTGTGTTATGGTGATATTGATTCCTTCTTCCCATGTGTATAACCTTACATTTATCATTGTTAAACCGCATCTGCCACCTTTCGGCCCAAGTTTCCAAATTATCCAGCAACATGGTATCAATCATAATGCAAAAGGCAGAATAGGTAGGTGTATAGTGAAACATTGAAACATTTCTAAATGTATTTATTGGGACAACGCTTGTCACCTAAAATGGGGTATGAGGGTCAATCTGAAACCACTACATTAGGCACTAAGAGCTGTCATACAACAGTCTGTGGTGTCCTAATATAATAATATTGTATAAACATCACAAATAACATAAAGTGTCATGAAAACAAGTATTTTGATGCCATTGGTTTTAGACATACTGTATATCTGTAGTTCCCGTTGTCTAGTATAAAATTAAAACAATGTGTCCTCAATGAAGGACATAACATAACTGCTCTTGGTTTTAGGGAAAGTCATTGATGATGTTTAAACGGGCATGAATTTATTTCTAAACCTCAGATGTGTCAGAAAACATTGGGAAAGGTTACCGGAGCATTAGCTGTAAATAATATTAAGTGATGTCAAAACTCCTTTAATGTTGAGTGCAATCATTTCTCTTCAATACTTGTCAAAACAAAGCAATCTGGCTTTGTCATTGTAATAGGGATTTTATCTCCCTTTCACACATTGTAATTTCTGACGGTTATGGACAGAATTATGAATAAATGTAGCAATCTCCATAAAGGAGAGGGCCAGTTAATCTGTCATGAAAAGTGACACATATTGCCAAGGTTTCTATTCACACGTCGAAGAAATTTATACATTTGGCAAATGGAGACATATTTTAGGAAGATAAAAAGGAGATATTTAAAGCTAAACCTGTTTTAAATGTTTGTCTTAGGACATCCACTGTCATGCCATGCGAAAATGGTTTAAATAATGCCCTAAACACTCAAAAATACAAAAGTCACAAAAATATTAATATCAATATCTGTCAGTATGGCCAAGGTTGGAACTGGAAATCCTGGGGCTCAATGGCAAAGATCTGAATTGGGACCCCTATAGGCCCTTAGTAGCCATGACAACCCACAAGGATCCGGTGATCACATTGTTAGGGACCAATTGGATGACAGCTAACCACATAGATGCCATAGTTGCCATTCACCACAGCAAACAGCAAATTAAATGACTGTGATCGCAGCATTCTCCATTCGCGTCGACAGACACAACACGATGAAAGGATTTGTCTGGGACTTATCTGTTGATCTAGCTAAGATTGCTGGGCCAATATAAAATTGGTGTGAGTCCAACATACAGCACCACCATGATCAGCTGAAATCTGCCCCAGCAGCTGGATATAAGTGATGTGTGGGTGGAGCACAACATTCCAGTACATTGCTTAGTGACCCCTGCCAACTTTTTGGTTTTTTGATGGATGAACATTGAACGATCTGTAGAAAGATTGATCTTCTGCAAGTCTAGATATGTGCAGGTCGCTGCCGAGTGCTGCTCATTGTCTCCGACTCAATGAATCTGATCAGTGGGAGGTGTCAGGTATCGGACCCTCACTGATCTCATGTTGATCATTATTAAGTTCCAAATAACCACTTTAAATAGTTTTATACAAATTTGTATTGTTTTGGTCAAGATATTTTGTGTTTACTTTTCACAGGATTAATGATGGATCTAATTGCTTTCATTGATTTCTAAGAATGTAAGATTAGAATAGAATAACTTGTCAAGAATCACAGAAACTTGAGAAATGTAACTGTGACTAGTCAACTAAACTTGAAATAAGATTGGCATTATAGGTGTGCAAATCTTTTCAAATTCAAATTTTGCCAACTGCACTGAAAGTTTCCAAAAGTTTTGATTTGCACCAAATTGGAAGTACTCTAATTAACCTGAAAAGATGTGTATAACACTCTGTGAACTTCTAGACTGAACGCAACCCCTTTCAAACTCTTAAACGCTAGTACATCCTTAGTAATGTCAAAGTGCTCAACATTCATGGCTGGGGATATAGAGATGTTAACCATTTTTCACTGCTGAGATGTCACACTATCTGTAATGTTTATTGCGTGTTTATGGCTTTTTTTCCCTATCTCCATGGCTAAGCTGTGAGCTGTGATGTTTTCTCATGATCTAGATTCACTACTTCATGACTGCTGCATTCCCTGCCCTTGCTTTTATGCAGGCTATGATAGTACCTCTGACTGGCTGTTCTATACAATGTGATGTGAAATCAGGAAGGCATTATGAGGAAGCAACAGCCATGTCTGAGGTCATTACGATGAAGGATCCAGGTGATTGGTGCTTCCACAGTAAGGAATTGCTAAAAATGATAAATGATAAAAAGTGTTTTACTAAAAACATAATTAAAAACACAATGCATTTTGGCTACACTATTTTCTACACCTTTTTTTATCATTTGGAGATATTTTTGTCAATACTCCATTTTTATCGATTCCCTACTGTATGAGCGCCAATGACCTGGGACCTTCATTGTAATTATGCACTTCTAGAACTTCCCTAGAGGAGCTTCCTACAACATGCCAGATCGATTTCACTCGATTGTGACTGTGCAAACTGTTCCTAGTGTTGTGTCTCAGTTAGCACAACCCCTTCAGAGAACCACACATTCATCTCTCATTTGACCTTTTATGCTGATCTACTCTTAAATAGGGCCACATTCTTCTCTCTTTTCCCCCAAGGGATTTCCATCACCTTTATGTCTGAGGTCACATGATCTTTCTCTGGCTAATGCAATCTTCTTCTTTGTGTAAATGTTCATTTTAGGTTATTCGCACTAATTTAATTGCAAGTTGTTTGAATTCACCTGTTTCGGCAACTTACAAAAAATTCAACAAAATTTGATTTGCATCAAATCGATTCACTCATCTCTAGTTGGAATCTAAAGTAATAAAATGGAGAGCAGATATAAAATCAGTTATGTAAGAAATGTCATAAAGATTTCTGTATTCTCTTCAAAACAAACTAGAAACAGCTCCTAGCATATCATTTTGCTCAAGTAACGGCAAGAAAAGTTTGTCACTTTGAAGCTGTGACCTGACCCAGAAATACTTCCAAGCTCTTATTTCTTGCCATTGATTTAGAAATGACCTCCCCTTGCCCTTGTGGATACTAATTGTGCCCTAGCTATAAATGCCGCGTCACACAGTGGGAAATAAAAGATGTCTATTGATTACGGAGAAATGCTAAATTAGTTTGTAACCTTGAACAATAACTTTCCGTCATGTCATGCACCCAAAGGTAACAGTGTGCTACTACTGTTTCTCTCTCTACTTATGTTTTTTGTGCTTCCACAAATTACTACTAGGAATAATATACACTGCTCAACAAAATAAAGGGAACACTAAAATCCCACATCCTAGATATCACTGAATGAAATATTTCAGTTGCAAATCTTTATTCATTACATACTGGAATGTGTTGAGAAGAATAAAAAATAAAAATATTCTATGTAAATCATAATTAATATCCCATGGAGGTCTGGAGTTGGAATGATGCTCAAAATCAAAGTGGAAAATAAAATTACAGGCTGGTCCAACTTCAGTGGAAATGCCTCAAGACAAAAAAATGATGTTCTGTTGTGTGTGTGTGGCCTCCACGTGCCTGTATGACCTCCCTATAATGCCTGGGCATGCGCCTGATGAGGCAGCGGATGGTCTCCTGAGGGATCTCCTCCCAGACCTGGACTAAAGCATCCGCCAACTCCTGGACAGTCTGTGGTGCAACATGACGTTGGTGGATGGTGCGAGACATGATGTCCCAGATGTGTTTAAACGGATTCAGGTCTGGGGAATAGGCGGACCAGTCCATAGCTTCAATGCCTTCATCTTGCAGGAACTGCTGACACACTCCAGCCACATGAGTTCTGGCATTGTCCTGCATTAGGAGGAACCCAGGGCCAACCGCACCAGCATATGGTCTCACAAAGGGTCTGAGGATCTCATCTCGGTACCTAATGGCAGTCAGGCTACCTCTGGCGAGCACATGGAGGGCTGTGCGGCCCTCCAAAGAAATGCCACCCCACACCATTACTGACCCACTGCCAAATCGGTCATGCTGAAGGACGTTGCAGGCAGCAGATCACTCTTCACAGTATCTCCAGACCCTGTCACATCTGTCACATGTGCTCAGTGTGAGTTGCCAATTATTTCCATCTGTTGTCTATTCCATTTGCACAACAGCATGTGAAATTGATTGTCAATCAGTGTTACTTCCTAAGTGGACAGTTTGATTTCACAGAAGTTTGATTTACTTGGAGTTATATTCTGTTGTTTAAGTGTTCCCTTTAAGGCGATAAGGACCCATTGAGACATTTGCCGTGATGTGGCAGTGAGCTTCAAACAGTCTGATCAGAATGTTAAAAACCTCATGTTCAGTAACATACTGTATGTTCTGCCTAGTGGCGCTACATCAACATATGAATTTTTGGAGGTGCGGTCCATGCTCTTTTTTTTTTTTTGGTGTTCAGTGGTATATGACCAGTTCACTGAAGGGAAAATTAGTATCTTTATTATCAGGGGCATACATTTGGAACAGAGGGGCACAAGAGAGACTGTTCCAGAATCAGTTGAGAAGCACCAATTGTAGAAGATACTAAGTTTCAATAAAAAAATCTTTTGGAAGGTCTTCGTCCTCTAAATGCAATCATCAATGTTTAGATACGTGTCTTGGTGTCAGTTTATAATAGATACGACATACTATAGGTGTTATGATGCATTAGGATATGATTCAGTATGAATAATTTTTTCAGTGACAAATAAATTATGTAATATTACTACCAGATTTTTGTTCTTTCACTCATTCAAATTATCCAGGATGGTACACCATTCTGACTTGAAAAGTTCAGTGGATACCAAATGACAAAGGATCCACCTCTAGAGTCTATGCTATAATACTATTCTACAAATTATATAAAATGAGGGTGTTTGAACTACAAGGGACATATTATTATTACTATTTATATTACATCACCCTTAAAAGGAATCTGTCACCAGGTCTTTGCCAGATGGTCTGAGAGCATCAAGTGCGGGGAAATGTCTCACTATGGGAAAAATCCATCAGTCATCTGGAAGGTGCTGGCAGATGTTGGCGGAGAGCGTTGCTGGACTTGTCTCATCACTGGCTATTGTCCCTGGCTAGATCTTCTGGGTATATTTTCTCTGAAACAACGTAGCTTTGAGCAGCATGTCTTGAGTGACAGGTTTTCGTTAAAAGACACAGAGGCAATTCACTATATTAGTGGAACATTTGAAAGCCATGAGCAGCTTCCTGCCTAGTACCCTGCACGCATCAAATTTTGTATTTTCATTAGCCGCCATTTTTAACCAAGATGTCGCTGCACCCCTGGGGGAACGGGATTTCAACAGTACCCTGAGTGCTGTGACACCTTGGATATGAATCGCTGCTCTACAGGTAGGTTCGTTTCTATTTAGTTATTATTATAAATAATCATAATAAATAATACAAATATTTTTATTATTATCCCCAAGACTAGCACTGATTTGAAGAATCATTCGAAATTCAGTTAAAAAGATATCTATACCTGCTAGTTAGGCTGTGTAATATGAGAATTCATATTTTGGATATGTTTTTGTTTTTTTCTACCACAACTTTCCCTTTCATTTGTGTCATCCACAATTTGTTGGGCTTTACGGGTTCTCTCACTTTAAATTTGTATTCTCAGAAGAAAGATTTAATTTATTAAATGCACTTCTAGCCATGTGAAAGGTGACATTTCCCAAAGCTGTAGGATACAGAAGGCTTTGACAGCTTCAAAATAAATGTTTTCTTCCAAGGCCCAATAATATCATCAATGATTCACAATCAGCATCGGCGTATTTCGCCTGGCTTCAGAGGAGGATTATTAAACCAATATCCCTGTATCGACTTTGGTTGGTACCTAGACAAATGAGCTGTCACATTGCGTTTGTAGCACACATATTTTAGCTCCGTGTATGTTTGTGCAGTTAGCTCAGCTATTGGTTTGTTGTAAATATTTCTTGAGTATTGTCGTCTGCATTGTCGCCAATAATTCTGCACAAGACGCTATGTTTGTATTTTACATTTCAAATAAAGACTTGATAATAAGACTGATGTTAATATGATGGTAATGCAGATAAACAGTTTGCATCATGGTGTTACTTCTGAATTTAAATAGAAAGTCTACTTTGGCAAACTATTTTGATAGCTAAAATGTATCTAACGATAAAGTAAAGCAACTTACTAAATAGTCTAAATGAAAAAATCTGCTAACATTTTATGTCTACACCTCCTGTGCAGACCCATGTGTCTCTATAGTAACAGACTACAAACCCTACGTAGTCTGATCTCACAGTCTTGCTCACTTCCATAGATTCCTGGCATTTTATTAATATACATTTGGCAGGTTATCAAGAAATAGGGGACAGGTGGAAGGAGGTATGTCTGCAAGATTAGGCAACACAGGGTTGGAATTCAGTTTAATACCATACAGATTTTTACTATTGCTATAGACAAGGATGCTTTATTTTTCATTCTAGATACATTGAAATAATTTAAAAAGTAATATCCTTCTTTTTTTAACCCTGCTGTTGTCTTCGGTCAAAAACGACCGACCTTGAACTTCAATATTCTTTAAAATATTCAAGATGTGGCTCTGAAACCCGTGGCCGACCGACCCATCCTCATTTAAGTCAATCAACCACAAGTTTCAGAACCGCATCTAGAACACCCCAAAAAATACCAAAGTTCAAAATCGGTCCAACCAATAACCAAAGACAACAGCAGGGTTAAACTAAGTAGTAGCCAGTATATGGAAAATAGGGTAACACAGCAAAAATAAATTGGAGCCCCTGGTTTTGATAACTTGTACCACCTCCTCACAAGATTTAAAAGGTGGTCCGGCCCTTAAAATGTATTTTCTTAACTATCTGTCTTTACACCTTAACCACTTTTGTAAAAATCTTTTTCACACAATACTCTACACTTCTCCATATCTACCTAATCTCTAAATATGTCTTTTTTAATATACTTCCTGTGACGTTTCATTTGAGAGGAGTCTCAGACATGATGTCGCAGGTGTTAGGACTGGCAGAACGCACCAAATAATAATTGGAGATGATATAAGGTGCGTTCGCAGTCCGGGGTCCACCGTGCAGCTAAGACACCTGCTGCTTGGTAATGACGGACTATATGGCAGTATAATGTGAGTACACACATGGGTTAGCTTTAACCGATATGAAGGAAGCGAACCCTGTTGTGTCTCAGGGCCGCGATGTCGCACAGAGAGTGCAAGCAAGGTGACACAGAACTCTGCCCCAAGTCTCAGGGTAAGAGTCCCTCTAGAGCTCTTGCGCTCGACACCGCTACTGCTGTGAAAGGGAAACTAAAGTAAATATTTTCAGCACAGGAGTGCATGCAGCGCCACTCTGGCGGACGCCACTAACCACCCTAACTTGGGCTAGGAAAGCGCACTGCACCGATCTGGCGGTCGCTGCTAACTGGATTCAGCAATTGTGCAGGATAGCACTGTCAGGCGCTAGGTAACTATTCCATTCGCGAACAGGCAACAACACTAGGGATGGGAATGATTCGGAGCTTTCAACCATCGACAGGCATTCATTCACACACACACACACACACACAAGTTAATAAGTTTACACTAGCACATGGCAGAGCGACCATGAGAACCTTTTATAGCAGTAGTGCTCTGGGACCTTCCTGATGGTCCAATAGGAGCTACAGCAGGACCTGAGCATATCACCCCCGACCTCCAATGGGAGGTCGTCCCGTGGGCATGCTAAGTGTGGGAAAAACAGTACTTAGTCCCTGAAACGCCTGCTCATCGCTGAACAGTGCTGGCTACAAAGGCAGAGCCTGGAAAGGCAGCAGTACCCAAGCGCACAGTATCAGCTTGAGCCAGATGCTGGGATCGACAACTCTGCTGAGCAGGTTCCACTGTGGCTGGAGGAGAATGGGAGACTGCAGTGGACATGGTTCGAGATTCCCCCTGTGCAGCGGCGGGAACTCAACACCTAACAACAGGAAACTGGGGCTGCACTCACTTCATGCAGCCCCTCCTGGAACAGGACATCACAGGGAGCAGCTCTATAATCATTCACTAGTTTCTTGCATCATCACCCCCTCTGAAGTCGTCCTGGATCTTGGGTGATGGACGCTGTGGCAGATGTGAGTGCAGCACCAGCTCTCTGCTTCTATCTCTGGTACAATTTCTGTTAAAGAAGATGTTGTCAGGAGGTGGAGATAGAAGCAGTGAGTGACAACAACAGCAGCACCCACGGCTTCTAGAACTGACCTTAACATTTGACTCTTATATAACCCTTTAATTGCACTATTTGGATATATTTATCCTTTTGCACTATGAAGCACAGTTTGCATGGTCTTATATAACATACATTGCTTTATATATCTAAGCTATCTGTGTTATACAGGGCACATTAGAGACAGCCATCGTATTATCATTACATGTCAGGGTGCCAACATCCGCAGCTAGGTAAGATCAAGTATTAAGAAGTTATGGATATGTAGCCATACTTTTCTGCCTGCCTGGCTTTATTGTGGTAGATGTGTTTTTTACATATCGTTAAATTTGGGTAGTCCTATATTTTAATGCATATCTAATAAAATATGTCTTTATAGGGGGTTTCTTTATGTTAGCCTATACTTACTGACCCCGAGTCAATTTATTTTTTTGCTGATTAGCAAATAGCATAGATCTCTTTATTATGTGTGCCTTTCAAAAACTTGAAAAACCTTGAAATATACTATTTATTTGCAGATGTAGGGTTAATCTGCAGGGAAATAGCGTGACAAATCTGCCCGGCCGCCCTACTGAAACCACACTTAGGGCTTGTTTCCACTTGTGAGAAACACGTCCGTGTCTCGCATGTGAAAACCAAGCTCTGGCACCGGCAC
The DNA here is from genome assembly GCF_032444005.1 of Ranitomeya imitator. Classification (NCBI taxonomy): domain Eukaryota; kingdom Metazoa; phylum Chordata; class Amphibia; order Anura; family Dendrobatidae; genus Ranitomeya; species Ranitomeya imitator. Next base: position 777,384,898 of record NC_091283.1, read on the forward strand.
TCCAGAGCGGAGTGTGCGGCCGCATAGCAACACATGGAGCCGCACGCTCCACCCCCAAGAGCTTGGTTTTCACATGCGAGACACGGACGTGTTTCTTGCAAGTGGAAACAAGCCCTAAACTGGAGAAAATGAACATATAAAATCCTGGGAATTGCCAGCTTTCAGTCATGGAGGCATGCACGGAGCCACTACAGTCACCACACACTCCTGCGCGGGCCATCTTGTGACCTGCCACTTCTGAATAACCGGAAGCCACAAGCTCTCAGTGTAAGTCTATGAGAGGCGTATTCTGGCTCTCTTAGATTTACACTGAGATGTGGCTTCCAGTTACCCCAACAAACACTGGAGCCATCCGGCAAGTCACTAACTGCAGAAGACGACCAGAGCGGTGCCAATAACAGATGAAGATGGCATCTGGTAAGTATATTACTAAGGGAAGGTAACTTAGAATAGTAGAGCCACTTCAGCGCTAATATCCATATTTAGTATTTTATTGGATAGGTTTTAGCATAATACTTTTACTGGTCCATGATGCATAGATCAACGTATAATATATTTTTATTAGCTTGTAACCTTTTAATGTGCAAGTAAGTTATGTATGAGAATGTGAGATGTCAATGATATTATCATTAATAACTGAGCAGTGTCAACAGCGGGTACAACAGAGATGACATAATGTAATTTAGTCCTTCATCTTCACATAAACATGATAGATGCTTGGTGGTACTGATTATTACAGGTATAGATTAAAGAAGACCCATAGTTACTTATATCGGACAATCCAGTTTCATTTTTTCAATAAAGAAGATATATGATTAATATCACATTAATAACACCATAAAGGAGAACTGGTATAGGAAAAAATCATAAAAATGTACAGATACATTTTTTATATAGCATTTCTTTTTCTGCTACGGGTATAGAATACAGATCATCAAATGGCAGGATATGTTATATTGTTTCTATAAAACTATACAGATACCGGCATTCCCTTCTTTTACACTGATGACGCATTCATCTTCATTGCACATTCATGATGACACATCTGTGCCTCCATTCATATAATTCAGCTTGTCCAACAGAAACATAACTTGTATGTACAGAATTGCAATGAGTGGAGATGATTCTTCTGAGTCACCAGTTGAATCATTTACTGACCAATATCATCTACTAACACATAGGGAGAAAATTGTTAAATCAAGTTATACTTTTTCACTTACTCCAAAATTGTGGATTTATTTGCCTAGTGTATACTGATCTGACTGTAGCCAAATTTCATATCAATTCTCAAATTTGGTAACTTGCCAGATTGATTTGTTTATTACTTACTAGATGGCAGCCCGATTCTAAAGAATCGGGAGTCTAGAATCCATATATACTTTATTTATTCAAATGTAAGAATAATACAATTAATAAATAATAGTAAGAAAGAACAAAAATAATAGGCAGTATATGGAGAAAACACCAAACAAAAGTTCAAAATTGGTGTGAAAATGTCACTGAACCACTTCACAACTAAATATATATAGTTTTGGTAAATGGTATTATCATTTTTTTGACGAAATTCGGCAGGAGCTTGAAGAGCAACGTCACTGGGCCCGCCTCCACGCAGTAGAAACTTGCTGTGAGGTAAAAATTCAAAAATCACACCAAAATGGCGGGCGGAGTGTGTCACAGTACAGCACGTTTCTGATTGGTCGCTCGCAGCAGGCGGCAACCAATCAGACACTGGACACTGTTGACGTCACTTATCTCCGGACATTAGCTCCGGACATTAGCTCCGGACATTAGCTCCGGACATTAGCTCCGGACAAAGCCACGGAAGTTGGCACATATTGCAGGAAGTAGTATTCTAGGCAATTATATATTAGATAAATCAATGATCTTTATCTTGGTGCTATTGTGAATCGACTTTACTGAGATATATAGATGGGGTAGCATCAGAAATATTTAAGCCCCAAATAGACAGATGGCTGTAGGCTGCAACCGGCGTGAGTTAGTTTCCTGGACCTGGCCCATCGACCACGTCAGTAATCTTTGGATTAGTCAGCTTGTGGAAACATCACATGTGTGTCACGGCGTAAAAATTAAGCCTCTCTTTAGGTTGGCTAATCTAAAGAAGAGTGATGGATGTCGGGAGGTAGTAGGTTGTTCTCAGGGCTCTTGTCCAGCGGCAACAGATTGCTGAAAGTGAATCTGCAAATCGATTCTCACCAACTCTATCAGCTACCCAGAATTGCCTTATTAAATCCATCAACCCCCATACCTACTGATTTTGATAAAAAAAAAGTATATACTGCCTCTTAGACCTCTAGCATGCAGTTAGTGGGCCCATAGGGGGGGAGGAACAGAAAAACTAATTGAGAGCTACACCCTTTTGTAATAAAGGCAATATTCTAGAAACCATCTTTCTGCCTCATTGTCCATTGAATAGGTCCCTTTAGCCTTATAAGTGAAGCTCTGAAGTTCCCAAAGTTGAGTTTTAGTTACTCATTTGCCTTTGTTTATTGCACCAGTACCATATATGAATCTACCTGCATTCTGACCGCAGATAAGTTGCATGTTCAGTTACTCCATATGAAATTGTAGACACAATTGTAAGCATTATGTGCATTATAACATCAAAGTTGTGTAACTGGTTTAATCTAGAAAGCTTTCATAGTTCAGATATGTTCTTCTTTGCCATTCCCGTTGGCTAAACATATTAATAGATGAGTAACCCAAGATTACCAGCTTTGAAAAAAAGATTTTGCATTACTTTGTCAGGAGGTATTTATGCTACATGTGTCTATATGTGTCCTCCCAGTGGTTGTGGACTATCAAAGAATAATGGATTAATCTGATAATCACCAAGCATCACATGGGCATAAATATTTCTCCCTTATAAATTTACAATGCAGGATTAAATCATTTGCTCCTGCAATGTAGCAAGAGCAGGATGGGGTACCCAGTTATCTCTATCTATCTATCTATCGGTTCTGTTTTCTGTGGTCAATGTCTCATCCCTCTATAATCATTTTCTTTGTTTCTGTCGGTTTTAGGTAACAGGTGTTTTTCAATTACTCTGTTTGTTCTATCACCTTTCGGGTGCAGCTTTAAATACCTTCCCCTATACTGGTGTTTCTTGCTGGTGATAAACTTTGTTAGATTCATTCACATTACTATTTTATCAAGATGTTTCACTTGGTTTCTCTACCAAAATTGCCTATGATTAAAAGTTTAACTACTTCCTAAAACATTACTTCTGATAGAGGGGTTCAGATCAGACTTTGTTTGGATAGCCTCTAAAAATCTTTGTCTTAATGTTCCATCCAGAAAATTTGTTCCTAAATTTATTGGATCGCATAAGATAATCAAAATAAACCTGTGACGGTGAAGATCCAAACTTCCGGTTGCATGGAGGATTAATTACTTCTTCCATGTTTCTTTTCTAAAAATGTTTGAAGGGATGCCAGATCTTCAGGACAGTATTGAGGTAGACTTGGAGGAGGACAAGGAGTATGAGGTGCAAGGAGTCTTGAAATCCAGCTGTGACAGATGGCAACTTCAGGTTCTTTTTAAGTGGAAGGGTTTCGGTCCAGGGGATAAGTCATAACTGGATGCTAAAGACATACATGCTGATTGCTTAGTGAGGGAGTTTGTTCTGTGCCTTCAGCAGTTAGCGATCGCAGTGAGTCCAATGGCCCCTCCTCGAAGAAAGTTACTACTATGCTTCTGGATTCGAATGCTTGATTCTGTGTTCTGTGGTCGGCATCTCTTCCAGCTGAGCCACAACAGATATACCTATTATATAGGTGTTTAAGTTGTGCTATCTTTGTTTTTGTCAGTGTTGGCTAACAGGTGTTTTTCATTAACTCTATTTGTATGTCTTATCACCTTTTGGGTGCAGCTTTAAATACCTTCCCCTACTGGTGTTTCATTCTGGTTATAGACTTTATTGGATTCATTCACTTTGCTGTAGTTTGTGTTGGTTGCAGTTGTTTTGTGTGTGATTGCTTTACTCCATAGGGAACTGCTACTCCTAGAAGCTGCAAAGGACGTTCAGGGTAACCTGCTATCAATTGGGCGAGCCATTGTGTTATCTTAGGGTGCAAACTGCCACGGTCAGGCAGGGACAGACAAGAGGCTTTTCCTAGTGTTAACAGATTCATCAATGATACCTGCTCAGTTACATAGCTGGAACCTGACAGTAACCGATGTGACTGGAGCTATCTCCAACAGCTTCAGTTTAATCTCTTATATTTTGCTGTCAACCATGACAGCAGTATTTAAGAGGTTTCAAAATAGCATCTGTCACTTCTGACAGCCATTGGCATTCCATGGGATACATACATGGGGGTGCTGACTGGTCACCATGGTGGTCTGGGGCCTACTGAACATATTCATGCCTGAAATGTGAAAACCCCTATGTAGCCCAGCTTGTGGCGGACTACACCATGTTCCAAATTATTATGCAAATTATATTTTTCTCGGATTTTCCTAAATGGTCAGTGCAAATGACAGTCGGTCTAATAAAAGTCATCACCCGTTAGATATACATCGAATTTAATTGAAGAAACCTCCCAATGATATCAGTATAATCTCCAAAATGAATAAAATTTCAAAATACACTGTTCCAAATTATTAGGCACAGTGGAAATTTTAAACATTTGATATGTTTTAAAGAACTGAAAATGCTCATTTGTAGAATTTGCAGCATTAGGAGGTCACATTCACTGAACCAAAAATCTATGTTACTCATTTAACTCCAAAACATCCTAACAGGCCGAGTTACATGTTAACATATAAACCCTTGTGTGATATCACCTTTACACTTCTTGCATCCTTTGAACTTGTGAGCTTTTGGAGAGTTTCTGCTTGTATTTCTTTGCATGAAGTCAGAATCGCCTCCCAGAGCTGCTGTTTTGATGTGAACTGCCTCCTACCCTCATAGATCTTTTGCTGGATGATACTCCAAAGATTCTCTATAGGGTTGAGGTCAAGGGAAGATGGTGGCCGCACCATGAGTTTATCTCCTTTTATGCCCATATCAGCCAATGACTCAGAGGTATTCTTTGCAGCATGAAATGGCGCATTGTCATGCATGAAGATGATTTTGCTCCTGAAGGCACTTTTCTGCTTTTTATACCATGGAAGAAAGTTGTCAGTCAGAAACTCTATATACTTTGCAGAGGTCATTTTCACACCTTCGGGGACCTTAAATGGCCCTACCAGCTGTTTCCCCATGATTCCGGCCAAAAACATGACTCCTCCACCTCCTTGCTGACGCCACAGCCTTGTTGGGACATGGTGGCCATCCACCAACCATCCACTACTCCATCCATCTGGACTAACCAGGGTTGCTGGATAGTAAACAAGTCTGTTTGGAAATTAGTCTTCATGCATGTCTGGGCCCACTGCAATCATTTCTGCTTGTGAACACTGTTTAGGGGTGGCCGCATAGTAGGTTTATGCACCACAGCAAGCCTTTGAAGGATCCTACACCTTGAGGTTTAAGGGACTCCAGATGGACCAGCAGCTTCAAATAACTGTTTGCTGCTTTGTAATGGTATTTTGCCAGCTGCTCTCTTAATCCGCTGAATTTGTCTGGCAGAAACCTTCCTCATTATGCCTTTATCTGCATGAACTCTGTCTGTGCTCTGTTTCAGTCACAAATCTCTTCACAGTATGATGATTACTCTTAAGCTTTCGTGAAATATATAATGTTTATCTATTTAATGCTTTTCAGCAGCAGAGAGATCCTTTTTATTTCCCATATTGCTTGAAACCTGTGACCTGCTTAACAATGTAGAACTTCAATTTTAAGTAGTTTTCCTTTAATTAGAATCACCTGGAAAACTAATTATCACATGTGTTAAAGATTGATTTCAGTGATCCATTGAGCCCTGAGACACAATACCATCCATGAGTTTATTTGAAAAGCAAAACAATAAAATGTTTATGAAACTTAAATCCAATTTGCATAACAATTTGGAATACGGTGTAGTCTTCACTGGACTCTAAGTTAAAACATGAAATTCATTTTTCACTATTTTGCTGCAGTTGGAATGTTTCTTTTTCCATTTATTCAATACATTGTATTGGAAAATGAATGGTGTCATTCAAAAGTACAGCTAAAAAAAACAAGCCCTCCTAGAGCTAAGTCAACAAAAAAAATAAGCAAATCATAACTTTTAGCTTTTGGAAGAAAGGTAGGAAAAAAAAAGGAAGTGCAAAACTTAAAATCTCTGAGTTCTTAAGGGGATATTTGGGAATGTTTAGTGTGAATGCCTCCTCTTTATTTCTCCAGTTATTTGATAGTCCTTTTATGTAGTCTTGTAAATATGTTACAAGCATTTACTTTGATAGCAGGTTTTCTTCTCCACCTAAAATATTCCAATTGTTTTTTATAATCTGAAATTAGAGGGTTGATCTCCCAGTTTACTGGCAGTAATAGAACTGGTTTGATGCATGGAGTTCTCTGTGCTTTCATACTACTGTTTGCCAATGCCGATTTCTTTAATAATGTTTCCTAGTGTCCAAGAGACTTAGGAGAATCTTTGACAAGCTAGATGGAGTTTATTGGTTTTGTTTATCAGAAAAACCCTCCAGCTTATCAGGCTTGACATTAAGAATAGATATAACTCAAGATAGCTCAAATTACTTTGAGAGATTAAGGGACAGGAGCAAAACCGCACAGATGAGATTCTATAAATTACATTGTTGGCTTCGAAGTAGGAAGTCTCAGCAAGAGACAGATAAACTTTATTCACTTTTATTACCACTTTACGATATCTTCTAGGATATTTCAGAAATAGCCAATATTTCTTTTCTCTTTATTTTTCAGTGTCCCAACATTCCAGACCCTTCCTGAAGAAATTCTTAGTAAACTTGCCGATGTACTTGAAGAGGTAAGGAAAACACTCATCATTTATTTTTTTCAGCTTATTTTTTTGGAAAATTATGTTACTGTAGCTCCTATCGCAAAAATGTATTTTGTTGAAAGATTGCGTTAATATTTGTGTTGATGCCTCTTTTAACTCTTGACTTTTTCATGTGTTTTAAATTTCTGTCTCCTGAATTTTATAGTTCAAACTGGCATAATTTTTTTTACTGGCTTTGTTTTAGTTTCATGCTATCTCTCCTTCATAACAAGTTGCTTTTCAATATTTTGTTAGTTGCCCATGGAACCAGACAGCATTTTAGTTCTTCTCTGTTGTCAGGCATGTGATCTAACTGAAAGACCAGGAGAGTGGCTGTAGGAGATGCAGTGGTAGCATATAGGACTTGATGCCTGAAAAACCTCTCTGCCCCTTAGGATCCCACCACAATTGACAGGAGTTCCTATATTTGTAGAATAATGCTGGGAATAAATGACAATAAGGCAGCTTGTAGGAAAAATGGTTGCCATTCTTGGGAATTTCAAGAAGTGGGGAGGGAGGTCAAGTGTTCAGAATTTTGCACTGTTAACGAGGGGAAGTATACAACACAACTGTTATGGCAGGTAGGGGACCTGATGCAGATATGTATATGGCACAGAAGCTTCACGTCATGTCTATTCTTGAAGTGATCCTATAGATAATAGATGGTGGGTGCACTACTAGTGAAGCAATGGGGTATAAATAGGGTACTGCATCCTGCATGAAGCGCAATGTGTATGAAGGAGAAAAAAGAACATTCAATATGACCTGAACACCTACAATATTTCAATATTATATTTTATTACACCTACTGACAAACAATTAAGCCACATAAAAATCACAGAAAAAGGTAATGTACATGAAACCCTTTGGTAGATAGAACAGCTAATATATAAGATACTCAACAAGTGATAATCTGCAATAAAGTTGGGCAGGTACAGTGGTGGATAAAGCAAGAGTGACGCTGATCTCTATCGTATGAAAATACATATAAATATAGATGCAAATATGGATATAAACGATACCAGAGTACACATGTACTTGTTGGCGTCCCGACATTGGTTCAAAAAGAGCAACCACGAGACAATCCCATGTGGAAATGATATAAAATAAAGGTAACAATAACATGGGGTTAGTGCAGAACCTAAAGATGTCGCATCCTGTAAAGTAAACAGCCTACCATGCACAGCACAAACAATATGCTAAAATGGCAAGTGAAACATGCCACAACCTCAATAACCAATATGATAGATAACAGGAGTAACCCATGTGTCCTATGGCTGACTGCAAGAAGACCGCTAAGGATTCCTGTCTAATAACGAGGTAGTGGATACAGCATACAGAGCCAAATAATATGAGGCTCTAGAGAAAGGCTGCCAAAAAAGTGCCTGAGTGCATGGTTATCCAACCAGGGGAGAGGGACAAAACTCACGCGTATCGCTGCTCACGCAGCTTCTTCAGGGACAATGAGCTGTGTTAAGTCAGAAAGTGCAGGTTTAAATACTTAGCTAATCAGTGCACTAATGGTTACCGGTGCTGGTTTGCGGTCCCTCAGCATATCTCAGAGAGGTATGGCTGGATATGTGGTCAGCCTGTATGTCATACCTCGGGCTTGATAGCCGCGGCGGGCAAAAAACAGCTGTTGCTTAGCGAAGTGTTGGCAAAGTCTGCGCATGCGTGAGCAGCCCCAGCAGCCAAATAACATCAAAGCCTGCAAGTTGGTATCAGACTGAGCAATTAAGCGCTATAAGTGAACAAACCAGTGATAGATCATGAAGGAGTGGCATAGAGAACAAAGGGCCATGTTTTAACCAAGGTATATCAGTGACACATGATTAACATGTTGATACTAGAAGTCAACTCATACAGAAGTACAACTGTGAAAATGTTAAAAGGGTAAAGATGCAGTTCCAAAAGTGGGGTACCCCATTGGATATCAAAAATCCTTATGATAGAGCAGGGGCAGAACTTCCCTGGAGCATATAAGGAGAGAACTAAATTGTAGCCTGTCGACAGCAACGGTATCATGGCTGCAGAAAGATATTGAATATCACCATAGCAAAAACATGAAACAAAAATAAAGTAAAAAATAAACATAAACAAAAATTCCCCATGGTTAGGATGTGCCCTGGTTAGATAAAGAAACCTGTCCATAAAAGGGGAATGGAGGAAGGGTGGAAAAGCTAAAGACATGGGCGTATGAAGCTACAGTAAATCCAATTATGCACCAACAGTATTTATGTACATGGAAATCATTAACTGAACAACCATGGTATAGGCTCCCAAACCAGACGATACTTGAAGTGATCCTGTCATAATGAAAAACAGTATATTCTGCAGTTCCATGTTATAGAGCGTTAAAAGCTGAGAAAATTGATAGTTTTGTGGGGAAAGATTTAGCATAGAATGTAAGTTATTGATCTAATATGTTGCATGCACTCCACTCAGGATATGAGGGCAATAGAAAGCAAACATGAAGATTGTTTTTTAAATCCTGGGGACATCTTACTCAGGGCGACCATTAGCTATAATTCTTCAGAGTAGAGGGTAGGTAACAATTTACAGGCATGCAGCTATGACACAGTTCTGAGCTGCAGTTGATCATAGGGGTTTTATTCAAGCTTCTTTTCATCACACAGAATCACTTCTCTTCATGTAATGCTTCATCAACATATGTGATAGTCTCTTTACACATAACTTCTCTTCACAGATAACTTCTCTTCACACATCATGGTGTCTTCACCTAAGCAGAACTGTACCTTGCTCATGCAGTGAGGTGGGGGGAGAGGGGATGAGTCCAGTTCTGTAGATCTCTTACTTCTGTCTTGGAGTAATATAGATACTCCTGTATGTCCTGACTGCTTCTATGATTACAGCAATCACTCCTCTGGAAGAACTGGTCTATACAGCTTGCCTGATTTCAGTCTGACAGCAGACTCTCTAGCACACACCCTACACTTGGATGTCCAGAACACAATAACAACTTTCCCAGGATCCCCTGGGGCTGAGCTAATCACTCCCTGTCTGCTATAACCATTTTAACCTCTATAGTTGCTGGATGATTCTAAATCAACAGTGCAGCTTTTGTCTGTCACAAATGCTTATCAAAAAGGAAAATGAAGTAGAACACAGTCAACAGACCACAAAAATTATTACAAATTATAATTTTTACAGGATCTTTTTTTCATCTAAAACTCATGTACACGTGTTGATACTCTTGAAATTACTCCAGAAAATGAAGTATTTCTCCCAGAAAATTATTGCAATCACACATGCTTTTTTTATATACGTTTACCGTATATACTCGAGTATAAGCCGAGATTTTCAGCCCAAATTTTTGGGCTGAAAGTGCCCCCCTCGGCTTATACTCGAGTCACGGTAGTGGTGGGGTCGGCGGGTGAGGGGGAGAGGGCGCTGAGGCATACTTACCTAGTCCCAGCGATCCTCGCGCTGTCCCTGCCTTCCTCCCCGTCTTCTGTGCTGCAGCGTCTTCCCCTCTTCAGCGGTCACGTGGGGCCGCTCATTAGAGATATGAATAAGCGGCTCCACCTCCCATAGGGGCGGAGCCGCCTATTCATTTCTCTAATCAGCGGTGCCGGTGACCGCTGACAGGAAGATGCTGCAGCACAGAAGACGGGGAGGAAGGCAGGGACAGCGCGAGGATCGCTGGGACTAGGTAAGTATGTTATATTCACCTGTCCGCGTTCCAGCCGCCGGGCGTCGCTCCATCTTCCCGGCGCCTCCATCTTCCCGGCGTCTGCGCTCTGACTGTTCAGGCAGAGGGCGCGATGACGCATATAGTGTGCGCGGCGCCCTCTGCCTGATCAGTCAGAGCAGAGACGCCGGGAAGATGGAGGCGCCGGGACCGGACGCTGGGAGCTGCAATCAAGGGAGGTGAGTATGTGTTTTTTTTTTTTTATTGCAGCAGCAGCAGCGGCAGCACAGATTTATGTGCAGCATCTATGGGGGCAGTATGAACGGCATACAGCACTATATGGGGGCAGTATGAACGGCACACAGCACTATATGGGGGCAGTATGAACGGCACACAGCACTATATGGGGGCAGTATGAACGGCACACAGCACTATATGGGGGCAGTATGAACGGCACACAGCACTATATGGGGGCAGTATGAACGGCACACAGCACTATATGGGGGCAGTATGAACGGCACACAGCACTATATGGGGGCAGTATGAACGGCACACAGCACTATATGGGGGCAGTATGAACGGCACACAGCACTATATGGGGGCAGTATGAACGGCACACAGCACTATATGGGGGCAGTATGAACGGCACACAGCACTATATGAGGCATCTGTGCAGCATCTATGGGGGCAGTATGAACGGCACACAGCACTATATGGGGCATCTGTGCAGCATCTATGGGGCAGTATGAACGGCACACAGCACTATATGGGGCATCTGTGCAGCATCTATGGGGCAATATGAACGGTGCAGAGCACTATATGGCACAGCTATGGGGAAATAATGATCTATTTTTATTTTTGAAATTCACCGGTAAATGCTACATTTCCACCCTAGGCTTATACTCGAGTCAATAAGTTTTCCCAGTTTTTTGTGGCAAAATTAGGGGGTTGGCTTATACTCGGGTCGGCTTATACTCGAGTATATACGGTATTTCCTTTGTGTGTATTGGAACAACACAAAATAAGAGAAAAGGGGGGTCAAATTGGATTTAGTTTCACACAACCCCCCCAATGGGCAGGACAAAATTGTTGGCACCTTTCCAAAAGTGTGGGTAATCAAATTTGTTTCAAGCATGTGATGCTCATTCAAACTCCCCTGTGATAAGTAACAGGTGGGAACTGTATCACTTGTAAAGTAGAAATTTACAAGATGCAGAATTGTTTTTGAATAGTGTTCTATCTTTCATTGTAATGTTCACAAAATCTGTGCTACAAGCAGAATCTACCAGCATCTACCTGATTACAGAGGGTCCCGCTGTTGTGTCCCCCTAATGATTGGCTTTAATCACACTGGTAACCTCTCATCCTCTTCATGCTATGTAGTCTATTATAACAAGGTACATATATGTAACATAAACACAATGCAATTATAACATCGACATTCAGAGGGGGCAAGCAAAAAACAGTAACAAATAACATAGTGCTATGGTTTGAAAAACGGCAATAAAACTCTGAAATCAGAGATCCATCTAAAATTCAAAGGGCCTCATGAAAAAATTATAAGGCAATTACCACCTACTGATAGTAAACTGAAATAGCAGCAAAGATAGCAATAATTAATGGTATGTATAATAGCGCTGAATATCAAAGAACCCAAAATGAGAGGAAGTGCTAGAGAGCAGAAAGTCACCCACCTGTTATTCCTTACAAAAAGCAGGCTGCACCACAGTGATCATTAATGACCACTGCTCTGGTCACTGTCTTTAAGCCATGGTCACCCATACAGCTCCTATTAATATAAAGAAGTGAGTGGAGGACGGTCACACATGAGTACAATAACTCTGTTCACACTTGGAAGTTCAGGACCCCTGTTGTGATAGATGATAATTTCAGTGGTGATAAATGTTGGTTATTATAACTTATGACCTTGAGGCTTGAACGCCTTTTTCTTTTTTGTTGACTTGATAGTGTGGCTTCTTTCTATCTCTCTCTCATTCTGTCCCACTTTCTCTCTCCACATATAGATGCTCTAGGGGCAGACACAGACAGAATTGGGCCCTTGGTAAAGAACAGTATATGGGCTTTTTGTAGTCCAGTAATCACAATGCACTGCTTTATGTGTCTGTGATAGAAACCTCTTTGGAGCTTGAAGTAATCCCCCCTTAGCACTTGGGCCCTTGTGCGTCTGCACAGGTTGCACCAATGGTATGTCTTCCCCTGATATATACATATGTAAATGACTTAAATCTCAGACTCTAATATTGCATATGTTTCCCTTGTGCCATCAAGACAGCACTGAGCCATCGGGGCATGGAATACACATGGGATGGGAAGCTATCAGCAGAACCTTTAGGTTCTGTTTTCTGTGATCAGATTTTTTTTCTATAAAATCACATAGTTGCTTGATCACATGGAAATTTGGGGAATTTGAAGGCCAAGTCAACACTTGCAACTTTTTATAATTTTCTTCAAACCATTCCCAAATCTTTTTTGCAGTGTGGGATGTCACATAATAATGCTGATAATGGGCACTGCCATCACGGAAAACTGAAGGGTGCACTGGGTCTAATACAACATTTAGCTGTTTAATGGATGTCATAGTTACATCCACATGAAGACCAGGAACCTACGTAGCAGAGCTTTGCCTAAGGCATCATAACATTACCTGGAGCATCAGGTGTCTTCTTGTTACTATAGTTCTTCACACAGTGCATCCTAGTGTGCATGCCCCTTGCTGCCAACAAACCAAAGAATGTTTTTTCATTGCGCAATGGCCCAAGTCCGAAGACCAGATGCTCATTGAGAAATCTTTCAGTAGTGGACATGGATCAGCGTCATAATATTGACTGGTCTGAGTCATTGCAGCTGCATATGGAGCAAGCTGCAATGGACTGTTCTTAAAGTTTTGTTTTCAAACATAGCCTCTCCTCAGTGCAAGACATATGAAAGCACGCATAGAGTTTGCTAAAAAAAACACATGAAGGACTCCCAGACTGTGAGAATTAAGATTCTCTGGTCTGATGAGACAAAGATAGAGCTTTTTTTGTAATAATTCTAAGCAGTTTTGTGGAAAAAAACCAGGCACTGCTCATCACCTGCCCAATACAATCCCAACATTGAAACATGGTGGTGGCAGCATCATGCTATCGGGATGTTTTTCAGCTGCAGGGACAGGACAACTGGTTGCCATTGAAGGAAACATGAATGTGGCCAAGTACAGAGATATCTTGGTTGAAAACCTCTTCCAGAGTGCTCCGGACCTCAGACTTGGCCAAAGGTTCACGTTCCAACAAGACAATGATCCTAAGCACACAACTAAAATAACAAAGGAGTGGCTTCAGAACAACTCTGTGACCAATCTTTACTGGCCCAGCCAGAGCCCTGACCTAAACCCAATAGAGCATCTCTGGAGACACCTGAAAATGGCTGTCCAACCACCAATGTTCACCATCCAACCTGAAAGAACTGGAGAGGATCTGCAAGGAAGAATGGCAGAGGATCCCCAAATACATGTGTGAAAAACTTGTTGCATCGTTCCAAAGACTGTGTACAGCCATCGTTCCATGGCTGTACTAGCTCAAAGGGGTGCTTCTACTCAATACTGAGCAAAGGGTCTGAATGATTATGACCATGTGATGTGTCAGTTTTTCTTTTTTAATACATTTGCAAAACTTTCTACATTTCTGTTTTTTTCAGTCAGGATGGGGTGCAGAGTGTACATTAATGAGAAAAAAATGAACTTTTTGGAATTTACCAAATGGCTGCAATGAAAAAGAGTGAAAAATTTAAAGGGGTCTAAATATGCTCATACTGGCCTGTCGTATCATACTGCCTTGATGTTTTTACAATGTCGAAAACAAGAAACACAAAAAAAAAGATAATAAAATAAAACAAATGAAGGAATTGCAATTGTTTCACCATTTTGCCCCACTTGGATATTTGTTTCTTATTTTCAGTAGACTATATGGTCAAGTGAATGGTGTGTCATTCGAAACTACAACTTGTCTAGCAAAAAACAAGCCCTCATATCCCTCATAAGGCTATGTGTACAAAAACAAAAATTAAAAAGGTTACGGCTCTTGGAAGTAAAGGATAAACAAAAATTAAAGCACCAAAATAAAAACTTGACCGGCCCTGAAGGGGTTATTATAGTTGAGTCCTGCTGCCAATGTAATGACATGATGAATGTTCAATCTAATCATCCAGATTGTAAGTGGTAACATAGTAACATAGTAACATAGTAACATAGTTAGTAAGGCCGAAAAAAGACATTTGTCCATCCAGTTCAGCCTATATTCCATCATAATAAATCCCCAGATCTACGTCCTTCTACAGAACCTAATTGTATGATACAATATTGTTCTGCTCCAGGAAGACATCCAGGCCTCTCTTGAACCCCTCGACTGAGTTCGCCATCACCACCTCCTCAGGCAAGCAATTCCAGATTCTCACTGCCCTAACAGTAAAGAATCCTCTTCTATGTTGGTGGAAAAACCTTCTCTCCTCCAGACGCAAAGAATGCCCCCTTGTGCCCGTCACCTTCCTTGGTATAAACAGATCCTCAGCGAGATATTTGTATTGTCCCCTTATATACTTATACATGGTTATTAGATCGCCTCTCAGTCGTCTTTTTTCTAGACTAAATAATCCTAATTTCGCTAATCTATCTGGGTATTGTAGTTCTCCCATCCCCTTTATCAATTTTGTTGCCCTCCTTTGTACTCTCTCTAGTTCCATTATATCCTTCCTGAGCACCGGTGCCCAAAACTGGACACAGTACTCCATGTGCGGTCTAACTAGGGATTTGTACAGAGGCAGTATAATGCTCTCATCATGTGTATCCAGACCTCTTTTAATGCACCCTATGATCCTGTTTGCCTTGGCAGCTGCTGCCTGGCACTGGCTGCTCCAGGTAAGTTTATCATTAACTAGGATCCCCAAGTCCTTCTCCCTGTCAGATTTACCCAGTGGTTTCCCATTCAGTGTGTAATGGTGACATTGATTCCTTCTTCCCATGTGTATAACCTTACATTTATCATTGTTAAACCTCATCTGCCACCTTTCAGCCCAAGTTTCCAACTTATCCAGATCCATCTGTAGCAGAATACTATCTTCTCTTGTATTAACTGCTTTACATAGTTTTGTATCATCTGCAAATATTGATATTTTACTGTGTAAACCTTCTACTAGATCATTAATGAATATGTTGAAGAGAACAGGTCCCAATACCGACCCCTGCGGTACCCCACTGGTCACAGCGACCCAGTTAGAGACTATACCATTTATAACCACCCTCTGCAAGTGGTGACATGGGGAATGGAGTGTAACCAATTCCGCATACTTACTGATCATTTTCTTGGGATTCCTTTAGTGGAAATAGCAGTGTAATTTTATGCTAAGAAAAGGGTGTTGCATTTTGATGGCCTTTATGACGCATATTATTACTGGTCCCTAGTAACTTCTACGGACCTCTCATAAACTCAGGGCTTGGTAGATGGGTGTTTGTCACTATGGGGCGATCATGTGAATGCAGGTCACACAACGCTGAACCCTGTGGGTTATGAGCTATGGAGTGATGATTAAGGATCATGTGATTCAGCTATTATACTCAGGGTATGTTACTGTGGTTCGTGCTACTGTATGGCTTGGTGCTCGATCTAGAGCAATGGTGACCTCCTGATAAGATTATCATTTACATATATTGGTCCATTTTTGGTGTTCGCTTATTAACACAAGGTCAGATAGATAAGAGGGTCCAGGCTGGTACTTACATCTGAATATTCATTACTTGATATGAAATGTTTGTTGGCCCTGTGCCATGGCGATGCCTTTATGTTCCTATTGAGAGCTCATCTATGTTCTTATTGAAAGCTCACTGATATGCTTTTGCACTTTATTAACCCTATGAGCGTTGGCACTTCCCCTAACGTGGACACAATTACTGATTGTCTATAGTATTTGTATGTGTGCATATATGTATTCTTAGTATTGAGGACTATTACCTTCTAACACCATTAGGTGATGATATTCTACTATTATTACTATTACTATTAAGTTCAGTGTGTATATCTGCGCATCTCCTCTCTCCATATAGATCAATGTAACCATCTTATAATGTGTTGAACATTATGGCGAAAATGCATGCACTCTGCTTATATTCCAGTCTTCACATTCTGCAGTTCATTTCCTTTTTAACTGTTTTTATTTAGTCTTTTTTGTCTTACATTTATTGAAATAAAGATTTACTGATTTAAAAATATAATGCTTTCTATGGGAGTAACTCATCTCCCATTTATCTGTTTGGACAATATGGGGCGATCAAGGTCAGATAGTCGCTGATCTTGTGACTGAAGGCCGTGTGATATTTCTGGTACTGTCTGTAGACATCACTCCCCTCTCTGAGATGGGTGTGAATGCATGACAACTGGGTATTTTTTGGGCATTGATTCTTTTTATGGCTGCACCCATGTATTAATTGATCTGCTTTATATCTGACTCAGAAGAAAAATATTCAAGTGTCCAAAGGAAAATAAAATCAAGGATCTTTATTGTTTCTTCATAGCAATGAGCTGTATGAAACACAGAAGACAAAATAAACCAAAATAAGATACAAAAAAATAAAACAAAATAATCTCATGCTATTTATGTGGTTGCCAGTCAGCGGCGACGTGATGAGCTGATCGTTGGCCGCATGACGTCACTGGCACTGTTTGTAGTCATCACTCCTCTTTCTGGTCAATAATATTCAGGTTGGGCGGTACTTTCCTGCTACGATCCATAAACGCTGTGTTTTGACACCAGATCTGAGAGTGATCGCAAGCGCATGCCTGAACGACTAGGCCACACACAAGACACCGGTGTGTTAGACATGAGTTATAGAACTGGTGATTCAGTGACCTATAGGGATTGAGGGGCTCGTTAGGGACTTTAATGTATTTGCCTTGTTTTATCCTCTGAATCCCGGCATGCAGGTATTTAATGTCGGTCTATTATAATAGAGATGTAGCTTTAATGTATGAACAGGACCCCGCTTCCTATATATTTATTTTTCACATGGCCCACAGAGTCGCTGCTCCTATTGACTTGATAATGTCCTGTTTGCATCTTTCCGTGCATTTTCAGCTGCTCAGTCGATTTTGTCAATAATCTTCTCAGTTTCTATCAGTACTTTGCTCAGCTTGCCGTCTTTCCTGCTGCACAAAGTATCCTGTTTGACAGCAATTATAGATGGTCCACAGTATTATCTAGCAGGGGCTGTTTTAGAAGCATTGGGGGCCTCTCATAAATGGAAAAGAACAATTAAGTCACTAATTTATAAAGGATTTCCCACAATAGTATGCGATTGTTTATCACCAGACTTTGCCGTCACTTATTAAATAATGAGGGTCTGACTCTAGGACCCCCCCAATATATAGCATGAGGGGGCTGAACACTGATGATCAGTGGCGTACATAGAAATCACAGGGCCCCATAGCAAAAGTTCTAACAAACTGAGTATGTTAAATTTGCCCTATAATAAAGTTGTGTGCAGTGGCGTTCTATAGCATTTGTGTATGGTTATTCTAATTACCTCATAATGAGCATTGCACTTTGGTAGGCTTTACTGTTCAGTGTGTTAGAAAGGGATGCAAAAAAATGAGTATGACTGCTCAGAATTTATAGGGTCTGTTTGCAGCCTGTTACAATGGATAGTACAGTTGAGCAAAAAAAAAAATTTCTATAGTGTCAACATTTTCTTCACTGCTGTGCAATTAAGTGGGAACTGTGCAGACAATAATGACATTACAAAATAACACGATTCAATAGTAACAGGAGGAACAAGGGTCCTGCCTACAAGCTTAAAATCTGTAAGGAAATAGGGGGATACAAAAGGTAAAAAATGTTTGTCATGTAAGGTCCAGCCATCATTATAATAAATAGGGCATTACAAATAAAGCTTCATGAACCATGCATCAGCCAGTATCTGCATTTATACAGTTACCAAGATCTATTGGGTGCATAGAGAAGGTGGACAGAGATGAAGAGGAAGGACCAGATTCTGAGGAGAATTTATAAAGGAGGAACAGTGAAGAGTTAGATTAGTGAAGTGATGGGAGTGTCTGAAGAGATGTATTTCTAGAGCATTCTTTATATTTTGGGGGCTAGATATTAATTGGATTGTCTCAAGTAGTGCATTCCAGAATAATGGTGCATCACGAGAGAAGTCTGGGAGGCAGACGTAGAAGGTTCAGATTATGGAGGATGTTAGTCTTAGATCATTTGCAGAACGGAGAGCACGAGTACAGTGGTAGACAGAGATAAGGGAGGAGATGAATAATGGTGCGGAACTGTGAAAAGCTTTGTGAATGAGAGTGCTAAGTTTATATTGTCCCCTGTAGCAGATGGATAACCAGTGCAACGACTGACACAAGATGGAGGCATCAGTGTAGCAGCTGTATAGAAATCTGTCAGTCGCTGCCACATTCAAGATGGATTGAAGAGTAGAAAGCTTAGTAAGAAGGAGACAGTAGAGAGTTGCAGTAGTCTAGACGAGAATGGTGAGATCCACAGAACCCTGATTCGGTAGCCACATCGATAATCTGTGGCTGCTAGTGCAGAACCCTGTGTAATTCCCTTTACCTTTTACATCCTCGTTGCCTCTTTTGATTAGTAGTACAATCTTGACTTCATGCGGATGCGTGCATCACAACAAAACACTGGCGTCACTCTGGACCTACTAATCACTGGAGGAGCTGGGGTAGAAGAAGATTCGGAGTGCTCTGGTCCAGTATTTTCTAACATCCAACATTGTTACTGGGTCAAGGTCCTGCAATTTATTTTTGCTCAACTGTAATAGATAGAGGTGTGCATATGAGTTGTAGACATAACACAGAAGGAATTTGTAGCTTGAGAGTATTTCCAAAGGGGCTTTATTTTTCAGACAATGAAATAATAAAAATGGGTTTGAAGATAGATCTACGTTTTAAAAGTAATTTACGTTATGCACCTGTAACCCATTTTTTTAACCAGATTTTGACTTTTGCTTTGTTATTCTATGCTTTCTTTTCAGAGTTTTAAGGTCATATTGATTTTTCTTTTCCCACAGTGAAAGCTGCACCACTTCTATTTTACCATCTTAAAATAACACCAGCTCTCAAAAATAAGTATTTATATTTAGTCAAGGGCTTAGTGGAAAAGTCCTATTTTCACCTGAATAAAAAAGCTGTAAATCTCCAGGGTGAATGTACACATACGAGCCGAGCGCTGCTGTCATCTCCGAAATGTCATCAGCGTTTATCCACACCTTTGGGAGGAATCTGGGATTGTCAGTGACACTTTGTGGCAGCATGCAAAGGCCACGCGAGAGCATCAGTACAGATTTCTGTGCCTGTAATTATAGGATGTTGATAATTATAGGGTTTATGGAAAGAAACACTTGTGTGCTTTGTAGAAAAGTAACATTAAATTATTCTAATGATCTACTCATGATATGGCCTTTAGAATCTGAGAGATAATATTGTTTGCTTACTGACAATTAAATCTCAACTTTTTTGGTGAAAGTTTCAGTGAATATTTTAAGCACTTATTATGTTTCTTATTAGTTATGTTCTAAGTGGCAGTATTATTTAAACCCTGTGTATAATTATTGTACTGTTTAACCACTGTTCTATCAGCACTGACAGCCATTATCGTGTATATATAGTTGTTATATTTTTAATAATACAGTATAATGTTTATTTATGGGATTATATGGTGCTATTGTTTTATTTCTTCATGACTATTGCCACTTGGGCATTTTTTTGCATACTAGTTTACAAACATAGTCTGTCACACTTAAAGGGGTTTTCCAGTACCTTTATACTGATGGCCTATCATTGGGACAGTTCATCAATACCATATATTTGGTCTGTCCTACCAATTTGTTGTATCTGATGCCTGCACTGGCCGAATGTGATCATTTGTGACGCTCATTACCAGTTACAGGTGTGAAGTACTGCCCACCTGTCTCTATTCAAATGAGTAAGGCTAGGTTCACATTGCGTTAGGGCAGTCCGTTTAGCGCATGGCGCTACGGACTGCGCTAACGCAATGTCCCAAAAGGGATCACGTTTGGCGATCCCGCTAGAGCAGACACCCAATCTGCGCTATCGAGGAACAGACCTCGGACGCTGCAAGCAGCGTCCGCGGTCCGTCCGAATCTAACGGGACATCGCTAGCGCATGCCGAAAATGGCATGCGCTGGCGATGCGCTAGAGATCCGTTAGCACATTGCCATCAATGGGTGTGCTAACGGATCCGTTGCATGGCGTTAATTGCGACAATTTCGCCATGTAACGGAGTCCGCTAGCGTTAACCCATTAACGCAATGTGAACCTAGCCTAAGGGTGGATTTGCAGTTCCATGCTGCAGCCAGTAGCCTGGTGTACTAATGTCAATTAACAGTGACTTATATAGCTGAACTACCCACATTTATTTGTTATGTAATGTTGGTATACCTGTGCAAGATTTGCGTCCTACTATTTTATGTACTGCTGTTTGTATTGCTGCTGTAATATCGTAATTTCTCACCAGGATCAATAAAGTGTATTGTATAGTATACAGTTGGTGGAGCTTTGCTGTTCTGCTGTGCAACTGAGCATATATGGCTGACGCTAGCACCACGAACAGCCTCCAATGATCTGGTATTATTGACCTATCCTAAGGATGAGCCACAAATGTATTGGACAACCCTTTCAAAAGTTAACTGTACTTTCAAGTAGCTTATCAGATTAAGCAGCAATATTTGTATATATGACTTGTATCCTGCATTTTATTACTTACTGCAAAGTCAAAAGTTTACATACTGTACACTAAGATTACTATGCCTTTAAGCAATTCTGGACTGCCCATAGGATGACGTCATGTGTTTGAAAGTTTCTGTTTTTTTTTTTGCAACATCTGAGTTAATTAGAGGCACACTTATGGATGTATTTTAATGCACACCTGAAACACAATGCTTCTTTGTGTAGCATCATGGGAAAGTTTAAATAAATCAGCCAAGATATCAGGAAGAGCATTGTGGACTTGCACAAGTTTGGCTCATCCTTGAGTACAATTTCAGGATACCTGAAGGTGCCTCGTTCATCTGTACAAACAATTACATGCAAGTGCAAATAAGATGGGAATGTCCAGCCATCATACCGCTCATACCAATCAGGAAGGAGGTGGGTTCTGTGTTTGAAAGATGAACGTGCTTTGATCTGACATGTGCATATCAACCCAGGGACAAAAGCAAAAGACCTTGTGAGGATGAAGGCGGAAGTTGGTAAAATTGTGTTAATATCCACAATGAACAAAATACTGTATCAAAATGGGTTGAAAGGCCTCTCTGCCAGGAAGAAGTCAGTATTCCAAAAGAAGCATAAAAAAGCCAGATTAATGTTTGTAAATGCACACAGGAACAAATACCTTAATTTTTGGAGACATGCCTTGTGGTCTGATGAAATTAAAACTGAAATTTTTGGGCATAATGACCATCGATACGTTTGGAGTAAAGAGGGAGAAGCTTGGAAGCCTAACAACACACTCTCAACTGTGAAACACGTGGGTGGCAGCATAATGTTGTGGGGTTGAAATACGTCTTCCAAATGGACATTGACCCGAAGCATACACCAAAATGGTGACAAAGTGGCATAACGATAACAAAGTCAATGGAGTGGCCATGAAAAAAGCCCTGAACTCAATCCTATTGAAAATTGATGGGCAAAGCTGAAAAGGCAGGTGTGAGCAAGGTGACCTACAAACCTGGATCAGTTACACCAGTTTTGTCAGGAGGAATGGGCCCAAATTCCGACCAATTATTGTGAGAAGCTTGTGGAAGGAGATTCCAAACGTTTGACCCAAGCCATTCAGTTTAACCGCAATGGTACCAAATACTAATGAAATGTAAGTAAACTTTTGACTTTGCAGTAAGTAATAAAATGCCTTAAAACATTATCTCTCTCATTATTCTGGCATTTGGCAAATATTTACAATTATGGTAATCCCAATTGAACTAAAACAGGAAAGGTTTATTCTGATTTCATGTCAGATATTGAGAAAAACGTAAACTTCTGCTTTAAACTGTATATATATATAATATTTAATATTCTATTCACTTGCACTATTCATTTATTGAAAGTACAATTCTCATTTAATGATTGTGTTTTACAATATGCATCTCCAGGAATTTATAATTGCCTAATCTAGGGGTTTGTCACATTAGTTTTACAATTTAGCAGAGTTTAACAACAGGAATCATAAAAATGTGTAATACACACACTGTTAGGATTGAGCTCTGTATGAATGTTCCAGAGGTTGCACTGTGATTTCCAGCTAATATGTGCTTTGCATTCTTGCAATGACAGTTTCTCTGATTATTAGAAAATTGCAGTAGTCCAGGTGAGAATGAATCAGAGCAACAATAAGAGGAGTCAAAAGTAAGGAAAGGTCAAATAATCTTAGGTAAATTCCTTAGATGTTTATCTACAATGGAACAGATGTAATAATAATGCGTCATTCCATCCCTATATCAATCAAACAAAAATATCAAGGTATTCTGCTACTACGTGGAGCATCATTTATAATTATACGGCAATGATGACAGGCATGGATAATTCCAAACTGTGGAAAAAATTTACTATAGCATGCTGTACAATAGTCAACATTATCAGGAAGCCCTTGGAGAAATTTTTACTGAGAGTTGTTTGAAAATTTGCTGCTTTGTCTTTTAAGAAATGTCATGGATCACATCTGCGGATGACTTGAAAAGAATGAAGCCAATGAATTAAAATTGTTTTCTGTCTGCTGCGAGCACTCTTTTATATTATGTTTTTGCTTGCAGCTTAGAAAGACCTTTTCTCTATATGCCTAATATCCAATATAAATCATGTACAGTTTTTCA
The DNA here is from genome assembly GCF_032444005.1 of Ranitomeya imitator. Classification (NCBI taxonomy): domain Eukaryota; kingdom Metazoa; phylum Chordata; class Amphibia; order Anura; family Dendrobatidae; genus Ranitomeya; species Ranitomeya imitator. The sequence continues at coordinate 777,408,353 of NC_091283.1, forward strand.
AAACAAAAAATATCTTATGGTTGTTTAAACAGAAATCGACTGCCCGTAAGTCACTGCTTGCAATAAGAGCTGCCAGAGTCATCAACTGCTAAAATGCAATTTGAAAGAAGAACAGAAAATCAGGTTAAGTTTTTATGAAAAAAGTAAAGTTTCCAGATGCTTCAGCATAATCCCGAAATAAGCAGTAGGACTGTAATATGGCAGCATAAAGCGTTATCAGCGGGCACCTGGGAAATGGATTTATATTTTAAAAAAGCTGCTCATTTTAGGAAGTTAGAACAGGAATTTCTGTCCAAACTCCGGTTTAAAGCAGGTTTTACATAAGACAAAATTATAATGAGAAGTCTGTTCTCTGTTATCCCCATAAGCTAACCGAAAGTTCAGCCGCTGTGTTTTTTATGGAGTCAGTCCCTGCCCGACTAATGGTATTTCATGGCTTGCTGATGTTTATGTAAATGCACAATAGCCCTACAATAAATGACATGAAGCCTCAGGAATCAGGACCCCGTGTGGGTCATGATATTGTTAAAGTGATAGATTTACATTAAAGGGAACCTGTCACCCCCAAAATTGAAGATGAGCTAAGCCCACCGACATCAGGGGCTTATCTACAGCATTCTGGAATGATAAGCCCCGATGTATCCTGAAAGATGAGAAAAAGAGGTTAGATTATACTCACCTGGGGGGGTGGTCCGGTCCGATGGGCGTCGCGGTCCGGTCCAGGGCCTCCTATCTTCATAGGATAACATCCTCTTCTTGTCTTCATGCTGTGGCTCCGGCGCAGGCGTACTTTGTCTGCCCTGTTGAGGGCAGAGCAAAGTACTGCAGTGCGCAGGCACTGGGCTCCTCTGACCTTTCTCGGCGTCTGCACACTGCAGTACTTTGCTCTGCCCTCAACACGGCAGACAAAGTACGCCTGCGCCGGAGCGTGAAGACAAGAAGAGGACGTCATCATAAGAGGATAGGAGGCCCCGGACCGGACTGTGACGCCCATCGGACCGGACCACAGCGGGACTGCCCCTGGGCGAGTATAATATAACCTCTTTTTCTCATCTTTCAGGATACATCAGGGGCTTATCTACAGCATTACAGAATGATGTATATAAGCCCCTGATGCTGGTGGGCTTAGCTCACCGTCGATTTTGGGGGTGACAGATTCCTTTTAAATTGGACACTTCATCATCTAACTTTTATTATAACTACAATGATAACAGAGGAAGTGACTTAGCATAAGCTATATGTTTATTACATTCATATAATTTGCTCGTCCGGTCTGATTTACATAGTAAAATAGTACTTGTAAATAGGAGCCAGCTCTTGTACCCATCCGCTTCGTAGACCGGTGCATTGACTTTCACAAGGACCCAGTCACGTCCAATTGTCAATGGCCAAATGGCAGGTTCTCCCGATCCCAGAAAAAGGGTCCAATTATACTGACGAGACCTGGTCAGAGTTTGATCAAAGTAGGAACAGTTTTTCTTGGAGGTGGAGACAAAAAAAAAGTTTCTCCATCTTGTCCGTTATGTCCGTCTGTGAAAATCGGACCACACCAGGATGTTATTTGAGTGCGGTGTGATGTTTTCCAAATACCCATAGACTTGCATTGCCGATTTTGATCTGACACTCGGACATGAGCATAGCTCTATAGAATAACATGGGTACCAGTGCTATCTGTTAGAACCACTGATGACACTCGTCTGATATAATCTCTGCCCTTAGACAGAAAATTGGGGAGTGAAGCAGGTCAGTAGCGCTCACTTCACGTTTTACCAAACTCCACCTCTGTTTCCTGCTTCACCTCTTTCATAAATGACTCGTATAATAAATAATAATACATTTACTGCAGTATTATACATACTGTAGTTACATAGGGTGAAAAAGACCTAGGTCCATCAGGTTCAGACTCTCTCCACCAATTATACATTCTTTGTCACTAAATTACCTATATCCCACAATGTCATTTCTGCTGAGAAAGGCATCCAGCCTTTTTTAAAAAAGCTGTTATAGTGTCGGCCATTACTACCTCTTGTGGTCGGCATTCCACAGTCTGACTGCACTAACTGTAAAGAACCCTTTACTATTTAGCATCCGGAATTGCCTTTCTTCCTCCACCTGTAATAAGTGCACCTTGGTCCTTAGTATTGTATAATATATACATGTATTTATACATATAAATGAGATTCCCTTTGAGGCATCTTTCTTTCTAAGCTAAACAAGCCCCACTTTACCAACCTCTCATCATATGAGAGGCCTCCATCGCTTGTAATAATCTTGTTGTCGCCTTTGAACTGAATTTAACTTCTGAAAATCCTTTTTAAAATGTGGCGCCCAAAAGTGGATCCCATATTCTAGATGTGGCCTCACAAGCAAGGACCTTAGATTGATAGAACAAAACATATTAATTACAATATTTACAATGTCTAAACTTTCCAAAATTCCTATAAATATGAAAAATGTAAGTGTTCAAAAAATATGATAAATCAATTATGCGATATTAATAATTATGATAATATTCACCATCATTATGCTTGAGTTGCTACATTTCTACTCCAACTCCACTACTCTCACTCCTCAGTGCTGGAGTGAAGCTGAGACCATTTGTCTCGATGGGCATCATGGTAATATAGAATAGCCCAATGTTTTCTCCAGCGCACCGGTGCTGTCTACAACAGCTGTAATGTGGTGAAGAGATAACTGCCACGCTGCGAGTTGCACCCGTTGTATATACTGCATGTGCCATTCTGATAAATGTAGCACTATTCCTGTATTCCTATAATAAAAATCCAAGAAATAAGGAAAGAAGGGGCTACATGGCGTTCTATAAATCTCCCCAGTTATTGCTCCAGGTATAATTGTGTGCTGACTCTGGATACTGTTTGTGATCACATTCACATGTAGTGTGAAGAGCTCATTTTAGAAATGCCTGTAAGCCAGAAGCATCAATTCTGGCAAGCACTACTCTGAAATTGGCCTCTGTTATGTTTCTCCACATCCCTCCTCCGGTATCTGCTCTCAGGGGAGGGAAAGCACTTTATGTAATACTCATAATTTTGCCTTCAAATACTGAGATAATTCTACCTGCTGTTCTGCTAAGGTGAAATGACTTGAAAAGGGCCTCATTTACATGACTTCAATTCCAAATGTTAGCTTGAAGTAGCTCACTTCATTTCCCGAGGAGCAGTTTTTCAGGAAAAGTGAGGACCTAAAGGGTCTGACGTATGCTCAGGATATGGCTGTTGTCCTGCCCAAATGTATTCCCAGTAGAGTCAGTAGAAGGTGGCACATCCGAAAAATATGAAATGCAGTGTTTGTGTAAGTGCATCTTAATGTTTGGAAAATTAATTTTAAAGGAGAACTACACAATGTCTTATGTACAAACATACCTGTGCATGTTAACCCCTTAGCGACCGCCGATACGCCTTTTAACGGCGGCCGCTAAGGGTACTTAAGCCACAGCGCCGTTAATTAACGGCGCTGTGGAAAAAGTACATAGCGCCCCCCCAGAGGCCGATTTTCTCCGGGGTCTCGGCTGCCGGGGGTAGCCGAGACCCCAGAGAACATGATTCGGGTCGGTTTTCACCGACCCCGCTTTTGCGATCGCCGGTAATTAACCGTTTACCGGCGATCGCAAAAAAAAAAAAAAAACGCGATTAGTATTGTGTTTCTCTCCCCTCTAATGTGATCGGACATTAGAGGGGAGAGAAATAGGGTCCCCCGAGCCCCCCACGGTACCTTATGTACCGGAGAAGGTGCCCCCCCCGGTCCCCGACCCTCCTCCTTCCTGCCCGGGCTCCAAAATGGCGGGCGCATGTGCAGATGCGCCCGCCAAAGCCTAGCTTCCCCCGGTGTATTGGGGTCTGTTTTTACAGACCCCCTGGAGCGATCGCAGACCCCCTGGAGCGATCGCAATCCCAGGGGTCTTTACAGACCCCCGGGATTGCGATAGCTGCAAATAGTTTGTAAAAAAAAAAAATGCTTTGCATTTCTCTCCCCTCTGATGTGATTGCACATCAGAGGGGAGAGAAATAGAGCCCCCGAGCCCCCCACCATACCGCCTGCTCCTGTCCCCGGTCCTCAGTAGTGGTCCCCGGTCCTCAGTAGTGGTCCCCGGTCCCCAGCCCACTGCTCCTGGCCCCCCTTCTTCTTCTCTGCTGGAAGAAAATGGCGGGCGCATGCGCAGTGCGCCTGCCATGATCTGCCAGCAGAGACCCAGCAACCTATGAGAATTTTCTCATTGGCTGCTGGGTTTTGATTACTGTAATATGTCCAATTACAGTGATCAAAACCCCTAATATTTGATAAACATGGCAGCACTTGGGCTGTACCTTTCTCTTCTCTCCTTGTAGTTGTTCTAGGAGAGAAGAGAGAGAGACTACAGTTCAAGTGCTGCTCTGTCAGTGACAAAAAACATAATATCTGCCTCCGCCAGCATCCCATTTACCCACCCCCGTTCTCCGTAATCCCTGCATCACCAGCAGAGGATTATAAAAAAAAAAAAAAAAAAAAAAGAAAAAATAAATAATAATTTTTTTTTTAAATTTTTTTTAGGGTTAGGGTTAGGGTTAGGGTTAGGGGTAGGGTTAGGGTTAGGGTTAGGGTTAGGGTTAGGGGAGGAATTAGATAAAATGGCTCGCAGAACTTTTAGCGCGGAGCAAGCTTACAGCCTGCTTTGCTCCGGCAGCTCCGGCAGCGAAACAGATTCTGCCCCTGAAGTTGAGCAGTTTTCAGACAGTGATGACGACTCTTCCTCCACGGGATCCCCCAGCCCGGTGGTAGCGGAGTCGGTCGTCACTGCTGAAGCTTCAGAGGCAGGACCAAGTACCGCAGTCCCCCCACCGCTGTGGTATAATGACACCTCATTTTCCCCTCAAATTCCCCCTTTTTCTGCAGTCCCTGGAATAAAAGTAGATGTCGCCAATTTTACCCCCATTGATTTTTTTGAAATTTTCATTAGCCCCGAAGTCCTGCAATTAATCGTCCACCAAACTAACCTATATGCCCGGCAATATATTTCCCAAAAACCCACTGCCTTTCATTCCCGTTCCTGGATCCCCACAAATGTCCCCGAAATTAAAAAATTCTTAGGCCTCACCCTGAATATGGGTATAGTAAAAAAACCCACTCTCCGCTCTTACTGGGCAACAAAAGCTGTCCACTGCACCCCTGTATTTGCAGCCATCATGTCCCGAGCCCGTTACGAAGCCCTGATGAGATTCCTCCACTTCAGTGACAATGTCCAAGCTCTCCCAAGAACTGACCCCAACTACGATCGGCTAAATAAATTAAGACCCCTAATTTCCCTCCTAAAAACTTCCTTTCTAAATTCCTATACCCCAGAGCAAAATATGGCAGTCGACGAGTCCTTGATGAGCTACAAGGGCCGTCTTTCATTCCGCCAATTTATTCCCTCCAAGAGAGCCAAATACGGCGTAAAATTATATAAAGCTTGCGAGAGCTCATCAGGGTACACGTCCACCTTCCTAATTTACGAAGGTAGGGACCGCCAAATAAACCCCCCAAACTGCCCCCAGACAATTGGTATCCCAGGCAAAATTGTCTGGGAGCTAATGACGCCCTTTCTCAATCAAGGGTACCACGTGTACACAGATAATTATTACACGAGTATCCCCCTATACAAATCCCTCCATGCTGCAAGTACAGGGGCCTGTGGGACAGTGAGGAAAAACAGAGTGGGGTTTCCGTCACAGTTGGTGTCCAGACGTTTGGAGAGGGGGGCGTCATTTTCACTTGCAAGCGACCAACTACTTGCAGTGAAGTGGAAAGACAGGAAGGACGTCTATATGCTTTCCACACTGCATACGGACACCACTGTGACGGTCAGAGAGAGGGGTGCCACCAGGGACAAAGAAAAACCTGTCTGCGTCACAGAATATAATAGACATATGGGTGGCGTAGACCTGTCAGACCAGGTTCTGCAACCATACCTGGTCAAGAGGAAGACCAGGGCGTGGTATAAAAAGGTGGGAATCTATCTAATTCAGACTGCCACCTACAACAGTTTTGTCCTATACAAAAAATCTCAAGGACCACTAACTTTCCTGCACTTTCAGGAAAAAGTAGTAGAGAGCCTCATATTTGAGTCCATGGCACCGGGGGAAGCCTTCGACTCTGAGGATTCCCGGAGACTGTCAGAACGCCATTTTCCTCACCCTGTCCCTGTCACTCCCACCCAAAGGTATCCTCAAAAAAGGTACCGAGTTTGCAGAAAGCATGGCAGGCGGAGTGATTCCCGATTTTATTGCCCCACATGCCCATCCCAACCAGGCCTTTGTATCTCCCCCTGTTTTGAGACCTACCACACCACCTACAATTATTAGTTTGTTTTTTTTTTCAATCATTTTTATTTTCTGCTTAGTGGCCCCAGTAGTACAATTTGGAACAATTGATAAATATTTTAATTAGTAGATCCCATTTTACCCCATTTCACAATTAATTCCAGAATTTGATCAATCCCATACCAAACTACTATCCCAACAAATTCTCATCCACGTACCCACGTCTGTACGCTCTAGAGTGTGGACCCCACAAATGTTCTTGCAAAGTCAGGTCATCTGAAAATTCTACGACTCGATCAATCCCATACCAAACTACTATTCCAACAAATTCTCATCCACGTACCCACGTCTGTACGCTCTAGAGTGTGGACCCCACAAATGTTCTTGCAAAGTCAGGTCATCTGAAAATTCTACGACTCGATCAATCCCATACCAAACTACTATTCCAACAAATTCTCATCCACGTACCCACGTCTGTACGCTCTAGAGTGTGGACCCCACAAATGTTCTTGCAAAGTCAGGTCATCTGAAAATTCTACGACTCGATCAATCCCATACCAAACTACTATTCCAACAAATTCTCGTCCACGTACCTATGTCAATAAGCGTTAGAATGTGGACCCCAGAAATGATCTTGAAAAGTGAGATTATTTGAAAATGAATTCTAGGACTTTATTACTCAAACATTTTTGACCATTTATCTAACTTTGACTGTTTTATAACTGTCTTGCTACACAAAACTTTGGCTTCCATTTATATTACTTATATTTATGTTGATGATACGGGCATGATCATTTTATTGTAGGATTTCTAAAAAATGAGGAAGTTCCGTACTTATACACTATGGGTTTTACTTTATGGTTCTTGCCGAACCTCTGGTACCAGACAATACTTTCTATAGAGAACTGGTTGTTTTGTGCATATAGCGGTTCTGACCTTGGCGGGTGGGAGCTTGCTATGGTGTACCACGTCTATTGGCACATTCGTCTCTCATATAGGGATTGATGGAGCTAAAAGGACATTGTACGACCAGTCTCTGAAAGTGTCTGCCATTCTAGCCCTGATGGTGTTCTTTCATCTTTGGAACAAACTCCGCTTTGCCACATAGTTGGCTGCATTTTCCTACACATTTTGCCCTTCATTCCAGTACAGTTTATTCTTCCTGCTACAATATACGCAAATGCGGGACAACTGTTTTGTTAGCAAGACCAATTTTATAGTCAGCCATTGTGTTTTAGGAGCATGCCTCCCTCTGTGAGTAATAATTCCTGGAAGGATTTTCTTTTTTGCTCAATGTCTCTAGAAGCTTTGAATGGGTCCTGGATCTTCAATTTCAAATAAAGCCAAATTTGTCACATTGTGCCCCTTTCTGTCCAAGCCCTGCCATTTGTCCAAACAGAACTTTTTTACTACATATGGGATATTGCTGCACTCATAATAAAGTGGGTAACGAATTGTGGGGTCCACTTTTTGATGTTATTTCTGAAAAATCGAGACATTCAGGTCTAAAACAAGATTCTCGTGGAAAAAATGAATTTTTTCAATATGACAACCTAATGTTATCAAACTCTGTGTCATACATGTGGGTTCAAATTGCTCAATATACCCCTGATTAAAATCTTTGAGGGGTGTAGTTTCCAAAACGGGGTCAGTTGTGGGGGGTTTCTGCTGTTAGGCACATCTACAAACCAAAAATGACGTCCGCTCTCACAATTAAGAGATTAAAAAGTCAAACGGCGCGCCTTCCCTTCCAAGCTCCGCAGTGCGCCCAAACAGAGGTTTACCCCCACATACAGGGTATCGACATACTCAGGACAAATTGCACAACAACTTTTGGGGTCTATTTTGTCTTGCTACCCTTGGGAAAATAAAAAATTGGGGGTGAAAAGATCATATTTGTGAAAAAAAAATGATTTTTAATTTTTTCGGCTCTACGTTATAAACTTGTGTGAAGCACTTGGGGGTTCAAAGTGTTAACCACACACCTAGATAAGTTCCTTAGGGGGTCTAGTTTCCAAAATGGTGTCACTTGTGGGGGGTTTCCACTGTTTAGGCACATCAGGGGCTCTCCAAACGCGACATGGTGTCCGATCTCAATTCCAGAGAATTCTATGTTGAAAAAGTCAAATGGCGCTCCTTCCCTTCTGAGCTCTAATGTGCACCCAAACAGAGGTTTACCCCCACATACGGGGTATCGACATACTCAGGACAAATTGCACAACAACTTTTGGGGTCTATTTTGTCTTGCTACCCTTGGGAAAATAAAAAATTGGGGGTGAAAAGATCATTTTTGTGAAAAAAAAATGATTTTTAATTTTTTCGGCTCTACGTTATAAACTTGTGTGAAGCACTTGGGGGTTCAAAGTGTTGACCACACACCTAGATAAGTTCCTTAGGGGGTCTAGTTTCCAAAATGGTGTCACTTGTGGGGGGTTTCCACTGTTTAGGCACATCAGGGGCTCTCCAAACGCGACATGGTGTCCGATCTCAATTCCAGAGAATTCTATGTTGAAAAAGTCAAATGGCGCTCCTTCCCTTCTGAGCTCTACTGTGCACCCAAACAGAGGTTTACCCCCACATACGGGGTATCGACATACTCAGGACAAATTGCACAACAACTTTTGGGGTCTATTTTGTCTTGCTACCCTTGGGAAAATAAAAAATTGGGGGTGAAAAGATCATTTTTGTGAAAAAAAAATGATTTTTAATTTTTTCGGCTCTACGTTATAAACTTGTGTGAAGCACTTGGGGGTTCAAAGTGTTGACCACACACCTAGATAAGTTCCTTAGGGGGTCTAGTTTCCAAAATGGTGTCACTTGTGGGGGGTTTCCACTGTTTAGGCACATCAGGGGCTCTCCAAACGCAACATGGTGTCCGATCTCAATTCCAGAGAATTCTATGTTGAAAAAGTCAAATGGCGCTCCTTCCCTTTTGAGCTCTACTGTGCACCCAAACAGAGGTTTACCCCCACATACGGGGTATCGACATACTCAGGACAAATTGCACAACAACTTTTGGGGTCTATTTTGTCTTGCTACCCTTGGGAAAATAAAAAATTGGGGGTGAAAAGATCATTTTTGTGAAAAAAAAATGATTTTTAATTTTTTCGGCTCTACGTTATAAACTTGTGTGAAGCACTTGGGGGTTCAAAGTGTTGACCACACACCTAGATAAGTTCCTTAGGGGGTCTAGTTTCCAAAATGGTGTCACTTGTGGGGGGTTTCCACTGTTTAGGCACATCAGGGGCTCTCCAAACGCGACATGGTGTCCGATCTCAATTCCAGGGAATTCTATGTTGAAAAAGCCAAATGGCGCTCCTTCCCTCCTGAGCTCTACTGTGCACCCAAATAGTGGTCCCTCCCCACATATGGGGTATCGGCATTCTCCGGACAAATTGCACAACAAATTATGTGGTTCATTTTCTTTTTTTACACATGTGAAAATAAAAAAAATTGATTCTGAAGTAAAATATTTGTGAAAAAAAGTAAAATGTTCATTTTTTCCTTCCACATTGCTTCAGTTCCTGTGCAGCAACTGAAGGGTTAATAAACTTCTTGAATGTGGTTTTCCGCACCTTGAGGGGTGCAGTTTTTAGAATGGTGTCAATTTTGGGCATTTTCTGCTACATAGACCCCTCAAACTGACTTCAAATGTGAGGTGGTCCCTAAAAAAAATGGTTTTGTAAATTTTGCTGTAAAAATAAGAAATTGCTGGTCAAATTTTAACCCTTATAACTCCCTAATAATTTTTTTTTTTTTCCAAAATTGTGCTGATGTAAAGTAGACATATGGGAAATGTTATTTATTGACCATTTTGTGTGACATATCTCTCTGATGTAAGGGCATAAAAATTCAAAGTTTGAAAATTGCAAAATTTTCAAAATTTTCGCCATATTTCCGTTTTTTTAATAAATAAACGCAAGTAATATCGAAGAAATGTTACCACTAACATGAAGTGCAATATGTCACGAAAAAACAATCTCAGAATCAGCGGGATCCGTTGAAGCGTTCCAGAGTTATAACCTCATAAATTGACAGTGGTCAGAATTGTAAAAATTGGCCTGGTCATTAAGTACCAAATTGGCTCTGTCACTAAGGGGTTAAAAGGGATGTCCAGATATTTTTAAAAAGGCCAAAACATTTCAGAAGTAATAATTTCCGTCACTAATCATGCGCAGCTCTTGTTCTGATGGTTTCCTGGTCTCTATTCTACTTTGTCCCGTCTTGACAAAGAGTGGTCGGAAATGTCCACCCTCCTCACCTCGTGATTGACTTATTGGGCATTTACTGCCAATTCCAGTATATAAGTGCTTCTCACAAAATTAGAATATCATCAAAAACTTAATTTATTTCAGTTCTTCAATGCAAAAAGTTAAACTCATATATTATATAGAGTCATTACAAACAGAGTGATCTATTACAAGTGTTTATTTCTGTTAATGTTGATGATTATGGCTTATGGCCAAAGAAAACCAAAAAGTGATTATCTCAGTAAATTAGAATAATTAATAAAAGAAACACCTGCAAAGGCTTCCTAAGCCGCTGCTGTTAGACAGATACTTGCTAGATAACATTGGCCACATCTAGTATGTGTGGTGGGAACTCAGCTCCGGCCGCTGCTGTTAGACAGATGCTTGCTAGATAACATTGGCCACATCTAGTATGTGTGGTGGGAACTCAGCTCCGGCCGCTGCTGTTAAGCTACGTTCAGACTAGCATTGTGCGCCGCTGCGTCGGCGATGCAACGCACAACGCACGCAAAAACGCGGCAAAACGCACGCAAAAACGCTGCGTTTTGCGACGCGTGCGTCGTTTTTTGCCGAAAATCGGACGCAAGAAAAATGCAACTTGTTGCGTTTTCTTGGTCCGACGCTTGCGGCAAAAAAGACGCATGCGTCGCACAACGCAACAAACAAAAACGCATGCGTCCCCCATGTTAAATATAGGGGCGCATGACGCGTGCATCGCCGCTGCGTCGCCCGACGCTAACCCGACGCACACTAGCACAACGCTAGTCTGAACGTAGCCTAAGACAGATGCTTGCTAGGTAATATAGGTCACTTCTAGCATATGTGGAGGGAGCTCAGCTCCGGCCACTGCTGTTAGACAGATACTTGCTAGGTTACATTGGCCACTTCTAGTATGTGTGGAGGGAGCTCAGCTCTGGCCGCTGCTGTTAGACAGATACTTGCTAGGTTACATTGGCCACTTCTAGTATGTGTGCAGGGAGCTCAGCTCTGGCCGCTGCTGTTAGATACTTGCTAGGTTACATTGGCCACTTCTAGTATGTGTGGTGGGAACTCAGCTCCAGCCGCTGCTGTTAGACAGCTAGGTAATATAGGTCACTGCTAGTATGTGTGCAGGGAGCTCAGCTCTGGCCGCTGCTGTTAGATACTTGCTAGGTTACATTGGCCACTTCTAGTATGTGTGGTGGGAACTCAGCTCCGGCCGCTGCTGTTAGACAGCTAGGTAATATAGGTCACTGCTAGTATGTGTGCAGGGAGCTCAGCTCTGGCCGCTGCTGTTAGACAGATACTTGCTAGGTTGCATTGGCCACTTCTAGTATGTGTGCAGGGAGCTCAGCTCTGGCCGCTGCTGTTAGATACTTGCTAGGTTACATTGGCCACTTCTAGTATGTGTGGTGGGAACTCAGCTCCGGCCGCTGCTGTTAGACAGATACTTGCTAGGTAATATAGGTCACTGCTAGTATGTGTGGTGGGAACTCAGCTCCGGCCGCTGCTGTTAGACAGATACTTGCTAGGTAATATAGGTCACTGCTAGTATGTGTGTAGGGAGCTCAGCTCCGGCCGCTGCTGTTAGACAGATACTTGCTAGGTAATATAGGTCACTGCTAGTATGTGTGTAGGGAGCTCAGCTCCGGCCGCTGCTGTTAGACAGATACTTGCTAGGCTACATTGGCCACTTCTAGCATGGGTGGAGAGAGCTCAGCTCTGGCCACTGCTGTTTGACAGATGCTTGCTAGGTAGCATAAACCACTTATAGTATGTGTGGAGGGAGCTTAGCTTCGATGCTTGCTAGACAGGTGCTTGCTAGGAAACATATGCCACTTCTAAGTTCTGAGACCCATCATTGACATACAGGAACGTCATTGTGTGCTAAGGGGCTAATATATCATCCAGACAAATCTAGACATAGTCAGAGACACAGATAAAATACAATACCAATAGCACAGTAATAATGTAGATAACTTATTGAAAGCAGTGTAATATGTAGAGAAATTGTATTTTTCCATACATAATGTAGCCAGCATGAGTGAGCGTATTTTAACTTTACATTGCAATTTTTCTCCTAAATGGGCACAAAGCTGCCAGTCAGCGAGCGACACTTGGAACACAGCAATGGGAAAGCTGTGGCCGATAAAACTACATTCAGGCTGACAATTGCACTAAGAATGGCTGTAGATGCGGCAGTTGTGTTGGGTGTCCATTCACACTAACAGGAAACTTATTCAGGGATCACTTCACCCAACAAGAATTCCAAAGTTTGGATTTCATGACTTCTGTAGGAGAGGGAGAGACCACCTTGGCGACATAGCACATGCATGTAATACCCCCATAGCACCACTTGTGATACAATGTCATGGAATGAGTGGCACAGTGACATTTATGGGCATAGATTTGGTTAAGCTATCACCAAGAGATGGCGTTCAATTCAGCGATAATCCACGATATGTTTACTCCTGACTTTTTTTTTAGTTTGAGCTTCGCTTTCTGACCCGAAACATTAAACCCCAATTTTTTCATACTTTTATCATTCATTCCAAATAAGCAAAATGGGCTAAAATAGAAACAGAATGGATCAGCCGGATTTACCTGTTACCAAGATTGTAGGATCTCTACTAATTGACCAGAGGCTGCAGTTTGGTCATTGACTGCCAACATCACTAAGGGCACTGGGGGAAGGAAATAATTGAGATTGTCATCTGAATATTCTGGGAAAAGTAGGAAAATCTTCAGCTCTCCCTTAATAAATTCCCATTGAATTCCATGGGACAAAGCACGCGATCATGTCTCTGCCAGACGTAGAGGCGAAGTGCATTTGGATAGAAAGGATCCAGCTTTGGCAGTGTAAAATTATATCGTCTATATAAGAACAATTAAAACAAAGGCAATTGTTATGACATCATTTTAAGTGCAGTTGGGGTATGGAGGGTGCGGAAAAATCCTTTCTTTCTATGTGAGTGTTCTGCCCAATATGATGCTCAATATTACTGGGAGTCATAGGTCTGTTCTTTTATCAACCAAAATGGCATAAAAAACCTTTGTACTATTTGGTTGATGATGTTGATAAAAGAATGCAGCCGGATTATCACTGTGAGTCTGCTGTATTTTCGATAGTAGGGCTCCCTCCGCTCCTCATAGCGATGATTGACAGGCTGTTTTCTCTGTTTTTTTTTTTCACTTTTATTTGCCAAACATCACAATATTTTATGTTTTTTTGGCTAATTAGAAAGTAGCCCTGTAATATGGAGCCCTTACATTGGACAGGATAATCAGATAATGAGTTTTCAGGACTCGGACATTTATTGCTGTCCTCCTTCTCACCCTTCCTCATAGTCATGGATATGTATTTGGCTATTATCATATCTACTGGTGAGCCGTCAGACTATTATGTCGCTTTCCTTCCCTCAGTTATCTTACCTGTATAACAAACTGACCATGGGGATGTAGTACATTTTATCACTACTGAGCAAATTGATATATAGTTTTGTGGGAAAAGATTCAGAATGTTTTTTTCTTTTAAATCCCCTTTTCATTCTGCGTTTTTCAGCCTAGTGGTCCTATTTATGATCTCTAACAAGTGATCACAGACATATCTGTATACACATTTATAGAAGTAAAGCTGGCTATACACATGGCATAGCTGTCGGCCGAAAGTTCATTTGCCAGACCTCTATCTCTCCAGTTTTCCCTGTACACATTAGCAAATAAGCACGGCCAGATGAAAAAGCTTCTGCCACACATTTTTGGCAGTGGCTTATCTCCCCTTAAAACAGAGGGATTGACCATTGACATTTCAACTGCTCAATTAATCTCTCCCTTGACATGAAATGGGGAATCAGGGGGTCACATACATATCATATGGTCATCCAGTTCTATAGATATTATTTGGTTTGGCTGACAATCATCTAATGTGTACAATGGCCTGAAGGCTGTCAATTACTAATCAGGGGTTTATAAGTATAAAATACAAGTTATATAATTTTTTTACACACAAAACTATATATTAACCTTTTACAACCTACAAAAGGATACAAAGTATCCAGAAACAGCACTCAAAAGATATATATATATATATAAAGATATCAGTTTTATTCCAAAGTAGTTCACTTAAAAAACGTGAATCAAAAGGTAAACATGATGCATGTGGGAGAGAGTTGTAGTCGGGTATGTGCAGTACTTACAAGCTCTTTTTTAATAAAGCTTTTAAGCACTGGTTTAAAGCTGTCTGGACCACTGGAGTGCACGGTAGAGCCCCCCGTAGTGTCCCTGAGCTCTACCAATGGTACTGCAGCCTTGGAGGGTGCACGATCCGGATCAGCGATGCAACCATGCTACTCATCTGAATTGTCAGTCTTCAGAATCGAACCATCAATGACAAGCAGGAAGTTGTGAGGCAGGGGAGCGGTGCGCACCTTGCAAAAGTTGTGGTTGAGTAATCTTTGGGAATATTGGGTATAAATATTATACTGCTTTATGGTTCATTGCCAATAATTGTTAATGTATCTTCTATTAAATTCTGCTGTTACTCAAACCCTTCAAAAGTAACATCTCATAATCTATCATTTTATTTTTAGCCGGCAGTCAAATCTTCTTTTTCATGCTTTACTGAACATCTTCTAACAGATATTGGACATAGGAAGTATGCTCCGTTCCCTTAGGACATCAAGTTTTATGCATCTTATGGTACATTAATTCAAATAGGTCTTGTCTCATCAACTTGACACTTGGTGCAGATGATACTGCTGCTTTCTAGGTATATCAGTCCTGCCGTCCAATGAAATCATGAAATCAGTAGTGGGTGCATCTTTAAATATCTGGTAGTGGTCCCTTAGGCCTTGTGTTCTCCAGATGTATGAGCTGTACGTGAGATTGATGGGCTTTATACAGTATTTACCAGTAGATTGTCATAACAGGCTGACATGTGCTGAGTGCTGACACTAAAAAAGACAACCCAATACGTAATGTGTTTGTGGGCATATATTCGATAATGTCACATAGTAATGTTTACAAAAGAAAGATAGATAGATAGATAGATAGATAGATAGATAGATAGATAGATAGATAGATAGATAATTGCAAAAAAGTGAGAGCAGCACAGAAAAGAAAAACAAAAATCAGGGTGCAGGGCCCCTCAGGCATGTACCAAATGATGGTATTAAAATTTAATGGCTTGAGAAAGGCTCTCCACAGGCCGAAACGTTGCCATTATGGGCTATTAAATTTGAATAACTTCATTACCTTATCCAGAATGGTGTGCTGCCTCTGATTTTTGGACTTCTAGATAGATAGATAGATAGATAGATAGATAGATAGATAGATAGATAGATGGATGGAAAAAATCAGGCAGCACTCCAGTTCAAGGAAAAATTGTGGGCTTTAATCCAGCACCAAGTGGTGCAACGTTTCGACCTCGCATCACTTACTTTGTGAAGCACCAAAGTCCAGGAGTGGACTGCTGCTGGAGTCATTGCTTCAAGAGCCACCACACACAGACGTATCCAGGACATGGGCTACAAGTGACACCTTCCTTGTGTCCAGCCACTCATGACTAATAGACAACGCCAGAGGCGTCTTACCTGGGCCAAGGAGAAAAAGAACTGGACTGTTTCTAAGTGGTCCAAGGTGTTGTGTTCAGATGAAAGTAAATTATGCATTTCATTTGGAAATCAAGGACCCAGAGTCTGGAGGAAGAGTGGAGAGACCACAAGCCAAGCTGCTGGAGGTCTAGTGTGAAGTTTCCACAATCAGTGATGGTTTGGGGAGCCATGTCACCTGCTGGTGTAGGTCCACTGTGCTTTATCAGGACCAAAGTCAACACAGCCGTCTACCAAGATATTTTAGAGCACTTCATGCTTCCCTCTGCTGACAAGCTTTTTGGCGATGGAAATTTTATTCTCCAGCAGGACTTAGCTTTATTAAAGCTTTTGTGCTAAAAAAAGTGGAGAAAAACTTTGAAAAGTTGCAAACTTTTGGCGCTACTCACAGATGTGGCTAAATGTTGTGACTTTTGGTGTTTTCTTGCCACGTTCTACCAGCTCCACTGAAATTGGCGTATGTGGAGTGGGTCAGGGGCTTGGCGGGGGCATAATGCCAAAGTTTTTCTAATTCAGCTGTGGACTGGAGTTCTGTACACCAGAAATCTCGCTGACTGGAGTGAGATTTCCAGCATGGCGCAAGGAGTCGCATGTCACTAGTCAGACAATCCAGATTCACAAAAAGGCTTGCATCTCTTCATGAATCAGGAGCGTTTTACTCCACCACTCCCCAATTTTCTCAGCGGTCTTGATGAATCTGGACCCAGATATTTTTGTCCCAAGTAGCAAAACTAAGGTCAGACTGTGATGTCCAACCCAGCCACAGGTCTTCCATCCCAAACCCAACAACTCATATATGTTTATGAGCGCAGCCGTGAAACACAGATGTGTAAAACACACTTGAATGTAAGCAAGAAAATGCAGGCAGAGTTCAATTTAATATTTACTACGTGGCGCAAATCTGCTTTGCTACATTGACAAAGTCTATCTGTAAAGGTTTTCTTGTGAAATAAATTAGATATTACAATTGATTGTAAAACACCAAAACCAACGCTTCACAAAAGAAAGAAAAACGATCAATTTCATCCACCACCATAAAATTATACAATTAGCACTTTATAAATGCATCGCTTTCCTGATTCTGTTATATCACTAGGCTGAAATCCCCAGGTATTATCCCCCTGACTTCAAGAAGTTAACAAATGTTATTACATTTTTAGTTGTATTAAAAAACAAAGAGATTTTCCTGCACAATCAATGCATGTAACAGAAAATAATATTGTATGATTTGATGGAGAGGCCGCTTTAGGCCCTTGGGAAAATTGTCGCAAAAGGAAAGCTGCTAGAATGTAACACGTTTAAAATTCTCATTTAATAGCAATAATATTTCTTGCAGCACAAAACAAATTGTTGTATTGAATCCCTCCTGTGCAGAGAATTGTTTTAACAATAAGAAAAACAACTGAATTAAAAATATTAATAGTAATGAGAGTAACGCGAAATGCATGGGAATCTCAGATAATGTAGCAAGATGTAAAAACAGGAGGTACATTTTGTTGTTTTCTTATTATAAAATGAGAGCAAAATACAGATAAAATGTGTGTGGGGGGATTACTGAGGGGGATTAGTTCCTGCTTAATTAGTTTTTGAGTCTATGTCTGTTTTATTTACTTTATATAAAAAAAAATTCTACAACCCCAAATTATTTATAATTTTAAAAATGACTATATATCTACTATATAATTGTCTATGGGTCACTTCCGTCTTTTTGTCCTTCTCTCTGTCTGTCTTTCTGTCAGTCACGGATATTCATTGGTCGCTGCCTCTGTCTGTCGTGGAATCCAAGTCGTTGATTGGTCTCGCCAGCTGCCTATCATGGCTGCCGCAACCAATCAGCGACGGCCACAGTCCGATTAGGCCCTCCCTACTCCCCTGCAGTCAGTGCCCGCTCCATACTCCCCACAGTCACCGCTCACACAGGGTTAATGCCAGCGGTAACGGACCGCGTTATGCCGCAGGTAACTCACTCCGTTACCGCCGCTATTAACCCTGTGTGTCCCCAATTTTTTACTATTGATGCTGCCTATGCAGCGTCAATAGTAAAAGGATCTAATGTTAAAAATAATCAAAAAATTAAAAATCATTATATACTCACCTTCCGCCACCTTTCCTGCTCCTCGCGACGCTCCGGTAACCGCTCCATGCAAGCGGCAGGTTCCAGTGGCAAGGATGGTATGCGACAAGGACCTGCCATGACGTCACGGTTATGTGACCGCGACCTCAACACAGGTCCTGCGCGCCTGCACGAGAAAGACTTGCCATGACGTCACGGTCATGTGACCGCGACGTCATCATGGGTGCTGTGCTACCAACCCTGGGACCGGAAGCTGCCGAGTGCACCGCACACAGACAACATGACTACAAGGGCTCCCTCAGAAGGTGAGCATATGTTTATTTTTTATTTTTTAACCTGTGACATAAGTGGCTGGGCAATATACTACGTGGCTCTGGGCTGTATACTATGTCTCTGTGCAATATACTACGTGGCTCTGTGCTGTATACTACGTGACTGGGCAATATACTACGTAACTGGGCAATATACTACGTGGCTGGGCAATATACTACATGGCTCTGTGCTGTATACTATGTCACTGGGCAATATACTATGTAACTGGGCAATATACTATGTGGCTGAGCAATATACTACGTCATTGGGCAATATACTATGTGGCTGGGCAATATACTACGTCACTGGGCAATATACTATGTGACTGGGCAATATACTACATGGCTCTGTGCTGTATACTATGTGACTGGGCAATATACTACATCACTGGGCAATATACTATGTGGCTGGGCAATATACTACGTCGCTGGGCAATATACTACATGGCTGGGCAATATACTATGTGGCTGGGCAATATACTATGTGGGCTGTGCAATATACTATGTGGACATGTATATTCTAGAATACCCGATGCATTATAATCAGGCCACCATCTAGTATATATATATTTATATTCATATATATATATATATATATATATATACCTAAAATACAAAGAGATGTTTCGTCTTTAACTTTAGCCCTTTTATCTTCAACTTGCGTAATTGTTGACAATAACGGTAATTTTGACCAAAGGTGCCCAAACTTTTACATGCCACTGTATAGGTGTTTCCAACATCATTGTTTTCTTTATATTTCAAAAACAGCTTCTAAACTTTTTGGAATTGAGGTTGTATATTAGGGTATATGCACACGTTGCAGATTTGCCTGTGGAATTTTACGGATTTGATGTGCTTTTGATGCGGATTTTCATGTGTTTTTCCATGCGGATTTGTATGCATTTTTGTAAGCTACGGTAAATAAAGATCTGTTATTTAACAACAAAAAAAGAATTGCGATGTTATTGCTTGTCTAACCTCTTAAAGGGAACCGGTCACCCCGAAAATCGTGGGTGAGGTAAGCCCACCGGCATCAGGGGCTTTTCTACAGCATTCTGTAATGCTGTAGATAAGCCGCCGATGTTACGTGAAAGAAGAGAAAAAGACGTTAGATTATACTCACTCAGGGGCGGTCCAGCTGCTGGTCCAGTCGGATGGGTGACTCTGGTCCGCTGCGGCGCCTCCCATCTTCATTCCAAGACGTCCTCTTCTGATCTTCAGCCACGGCTCCGGCACAGGCGTACTTTGTCTGCCCTGTTTTGTCCCTGCAGAAATCATTCCTTTCTTCAACTCCTGACCCAGCTGTTCCTTCCTTCTCCCTGTCAGGGACTTTTGCAGTGACTGAATATACAGAAAAAATTTACCTCCTGTTTCTACATAGAACTTAGAAGAATTCAGCTAGTCTGTTTTCAATTGCGTGATAGATAGTGATGAGCGAATATACTCATTGCTCGGGTTTTCCCGAGCACGCCCGGGTGACCTCTGAGTATTTGTTAGTGTTCGGAGATTAAGTTTTCATCGCGGCAGCTGAATGATTTACAGCTATTAGCCAGGCTGAGTATATGTGGGGGTTGCCTGGTTGCTAGGGAACCTCCAAATGTAATTAAGCTGGCTAATAGCTGTAAATCATTCAGCTGCCGCGATGAAAACTTAATCTCCGAACACTAACAAATTCTCAGAGGTCACCCGGGCGTGCTCGGGAAAACCCGAGCAATGAGTATATTCGCTCATCACTAGTGATAGACCCAATGTAAAAGAAAAGAACTATCTGGGTAGAAAAGAAATTCAAAATAAGCAATTGTAAGTACACAGTGCTATATAATATGATGACTGCAATATATTAAGAGAATCAAAATTTTGACGGGAGGAGTGCTTTTTTAATTGGACTCAACTGTTCTTTGGTTAATCTTAACTTTTCTGTCTTCCTTCTTGCCCCCACTTGTCTGTGGGAGGAAAAATAAGATGAGCATAGACCTTTCTAAAATGTATGTTTTAAAGATATTAGTTAGGAACGTAGCCTAGTACCTGGCATTCCTTTGCACCTTTGTTTCCAAAAACTTAGTCAAAGTTGAATGTAAGAATGTTAAAGTGGACGAATCAAACTAAGTAACCTTTCTGGTACAGATTGTCAAGATGGACACATCATAAATGCCTTACATGTGACATTGACCGATTTGGATGCTATCACCATATCAGGAGGCGTTGCTGTATTGAAGAATCCTTAGGATCAAGATGAGTTGAATGTTTTTTTATTTCCACAACACATTTCAACATCTTTTTCAAGTGGAAAAAAGAATCACATCTTGGTCCTAAGGATTCTTCATTACAACAGGGCAGCCTAATATCATGTTATCATCGAAATCGGTCGACTATCCTGGAGGAGATTATTCCCAGGCATGAGGGATGTCACAGTGTAGAGGGATCATCATTATTCACAATTTACACATGGAAACACAAGAAGCAATGGAATGAAACTGAAAGGGAAAAGATACAGATTAGAAATTAGAAAAAAACTTTTTGACAGTGAGGGTGATCAATGAGTGGAGCAGACTGCCATGAGAGGTGGTGAGTTCTCCTTCCATGGAAGTCTTCAAACAGAGGCTGGACAGACATCTGTCTGAGATGGTTTAGTAGATGCTGCATTAAGAAGGTGGTTGGACACGATGACCCTGGAGGTCTTTTCCAACTCTAACATTCTATAACTATGAGGCAGCGGCAGCTAATATTTTCAGGTGTTCATAGGAGTTGTGCCTACACACCACCGGCTCAGGTGAGCCCCTTTCTTTTACTTCCCTTGTACCGAAAAGTCTGTCACCCGATGGTCTCGAGTGCTTTTGTCCCTATACAGTTTTTCTTACATGAAACATTATTGTGTTTTGTTTTGCCGATCATATTCTAAGTATGGATACTGGAACCAGTCCCACTTGGATGTACGTGAGCTTTTTCTAAAAGGAACTACAGGTTAATCGGTCTACTTTGTGCTTGACTAGCAATAGAATGGGGAGAACTCATGATAAATGTAGACAGAATGCACAGCGGCTCCAGGCTATTACAATCTATATTGTAGACGCTTGTATGGCGGTTTGCTCACTGTAAGCTTATTGTATCTGTGGATCAGTGGATTCCTTGACACATGCAAGTTTCAGCTGTAATGCATCCCCGAGGTATACTGCGTGAAACGGCCTGACTACAAGGCAAATGATAATAACATAATCCTTTCTGCTCTATTTTTTGTAGACTCACTATGAATGTGGAGACTACATTATCAGACAGGGTGCTCGAGGGGACACCTTCTTCATCATCAGCAAAGGGAAGGTAAGCTCCCATCACCTCTTGAAGTCTATGCTCCATTTGAAATCATAATAACGTACTTAGGGAATGCAATGCCAATCAAATATTCCCTCCAAGCCCTTTATGGTTTCAGTTTATTACATTTAATTAATGCTGCTAGCGTGACATTCGGGCAGAGGGACTGAATCAGGGACAAGGTGAGGCACAGTTCAATAAAAATGTTCTACTGTAAAAAAAAAAAAATGTTTGTGTATATAACTAATGATGGTCTGGTGGGAGGCTATTTACTGAACTCTGAGGATTGCCTTGTTCTTCACTGCTTTGAAAGTATATTTCACTGGAAGCTTGAATTAATTCATGGTAATGTGTCTTTTTAACTCCTGGCAAAGCACATACGTTTAGTAGCATGGCAGCTCAAATTGAAACTGCTGTAGACAATGTGCATGCAGCTTTCTTCATGGTTATATGCCATCGTCACACAGCAAAGATGCAATATCCAATGTACACAAGTTCTGTATAGTGTAAGCTTAAAGGTAAATGTCCAGGTTCAATGGTCTATGGTAAAAGACATAGTCATACATCTTAAAAGCAACTGTTTAGCTCATACAAATTTACAAAATATAGATATGCAATTTAAAGGGAATCTGTCATCAGGTTTTTGCTATGGAATCCTATAGCAGCATGATGTAGTGGCTGAGAGCCTGATTCCAACTGCAGGCTTAGTGTAGTTTTGATATAATCCCTGTTTGGTGTGATGTAGATTTAGTAGAGCTATAACTTTTTGGCTTTGTATACCACCCCCAGTATCCCTGATTGGCAGCTTCCTGTCAATTGTCAGCAAACTGCCAATCAGTGGTGGGGGCGGGATTACTCAGATTAGCTAGACTGACATACACGTGAGAGCTAGTCCTCTAGTGATAATCTCCTACTGATAAAACACTGGTTGTGTTGAAACTACAGCACACAACCTAAATAAGTGACACATAACTGAAATGAGGCTCTCTGCTCCTCCATTATGCTGCGCTCAGATTAAATAGTAAAAACTTGCTGACCGATTCCCTTTAAGGCACTGTCCAAAGCCAACCAGCCAAAAATGAGTAATTTACATAAATGTTTCTAAATTGTGCCCTTTCACCTGCTAATAAAGCATTTTCATGTTCCCATTCTCAGTGCTGTCCAGTATCTTACAGAATGCAGACATTGAGCACAATGGATGCAGAAGCAAAATAACTAGATTACAGGGGTGGATAGTAATAAAGGGATACAGGGGAAAGACAGGACTTGTTGTTTTACAACTCATTAAAAGAAGTGAACATGCAGCTCCAGCATTTCAGTGGGGTGTGGTGAGAAGCTTACAATTATGCTTGGAACTTAGACTACATGACCTGTACAAAAACATGTTCTGTTTTTTTCTGTTTTTAGGGTGGGATCTCTTGAGATAATAAATTTACATTAAAGAATTCAACATGCTAACAGTCACCACTAGAGGGAGCCTAGGAAATCACTGTCTACATGTGCTATTTGAATGCAAGAATGATATTGTATGTAGTAAGCTTCTAAGCTCTCCAATGCTGGCAGCCAGAAAGTCATCATTTAACTAGATGTCTATGCGTGAGTTTTACACTATATTAGAAAATAAGGGCTCAGACTGCCGGAAGGACTTTTTGAAGAGTAGATTATTTGCTTCAGGCGGATTCACATGCTTTGGCTGGCAAATTTCATTTGGTCAAAATCAAAAATGCGCTGACTGGTAAAAACAATTGCGAGGCAAAAAAAAAAGAAAAAAGCGCTATGTTGTTTGCCTCAGTGGTTCTCAGCCTGGACGGTCGCATCTTGACACCGTGGGCTTGACATTACTAGACAATGCAAAGGAGACATCAGTCCCTGAAATATATACCTCATTTACCACCCCCACAGGGCAAGTGGGAAATGAGGGACAAAGCACTAGAGTTGGCACATCAAGTAGATGCGCATTTTCTAGGCGGCAGCGGGCTGATATTTTTAGGCTGGGGGCCAATATACATGGCCCCTTACAAGCACACAGCTGTCTGCTTTAGCTTGGCTGGTTATCAAAAATGGGGGGACCCCATGCTGTTTTTTTTTACATTATTTAAATAATTAAAAAAAATGTTGTGGGGACTACTCTATTTTTGATAACCAACCTTGCTAAAGTTGACAGCTGAGGGTTGCAGCCCCAGTTATGAGTTTTGCCTTGCTGCTTATCAAAAATACAGGTGAACCCATGCCATTTCTTTAAAAGTTATTTATTTATAGCGCAGGTGCCAGCTGATGAATACTCCCATCAGCCGCCGCCTGCTCTGACTGTTATTAGCGGTAGTAGGCTGATGGGAGTAATAGTCACATGAGCCAACGCAAGTGACCAGAGGTAACCTTTTTACCTCCACTCACAGCTGTGGGCTCATGCTGTCATTTGACAGCGAGGGAACCATGGCTCTTTGACCGTCGGTAATGATTTTACTGCCGATCAGATGCAGTGTTTGAGAAACACCCGGTGTTCAAGGTTCCGAACCCAAACAGTAACACAGACTTCCTGGTGAAGACTATGTTTGGGGGTCCAAGCCCGAATAGTAGATGTTCGGTACGGACACTGAACTTTACTGTTCGGGTTCACCCATCTCTAATTAGGAGTTTTTATTTTGTCAATTCTGAAAGATAATTAAAACTTTTTCTTCTATAATTGCTTAAAACTAACAATTAGCTTTATATTGAATTTTTGCAAACAAAATAAGCAATCTCATTAGTAACTAATTAAAGAACGCCTGTTGAGCTCTAAATCTGAAATGTCTGTCCAAATAAGAATTATTTTGCAATAAAATTATATAAAGCAAACATTACAAAATTAATAATAATCCATTTTTATTGCAGTTTATAACTAAATATCAGAGCTTTGAAACTATAACTAAAATTTCCTTCAAAACATTGCACTCATTTCTGTACCTTTACCCCTTTCCGACATCGGGCGCACATTTACGCCGATGTCGTACTCCCTCCTTTTGATGTGGGCTCTGGCGGTAAGCCCACATCTTTCCCGGCACATATCAGCTGTTTTGAACAGCTGACATGTGCCTGAAATAGCCACGGGTGGAATTGCGATCTACCCGCTGCTATTAACCCGTTAAATGCCGCTGTCAAAAGCTGACAGCAGCATTTAACATGCATTTCCGGCAATCGTGCCGTAAATCTGCCCACCGGTCACCCACGTCACATGACTACGGGTTACCGGTGTATTGGCATGACAACCGGAGGTCTCCTGGAGACCTTTATGGTTGTCAGTGCCGGCTTGCTGTGAGCGCCACCCAGTGGTCGGCGCTCATAGCAAGTGAGTAATTCTACTACATAGATCAGCGCTTCTATGTAGCAGAGCCGATCGGGTTGTGACAGCTTCTAGTCTCCGATGGAGACTATTGAATCATGCCAAAGGTAAAAAAAAAGTTTTTAAAAATATAAAAAAAAATAAAAGTTCAAATCACCTCCCCTTCGTCCCATTCAAAATAAAACAGTAAAATAAATCAAACATACACATATTTGGTATCGCCGCATTAAGAATCGCCTGATATAGCAATAAAAAAAGGATTAGTCTGATTGCTAAACGGCGTAGTGAGAAAAAAAAGTAAAAACGTCAGAATTACGTTTTTTGGGTCGCAGCAACATTGCATTAGAATGCAATAATGGGCGATCAAAAGATCGTATCTGCACCAAAATGGTATAATTAAAAACGTCAGCTCGGCAAAAAATAAGCCCTCTTCTTACCCGAGATCACGAAATATGGAGACGCTACAGGTATCGAAAAATGGCACAATTTTTTTTTTTTTTAATAAAGTTTGGCATTTTTTTCACTACTCAGATAAAAAAGAACCTAGACATGTTTGGTGTCTATGAATTCATAATGACCTGGAAAATCATAATGGCAGGTCAGTTTTAGCATTTAGTGAACCTAGTAAAAAAGTCAAACAAAAAACAAGTGTGGGATTGCACTACTTTTGTAATTTCACGCACTTGGAATTTTTTTTCCATTTTCTAGTACACAACATGGTAAAATCAATGGTGTCGTTCAGAAATACATCTCGTCCTGCAGAAAATAAGCCCTCACACAGCCATATTGACGGAAAAATTAAAAAGTTATGGCTCTGGGAAGAGGTTAATAATTAGTAGTATGCACCTGGAATGTTTAACACAAACTTTGCACTTTGACCCCATTATACATTTTTAGTTTTCGTAAAATATATATTTTACAGGGGTTATATGAGATTAGTAAAAGTTCATTTTTCTCTCATTTTGTTTAAATTGGGCTCAGATACAATACAACACATGGACAAGAGTGGAGCTGTTTCTGATGATAGACTACTACCTCCATCAGCCTATGCCTGCTGTCGCTGGTAAAAGTGGAAGAAGACTGCAGCTGATGAGCATAGCCGATGAAATAAATAATTAAATAAAAATAAAAAACACAGTATATACTCACCTTACACATAATCCCCTATGTCCATGTCACCTGGAAAAGAGAAAATAATAATAAATCACAATATCCCTCACCTTTCTGCCATAATTCATTCTGTCCCAGGACAATTCAGATCACTTGTAGAGCAGTCACATCAGCTGATGCAATCGCTCTATCCGGCAGCCGGTGACACACTGACAGTAGCATGTAATAACTCCTACAGTGTGTAGCACTGATCTGCTGTAAGTGAGGTCACCAGAGTTCATCAGCTGATTAGCCCCAGTGACCTCACAGCACCGCTACATAAGAAAGCTCTCACGCAGCAGAGGTGCCATGAGATCACTGGGGCTCATCAGCTGATGAACTTTGGTGAACTTTCTCACTGCAGCTTAGCACTACACACTGCAGGAGTGATAATATGCTCCTGTCATTGTGTCTGCCGGCTGCCTGGTAGAGTCAGAGATATCAGGATCGTCATGGGACATTATTGATTATCTCTTCATTTTGAACAGGTGATGAATATGGTTGTTTATTATTTTAAATAATTTGCAGGTGACATTCACATCAGTGGACTGGGCGATAACGATTCCTGGTGAAGTCCGTGTTCCTTGTCCATGCCCATCTCTAGTGGTGGTCTAGTGACTGCTAGGAAACTATGGCTTTCCAGAAATACTCATGAAGAAACAAAGTGATGTGACTTCAAAGGGAAAAGCAAATATTTCATTATTCCTGGCTGTTATGGGAGGTCTCTGTGCCTCGATCCCCCATCAACACTATTCTTCATCATATTTGCCTTTATCTCACCAAACAATATGAATTTCAGCACAAAGGTGCACTTTCCCTGTGGACATTAACAGATGTTGCTAAGGTTGTAACATTTCACTCATACTAGGGTCTAAAGTGCTCAGGTAGGGTCGTACCCCCATACAACAGATACAATTATGTAACACTCCAGAGAAGAAGCACTTCAGAGAGGTCTTCTGCTGCTTACAACCACTTTCTTCTCTAAATCTAGAGTCTCCTGTAATCTCACATCTGATGAAGGACTCACTATTTGGCCGAAACATCACAGTTCTGGATTGCACATTAATTAATATGTTTGAATCAGTCTGCAACCTGAAATAGAGGGCCAAGCTCCATTAATAGATGTAGTACCTTAGTGCACAGTGACAACTGCTGGGGGAAATATACATTTATGTGATCCTGAGTACAATAAAAAGGTTTCTGATACAGTCAGAATAGGGCGCTACTTAAGACAAAGTTCTCGTCTCTCCTGTATGATACATGCAGCACACCTTCTCCTGAGGACTGCATCAGGGATTATACTGAGCAGGCGATATACAGTGGGGAAAAATAAGTATTTAGTCAGCCACCATTTGTGCAAATTCTCCCACTTAAAAAGATGAGGTAGGCCTGTAATTGACATCGTAAGTAGACCACAACTATCAGAGTCAAAATGAGAAAACAAATCCTGAAAATCACCTTGTCTGATTTGGCAAGATTTATTTAGCAAATGGAAAATAAGTATTTGGTCAGCTAAAAACATGCAAGATTTCTGGCTCTCACAGACCTGTAACTTCTTCTTTAAGAACCACAACCTCAAACAGTCACACTCCAAACTCCACTATGGTGAAGACCTGTCGAAGGACACCAGAAACAAAATTTTAGCCCTGCACCAGGCTGGGAAGACTCGGTAATTGGCAAGCAGCTTGGTGTGATGAAATCAACTGTGGGAGCAATAATAAGAAAATGGAAGACATACAAAACCACTGATAATCTCCCTCAATCTGGGTCTCCATGCAAGATCTCTCCCGTTGGGGTCAAAATGATCACAAGAACGGTGATAAAAATCCCAGAACCACACGCGGGACCTAGTTAATGACTGGGTCTTTCAGCATGATAATGATCCCTGGCACACCACCAGGGCAACGAAGGAGTGGTTTCGTAAGAAGCATATGAAGGTCCTGGAGTGGCCTAGCCAGTCTCTAGATCTTAACCCCATAGAAATCCTTTGGAGGGAGTTGAAAGTCCATGTTGCCCAGATACAGGCTCAAAACATTACTGCTTTAGAGGAGATCTACATGGAGGAATGGGCCAACATACCACCAACAGTGTGTGCCAACCTTGTGAAGACTTACAGAAAACGTTTGACCTCTGCAATTGCCAACAAAGGATATATAACAAAATATTGAGATGAACTTTTGTTAATGACCAAATACTTATTTTCCACCTTAATTTGCAAAATAAATCTTGCCAAATCAGACAAGGTGATTTTCAGGATTTGTTTTCTCATTTTGACTCTCATAGTTGTGGTCTACCTATGGTGTCAACTACAGGCCTCTCTCGTCTATTTTAAGTGGGAGAACTTGCACAAATGGTGGCTGACTAAATAATTTTTTTCCCTACTGTACTCTTGTGTACAGTAGCTTGGAAATGTATGGTTGTTCTTGAATTAACAGAATACAGTCAATTTTGGAGGTTTTGACAACCACTCAATCTTCATTGCCAGTAAATTCTATCTTCCATCAGTCAATTTCCTTCTGTCTTTTATGTGAACAGAGTTGAAGAAAACAAATGCTTCTCTTTGACAGGTGAATGTAACAAGAGAAGATACGCCGGGTGAAGATCCAATATTTCTTCGCACTTTAGGAAAAGGTGACTGGTTTGGAGAGAAGGCTCTTCAAGGGTAAGATTTACCAATGCTCACATTTTTTCGTCTATTTGATATGATTTAAAGGGGCATCCTACAGAAAACACTTAAGGTCCACAGAACAAATAAGTAAATAAATAAAATTTCTTATTTCTGCTTTTAGGCCTTATATTTACAGCGATAATGTCACAGCCTAGGGAGGGTTAATAGATACAATAATGTCACTGTATAGAGATAATATATGATATGGTGACACTGTATAGGGATAATAGATAGTGATGTCACAGTATTATACACATGATGTTACTGTGTAAGTATAATAGATACAGTGATGTCATGGTTTAATGCATATAATGATGTCACTGTGTACATATTAGAGATATAGTAATATCAGGGCACAAAGTAATAAAAGCTTATGAATAAACACTTTTAACCATTCCTTTAGGGGCTCAGTTACTGTCAGGCCCCCTCCAGTCCTAGAGCCCAGACTCTCCCCATGGCTAGACTCTGTATACTTTATGTGTATGGACATATTAAGAATACATGTGCTCTGAATGCTGGAAAGGGAATTCTTCTTTTTAAAGCTGCAAAGCATTTTCCCATTTCTCACTGTTGGCAGGAAAAATACTCTATAAAAGTCCAGGCTATAAGTGATGTCTAAGTAATAGGCAGTCCTTCGGCAGTCCTTCATTTACTAATCTGACAAGCAGAAATTCTTCAACATGGAATGCAACAAGTGTGTGTGACACCCTGTATTAAAATATGAATAAGCCATTTAATAGAACCATTTTACCTGGAAGGTAAAATATCAGAAATCCCGTGTTAGCAGCATATGAAGATAGCTGTGCCCCATAACTTACAGTAAACGGTAACACGGTCCATCCAGTTTCAAAATGTGGTCATTTTAATATTCTTCACAAGTTTTGTTTATTTGATATTTTCCTTTTCTGAATTGTTTTCTGCTTGGATCAATAGATGGCTTTTAGGAGAACATAATTTAACATTCTTGTCGCCGGGCTTGAGCGTTCTAACAGTTGTGTGGAGCAATATACGGGAACATGAAACAATTGCTTGCCTGATTGAATCTCGCTTCTCGAGTCCCAGAGTTGATGAAGTATACCAAGTTTGTGGGTTTATCAAGCAAAATAAATGTTAAAAGTTCACTTTCTAATGCACCCTATTTGGAGTTAAAAAAAAAAACAAGTTCTTTGCAGTTTGATAAAATACAAGGAACATAAATCCAAAGTCAAAAGAAGATAGGACATTATCAAACTATATAAAGCCTTAGCTTTATTTCCTTTTTCTTATAGAATGAAACACACTTATCTTTCATATGCATAAATTGTTATCTCACGCACATCAGATCCTGCCTCGCACACCATAAGGAATATCATAGAAACTGGATTATAATCTTGGGAAAAACTTGAAGTACCCCAATCCCTCCCCGCAGTGGCCACAGGCTATAACGTGACTGCTACACCAGAGTCCTGCTAGTCTTTTTGCTCAACTCTTCTGTTTTTGCATGCTTAACTACTTAAAGGGAATCTGTCACCACATTTGACCTATCTAAACTATTAGTATGGGCATACAGGTTATAGACTGCTGGGAACAGCCCTCCCTGTGGGTCTCATATCAGCTGTGCTGTTGTTGAGAAATCATCTTTTATCTCTTTATGTAAGTGACCTCTTCCAGGCTCTGGGGCAGATGGTGCCTGGAAGATAACTCTGCCTCCAGAGCTTATTTTATGTACAAGGCGGAATTACCAGTGTTAAAATTGTGATGTGTAATGGCTACCAGTGTTACCAATGACCAGTGTGATGTGTGATGGTTACCAGTGTTACCAGTGTGATGTGTGATGGTTACCAGTGTTACTAGTGTGATGTGCAATGGTTACCAGTGTTACCAATGACCAGTGTGAGGGTTGCCAGTGTTACCAGTGTGATGTGTGATGGTTACCAGTGTTACCAGTGTGATGTGCAATGGTTACCAGTGTTACCAATGACCAGTGTGATGTGTGATGGTTGCCAGTGTTACCAGTGTGATGTGTAATGGTTACCAGTATTACCAGTGTGATGTGTAATAGTTACTATTGTTACCAGTGTGATGTGTAATGGTTACCAGTGTTACCAGTGTGATGTGTAATTGTTACCAGTGTTACCAGTGTGATGTATAATGGTTACCAGTGTTACCAGTGTGATGTGTAATGGTTACCAGTGATACCAGTGTGATGTGTAATAATTACTATTGTTACCAGTGTGATGTGTAATGGTTACCAGTGTTACCAGTGTGATGTGTGATGGTTACCAGTGTTACTAGTGTGATGTGCAATGGTTACCAGTGTTACCAATGACCAGTGTGATGGTTGCCAGTGTTACCAGTGTGATGTGTGATGGTTACCAGTGTTACCAGTGTGATGTGCAATGGTTACCAGTGTTACCAATGACCAGTGTGATGTGTGATGGTTGCCAGTGTTACCAGTGTGATGTGTAATGGTTACCAGTATTACCAGTGTGATGTGTAATAGTTACTATTGTTACCAGTGTGATGTGTAATGGTTACCAGTGTTACCAGTGTGATGTGTAATTGTTACCAGTGTTACCAGTGTGATGTATAATGGTTACCAGTGTTACCAGTGAGATGTGTAATGGTTACCAGTGTTACCAGTGTGATGTGTAATAATTACTATTGTTACCAGTGTGATGTGTAATGGTTACCAGTGTTACCAGTGTGATGTGTAATAATTACTATTGTTACCAGTGTGATGTGGAATGGTTACCAGTGTTCCCAGCGTGATGTGTAATGGTTACCAGTGTTACCAGTGTGATGTGTGATGGTTATCAGTGATACCAATGTGATGTGTGATGGTTACCAGTGTTACCAGTGTGATGTGTAATGGTTACCAGTGTGATGTGTAATGGTTACTATTGTTACCAGTGTGATGTGTGATGTCTAAAAGTTACTAGTGTTACCAGTGTGATGTGTGATGGCTAGTGTTGAGCATTCCGATACCGCAAGTATCGGAGATCCGATACTTTTGTGGTATCGGGTATCGGTATCGGATCAATAGGGATGTGTAAAATAAAGAATTAAAATAAAAAATATTGATATGCTCACCTCTCCGGCGGCCCCTGGACTGTTGTGAATTCTGTGGCTGAATTCACTCCTGTGGTCACAAGTGGTACTGCAGCTTCTGAGCTTCCTCCCTCAGGTGTTCTGGTGAGCTCGTTAACTGCTTCATTACTTAACTCCGCCTGATGCTGCTATCCTTGCTCCTTGTCTATGTTTCAGTGTTGGATCTGAGCTTCTCCTGATTGTTCCTGTGACCTGCTGCTCTGTATAGCTAAGTGCTTTTTGCTTTTTTTGTTGCTTTTTTTCTGTCCAGCTTGTCTTTTGTTTTGCTGGAAGCTCTGAGACGCAAAGGGTGTACCGCCGTGCCGTTAGTTCGGCATGGTGGGTTTTTTTTGCCCCCTTTGC
This sequence comes from Ranitomeya imitator, assembly GCF_032444005.1. Lineage (NCBI taxonomy): Eukaryota > Metazoa > Chordata > Amphibia > Anura > Dendrobatidae > Ranitomeya > Ranitomeya imitator. Next base: position 777,440,746 of record NC_091283.1, read on the forward strand.
GTGGTTTTGCTTTAGGGTTTTTTGTAGACTGCAAAGTTCGCTTTACTGTCCTCGCTCTGTCCTAGAATATCGGGCCCCACTTTGCTGAATCTATTTCATCCCTACGTTTTGTCTTTTCATCTTACTCACCGTCATTATATGTGGGGGGCTGCCTTTTCCTTTGGGGAATTTCTCTGGGGCAAGTCAGGCCTATTTTTCTATCTTCAGGCTAGCTAGCTTCTTAGGCTGTGCCGAGTTGCCTAGGTAGTTGTTAGGCGCAATCCACAGCCGCTTTTAGTTGTGTTTAGGATAGGATCAGGTGTGCAGTCTACAGAGTTTCCACGTCTCAGAGCTCGTTCTTGTATTTTTGGGTATTTGTCAGATCACTGTGTGCACTCTGATCGCTAAGCACACTGTGTTTCTGGATTGCCTTCATAACACCTGTCATTAGCAAACATAACAGTACAAGGAGCCAAACTAATGATTCTCAATAGAGGGAAAGAAAAAGTTCTGACATCATTTTTTTTTTTTTTTTCTGCTCTGTGTTCACTTTTTTTTTTCCCCTAGACATTTGGGTAATTCTGGACACAGGTGTGGACATGGATATTCAGGGTCTGTGCTCTTCAATGGATAATCTCGTTATAAATGTACAAAAAATTCAAGATACTATTGATCAGAAATCTATGTTAGAACCAAGAATTCCTATTCCTGATTTGTTTTTTGGAGATAGAACTAAGTTTCTAAGTTTCAAAAATAATTGTAAGTTATTTCTGGCCTTGAAACCTCATTCTTCTGGTAATCCTATTCAACAGGTTTTGATTATTATTTCTTTTTTGCGCGGCGACCCTCAAGACTGGGCATTTTCTCTTGCGCCAAGAGACCCTGCATTGAGTAGTGTCGATGCGTTTTTCCTGGCGCTCGGATTGCTGTACGATGAGCCTAATTCAGTGGATCAGGCTGAGAAAAATTTGCTGGCTTTGTGCCAGGGTCAGGATGATATAGAAGTATATTGTCAGAAATTTAGGAAATGGTCAGTACTCACTCAGTGGAATGAATCTGCGCTGGCAGCTTTGTTCAGAAAGGGTCTCTCTGAGGCTCTTAAGGATGTCATGGTGGGATTTCCTATGCCTGCTGGTTTGAATGAGTCTTTGTCTTTGGCCATTCAGATCAGTCGACGCTTGCGCGAGTGTAAATCTGTGCACCATTTGGCGGTACTGCCTGAGGTTAAACCTGAGCCTATGCAGTGCGATAGGACTATGACTAGAGTTGAACGGCAGGAATACAGACGTCTGAATGGTCTGTGTTTCTACTGTGGTGATTCCACTCATGCTATTTCTGATTGTCCTAAGCGCACTAAGCGGTCCGCTAGGTCTGCCGTCATTGGTACTGTACAGTCCAAATTCCTTCTGTCCATTACCTTGATATGCTCTTTGTCGTCGTTTTCTGTCATGGCGTTTGTGGATTCGGGCGCTGCACTGAATCTGATGGATTTGGATTATGCTAAACGTTGTGGGTTTTTCTTGGAGCCTTTGCGGTGTCCTATTCCATTGAGAGGAATTGATGCTACACCTTTGGCCAAGAATAAACCTCAATACTGGGCCCAGCTGACCATGTGCATGGCTCCTGCACATCAGGAAGTTATTCGCTTTCTGGTGTTGCATAATCTGCATGATGTGGTCGTGTTGGGGTTGCCATGGCTACAAACCCATAATCCAGTATTGGATTGGAATTCCATGTCGGTATCCAGCTGGGGTTGTCAGGGGGTACATGGTGATGTTCCATTTTTGTCGATTTCGTCATCCACCCCTTCTGAGGTCCCAGAGTTCTTGTCTGATTATCAGGATGTATTTGAAGAGCCCAAGTCCGATGCTCTACCTCCGCATAGGGATTGTGATTGTGCTATCAATTTGATTCCTGGTAGTAAATTCCCTAAAGGTCGATTATTTAATTTATCCGTGCCCGAACACGCCGCTATGCGCAGTTATGTGAAGGAATCCCTGGAGAAGGGACATATTCGCCCATCGTCATCACCACTGGGAGCAGGGTTCTTCTTTGTAGCCAAGAAGGATGGTTCGCTGAGACCGTGTATTGATTACCGCCTTCTTAATAAGATCACTGTTAAATTTCAGTATCCCTTGCCATTGTTATCTGACTTGTTTGCTCGGATTAAGGGGGCTAGTTGGTTCACTAAGATAGATCTTCGTGGTGCGTATAATCTGGTGAGAATCAGGCAAGGAGATGAATGGAAAACTGCATTCAATACGCCCGAGGGTCATTTTGAGTATCTAGTGATGCCGTTCGGACTTGCCAATGCTCCATCTGTGTTTCAGTCTTTTATGCATGACATCTTCCGTGAGTATCTGGATAAATTCCTGATTGTTTACTTGGATGACATTTTGATCTTCTCAGATGATTGGGAGTCTCATGTGAAGCAGGTCAGAATGGTTTTTCAGGTCCTGCGTGCTAACTCTTTGTTTGTGAAGGGATCAAAGTGTCTCTTCGGTGTGCAGAAAGTTTCATTTTTGGGGTTCATCTTTACCCCTTCTACTATCGAGATGGATCCAGTTAAGGTCCAAGCTATCCAGGATTGGATTCAGCCGACATCTCTGAAAAGTCTGCAAAAGTTCCTGGGCTTTGCTAATTTTTATCGTCGCTTCATCTGTAATTTTTCTAGCATTGCCAAACCATTGACCGATTTGACCAAGAAGGGTGCTGATTTGGTTAATTGGTCTTCTGCTGCTGTGGAAGCTTTTCAGGAGTTGAAGCGTCGTTTTTGTTCTGCCCCTGTGTTGTGTCAGCCAGATGTTTCTCTTCCGTTCCAGGTCGAGGTTGATGCTTCTGAGATTGGAGCAGGGGCGGTTTTGTCACAGAGAGGTTCTGATTGCTCAGTGATAAAACCATGTGCTTTCTTTTCCAGGAAGTTTTCGCCCGCTGAGCGTAATTATGATGTGGGCAATCGAGAGTTGCTGGCCATGAAGTGGGCATTCGAGGAGTGGCGTCATTGGCTTGAAGGAGCTAAGCATCGCGTGGTGGTATTGACTGATCATAAGAACTTGACTTATCTCGAGTCTGCCAAGCGCTTGAATCCTAGACAGGCCCGTTGGTCGTTATTTTTTGCCCGCTTCGACTTTGTGATTTCGTACCTTCCGGGCTCTAAAAATGTGAAGGCGGATGCTCTGTCTAGGAGTTTTGTGCCCGACTCTCCGGGTTTATCTGAGCCAGCGGGTATCCTCAAGGAAGGAGTCATTGTGTCTGCCATCTCCCCTGATTTGCGGCGGGTGCTGCAAAAATTTCAGGCGAATAAACCTGATCGTTGTCCAGCAGAGAAACTGTTCGTCCCTGATAGGTGGACTAATAAACTTATCTCTGAACTTCATTGTTCGGTGTTGGCTGGTCATCCTGGAATCTTTGGTACCAGAGAGTTAGTGGCTAGATCCTTCTGGTGGCCATCTCTGTCACGGGATGTACGTACTTTTGTGCAGTCCTGTGGGATTTGTGCTAGGGCTAAGCCCTGCTGTTCTCGTGCCAGTGGGTTGCTTTTGCCCTTGCCGGTCCCAAAGAGGCCTTGGACACATATTTCGATGGATTTCATTTCTGACCTTCCCGTTTCTCAAAAGATGTCAGTCATTTGGGTGGTCTGTGATCGCTTTTCTAAAATGGTCCATCTGGTGCCCTTGGCTAAATTGCCTTCCTCCTCTGATTTGGTACCTTTGTTCTTTCAGCATGTGGTTCGGTTGCATGGCATTCCTGAGAATATTGTTTCTGACAGAGGTTCCCAGTTTGTTTCAAGGTTTTGGCGAGCCTTTTGTGGTAGGATGGGCATTGACCTATCCTTTTCCTCGGCTTTCCATCCTCAGACTAATGGCCAGACCGAACGAACCAATCAGACCTTGGAAACATATCTGAGATGTTTTGTTTCTGCAGACCAGGATGATTGGGTGTCCTTTTTGCCGTTGGCTGAGTTCGCCCTTAATAATCGGGCCAGCTCGGCTACCTTGGTTTCTCCATTTTTTTGCAATTCTGGGTTCCATCCTCGTTTCTCTTCAGGACAGGTTGAGTCTTCGGACTGTCCTGGTGTGGATTCTGTGGTGGATAGGTTGCAGCAGATCTGGACTCAGGTAGTGGACAATTTGATCTTGTCCCAGGAGAAAGCTCAACTTTTCGCTAGTCGCAGACGCCGTGTGGGTCCCCGACTTCGTGTTGGGGATCTGGTTTGGTTATCTTCTCGTCATATTCCTATGAAGGTTTCCTCTCCAAAAATTTAAACCTCGTTTTATTGGTCCGTATAGGATTTCTGAGGTTCTCAATCCTGTGTCTTTTCGTTTGACCCTCCCGGACTCCTTTTCCATACATAATGTATTCCATAGGTCGTTGTTGCGGAGATACGTGGCACCTATGGTTCCATCTGTTGAGCCTCCTGCCCCGGTTTTGGTGGAGGGGGAATTGGAGTATATTGTGGAGAAGATTTTGGATTCTCGTGTTTCTAGACGGAAACTCCAGTATCTGGTTAAATGGAAGGGTTATGCTCAGGAAGATAATTCCTGGGTTTTTGCCTCTGATGTTCATGCTTCCGATCTTGTTCGTGCCTTTCATGCGGCTCATCCTGGTCGGCCTGGGGGCTCTGGTGAGGGTTCGGTGACCCCTCCTCAAGGGGGGGGTACTGTTGTGAATTCTGTGGCTGAATTCACTCCTGTGGTCACAAGTGGTACTGCAGCTTCTGAGCTTCCTCCCTCAGGTGTTCTGGTGAGCTCGTTAACTGCTTCATTACTTAACTCCGCCTGATGCTGCTATCCTTGCTCCTTGTCTATGTTTCAGTGTTGGATCTGAGCTTCTCCTGATTGTTCCTGTGACCTGCTGCTCTGTATAGCTAAGTGCTTTTTGCTTTTTTTGTTGCTTTTTTTCTGTCCAGCTTGTCTTTTGTTTTGCTGGAAGCTCTGAGACGCAAAGGGTGTACCGCCGTGCCGTTAGTTCGGCATGGTGTGTTTTTTTTGCCCCCTTTGCGTGGTTTTGCTTTAGGGTTTTTTGTAGACTGCAAAGTTCGCTTTACTGTCCTCGCTCTGTCCTAGAATATCGGGCCCCACTTTGCTGAATCTATTTCATACCTACGTTTTGTCTTTTCATCTTACTCACCGTCATTATATGTGGGGGGCTGCCTTTTCCTTTGGGGAATTTCTCTGGGGCAAGTCAGGCCTATTTTTCTATCTTCAGGCTAGCTAGCTTCTTAGGCTGTGCCGAGTTGCCTAGGTAGTTGTTAGGCGCAATCCACAGCCGCTTTTAGTTGTGTTTAGGATAGGATCAGGTGTGCAGTCTACAGAGTTTCCACATCTCAGAGCTCGTTCTTGAATTTTTGGGTATTTGTCAGATCACTGTGTGCGCTCTGATCGCTAAGCACACTGTGTTTCTGGATTGCCTTCATAACACCTGTCATTAGCAAACATAACACTGGACATCACGCTGGTAACCGGCCGGCTTCTTTGTTTAAAATGAGCGCCTTTAGGACCTGAGAATGACGTCGGGGCTTCTGATTGGTCGCGTGCCACCCATGTGACCGGCACGCGACCAATCAGAAGCCGCGACGTCATTCTCATTCACAAAACTCCTAATTCTAGGAATTAAGGACCTGCGAATGACGTCGCGGCTTCTGATTGGTCGCGTGCCGGTCACATGGGCGGCACACGGCCAATCAGAAGCCGCGACGTCATTCGCAGGTCCTAAAGGCGCTCATTTTAAACAAAGAAGCCGGCCGGTTACCAGCGTGATGTCCAGGGGCCGCCGGAGAGGTGAGCATATCAATATTTTTTATTTTAATTCTTTATTTTACACCTCACTATGGATCCCAGGGCCTGAAGGAGAGTTTCCTCTCCTTCAGACCCTGGGAACCATCAGGATACATTCCGATACTTGATGTCCCATTGACTTGTATTGGTATCTGATATCGGTATCGGCGATATCCGATATTTTTCAGGTATCGGCCGATACTATCCGATACCGATACTTTCAAGTATCGGACGGTATCGCTCAACACTAGTGATGGCCGCTCTGTACTCTTTCCTGATTTCACTGCAGAGCTGTGTGTGTGGAGCGCCCCCAGACACAGGGCCACAAGTCACTCGGTACCGGTCCCTTCTCCTTCGGTTCTGCGGTTGTCACGGTGGCTGGACCCGGTCGTGACCCTGCTAAGGGGCGTCCAATAACGATGGTAGTAAAGTCTGTCAGGGGTTCGTGACGCCACCTGTGGTATTCGGTCAGGGTGACCGACGCTGCTGTGGGGTCCACTGGGGTGATGGAATGGCAGCTGGATGGTATGACTTCCAACAGGTGAAGTATATCCCCAGGGCTTCCCAGTAAGGTGGATGGTGATGGTGTGAGGTGCAGGCAAAAACGAGGACACAAGGTTGCAGTCTCTTTACCTTTTTACTGAAGGCTTCATTATACTCAGTCCAGAGCACGTTCAACCAGGCTATCAGAGACCGGCCGGTCCGATGGGCACATCCAGAGTTTCCCTTGCAGATGGAAATCGTTGCCTACCAATAGCGCCTGTGTGTTGTAGTCCTACCCTGCTGAGCATTCAGAATAGTCCTCACAACTGCTGTTCTCCTTCGGTCGTTCTCTACAGCTTTCTCTCTCTCTCTCGTTCTTTGGTTCCAGATGTTGCTAGTGTCTAACGTCCCCCAGGTATATTTTGGCTAGGACGCCACCCGTTTGACGGGAAGGCTTGGAGGTCTTCCAGGACCCTAGAGAGGCCCCTATCCCAATGTTGCCCCCTATGTCTTCGTAGGTGTAGAAGGTAGACAGCCAACCTATAATCAACTGTCCAGCGGAATTTGAAGTAAGGCCTGAAGTCAGTTACTCCTACGGTGATCCGGCCACCGACTACGCGCCTCAGTAAGATGTTGCCTTTCTCTCTCGGCACGACTCTTACTGGCTCTCCTTTGTGCTGATCTCATTTACACTTTTCCACAATATTCTTCCCTTCTTGTCTCTCTCTTAGGATACCGCTGCAAGGTGTGCAGGCGCGGTTCCGTTACTTTCTGTTCTGTTCGCTAGGCACCTGCCAGGTTCCCATGCCTGACAGGGACCCCCCTGTGCCTTCTCCCTGCAACACCCCCTGCCACGGGATGTTGCCTGGTTCCAACCCAGTCAGCTTCTGACTAACTTCCTCCCCAGCCCCTAGTTTTACCAGTGTGAGGAGTGGCCCAATAAATAAAGCCTTTTTCTCCCCCTAGTGGCCGGAGTGTGAAGTGTAGTGTGTTCTAGTGATACCTGGTCAGGAGAACTCCTTAGTGCCATCAGACGTACCGCTGCTCCCCTTAGTGGCAGAGCGCTATACTGCAACGACCAGGTCTCTGGGGCGCTGCATGTGATTATACCTGACACATCTGTAGGTTCCTCTCAGCTTCAGCTTCCATCTCACAGGCAGACATGGTGTAAAATTGTTGCAATATAGCAGAGCTCAAAAGTTACAACAAATGTGTTTGCAAGAAGACAATTTTCATTTCTCCTGTTCTGTGTTAGTGGAGCGCCCCCAGACGCAGGGCCGCGGGTTACTCGGTACCGGTCCTCTGCTGGCTCAGTTCTGGGGATGTCACGGTGGCTGGACCCGGTCCGTGACCCTGCTAAGGGGCATCCAATGAAAGGTGATATAAGTCTGTCAAGGTTTCGTGACGCCACCTGTGGTATTCGGTCAGGGTGACCGACGCTGCTTGGGGTCCACTGGGGTGATGTGATGGCAGCTAGATGGTATACCTTCCCATAGGTGAAGTGAGTCCCCAGGGCTTCCCAGTAGTGTAGGTGGTAATGATGTGAGGGGCAGACAACAACGAGGACACAGTGTGGCAGTCTCTTTATCTCTTTACTGGTGACTTCAGGATCCTCAATTCAGGGCACTGTCAAAAGGGCTGTCTGAGACTGGCCGGTCCGAAGGCACATCCAGAGTTCCCTTTGCAGGTGGAAATCGTTGCCTACCACTAGCGCCTGTGTGTTGTAGTGCTTCCCTGCTGAGCATTCGGGATAGTCCTCACAACTTCTATTCTCGTTTCTTTCTAATTCGTTCCAGTTCTTTCTAGTTCTCCGTCCCCCAGGTATGTTATGGCTAGGACGCACCCGTTTGACGGGTAGGCTCGGAGTTCTTCCGGGACCCTAGAGACACCCCTCTCCACGGTTGCCCCCTATGTCTGCTTAGGTGATGTAAGGTAGACAGCCAACCTATAATTAACTGTCCTGCGGAGTTTGAAGTAAGGCATAGAGTCAGTTACTTCCTCGGTGTTCCGGCCTCCGGCTACGCACCTCAGTAGGATGTTGCCATTTTCGGGGAACGACTCCTACTGGCTCTCCTTTGTGCTTGATCTCGTTTCTCACTGTCCACAATATCCTTCGCTTCGTGTCTCTTTCTTAGGATACCACCGCAAGGTAGTGCAGGCGCGGTTCCGTAACGTTCTGTTCTGGTCGCTAGGTACCTGCCAGGTTCCCACGCCTGACAGGGCCCCCCCTGAATCTTCTCCCTGCAACACCCCCTGCCATGGGATGTTGCCTGAATCCAACCCAGTCAGCTTCTGATCTAACTTCCTATCCAACCCCTAGTTTTACCAGTGTGAGGAGTGGCCTAGTAAATAAAACCTTTTGCTCCCCCTAGTGGCCAGAGTGTGAAGTGTAATGTGTGCTGGTGATACCTGGTCAGAAGAACTCCTTTAGTGCCATCAGACGTACCATCACTCCCCTTAGTGGCAGAGCGACGTTACTGCAACGACTAGATCTCTGGGGCGCTGCACTAGTTACTTGTCTCACACTGGTAACTCCTCCTTCATATAAAATAAGCTCTGGGGGCAGAGTTATCATCCCTTAACCTGGAAGAGGTCATTTACATATAAGAAAAATATGGATTTCTTTCTGGAATAAGACATCACATCGCAGATATCAATATATAATTTTATTCAGCTTCCTATGGCCTACCTGCGCTTGTAGACTGCTTAGGAGGGGTGATCCTACTGACAGATTCCCTTTAAGCATTCTATTTTGGCATTTACGGTACCCGCAAAAGCTTTCTGGGTGATCCTTAATATTGAAGTGATTTGGGCTCACCGCAGTGATCCACATCTCCTTCCCTCTGTTCATGCCATCTACAGACACCACTCAAGAGGAGAGGGAAGTGGTTGTGGATCACTGTAGAAAGCCACAAACGCTTCAAATTAGGGATCAACCAGATAGTGTGCACCAGCTTTAAAATACACTTTGTCATGTCTGCTTTTGTTTAGTAAGGTAAACAAACAACTTTTAAAGGGGATGGTCGGAATTATAAAAAAATGCCTGTTTTCTTTCAGAAACAGCACCACCTCTAACTATGGGTTGGGCACGGCATTGTAACTCAGCTCCATTCATTTTAATGGGATTGAGTTCCAATACTGGACATAACCCATGGTCGTTGATGATTCTTTTTCTGAAAACAAGCAGCCATATTTTTCTAATCCTGGGCAACCTCTTTAAGCTGGTTACAAGGTGATTGATAACTGAGACCCCCAGCATTCAGCTCTCATTGGTAGTGAACCACATAAGTATTAAGTTTCTTCTGTAAGGAAAGTTAGGTGTTTCACAGATCCAATTGAAATTAATGGGTGGTATGTGTAGTAGACCTCCAAAGCGATCAACTCGCTTGTTAGCGGTCAACTCGCTGGCTAATATATAAAAGTCTTGAACAAGGGATCCTGCAGTCCCCCTTCTCACCCCATCAATTAGCTTAGAATTCACCAATAAGGTATTTTAAAATGGGTTTTCTAATCCAGATCTCAATTTGCGTGCGTACCGCCCCTGGGGGCTCTTTTCCTGGAGTCCACCACATAGAAGAGTATGGAAAGTGCGGGGCTCTGGGCTGTCACAAAATGTCTGTGGAGCCTCCGCACCGCTGAATACCTCGTCATACCAGCCATGGGCCCACAGCCATCGCACGACTCTGGCCTCCGCTTCCAGAAGTTTCGACAGCAGCAACCCTGGGATCCTGCTCCACCGCAACTGGTAGTCTCCACCGCAGCTACAATTTGGATTATAAGACACATCCCCATTTTCCCCAAAAATTTTGGTGAAAAAAAGTGCATCTTAAAATCTGAAAAATATGGTATAAAGAGTAGGTCTGATAGATATGTTTGTCAGCTTAAACATGTGTCCTGAGTGTGAAAAAAAAGGCTGCAGAAAATGTAAAAATATATATATATATTAATTTCCGGCCGCTCAAATACGGTTGTGCTTGAAATCCCCAACCATCATTATGTTCTGGCTCATGCGACCATTGTAGCCAATCATCATCTGCATTAACCCCTTACTGACCTCGGACGGGATAGTACGTCTGAGGTCAGCTCCCCTGCTTTGATGCAGGGCTCCGCGGTGAGCCCGCATCAAAGCCGAGACATGTCAGCTGTTTTGAACAGCTGACATGTGCCCGCAATAGCGGCGGGTGAAATCGCGATTCACCCGCCGCTATTAACTAGTTAAATGCCGCTGTCAAGCGCAGACAGCGGCATTTAACTACCGCATCCGGCCGGGCGGCCGGATATGAGCGCATCGCCGACCCCGTCACATGATCGGGGGTCGGCGATGCTTCTCCATTGTAACCATAGAGGTCCTTGAGACCTCTATGGTTACTGATCGCCGGTGGCTGTGAGCGCCACCTTGTGGTCGGCGCTCACAGCACACCTGATTTTCTGCTTCATAGCAGCGAACATAAGATCGCTGCTATGTAGCAGAGGCGATCGGGTTGTGCCTGCTTCTAGCCTCCCATGGGGGCTATTGAAGCATGGTAAAAGTTTTAAAAAAAAGTTACAAAAAATGTGAAAAAAATAAAAAAAATATAAAAGTTTAAATCACCCCCCTTTCGCCCCAATCAAAATAAATCAATAAAAAAAAAAATCAAACCTACACATATTTGGTATCGCCGCATTCAGAATCGCCCGATCTATCAATAAAACAAAGCATTAACCTGATCACTAAACGGCGTAATGAGAAAAAAAATCGAAACGCCAGAATTGCGTTTTTTTTGGTCGCCGCGACATTGCATTAAAATGCAATAACGGGCGATCAAATGAATGTATCTGCACCGAATTGGAATCATTAAAAACGCCAGCTTGGCACGCAAAAAATAAGCCCTCAACCGACCCCAGATCATGAAAAATGGAAACGCTACGAGTATCGGAAAATGGCGCAATTTTTTTTTTTTTTTTTTTTTAGCAAAGTTTGGAATTTTTTTCACCACTTAGGTAAAAAATAACCTAGTCGTGTTAGGTGTCTATGAACTCGTAGTGACCTGGAGAATCATAATGGCAGGTCAGTTTTAGCATTTAGTGAACCTAGAAAAAAAGCCAAACAAAAAACAAGTGTGGGACTGCACTTTTTTTGCAATTTCACTGCACTTGGAATTTTTTTCCCGTTTTCTAGTACTTGACATGGTAAAACCAATGATGTCGTTCAAAAGTACAACTCGTCCCGCAAAAAATAAGCCCTCAAATGGCCAAATTGACGGAAAAATAAAAAAGTTATGGCTCTGGGAAGGAGGGGAGCGAAAAACGAACACGGAAAAATGGAAAATCCCAAGGTCATGAAGGGGTTAATGATGCCAATATCTATAGCATTTATTCTCTTGAAACTACCCAATATCATCTGTAAACTCAAGCACAACTTATTACTTTCATTTAGATCCATTTAAACAGACATCAGTTATGAAATTAAAAAAAATCCCCTAAAAATAGATTTTTCTGTATAATAAATTCATAGTTCAGGATTTCAGGCAGATTAAATTGCACATTTAGAATTTGTAGTCGTTGCCGTAATATAACCCAAGTGAGAAACCAGATTGTCATTTCAGCAATGAAAAGGGCTGTTACTGGATCATTAGTCAGGAGTTTGTCTAATATAACTGAAGGAACTCTTTCATCTTTGTAAATGAGTTGGCACAATCAACAAGGGAAAGTTAGAAGAAAAAATTGCCAAGAATTGAGAGCTTGTTATTTTTCTGTACAAACTATAGTGATACAAAAAGACGTTTGTTAGTAATTTGGACTGGTTGACTTGCCTTGAAAATTATTATGCAAATGATGTAACATGATTATAGGGAATAATGACTTCCTTTCCTGTGTAGAGCAATTAATGGGTACAATGAGGGAATAATCACATATCTATAATTGGCATTCAGTTGATATTTTAGCTTTTTTTTTTACTAAATCTTAGAACACGTCTGACCAGTAAGACTGTGGCTCTTTCTACAATGAAGCAGGAACTTTATAACTGTTCATCAATCTATACAAAGTATTCTGAATTGCCAATTATAGTGACATGTTTAAAGTTTTGGTCAGGGTGCTGAGACCCCTACTGATCACTAAAATGGAAGGGCAGAAGCAATCGGTCTATGGGCCCAATTCATTAAGACTGACGCTGTGTAAGCCAGTCTTAATGATGGGCGTCCTGCCCAAGTTGTGCCTAATTAATTAATTAAGTGTATCTTTCAACCAGAAATATTATTCCAGTCAGGGAATGTCATAATGTGTGCTACAACTCTGCATAAATTTGTCAGGCAAGCGAAGATACTCTCCTTCTTTCCCCAACTCTCTCAACATTGGTGGAGCTGACCAAAACGGGCATGTAAACACTGAGGCCCCGATTGATCATTGCCTCAGCTTCTTTTTTTTGGCTAGTTTTTGCACCTTAATTTTGTTTCCAACCAATTCATTATTCTATTTTCGAGTCTATTTGATATGTGCTTGCATGTTGTTTTTTTTTTACTTAATTTTGCTTTGCGGATGGAGTTTAGCGATTGTAGATGTTGTTTGTCTAATTCTTCAATTGCAACTTTTTAAAGTCACAAAATTTGGGTCGACTCCTGTACCCTCATGATATTTTTGTTCATATGCTAGCATTTGTGTGCAATTTATGTACTAGATATTGTCATGATCTGTTCCAGGGTTTAATCCTGTCTGCCCTTTTTCCAGGCGGATCATGTCAAGGGTTAACTTTGCTCTGCCTCATTCTGGGTTCAGGTTTGCTATTTAGCTCCCATGCATCCTGATGGTTGGAGTCAGCTATAGTTTTGCCTTCGGCGTGTGAACCTGACTCAGGTTGCTCTTGATTTGTCCTGCTGTGATCCCTGACTTGCCCCGTGTCTGTTTACTCCCTCTGTCTACCCTTTTCCCAGCGTTTCCCTGTGTTTCGATTTTTGATTCTCTGGCTTCTGACTTGGCTTGTATTCAGACTCTATTCTGCCTTCTGACTTTGTCTTATCCGATTCTGACCATTGCTGAACCTCCTGGCTTGCTCCTGACCACGTGTATTGCTGATCCTTTTAGTACTCCTGCCTATTGTTGTTTTATTGACTCGGCTTGTTTGACCACTCTCTCGCCACTTAGTGGCGCTTATGCTGTTGCTCTGTGGTGCTTCTCTGTGTTCGCAGTCTCACTTCCCTCTCAAGCTCCCTCTGGTGGAGGTTGCGTTATACTGCACTGCAGCAGCATGACAGGTATGTTGTGAAATGTATGACTTTTGGCACCAAAAAGATGCAAAAACAATTTAAGACAGAAAAAAAGACCATTTTTGATTTTATGCTTAATTCATGAATCGGGTGCCCCATATTGAAGAATTTGGCACCAATTACACCTACTAATACCAAAAGACAAAAAAAAAGGAAAGTTACACCCTTGCATTGCCCATGTACAATGACACATGATTGCAAATGGTATTTTCTACAGAATACGGGTTATCCACTAGTATCAGTGTTTGACCAACATCTATGTCCCATGGTTCCACCATAAAATGTTGTCTCTAAAAGAGAGCAGTGATTTTCACTGTTTGTTATATTAGTATTCAAAGGGAAGATGAAGTATACATAATTTCTACACTCAACACATTTGGTTCAGTAAATTGGTGTAATGATCTCAGCTGTAAATACTGAACTCAATGCTATTAGGTGAACGTCTGTGATCAAGAAAAAAATAGCTCAATATGCTAAGTAAATGTTGACTCTCTGAAGTCACATTACAGTGAAAATCCCATCTTCAAAGCAAAAAATAAATATTGTGTGTAGCAAAAAAAAAATTATGCATTTTACACGTGTTTGAAGCCTTGCATTGAAGAGGATGATGTAAGGGAGACACATGTGGATTTTAATTGGCTCTAGTCAATAGGATAAGGTGTGCCAGAAGGACAAATAAACCAGATGCTTCAGTTATTGTTCTGTTTTCCACCTGGATTGTCATCTTTATTTGCAATTAGTTTCCAATTTTTCTGTTATTTCGGCTTTAATTGGATCTCAATTACACCTTGGTATAGCATCATGTCCTTTTGTGAATGCAGGACAATTACCCAATGATGAGGTTGGCATTTTAGGAAATAAATTAGAAGATAATATATTCTTCACTTGTTACTAAGAAGTTTGAAAAGTTTGTCCTTGGTCTATGTCACTGTGTGGCAGTGTGACTTGAATTTCCCTGATACTGGAAGTATTATGAGACTTTTTGCTTTTGTTTTACACATTTATGGACCGGCAAAAAGTATTAATGTCTTCCTCGTTCTGATCTTCCATCAATTGGTCAGAGCAAAGATTGACTATAGAGAGTGTTGCTCATGAAGGCTTTTAATTTTATTCGTCACCAAGTAGTTCTTAATTAACAGAAAAATCAATTTTGGAACAACTCAAGTCATAGTAACATAGTTTTTAAGGTTGAAGGAAGACTTTAAGTCCATCTAGTTCAACGCATAGCCTAACCTGACATGCCCTAACATGTTGATCCAGAGGAAGGCAAAAAAACCCATATGGCAAAGAGTAAGCTCCATATTAGGAAACTAGTTCCCTGGATCAGCGCCCTATCATGGAATCTACTGTTTATAACCTGTGACATTATACTTTTAAAGAAAGGCATCCAGTCCCTTCTAAAGTCAGACATGTCACTTGAAGCAAGGATTACCAAGCTACGACTTGCCTATTTTGGACACATCATCAAAAAGAGCAATCACTGGAGAAGGACATCACGGTCGGAAGAGTAGAAGGAACAGTGCAAAGATGAAGACGAGCAACCTGATGGCTTGATATTATCAAGATAACAGTGGAGAAGATCCTGGTGAACCTATTTAGGTTTTCACAAAATCAATCTTCCTACAGCTTGTTCACCCATTAAGTCACTATGGCTCGAGATAGAGCTGAAAGCCATTAAATATTATAATAATAATAATAGTTCTTAATTTTTCCTCTGATGGCACTATAGAGTAATGACAGTCATGCTGTCAGGTGGAGGTCCAGTCAGTAGAACTTCGAATGATCAGTTTTATTTCTGGGACTTTTATTTATCCAAAGCGATGTGCCAAACCAGTTTTTTTCTTCGAGACATATTTCCTCTGTTCGTAAATGTAATTTTTATAATCCAGCGCCCTCTTGATTCTAGGATTGTAAACTTATCAGGTTATTACAGTACCAAATTTGATTATTATTAATAACTTGATAATGTAGCTCAAAATAATATGACTCTTTTTTTTATTGAATCTGCTTCCTGCAATTCTAAACCATGAAGTGGAAAATAAGATAATATATTAGAACACCTCTGTGCTGAAAAAACAGTCAGTGACAGCAGGAAACTTACCTTAACTTTTTCAGGCATTTCAGCTGCCAAATCGTAAAATGTCTTACTAAGAAGTCTATTGGCAAAACAAAGATGCCTGAAAACAGTAACAATACTAAATGACACACCCTACAGGTGCCATTACTAAGGCGTGTCATAATGATAAGTAGCATACACATTATTTTTTGGAATGAAGGGGCCACAGTAAAAGTTCTACAGTTTCTTAGTGATTTATTACACCATTGTATTTCCAATCATCCATTTTGTGGAAAACTGCAACACTGCCTTATTCACTTGTATAGGACTTCATTTCAACTCTGTACACAGTGGATGGAGAGTAAAGGCCATCCCAGCCCCATGAATATCCGTCTAAAATTAACAAACTCGGCAATATTATCTGGATTGGACAACAATCTAATACATATTGGTGTTTCCCGACTCATCAGACATATAATGGGGGGAAAAAGAAGTATCCAGCTTTATTTTTTAGAAAACAAAGGAGCACTTGGTTTATTCCGGTTTTTTTGTGACAGGTTAAATGTAAAAGAACTTTGACCCTTCCTCTGTGGTGAGGCTATTTGTATATTTAATGTCCCAGGTTATCAATGTATGGCTTTAAAGCCTCCTTACACTAACTTGGAACTATCCACAAGAAGAAACTTTACTTAGACCCCCTACAAACAGCATATAACAGGGATGGCAAACCTTTTAGAGGCCACACGGCAACACAAAACCCACTTATTTATCACAAATTACCAACATGCCAATTTATCCTGGAGCCAACATCGCATGAGACAGTGAGGCTCTTGCGGACATCTTAGGAGACAGTGGAGCTGGTGCTGACATGGCAGGAAACAGTGGAGCTGGTGCTGACATCGCAGGAG
Source organism: Ranitomeya imitator (assembly GCF_032444005.1). NCBI lineage: Eukaryota > Metazoa > Chordata > Amphibia > Anura > Dendrobatidae > Ranitomeya > Ranitomeya imitator. Next base: position 777,457,190 of record NC_091283.1, read on the forward strand.
ACAGTGGAGCTGGTGCTGACATCGCAGGAGACAGTGGTGCTGGTGCTGACATCGCAGGAGACAGTGGTGCTGACATCGCAGGAGACAGTGGAGCTGGTGCTGACATCGCAGGAGACAGTGGTGCTGGTGCTGACATCGCAGGAGACAGTGGAGCTGGTGCTGACATCACAGGAGACAGTGGTGCTGGTGCTGACATCGCAGGCGACAGTGGTGCTGGTGCTGACATCGCAGGAGACAGTGGTGCTGACATCGCAGGAGACAGTGGAGCTGGTGCTGACATCGCAGGAGACAGTGGTGCTGGTGCTGTCATCGCAGGAGACAATGGAGCTGCTGCTGACATCGCAGGAGACAGTGGTGCTGGTGCTGTCATCGCAGGAGACAATGGAGCTGGTGCTGACATCGCAGGAGACAGTGGTGCTGGTGCTGACATCGCAGGAGACAGTGGTGCTGGTGCTGACATCGCAGGAGACAATGGAGCTGGTGCTGACATCGCAGGAGACAGTGGTGCTGGTGCTGTCATCGCAGGAGACAGTGGAGCTGGTGCTGACATCGCAGGAGACAGTGGTGCTGGTGCGGATATTGTAGGAGACAATGGGAATTGTGTGGACTTTGCAAGTGACAGTGTGGTTAGTGCTGACATCGTAAGAGGCATTGGGGCTGGAACAGGCATTACAGGAGACATTGAGGCTGTTGTATGCATTACAGGAGACAGTGGGGCTGGTGCATGCATCACAGGAATCATTAGGGCTGGCTCATGCATTCCAGGAATTGGTGGGGCTGGTGCATGCATCATAGGAAACATTGAGGCTGGTGCAGACATTGCAGGAGGCATAAGGGCTTGTGGGGACATCACAGCAAACATGCAAAATACTCCACCCCCCCACACAGACACTGCCCCTCTGCAAAATACACAAACACAGATTCTCTCCAAAATATCCCCCCCACACACACTGCTTCTCTGCAAAATACATGCAAGCACACACTGCCCCACTGATTAAAACAGCCCTCCATCCCCACACACTGCCTCTAGCAAAACTGTGGCCCTTTTTTCACGATTTCCCCACCACCCACAATGATACATTTAATGTTCGGCTCCTCTATCTCTATGTCTGCTCCTCTGCAGCCCCGGCATAGACATTAGTGTGATGAGGTCAGTAGCATGATGACATGATCACACTACTGCACGTCAGACCCGGGGCTGACAGGCGCTCTCTCTGCCTCAGTAGCGATACAGCATGGCTCAGACGTGAATATATTTGGACATGGGAAGAAGGCAGTAGTGATATCAGGCCTGGCATGCATGCTATAGGTTCACCACCACCGGCCTACAACATAATATCTGCAGCACCTATGCTTTGTCCATGTTTTACATGCTTCAGGCATGGCTGACAAAGGCTGTTGCTTCTTACATTAGTTATATATCATTGTGATGCAATTTTCAGTCGACACTAATAATGAAACTTCCCAAAAGTTCATAGGCACAGGAGCTATAATTTCGGTGTTTCAGTACCTCTGTACAACAATGTTTATTGATCATTGAACCTTTTAAAGAAAAGGAATAATGAATTAGAGCGGTGCGGCTTTGATCAGTCCTCGGAACTAAACGGTAATCCTTGTCTGACTTATCAGCCACCTGCCCTCTATGCTGCACTTCAAATACTCACTTTGCATTTCAAATGTCTTTACATCTGTTTATCAACTGGTAGATGAAATCACAGTAGCTATTCATGAAATATGCGCCTCAGTAGGGGGTCATGGGTTCTGTCTATGTCTAGCGACTTTCAATATGGAATTAATGTGCGAAGGTTGAACGTCCTGGGTTTTTTCTTGTGATCCATCTCTTGCCTGGTTGTAATTATTATCTCATATCATGACTTTATCAACAATTGTCAAAAGATTCAAATTCTCAATTACAGAAAAGTAGAATGCAACCTGCAGCCTACAGAAAAGGGATTAGGATAGCATAGCGCCAGTATGGATGCTTCCCTAACATATGAATTATGTATCATTAATACCTTTGATGTACATATACTTCAAAGGTAGTGTCCCTGTCCCTGCGTTGGATGTGGGCTCGCACACCAAGCCCACATGTTTTCCCATTCTTAATGGTTTGTGTAATCCATCCATCAAGTGTGTCTAACAGGCGCGGTTGGAGCAGATAATCGCAGCTTCAAATCTCCTATGCCAACTAGTGAAGACAGTAAAGGGTAAAAAAAAGTTTTAAAATGTTAAAATCACCCCCCTTTTGCCCCATTAAAAATAAAAAATATAAAAAAAAATCACATTTGGCATTGCTGCTTTCAAAAATGTCAGCTGCATCAAAATATAAAATGAGTTAATCCGATCGGTAAATGGCATAAGGCTAAGTGCACACATTGCGGAATTGCTGCGGAAATTTCCGCAGCAATTCCGCAACTCCTGCAGCGCGTATATCGCATGCGGAATTGGCATGCGTATTCCCGCTAAACTATAGCATTTTGCGAGCATAATTAGCTTCCAAAATGCTAGCGTTTTCCAAGCGATCTATAGCATCGCTTGGAAAACTGATTGACAGGTTGGTCACACTTGTCAAACATAGTGTCAATGTTAAAAATAATTTTAAAAAATGGTTCTTCTCACCTTCCGACGTCACCCGATCTCCTCAGCGGTGCACGTGGTGGCTTCCGTTCCCAGGGATGCTCTGTGTGAAGGACCACAACGTCATCCCAGGTCCTTTGCACACAGCATCCCTGGGAACGGAAGCCAACGCGTGCACTGCTGACAGGCAGGAGGACTCCTGGGTCCATCAGAAGGTAAGTATATCACTATTTTTTATTTTAATCCTTTTTTGATATGGTGCCCAGTCCATAGAGGAGACTCTCCTCTCCTCCACCCTGGGTACCATCCGCACATGATCCGCTTACTTCCCGCATGGTGGGCATAGCCACATGCGAGAAGTAAGTGGATCAATGCATTCCGGTGTGTGCAGAATCCCCGCGATTCCGCAAATTAATGATCATGCTGCATTTTTTTCCAGAATGCGTTTCCGCTCAGGAAAAAAAAGCAGCATGTGCATACAAAATGTGGATTGCATTCTTTTAATAGGATGCTTAATGTGAGCATTTTTTTCACGGTTTTACTGCGTTTTTATAGCGAAAAAAACGCGAAAAATCAGGAACGTGTGCACACAACCTAATGAGAAAAAAATCAAAACACCAGAATTACTGTATTTTTTTTTGTCACCGCAACATTGCAATAAAATGCAATAAGAGGCAATCAAAGCATCAAATCTACCCCCAAATTGTGTCAATTAAAATGGCAGCTCAGGGCACAAAAATATTCCATCACATAGCCCCAGATCCCAAAAAATGGAAACGCTATGGGTCTAAGAAAATGGCAACTAAAACAATCTTTTTTTTTAGCCTTGGGTTAGTAGAGGTGTGCGTCTTGGCATTCTATCATGACAATCGTCAGTGTTTAGTAAGACCAATGATAGCTTCTACCTGCAGACACAGAAAGATTGGTAGAAATGTTCAATGCCATTGCTATATTTACATAATCTTTTCCTTGTCTATGCGTTGCAATGGTCATTTTCTTCAACTTGAGGCTTCTTTTACACTTACCGGGTTTTTGGCGGGCTGTTATTGCGGGCCTTTTTTGCAGGCCGTATCGCTGCAATTTTCAAGATCTGCCGCAATATTGGACCACAAAAAAACTTGCGATCGCCATTTTTCAGATTCCCAGTACTATAGCAAAAGTATTGGCGGTCCGCAAAACCGAAAGTCACGGAGCACCGCAAAAACAACCTTATGTTGTGGGCCCATTGATCTTGAATGGGGGCTATGTCCATAAGCAGTGAAAAATATTGAGTAAGCTCGATATTTTTTCATGGCTGTAAATACAACCCTCACGGCCACATGGCGCACGGCGCTCCATGAAATTTTTGCATCCCCATAGAAATCTATTGGGGCCGCAAAACAATGGCAAGTGTAAAACCAGCCTTATGGAGCACTCTCTTGACAACCCAAAAACATTGACAACCCAAAAACACTCTCTTGACAACCCAAAAACATTAGCGATCTGGAGGCCATTACCAAGAAAAATGGGCTAAGGTTCTTCCAGGACAATCCCAGAAACTGGTATACTTCATGTTTTCAGCAGGTTATAATTGCCAGAAGTGCTCTATTAAGTATTAAAGGTGCTGATAATGAAGGAGTTGAATAATTCTGACTAGTTAGTAAAAATAGTATATTGTGTGGGATTTGGAGAAACCACTTGTTATATTAGTTGTGTTGAGTAATTTAAATTGTTCTCGTTTGATTGGTTAACTGCAAACAGCAGAAAGTTTGTAAATTTTGCTTATGAACTTAATTGGCAATGGTAGTTGGATATTTTTTGATTGTAAATATAAAAACTTTGATCAACATATAACCTTTGGGTCCCCATCTCCATGTACCATATGACAAAGAGCATAACTTGTGCTGTTGAGACTTGTAGTATCAAATCTCAAATCTAAAGTCAAGTTTTTTAGTTTTTTGATCTGTTTGCTGTAAGTACCATAGCCAAAGAATAAAAAGAAGTTTCCAAAATACAATGGGGGAAAGTCATAAAACTTGGCATGAATACCGTTCATGACTTTTTGCCTTTTACTTTTCCAGTCTTGATACTTTTCTAAAAAGTAAGGGATCAAAAAAAGGGAACAAGGCCTTGCAAATCTGCAATACTTATCTATATGTGGTGCTTTGGGCCTCAAAAATATGGATTTCTGGAAGCTTCATTTAGTAGAATATAATAGTTACAGTCACAAAGATATTGAAGTGTATGGAGAAAAAAACGCACCAAAATATTTCATTTTTGAAAAATTAGATTTGACAAAAAAACCCATAAAAACAAAACAAACCAAAAAGTGTGTAGACTTCATCACAATTTTCTACCTATTCTTAGGCAACATCTAGCTACAGTATCACTCACCCTGTAGTGGTCCAATGCTTTAATTCAAGACATGAGGATTTACAGCTTCACGGTCCGAGGGAGTGCAGGTGAACGGGAGGTGAGCAGGGAACGACGACGGCCGTTTCACGCTGATCAAGCGCTTCAACAGGTCCTGTTGAAGCGCTTGATCAGCGTGAAACGGCCGTCGTCGTTCCCTGCTCACCTCCCGTTCACCTGCACTCCCTCGGACCGTGAAGCTGTAAATCCTCATGTCTTGAATTAAAGCATTGGACCACTACAGGGTGAGTGCTGCCGCATTTTTCTGCTCTTAGTCATATGTACACAGTTGTTTTCCATGCGAGCACCCCCTGCACTGAAGGCTGATTGCTGTGAATCATCGCCGCTGATCTGCTGAAAGATAAGGCTGTGCAGCTCGACCTTTTTTTCTTTTTGTCTTGGATCTAGCTACAGTATGTTAACCTTAATAAGTCAAAATGAGTCTATTGATGCATTTTAGGTGTTTATACCCTCAGTAGGACCCCAGCTATCCCAGGAATTCAATAGTATTGGTCTTCCTTTTAGGCTTCACGATAGGACTGCATCCCCTGAACTCGGGCCCAGGGCTAGCAATGAATGTGCTAAGAAAGGATTCGACTAAGGCAGCTTTTAATCTGCTGAGTTACCGTGAATAAGTGTTGCTATGAATGTTCCTTCCCGATAATCGGCCAATGTAGACAAGCTGTCAATCACTTTCTCATTCATCGGGCAAAATGATTTTTAAGCTTGCTTGAATCGCATTGCCCTCGGCAGCACATTGTTCTGTATACAAAGGACATGTGCTGCCGAGAACAGTGACAGGCTATTTACATAGAACGATCTTTTACTTATTGTTTTATGAATGGGAAGTGCAGTTGGATGATCTACACATTCTAGTAAAAGACCACCAATCGGAAAACATATAGCTGATTGGCGGTTGTTTAACAGCCGCTATTGGCAAATGTGAACTTAACCTAAATTTATAAGTTTTAGCCTTAATATGTGAACAGGATATTTTAAGACGACCTTCACTACAATGACATTCAGTATCTGTCTCAAACCCCTTAGGAAATGATCCTGTATGTCCGACGGCACACAAATAATGCTGCATATGGATAGTTTAGGTTTAAGGGCAGGCGACAGTGACATTTAGAGTTGCACACTTGGCATATTAACACTACCATCCGTAGAGAACCAAGCTGTGCGTCAATCACTGCTCATCTAGTTTATGATTTTTCTCTGAATTTCGAAACCGTCATGCAGAATCCTAATCAAGCAAATTGCTTTTCGTACCACAGTGTGTACATCTGAAGTGATGTTATTAAATGCACCCTAATTGTGGACCATTCTCTCGCTAGGGAACATGCAATTAGAGTAGCTGCCATTGCCATTTTTTCACAAAAAGGGCAGACTCATTGAACAAATTGGTGGCACCAAACTGCTCTGACCTTGAGGATTTCAAGAGCATTCAGTTCCTTGCCCATAGTATTGCGTAGGAGCAGACAGTGATTTAAAATGAATGAACCATAAAATGCCTGCTTGTCCTCGGTTATAACTTTTATAACATCGGTAATTTCTAGACTTATAATTAAATTTCAAGGTCAGACATGCTGTCTGGTACTCGTCGTGGTGTCAAAATAGTCCACAAAACAAGGGTTAAACTTCAAAGTGGAATTATTCACTGGCCATGGAAAAGTATATATGGTATATGAATATTCTTCATAAATAATTTACAACTAACTATGTTGTATTATTCAAGGAGGAAAAAGTCTGGCCAAAGTAAAGAACACTTACCTGTATAATGTATTACATCATATTAAGTCTGAAATTCATATAAGCTCTATCTATCTATCTATCATCTATCTATCTATCATCTATCTATCTATCTATCTATCTATCTATCTATCTATCTATCTATCATCTATCTATCTATCTATCTATCAATCATCTATTATCTATTTATCTATCTATCAATCATCTATCAATCATCTATCTATCTATCTATCTATCTATCTATCTATCTATCTATCATCTATCAATATACCTATCTATCTATCTATCATCTATTATCTATCATCTATCTATCTATTATCTATCTATCTATCTATCTATCTATCTATCTATCTATCTTTCTACCTATCTATCATCTATCTATCTATCTATCTATCATCTATCTATCTATCTATCTATCTATCTATCTATCTATCATCTATCATTCTATCTATCTATCATCTATCTATCTATCATCTATCTATTATCTATCTATCTATCTATCTATCTATCTATCTATCTATCATCTATTTATCTATCTATCAATCATCTATCAATCATCTATCTATCATCTATCAATATACCTATCTATCTATCATCTATTATCTATCATCTATCTATCTATCATCTATCTATCTATCTATCTATCTATCTATCTTTCTGTCAATCATCTATCTATCATCTATCTATTATCTATCTATCTATCATCTATCTATCTATCATCTATCATTCTATCTATCTATCTATCTATCTATCTATCTATCTATCTATCTATCTATCATCTATCTATCTATCTATCTATTATCTATCTAGCAATCAATCTATCATCTATCTATCATCTCTCTATCTATCATCTATCTATCTATCTATCTATCTATCTATATATCATCTATCTATCTATCTATTATCTATCTATCTATCTATCATCTATCTATCTATCTATCTATCTATCTATCATCTATCTATTATCTATCTATCTGTCTCTCTGTCTATCTATCATCTATCTATCTAATTTAGTTATCTATCTATCTATCTCTTTATCTATCATCTATCTATCTATCTATCTATCTATCTATCTATCTATCTATCTATCTATCTATCTATCTATCTATCTATCTATCATCTATCTATCAATCAATCATCTACCTCTATCTATCTATCTATCTATCTATCTATCTATTATCTATCTGGCAATCTATCTATCATCTATCTATCATCTCTCTATCTATCATCTATCTATCTTTCATCTAGAGGAAAAAAAACAAATCAGCACTCCCAATGTGAACACGTGCAAGCTGCAAACTTGCTACCAGCCTACAACTTCGGACAAACATGTCACTCCAGGCTAAACCTACAATTTATGGGCAGGTAGAGTTGATTACCGCCACCTGCAAGGTCAATGGGGGGAGTGCAAGATAAGTCTGGATGTTGCCACATCCATACAAATAGAGGAAAAAAAACAAATCAGCACTCCCAATGTGAACACGTGCAAGCTGCAAACTGCAACACACAGACAAAAAAGACCACAGCACCACATGTACATGAATCGGCCATGTGAAAACACAGACAAATATACATTTCACAAAAATATTTTTTATCTATCTATCTATCTATCTATCTATCATCTATCTATCTATCTATCTATCTATCTATCTATCTATCTATCTATTATCTATCTATCTATCTATCATCTATCTATTATCTATCTATCTGTCTCTCTGTCTATCTATCATCTATCTATTTATCTATCATCTATCTATCTATTATCTATCTATCTATCTATCATCTATCTATCTATCATCTATCAATCAATCATCTATCTCTATCTATCTATCTATTTATCTATCTATCTATCTATTATCTATCTAGCAATCAATCAATCAATCAATCTATCTATCATCTATCTATCATCTCTCTATCTATCATCTATCTATCTATCTATCTATCTATCTTTCATCTATCTATCTATCTATATATCATCTATCTATCTATCTATCTATCTATCTATCTATTATCTATCTATCTATCATCTATCTATCTATCTATCATCTATCTATTATCTATCTGTCTCTCTGTCTATCTATCTATCTATCTATCTATCTATCTATCTATCCATCTATCATCTATCTATCAATCATCTATCTATCATCTACCTATCTATTATCTATCTATCTTTCTATCTATATATAATCTATCTATCTATTATCTATCTATCTATCTATCTATCTATCTATCTATATATCATCTATCTATCTATTATCTATCTATCAATCATCTATCTATTATCTATCTGTCTCTCTGTCTATCTATCTATCTATCATCTATCTATCTATCTATCTATCTATCTATGTATCTATGTATCTATCTATCTATCCATCTATCATCTATCTATCAATCATCTATCTATCTATTATCTATCTAGTATCTATCTATCTATCATCTATCTATCATCTATCTATCTATTATCTATCTAGTATCTATCATCTATCTATCATCTATCTATCTATTATCTATCTAGTATCTATCTATCATCTATCTATCATCTACCTATCATCTATCTATTTTTCATCTATCTATCTATCTATCTATCTATCTATATCTATCTATCTATCTATCTATCTATCTATCTATCTATCTATCTATCATCTATCTATTATCTATCTATCTATCTATCTATCTATCTATCAGCTAGCTATCTGTCTGTCTATCTATTATCTATTTATCTATTTATCTATCTACTGTATCATCTATCTATCTATCTATTATCTATCTATCTATCATCTATCTATTATCTATCTGTCTCTCTGTCTATCTATCATCTATCTATTTATCTATCATCTATCTATCTATTATCTATCTATCTATCTATCTATCTATCATCTATCTATCTATCATCTATCAATCAATCATCTATCTATCAAATTCAATTCAAATTCAAATTCAAATGAGCTTTATTGGCAGGACTAAGTACATGTTAGCATTGCCAAAGCATATGGTAAAAATACGGGGGTGGGGGAGGGGGGGCATATAGAGGTCCAGGGAATATCAAATTCCTTTTAGAGGATAGGGGATGTTTCCAGGGTGGGGTATAGGAGTCCATGACATATCGGGCTCTTTAGTCGGGGGATAGGGATATGTCCAGTGTTGGGGTACGGGAGTCCATGACATATCAGGCTCCTCTTAGTCTGTGGCAGGCACTGACATATTCCGCTGCTACGGCCACTGCACTTTCCTCTTCCCCCAGTATTATCGGCAGTTTCTCTTCCTCCTCCTTGGAGGTGAAATCTGGGAGGAGATCAGACAGCCTCTTGAAGTGAGTGTCCCTCACTGCGGAGTATTTGGGGCACCTCAGCAGGAGGTGGGCCTCATCCTCCACGGCCTCCTGGGGGCACTGCTGGCAGAGTCTGTTCTCTCGAGGCTTGTAGTTCTGTCGGTGCCGCCCGGATTCGATGAGTAGGCTGTGGGCGCTCAGTCTGTACCGGCTCAGGATCTGTCGATCTTTGGGGTTTTCTAGTTTCTCTAGATATGGGGCCAGTTTGTACTCCCTCTGTAGATTCCGGTATATTGTCAGTTTCTGGGATTTGTTTATGTCGTTCCTCCAGATGCTGAGATATTCCTCTTTGACTTTGTGTACCATTTTCTGGATTTCACCTTTTGTCAGGCCATGGAGGTTGATGGCTTGGTCAGACTGGCTTTGGGTACTTTTCCTTGGGAGGCTTCCTGAGGCTTCCTGGTGTAGGAAGGCTTTGTGATGGTAGGAGCTGGGAAACAGAGAAGCACATTGCTAAGGAGAGTAAAACTAATCCCAAACTGTTCTTCAACTATATCAATAGTAAAAGAATAAAAACTGAAAATGTAGGCCCCTTAAAAAATAGTGAGGAAAGAATGGTTGTAGATGACGAGGAAAAAGCTAACATATTAAACACCTTCTTCTCCACGGTATTCACGGTGGAAAATGAAATGCTAGGTGAAATCCCAAGAAACAATGAAAACCCTATATTAAGGGTCACCAATCTAACCCAAGAAGAGGTGCGAAACCGGCTAAATAAGATTAAAATAGATAAATCTCCGGGTCCGGATGGCATACACCCACGAGTACTAAGAGAACTAAGTAATGTAATAGATAAACCATTATTTCTTATTTTTAGGGACTCTATAGCGACAGGGTCTGTTCCGCAGGACTGGCGCATAGCAAATGTGGTGCCAATATTCAAAAAGGGCTCTAAAAGTGAACCTGGAAATTATAGGCCAGTAAGTCTAACCTCTATTGTTGGTAAAATATTTGAAGGGTTTCTGAGGGATGTTATTCTGGATTATCTCAATGAGAATAACTGTTTAACTCCATATCAGCATGGGTTTATGAGAAATCGCTCCTGTCAAACCAATCTAATCAGTTTTTATGAAGAGGTAAGCTATAGGCTGGACCACGGTGAGTCATTGGACGTGGTATATCTCGATTTTTCCAAAGCGTTTGATACCGTGCCGCACAAGAGGTTGGTACACAAAATGAGAATGCTTGGTCTGGGGGAAAATGTGTGTAAATGGGTTAGTAACTGGCTTAGTGATAGAAAGCAGAGGGTGGTTATAAATGGTATAGTCTCTAACTGGGTCGCTGTGACCAGTGGGGTACCGCAGGGGTCAGTATTGGGACCTGTTCTCTTCAACATATTCATTAATGATCTGGTAGAAGGTTTACACAGTAAAATATCGATATTTGCAGATGATACAAAACTATGTAAAGCAGTTAATACAAGAGAAGATAGTATTCTGCTACAGATGGATCTGGATAAGTTGGAAACTTGGGCTGAAAGGTGGCAGATGAGGTTTAACAATGATAAATGTAAGGTTATACACATGGGAAGAAGGAATCAATGTCACCATTACACACTGAACGGGAAACCACTGGGTAAATCTGACAGGGAGAAGGACTTGGGGATCCTAGTTAATGATAAACTTACCTGGAGCAGCCAGTGCCAGGCAGCAGCTGCCAAGGCAAACAGGATCATGGGGTGCATTAAAAGAGGTCTGGATACACATGATGAGAGCATTATACTGCCTCTGTACAAATCCCTAGTTAGACCGCACATGGAGTACTGTGTCCAGTTTTGGGCACCGGTGCTCAGGAAGGATATAATGGAACTAGAGAGAGTACAAAGGAGGGCAACAAAATTAATAAAGGGGATGGGAGAACTACAATACCCAGATAGATTAGCGAAATTAGGATTATTTAGTCTAGAAAAAAGACGACTGAGGGGCGATCTAATAACCATGTATAAGTATATAAGGGGACAATACAAATATCTCGCTGAGGATCTGTTTATACCAAGGAAGGTGACGGGCACAAGGGGGCATTCTTTGCGTCTGGAGGAGAGAAGGTTTTTCCACCAACATAGAAGAGGATTCTTTACTGTTAGGGCAGTGAGAATCTGGAATTGCTTGCCTGAGGAGGTGGTGATGGCGAACTCAGTCGAGGGGTTCAAGAGAGGCCTGGATGTCTTCCTGGAGCAGAACAATATTGTATCATACAATTATTAGGTTCTGTAGAAGGACGTAGATCTGGGTATTTATTATGATGGAATATAGGCTGAACTGGATGGACAAATGTCTTTTTTCGGCCTTACTAACTATGTTACTATGTTACTATGTTACTATGTTACTGCTACTTTGTAGATGAGCCTTGAATGACAGCGCCTTCTTCTTTATTGCGATGTGTAGTGGGAATCTGCCCAGCTCTGCTCGGCAGGCGCAATTTGATGTGCTCCGATGGACTTGGAGAAGGTGCTTGCAGAACTCTAGGTGGAATATTTCTGTCGGCCCAGCGTCCCACTTTGACCAGTTTGGGTATGAGACTGGGCCCCAGACCTCACTACCGTATAGAAGAATTGGGGCAATGATGGAGTCAAAAATTTTTAGCCATACGGTTACTGGTGCCTTGAGGTGGTACAGACGCCTTCTGATGGCATAGAAGGCTTTGGATGCCTTGTCTTTTAGTGACTCTATGGCTTGCTTGAAGCTCCCTGACTGGCTGATTTCTAGGCCCAGGTAGGTGTACCTGTTGGTTTCAGTAAGTGGACGGTTGTCTATCATAAAGGTAGGATTGCCAGTGGGTTTCTGCTTTCTTTTCTGGAACACCATGATATTAGTTTTTTTCTCGTTGATTGGCAGTGCCCATGTGCTGCTGAAGGTCTCTAGGATTTTCAGATGATCTTGGAGGCCTTTCTCAGTTGGTGATAACAGCACGAGGTCATCTGCATACAGCAGAAATTTCACCTGGGTGTCATGGAGGGTGAGTCCTGGTGCTGAGGAGGACTCTAGGGCCACTGCCAGCTCATTGATGTAGATGTTAAAGAGCGTTGGACTGAGGCTGCAGCCCTGTCTCACTCCTCGACTTTGTTGGAAATAGGCTGTCCTCCTTCCGTTGACCTTCACACTGCAACTGTTCTCTGTGTAGGAGCTTCGGATGACGTCATATGTTTTGCCTCCTATTCCGCTCCCCAGCAATTTTAGGAATAGTCCTCGGTGCCACACTGAGTCGAAGGCCTTCTTGAAGTCCACAAAACAAGCGTATATCTTCCCGTTCTTTGTATTGTGGACGTGGCTCTTGATGAGGCTGTGCAGAGTGTAGATGTGGTCAGTGGTGCGGTGGTTTGGCATGAACCCTGCTTGGCTCTTGCTGAGGACGTTGTGCTCAGTGAGGAAGGTGAGGATCCTCTTGTTCAGGATGCAGTTGAAGAGTTTACCCAGGTTGCTGCTGACACATATCCCTCGGTAGTTTGCTGGGTCGTACTTGTCCCCATTTTTGTGTATAGGGGTTATGAGGCCTTGGTTCCAGTTTTTGGGGAAGCAGCCGGCCTGCAGTACAATATTAAATAGTTTTGTTATCGCAGCCTGGATGTCTGGAGGGCTGTATTTCAGCATTTCTGGGAGGATCCCATCTGGACCACTGGCTTTTTTACCTTTTATCTGTGTGATCCTTTCTGTTATTTCTGTCAGTGTGATTGGTGTATCCAGAGGATTTTGGAAATCTTTGAACTTTTCCTCCATATCTTTCAGTTTTTTCACAAGCTCTTTTTGTGCCAGGTTCAGGTCTTCACTTGGGATGTCATTGTAGAGGTCCTTGAAGTACTGGAGCCAGATGCTATCTATCTATCTATCTATCTATCTATCTATCTATCTATTATCTATCTAGCAATCAATCAATCTATCTATCTATCTATCATCTATCTATCATCTCTCTATCTATCATCTATCTATCTATCTATCTATCTATCTTTCATCTATCTATCTATCTATCTATCTATCTATCTATCTATCTATCATCTATCTATCTATCTATCTTTCATCTATCTATCTATCTATCTATCTATATATCATCTATCTATCTATTATCTATCTATTATCTATCTATCATCTATCTATCATCTATCTATTATCTATCTGTCTCTCTATCTATCTATCTATCTATCTATCTATCTATCCATCTATCATCTATCAATCATCTATCTATCATCTACCTATCAATTATCTATCTATCTTTCTATCTATATATAATCTATCTATCTATTATCTATCTATCTATCTATCTATATATCATCTATCTATCTATCTATCTATCTATCTATCTATCTATCTATTATCTATCTATCAATCATCTATCTATTATCTATCTGTCTCTCTGTCTATCTATCTATCTATCTATCATCTATCTATCTATCTATCTATCTATCTATCTATGTATCTATCTATCTATCCATCATCTATCTATCAATCATCTATCTATCTATTATCTATCTAGTATCTATCTATCATCTATCTATCATCTATCTATCATCTATCTATCTATTATCTATCTAGTATCTATCTATCATCTATCTATCATCTATCTATTATCTATCTATTATCTATCTATCTATCTATCATCTATCTATTATCTATCTGTCTCTCTGTCTATCTATCATCTATCTATTTATCTATCATCTATCTATCTATTATCTATCTATCTATCTATCTATCATCTATCTATCTATCATCTATCAATCAATCATCTATCTATCTATCTATCTATTATCTATCTAGCAATCAATCAATCTATCTATCTATCTATCATCTATCTATCATCTCTCTATCTATCATCTATCTATCTATCTATCTATCTATCTTTCATCTATCTATCTATCTATCTATCTATCTATCTATCTATATATCATCTATCTATCTATCTATCTATCTATCTTTCATCTATCTATCTATCTATCTATCTATCTATCTATATATCATCTATCTATCTATCTATCTATTATCTATCTATCATCTATCTATCTATCATCTATCTATTATCTATCTGTCTCTCTGTCTATCTATCTATCTATCTATCCATCTATCATCTATCTATCAATCATCTATCTATCATCTACCTATCAATTATCTATCTATCTTTCTATCTATATATAATCTATCTATCTATTATCTATCTATCTATCTATCTATATATCATCTATCTATCTATCTATTATCTATCTATCAATCATCTATCTATTATCTATCTGTCTCTCTGTCTATCTATCTATCTATCATCTATCTATCTATCTATCTATCTATCTATCTATCTATCTATGTATCTATCTATCTATCCATCATCTATCTATCAATCATCTATCTATCTATTATCTATCTAGTATCTATCTATCATCTATCTATCATCTATCTATCATCTATCTATCTATTATCTATCTAGTATCTATCTATCATCTATCTATCATCTATCTATCTATTATCTATCTAGTATCTATCTATCATCTATCTATCATCTACCTATCATCTATCTATTTTTCATCTATCTATCTATCTATCTATCTATCTATCATCTATCTATCTATTATCTATCTATCTATCTATCTATCTATCTATCTATCTATCTATCTATCTATCTATCAGCTAGCTATCTGTCTGTCTATCTATTATCTATTTATCTATTTATCTATCTACTGTATCATCTATCTATCATCTATCTATGTATCTATTATCTATCATCAGGGCTGGCGTCAGCACCCTGGTCCTTTAGATTTACTAAATGACTATTTTAATACTTAATTTGATGCAATGGGAGAAATTGGGTAAGATTGGGAACAATTGAAGTCCATTTGATGAAGAAGTAGTCCAAAGGTTATATTGTGTTACTGATCTACTCCCTGCGCTGAAGAGGCTGCTTAATTTTTGAGAAGAGTTTGGCCTGAGCTACAGATGATCTCCATGAGGCCGAATGTTGTCAAGTGCATAAGGAATTACGACTACGAGGCCAGACTAGAACAAGCTGTCAGCAGAATTGTGTTTGTGCTGCCAAGTTTATTTCTAACCTCCGTCACTGGAGAAAACAAAGGGACACAACCTACATGAATGTTTGATTCGATAACACAGAAGCTGTGAATTATTTCTAATTCTGGGAAAAAAATACAAAACAAATAAGGAATTTATGAGAAATGGACTTCCATTCTTATAGACACCTTTAGAGCGAAGTTATACAAAACGGGCGTTTGTACAGAGAGTTTTTCTTTTGATCCGTGCTACTGTGCTTACATCGATCATCCAAGATTCGTGTGGTCAATCATACATAGACGTAAGTCAACAAGTATTCCACCAATGACACAGATGTTGTGTATTCTCGTACAACTAGTGAAGAGCGAGTGTGCTCCTTACTTGGGTTTTCCAAGCATGCTCGGGTGTTCTCCGAGTATTTTGGGCGTGCTTGTAGATTATGTTTGTGACGCCGCAGCTGCATAATTTGCGGCTGTTACACAACCTGAACACATGTGAGGAATGCCTGTTTGTTAGGGAATACTCACATGTATTCAGGCTGTCTAGCAGCCGTAAATCATGCAGTTGCGGAGACCCAAACATAATCTCTGAGCATGCCAAAATACTCGGAGACCACCCGAGCATGCTCGGAGAACCTGAGTAACAAGTACAGTCGCTCATCCCTATATACAGCCTAAAAATATGATACACAACCAAAAGGTTTACAAACATTATTCATTTTATTTCAAAAGTAAATATCAATTAAATCAAGGGGAAAAAACCCACTAGTGGAAAAAGTACAGGAGGGCACGAGGTATGAATAGTATTAGGGTGTATGCTCATTAGTTTAGATCAGGGGTGTCAAACTGCATTCCTTGAGGGCCGCAAGCAGGTCATGTTTTCAGGATTTCCTTGCATTGCACAGGTGATAATTTAATCACCTGCAGAGAATGATTCCAGCACCTTGTGCAATGCTAAGGAAATTTTGAAAACATGCATGGTTTGAGGCCCTCGAGGAATGCAGTTTGACACCCCTGGTTTAGATGCCGTTACTGTAAAAAAAATTAAATGAACCAAATAATAATAATAATAATAATATAGTTTTTCCTTTGACTAAAGTACTTATATGCCTACTCCAATATTAGTACAATGAAAAAGGCAATTAGCTACATACAGATAACGTGCATACATATTACTAAACCTGTATAAATGATGGTTGCTTAGTGCATCATAGATAATGTGCAATATAATGTGGTCAGCTGCTGAATATACAGTATATACAATAAATCCTACATAATGATCAGTCGCCATAATTGTAAACAATCTCCATATGTTAAATATGGCCATAATATTCATAAAAATAGCTATGCAGTGATGACTAGTGCACCAACACATGGTGTATCTACTATATGATTGTCTAAGGGTCACTTCCGTCTGTCTGTCTGTCACAGATATTCATTGGTCGCGGCCTCTGTCTGTCATGGAAATCCAAGTCGCTGATTGATCACGGCAAAACAGCCACGACCAATCAGCGACAGGCACAGTCCGGAAGAAAATGGCTGCTCCTTTCTCCCCGCAGTCACTGCCCGGCGTCTGCATACTCCCCTCCGGTCACCGCTCACACAGAGTTAATGTCGGCGGTAACGGACCGCATTATGCCAGGGGTAACGCGTTACGTTACCGCCGCTTTTAACGCTGTGTGTCCCCAACTTTTTACTATCGATGCTGCCTATGTGGCATCAATAGTAAAAAAATGTAATGTTAAAAATAATTTGAAAAAAAAAACCTGCTATAATCACCCTTCGTCTTCTGCCGAGCCGTTCGCGCCTGTCGCCATCTTCCGTTCCCAACGATGCATTGTGAAATTACCCAGAAGACTTAGCGGTCTCGCGAGACCGCTAAGTCATCTGGGTAATTTCACAATGCATCCTGGGAATGGAAGATGGCGGCAGCCGTGCGTGTATCGCCGGAGCTTCGCTGGATCCCAGGGGTGAGTATATAACTATTTTTTATTTTAATTATTTTTTTAACAGGGATATGGTGCCCACACTGCTATATACTACGTGGGCTGTGTTAGATACCGCGTGACTCTGTGCTGTATACTTTATTGGCAGTGTTATATACTATGTAGGCTGTGTGATATACTCCGTGGGCTGTGCTAGATATTACATGGCCACTGTTATATACTGTGTGGGCAGTGTTATATACTACATGACTGGACAATATACTACGTGAATGGGCAATATACTACGTGGCTCTGTGCTGTATGCTACGTGGCTCTGTGCTGTATACTACGTGGCTCTGTGCTGTATACTACGTCGCTGGGCAATATACTACGTGACTGGGCAATATACTACGTGGCTGGGCAATATACTACATGACTGGGCAATATACTACGTGGCTGGGCAATATACTACGTCACTGGGCAATATACTACGTAGCTGGGCAATATACTACATGACTGGGCAATATACTACGTTGCTGGGCAATATACTACATGACTGGGCAATATACTACGTGGCTGGGCAATATACTACGTCACTGGGCAATATACTACGTGGCTGGGAACTATACTACGTGGCTGGGCAATATACTACGTCACTGGGCAATATACTACGTGGCTGGGCAATATACTACGTGACTGGGCAATATACTACGTGACTGGGCAATATACTACGTCACTGGGCAATATACTACGTGGCTGGGAACTATACTACGTGGCTGGGCAATATACTACGTCACTGGGCAATATACTACGTGGCTGGGCAATATACTACGTGACTGGGCAATATACTACGTGACTGGGCAATATACTACGTGACTGGGCAATATACTATGTGGCTGGGCAATATACTACGTAGCTGGGCCATATTCTACGTGACTGGGCAATATACTACGTGAGCTGTGCAATATACTACGTGGACATGCATATTCTAGAATACCCAATGCGTTAGAATCGGGCCACCATCTAGTACTGTATATTGAGCTTACTGAGATTTTTAACTCTATGACAATGGTCAACTTTGTATATGGGCCTCAAATGAAGCCTCTGACATAATTAGACGGCAACAAACTGTGTGAACATCAGCATGGTGCAATAGAAATGTAAATCAATCTGATCAGATAGGGTTGCGTGGTCCAGAGTCCTGGAGCATGGGTGCTGTTAAATACATGTCCTGGCTTGTTCCCCATGCAGATACGGTGTCATGGCAGTGCTGTTCACTGTAAAGAGGTCACCATGTTGTGGTAGTGGGCTTATACACTGTGATCAAAATGTTATCTAAGAACCTCATGTTTAGTTTTGAAAATGTTGTAAAGCTGCAGTAGCTCCATGTCTATTATGTGGGTGTGATGACCGGATCCGCTTGTTTATAAAGCTTTTATGACACAAGCCCACATACAGTACATACAAAAAGTTTGGACACACCTTCTCATTTAAAGATTTTTCTGTATTTTCATGACACTGAAAATTGTAAATTCACATTGAAGGCATCAAAAGTATGAATTAACACATGTGGAATTATATTCTTAACAAAAAAGTGTGAAACAACTGAAAATATGTCTTATATTCTAGGTTCTTCAAAGTAGCCACCTTTTGCTTTGATGACTGCTTTGCACGCTCTTGGCATTCTCTTGATGAGCTTCAAGAGGTAATCACCGAAAATGGTCTTCCAACAATCTTGAAGGAGTTCCCAGAGATGCTTAACACTTGTTGACCCTTTTGCCTTCACTCTGCGGTCCAGCTCACCCCAAACCATCTCAATTGGGTTCAGGTCTGGTGACTGTGGAGGCCAGGTCTTCTCGAGTAGCACCCCATCACTCTCCTTGTTGGTCAAATAGCCCTTACACAGCCTGGAGGTTTGTTTGGGGTCATTGCCCTGTTGAAAAATAAATGATGATCCAACTAAACGCAAGCCGGATGGAATAGCATGCCACTGCAAGATGCTATGGTAGCCATGCAGGTTCAGTATGCCTTCAATTTTGAATAAATCCCCAATAGTGTCACCAGTAAAGCACTCCTACACCATCACACCTCCTCCTCCATGCTTCACGGTGGGAACCAGGCATGTAGAGTCCATCCATTCACCTTTTCTGCATCGCACAAAGACACTGTGGTTGGAACCAAAGATCTCAAATTTGGGCTCATCAGACCAAAGCACAGATTTCCACTGGTCTAATGTCCATTCCTTGTGTTCTTTGGCCAAACAAGTCTCTCCTGCTTGTTGCCTGTCCTTAGCAGTGGTTTCCTAGCAGCCATTTTACCATGAAGGCCTGCTGCACAATGTCTCCTCTTAACAGTTGTTGTAGAGATGTCTGCTTCTAGAACTCTGTGTGGCATTGATCTGGTCTCTAATCTGAGCTGTTGTTAACCTGCGATTTCTGAGGCTGGTGACTCGGATGAAGCAGAGGTGACTCTTGGTCTTCCTTTCCTGGGGCGGTCCTCATGTGAGCCAGTTTCTTTGTAGCGCTTTATAGTTTTTGCAACTGCACTTGGGGACACTTTCAAAGTTTTCCCAATTTTTCAGACTGACTGACCTTCATTTCTTAAAGTAATGATGGCCACTCGGTTTTCTTTACTTAGCTGCTTTTTTCTTGCCATAATACAAATTCTAACAAATTCTATTCAGGAGGACTATCAGCTGTGTATCCACCAGACTTCTGCAGAACACAACTGATGGTCCCAACCCCATTTATAAGGCAAGAAATCCCACTTATTAAACCTGACAGGGCACACCTGTGAAGTGAAAACCATTCCCGGTGACTACCTCTTGAAGCTCGTCAAGGGAATGCCAAGAGTGTGCAAAGCAGTCATCAAAGCAAAAGGTGGCTACTTTAAAGAACCTAGAATATAAGACATATTTTCATTTTTTTCACATTTTTTTGTTAAGTATATAATTCCTTCTGTGTTAATTCATAGTTTTGATGCCTTCAGTGTGAATTTAAAATTTTCAGTGTCATGAAAATACAGAAAAATCTTTCAATGAGAAGGTGTGTCCAAACTTTTGGTCTGTACTATACATATATAAATGATACACTCAGATGACATGTAAATCTGTGTTACATGTTACTGGGTACATCACGGATTATAGTTGTGAGCTGGATGTCTGTGCAGCAGTTATATTGTACTGAGGACAAGGACGCGGTGTAGAATTACTGCCTTGGGCACCAAGAGAACTTGTCCTACGCTTATTCTCCCCTCTAGTACAAACACATCATGAATTTCCTGCTAATTTTCTATCCTGTGCGTACTTCTCAATAGATTTGGAAATGCCTGTGGATGAATAAGGCTTTGCCCATATCGGGTCTTTGGCCCATGTCATTTTTTCTGAATGGAGGTCAAAACCTCTAACTGGGCCAAAAGTGCAGTCAACCACACTTTTGAGGCCACCTTAAAAAGATTGACACTGCCAAAAAGAAGGTCAAACAGCATAAAAAGACCACACATGCCTCATTAAACTTAATGGCCACGTTGGTAGTTCCGCATGAATCCTGGTTTTCATGGCTTCAGATGGAAGGCTCGATAGACATGTGCCAAAGTTGCAATGTGAACATGGCCTAGTGAGGCATCATCTATGTTAGCACCGAATCAGCTAGACACTTGAGAGCTCTGCATACACCCTGCAGACACTTCAGCCTTAAGGTACTGTCACACTAGACGATATCGCTAGCGATCCGTGACGTTGCAGCGTCCTCGCTAGCGATATCGTCCAGTGTGACAGGCAGCAGCGATCAGGCCCCTGCTGGGAGATCGCTGGTCGGGGAAGAAAGTCCAGAACTTTATTTCGTCGCTGGACTCCCCGTAGACATCGCTGAATCGGCGTGTGTGACACCGATTCAGCGATGTCTTCACTGGTTACCAGGGTAAACATCGGGTAACTAAGCGCAGGGCCGCGCTTAGTAACCCGCTGTTTACCCTGGTTACCAGCGTAAAAAAACAAACAGTACATACTTACATTCAGCTGTCTGTCCCTTGCCGTCTGGTTCCTGCACTGACTGCTGGCCGTAAAGTGAAAGCAGAGCACAGCCACAGCGGTGAGTCACCGCTGTGTGACTCACTGCTGTGCTGTGCTTTCACTTTCACTTTACGGCCAGCAGTCAGTGCAGGAACCAGACGGCAAGGGACAGACAGCTGAATGTAAGTATGTACTGTTTGTTTTTTTACGCTGGTAACCAGGGTAAACAGCGGGTTACTAAGCGCGGCCCTGCGCTTAGTTACCCGATGTTTACCCTGGTTACCGGGGACCTCGGGATCGTTGGTCGCTGGAGAGCTGTCTGTGTGACAGCTCTCCAGCGACCAAACAGCGACGCTGCAGCGATCCGGATCGTTGTCGGTATCGCTGCAGCGTCGCTAAGTGTGACGGTACCTTTAAATAGTTTATGGTAGTGATTACTTTACTTTGTTTACTTTATTTAACTTGGTTTTAAACCATCTAAACATTCACTAGAGTTTAATCTTTAGGATGCCTTCTTAAAGTACATTTATGGAATAAAACATTCAAAATAATTTGTTTAAATATTTCCCTCCCATTAACATTTATTTGACCTTGCTTGCTCGTACCATACAGAAGTATTCCCACTGTTGCCTATATTCAGTGCTGCTCCTAGAATTACTTGCTAATAATTACTTGCTTCTGCTATGTCACTGCCGCTATGCCCGACCTTTCCAGTGTGACTATAGAAAGTTCTATCTTTCCATCTAAGCACATGGTGTACTGTCCATGTTGTGGCTATATGATTTCTGTATCTGTACTACATAGATTATATTGACTTCACTGCAAGTTTTCACCATCTTTGCATGGTGATTTACATTATACATATACATTTTAGTTATATTAAGGTACAAACCATTTCATTTACTTACAATGTTGAGAAAAGCTCTTAAAAGAAAAATGAAAAAGAAATTGACACAATCGCCTTACAATCAGCGAATGGATTGGATATGCTGCCTATATAGAAAACACAGAAATATCCTTTAAATGGAGCCTGTCTTGGAATATACTGTCCTACGTTGCCAGCATTATATCCTATGCTGGCTGTTTAGAGACAGTATACTTGATAAGTGGTATCCTTGAAAGGAGTTTTATATTTTTGATATATATTTAGAATATCCAATCGATTATCAGATTATATGGCGGTTGTGACAATTTATTTTTCATTTTTCTCACGGTGAAGAAAAATGTCCCAGCCGCTGTCATAATTGGGCATTAGGCATCATGCATGGAGCTGCCTAGTAATCTCAGGACTGCATGACTCTGGAGATGCCCGTTACCGCTCACACCCCATTGACTCTTTACTAGAGATGAGCGAAACGGGTCGAAATTTTTCAAAAGTCGCCGACTTTTGGCAAGGTTGGGTTTCATGAAACCCGACCCGACCCCAGTGTGGGGTCGGCCATGAAGTCAGCGATCTTTTGAATCTAGAATCGGAATTCCGATACCGATTCCCAATATGTTTATATCGGGAATTGTATTGGAATTCAGATTTAAGTGGAAAATAAAGAATAAAAATAAAAAATATTGCAATACTTACCCTCTGACGTGCCCTAGTACTAACCGGGAACCTTCCTTCCTTAGAATCAGCCTTCCAGGACCTTGCGGTGACGTCGCGGTGACGTCGCGGCTTGTGATTGGCCGCGCGGCCGCCCATGTGACCGCTCGCGCGACCAATCACAAGCCGCGACGTCACCGCGACGTCACCGAAGGTCCTGGAAGGGCTGATTTTTAGGAAGGAAGGCTGCCGGAAAGAAGCAGGGCGCGTCCGAGGGTGAGTATATTCCTATTAGGAATACTTCCCCTTGAAAAAGCAAGGCGACTAGCAGCGAAACGCGCGTCGGGGTGTGTACAGCGGTCTACCAGCACCTAGGTGAGGCATGTTTCCCTATGTTACTTAACCCTTATGTGCCTGACATGTAGCACTTAACTTTTGGTTGGGTTAAATATTTATCTGCAGACCATACGTATGGTTTACCTGTAACAGGATTGATACTGTTGGGATTTGTATTTGGGACATTTTTATGCCTGCATCCCTATAAGTACAAGGGTAACTCTCTAAATTGGTACATTATTTGTGTGCGGTGGACCTAATCTGTCTGGTATCTTTTGCATATTGTTGTGTATACTGCACTGTCACTAGGTGACGGTTTGCTTGTGTGTATTTTTATATGGTATTGTTGCTAATAAAGTTTGTATTTATACCTTTTAATAAGCTTCCATTTGTTCTCTTGATCTATATGTGATTATTAGATGGAGGTACCTGTTATGGGGTGTGGCTGATATCAGTCACTATAATGAAACTGGAAATTTTGATATTCATAATTTAATTATATGTAGCAGAGACAAATTATTTGACAGGTTTTGTATAGTGCTATCTTATTCCGCAGGGCTTTACATTGTCATCACTGTCCCCAATGGGGCTCACAATCTAAATTCACTATCAGTATGTCTTTGGAGTGTGGGAGGAAACCGGAGAACAGGAGGAAGTTCACGCAAACACGGGGAGAACATATAAACTCCTTGCAGATGTTGTCCTTGGTGGGATTTGAACCCAGGACTCCAGTACTGCAAGGCTGCAGTGCTAACCACTGAGCCACCGTGCTGCCCACTTTCATTTCCTACATGTACATACATTAAAGAAATATAGAATATCAATGAAAATCCTTTTTATAGTGCACACTGATAAGTTATGAGTCAAATTCATGATGATCATGAGAAGACCTTGAAGTGTTGCTCATCAACATTCATTGAATAAAACATCCTTCACCTACCAGTGGACAGTGGCGCTTACCACCTTTCCATTGCCGACAAGGCTCGATAGTGATAGATATGGGGCAAAGCTACCTACGTTAGTCAGACATTTTGGCAGATTCTGTGCGTATACCCTAAATGTAGTCAACCTATTTAAGAAGACAATGTTATACTATACATAACACGGTGAATATGTTTTGCCATAAATGTTCTTTTGAATATTTAATGTATAAACTATTATATAGTGATTTTGGTGCCAACAATGTTACAACACTTTTATATTAAGTTAATGATGCTGATTAAGATTATGACTGCGGTTTTGCCACATTGGCTCCAGTTTCTAAGATATTTAATAGTTAACCCATTATCTACCAATGTCCTTTTTTTGGGACGCCTAATCTTTAGCTTCTAGCAACTAAGATTTTATAATTTTTATAATTAGGTCCAATTTTTTTGTGTTGTGTTTATAAAATGAATGTTTTCAAAATAGGAAATCATGTCATTGTCATTTTTAATTGAATATTGGGACGCCCTTTTCTGAAAAATCCGTACTTGTAAAAATTTTAAATTGGCAAGTAATGGGTTAAGTAATAAATTACAGTAGATTTCTGGTTTCAAAAAGTCACTTTTATAGCATTATAAGCCTACTTGTTGAAATACAAAAATAATTAGATGGAATATTTCATTACTACCTAAGACACTGTTAAACCGTCAAAAGACAGACCAAAAGCTATATAGCATTTGTTATCACACACAAGTTCAGGGATGAATTATCTCAAAAACTAGAACCGGCAATTTTGCAAAAGTAATGCGATTTTTGAATTTAGTACCTTTAACACACCCTAAGTCCAATAAATAAAAACCTTGCCACCGGGAAAAAGTTTTTTTTGTAGTCCTGGGTAATTAAAGGGTTTGTAAGGTCACCAGTTTTTGATGATATACCCTAAAGGTACCGTTACACTAAACAACTTACCAACGATCACGACCAGCGATACGACCTGGCCGTGATCGTTGGTAAGTCGTTGATGTGGTCACTGGGGAGCTGTCACACAGGCAGCTCTCTCCAGCGACCAACGATCCGGGGAACGACTTCGGCATTGTTGAAACTGTCTTCAACGATGCCGAATTCCCCGGGTAACCAGGGTAAATATCGGGTTACTAAGAGCGAGCCGCCCCCTCCCCCCCACGGCTAAGCGAAGGCCAGCATGACAATGGGTTGGAGAGGAGGGGGTGGGGCTGAAAGGGTTAACAGTATAGGGGGCGGGGGAGATAGTTGAAGAGAGGGTTAGGGAAGTGTCAGGGGGCGGGGGCCGGTCAGTTCCCGCTCACCAGCACTGAAAGCAGCAGCATGTCAGGTGTGGACGCTGTGCTGCAGAGCCTGAGGGCGGCTGCAGCCTCTCGGCCTCCCGGATGGCTGGAGGCGCAGGTGGCCCACCTGCTGGACGGCGGCGCCGGTGCAGCGGATCCCCACCGGCGGTCCCCCATCTTGATCGGCGGACACGGCCCCCCGAGCGCCTATCGCCGGATCCTGGGCCTAGCGCCCCCCGCAGGCGTAGGAGCCCCTCCCGGGACCCTCCAGGCCGGGCGCCGGTAAGAGCAGCGGCGAGTAGGCCCCGGCCTGGGAGGAATCCGACTGCCAGGGGGGGCGCAGCGGCGGTTGCTAGGCCCTCACCTCGTGGTGCGGTGGGGGCGGAGCCAAGACGCGCTGGGCAGAGCTTGGGGCCTAGAGCAGCGGGAGGCCGCGGCGGTGCCGGTTCCGCCGCGCGGTCTGCCTCGGCGGTGAGAGTGGGGCCCAGAGGAGCGGTGGATGGAAGCGGGGCGGGCGGCCCGAGGCAGGACGGCGCTGGGTCGGCCCCTACTACAGTGGCGGGGGGTCCCCCTGCTCCAGGGCCTTGGAGCGGACAGCCTCTTACGGCGGCCTGGACTGCGGCTGGCGCCGGTCAGCAAGATGTGCCCTCGCCGGTCCAGGCGGCGTCTCCCCCCATTGCGGGGAGTCCGAATCCAGTGTCCCACGGGCCAGCTGCATCCGGGAGCAGCGGGTCTGACGGACACCTCCAAGGCACATCGTTGGACGGGTCGGTGGCGGATTGGGCCGTTCGTGGACGTCCGGATACCAGCACTCCGGCTGGAGGGACCACAGATCCCTTGCAGCCCGGTGAGTATGCGTCTGTGTCTCGTGCTTGTTCTTATGATGCTAGTGCGCCTGCGTTTAGTGGTGGTCAGGGAGCACTTAGCGGCGTAGCTGCGGCAGGGGTAGCAGGCAGCGGTGAAGCGGCAGGGGTGCGGGAGCTTTTGGTTAATGTGCAGAACCTGCTAGCTAGATTGGATCGTGATGTGGCTCCGCAGGGTTTTTTGGGTGCTTGGTCTGGTGTAACACGGAGTCCGGTTAGTGCGGCAGCAGCGCAGGCCGAGGTTGCGGAGCCAGTTTCGGTTTCTGTGCAGACTGAGAAGGAGAAGGAGTGTAGGGTCCACTTAGATGATAGGGCGCACGGCGAGGTATACGTGTGTTTTGAGGGCCCGTTGGGGGCACATCTTAAGAAAGAGGTCAGGGAAAAGATTAGTAAGGATGAGTACGTGGACATTTTTTCACTGCTCCCCTTGGAGAAATTTAACATTGACAAGGGGAAGAAGGAGGATTTAAAAAAAGAAAAGGAAGAAAAGCGGCGTTGGCGTTTGATTCCCCAGACTTTTGCTAATTGGCTTCAAGCTTTTGCCATTTTGGCCAGTGTTATTGGCGAGAAGGCTCCGGAGAATTGCTCGGGGCTGTTTTGCTACATGGATTCCATCAGTGAGGCTCATAGGGTGTATGGCGGTCAGGCGTGGCTGAGATACGATGAGCAGTTTAGGCAGAGAAAAGCTGTGCGGCCGGCTATTAGGTGGGACCAGAAGGATATTGGTCTCTGGTTGCGCGTGATGGCGCAGTACAAGTTCGGCCATCCCTTTCAAGGGGGGGCCGGTGGGTCCGGCCATGGATCTCAGTCCGGTGCAGGGAGCTCCTCAGGCAACGCCGGTCAGGCAGGAGGACAGAAGTTGGGTGTCTGCTGGCAATTTAATGAGGGACACTGCAAATTTGGAAGCAATTGTAGATTTAAACATTTGTGCTCCCACTGCAGTGGTTCCTCCCACGGAGCCGCAAAATGCTTTAAGAAGGGCAAGGCAAAAGCAGGTCCAGGTAATTCCCATGGGGGAGACTCCGGTGATGGTGGAAAGGATGGTCCCTTATCTAAGTAGGTACCCGGATAAGGAAAAGGCGGCACTGTTACTGTCCGGTTTTACGGAAGGTTTTGTTATTCCAGCACCTCCTTTTGTGGTTCCCGTTGTTAGGAAAAATCTGCATTCAGCCTTGTTACACTCTGAGGTGGTTTCAGAGAAGTTACGTAAGGAGGTGGCTTTGGGCCGCATGGCTGGCCCTTTTGACCATGCTCCGTTTGAGGACTTAGTTGTTTCCCCTCTGGGGGTGGTCCCTAAGAAGGAAGTGGGAAAATTTCGCCTTATCCAGCACCTGTCGTATCCTAAGGGTAGGTCGGTGAACGACGGCATTGATCCTGATTTGTGCTCGGTGGTTTACGCATCGTTTGATGAAGCGGTAGCTTGGGTGCAGAGATGCGGAAAAGGTGCCCTGTTGGCAAAGACGGACATAGAAGCCGCTTTTCGATTGTTGCCGGTTCATCCGTCTAGCGTTAGACTTCTTGGATGTTTTTGGGAGAAAAAATTTTTTGTTGACAGATGTTTGCCCATGGGTTGTTCGCTGTCTTGTGCTCTGTTCGAGGCGTTTAGTTCCTTTTTGGAATGGGTGGTACGGGACGTGTCTGGTTGCGATGCGGTCCTACACTACCTAGACGATTTTTTGTGCATCGGCCCGGCGGGGTCCGATTGCTGTGCAAGGATTTTGAATGCGATTGAATGGGTGGCTTCGCGGTTCGGGGTCCCGCTGGCACCGGGTAAGACGGAAGGCCCGAGTACGTGCTTGTGTTTCTTAGGCATAGTCATCGATACCGTGCGGTGGGAGTTTCGTTTGCCTGAGGACAAATTGACGGGCCTACGGGAAGACGTTGTGCGAACTGGTCGCCTGCGTAAGGTGCCTTTGCGACACCTGCAATCTCTGCTCGGTAAGCTTAATTTCGCTTGTCGAGTCATGCCAATGGGGCGAGTTTTTTCTAGGAGGTTGGCTAGCGCTACGGCGGGAGTTAAGGCTCCTCACCATTTTGTGCGGTTATTAGCTGAGCACAAGGAGGATTTGGCAGTGTGGAGTGAGTTCCTGAAGTCATATAATGGTAGGTCGTTGTTTATGGCGGGCGTGATTAACAACGAGTCGTTGGAATTATTCACTGACGCAGCCGGAGGTTCGGGTTTTGGAGCATATTTCCAAGGGCAATGGTGCGCGGCAAAGTGGCCTGCGAGTTGGATTTCTACTGGTTTAGTTCGTAACATTGCTCTCCTGGAGATTTTCCCTATTTTGTTAGCGGTGCACTTGTGGCAAGATAATTTTCGGAACAGGCGTGTTCGATTTCGTTGCGATTACATGGGGGTGGTTTGCGCGATTAATAGTTTGTCTGCATCTTCGCCGCCGGTGGTTTGCGTGTTACGGCGTTTGGTGCTGTTGTGTTTGAATTTGAATGCGCATGTCACAGCGTCGCATGTGCCGGGAGTTCATAACTCCATCGCTGACTCTCTTTCTCGTTTGCAGTTCGATCGTTTTCGGTCATTGGCCCCGGAGGCGGAGATGGTCGGTTTGGAGTGCCCTCCAGAACTTTGGCTAGCGGTGTCCGGGACGCTGAGGCATTGATTAAGGCGTCGTTGGCTCCCAGAACCTGGGAGGCTTATCAGGCAACTTGGCGGGAGTGGGAGTTTTTGCTAGCAGCGGAATCTGGTGGGTGGAGCTACCAGGATCAGATCGGGATCCTGTTGTCATGGTTGAGCCGGGGGGCATCAGCGGGTTGGTCTCCCGCAAAAGTGTCAAGAGTCATGGCGGCCCTGGCTTTTGGTTGCAAATTGCGGGGTCAGGACGATATCACCAAGTCCTTTTTGGTGCAGAGGGCCGTAAGAGGTTTTAGGCGGCGGCCCAGAGGAACAGATTCTAGGAGGCCGGTGTCTTTTAACGTTTTGGAAAAATTGGGCGAAGCATTGTCATCACTGTGTTCTTCGTTTTTTGAGCTTTGTTTATTTCGGCTGGCCTTTTCATTGGCCTTTTTGGGGGCCTTTAGAGTAGGAGAGTTGGTGGCACCAAACAAAAAAGGGCCGGGGGGTTTATTGGCCAGGGACGTATTGTTGGCTGGGGGCCAGGTGGAGTTATGGTTGCGAAGGTCAAAGTCGGATCAGGAGGGGCGGGGCAGCAGAATTGTGGTGGGCTCAGTTGCGGGGTCCGTTATGTGTCCAGTCTCTTGCCTTAGCAACTTTTGGGGCCTGCAGCCTAAGCGGGATGGGGCATTATTATGTCACCAGGATGGTTCCTGCTTGTCTCGATACCAGTTCACGGCGGTTTTCAAAAAGGCGATTTCCTCGGTGGGGTTGGATGGGGCTTGTTTCGCCCCTCACTCCTTCCGGATAGGTGCCGCAACTGAAGCGGCAATTGGGGGATTGGAGGATTCCGCCATTCGTAGGATCGGTAGGTGGCGCTCCAACCGCTTTAGAAATTATGTGCGGCCACAGGGGGTGGTCGATGGGGTTTTATAGGCTTTATGGAGCGTTTTGCTGCAGTAGGGGACAGTTGTTAAGTTTGTGTTTGTTTTCCAGGTCACCAAGGTTTATTGGTGTGGATTCTTGGACACTCATACGTGCACTGGGGAGCTCTGCGAGCCGACGTTCGGACGGAGGGCAGGCAACTCGGATTTGATCGAAGCGTCGCAGTCATCCGGTGGCTCGGTTTTCGGGGTATGGCCTGGAATCGCGTGTTGCGGGAAATCCAGAACAGTGTGAGACTGGACAGAGCTCCCGACGTTTTGGTTTTGCACGTGGGGGGTAACGATCTTGGGGTCCGACCTTTTCGGGAGTTGGTTAGAGACATCAAACAGGACTGTTTACGTTTGTGGGTTTTGTACCCGGGATTGACTGTCGTCTGGTCCGAAATCGTGCCGCGGAAACGGTGGAAGCACATGCGGTCTTTGCAAAAAATTGATAAGGCCCGCATAAAGGTGAACAGGGCGGTGTCTGCCTTTGTGGTTAGGAATGGGGGTGCGGCGGTCAGACATTTTGAATTGGAATCTGGAAATGGGGAGTATTGGTTGGCGGACGGCGTGCATTTGAATGCTGTAGGAATGGATTTTTGGGCTCTCGGGTTACAGGAGGGCATTGAGAAGGCCATAGCTTTTCGGTCGGGTGGGGTCTCGGGCCTTTAAGGTTTTCAAAGGCCTCTCGTTGTGGCGGTTGGGGGGAGTCCTTGGAGTTGGTGGAAATTGGTTTGGGGGGTCCATAGGTATATGGCTCCTCTGTTCTGAAGTTTATTATGTTTTGGATCTGGTGATTGGTGGTGGGGAGTTCCGGCAGGGGTGGTCGGATCTCATGTTTTTACCGCGAACAGTGAGCCCTCTTGCGGGGTTTTTGGTGCTCCCGAGCCAGGCTTACAACGGCTGGGAGTAAAATATGGTTTGAGTTATGTTCGCGGTATGGTTAAAATCACCAGATTCTTTTGGGCTCCAAGGACTTCCCCTAGTTTTGAAATGTATGCTTTTACATTAATTGTTAACCGTTGTTTTTGTTTAATAAACAGGCTGCTGTGGCCTACATAATTCCAAAGAAACTCTTGTCTCTGTCTTAATTGGGAGAAGGGGTTCGGGTGGTCGCGCTGGGGGAAAAAAGGTAAGGGATGGTAAGAGTGTCAGTAGGGGGTATCTCCCTCTTTCCCAAGAAGCTTCGACAATACCAGGGTCATGGATTTGGGGATCCTCTGGAATTCTTCCTTGCAGATCCTCTCCAGTTCTGTCAGGTTGGATGGTGAACATTGGTGGACAGCCATTTTCAGGTCTCTCCAGAGATGCTCAATTGGGTATAGGTCAGGGCTCTGGCTGGGCCAGTCAAGAATGGTCACAGAGTTGCTCTGAAGCCACTCCTTTGTTATTTTTAGCTGTGTGCTTAGGCTCATTGTCTTGTTGGAAGGTGAACCTTTGGCCAAGTTTAAGGTCCAAAGCACTGTGGAAGAGGTTTTCATCCAGGATATCTCTGTACTTGGCCGCATTCAGTTGTCTTTACCCTGCAGCTACCCCCCCCCCCCCCCAATGCATGATGCTGCCACCACTGTTTCACTTGGTGGATTGTATTGGGCAGGTGATGAGCAGTGCCTGGTTTTCTCCACACATACCGCTTAGAATTATCACCAAAAAGGTCTATCTTCATCTCATTAGACCAGAGAATCTTATTTCTCATAGTCTGGGAGTCCTTCGTATTTTTTTTAGCAAACTCTATGCGGGCTTTCATATGTTTTGTTTTGTACTGAGGAGAGACTTCCGTCAGGCAACTCTGCCATAAGAGCCTGACTGGTGGAGGGCTGCAGTGATAGTTGATTTTATGGAACTTTCTCCCATCTCCCTACTGCATCTCTGGAGGTCAGCCACAGTGATCTTGGGGTTATTCTTTACTTCTCTCACCAAGGCTCTTCTCCCACAATTGCTCAGTTTGGCTGGACGGCCAGGTCTAGGAAGACTTCTGGTGGTCCCAAACTTCTTCCTTTTAAGGATTATGGAGGCAAACTGTGCTCTTAGGAACCTTGAGTACTGCAGAAATTCTTTTGTAGCTTTGGCCATACCTGTGCCTTGTCACAATTCTGTCCCTGAGCTTCTTGGTCAGTTTGTTTGACCTCATGATTCTCATTTGGTCTGACATGCACTGTGAGCTGTGAGGTCTTATATAGACAGGTGTGTGCCTTTCCAAATCAAGTCCTATCAGTTTAATTAAACACAGATGGACTCAAATGAAGGAGTAGAACCATCTCAAGGAGGATCACAAGGAAATGGACAGCATGTGAGTTAAATATGACTGTCTGAGCAAAGGTCTGAATACTTACGACCATATGATATTTCAGTTTTTCTTTTTTAATATGCAAAAAAAATTTCAGTCAATATGGGGTGCAGAGTGTACATTAATGAGAAAAAAAATTAACTTTTTGAATTTACCAAATGGCTGCAATGAAACAAAGAGTGAAAAATGTAAAGGGGTCTGAATACTTTCTGTACCCACTGTATGTGGCTGCAGAATTGTGAATCCTCACATCGCGTACTTTATGGGCTGTGAGGATTTTCCGGTATCGGAGACGGGAACGGCGGTCAAATGACCACAAGTATGTGATATGCATACCCCCACAATCCTACTAGACGTTTTCTGGCCTCGCTCAATACTCTTGCATTGAGCGAGGCTGTGCCCATCTAGTCGTATTGTGGCTGGGAGTATGAATATCACATACTTGCGGTCACATGACCACCTGCTCTTAACACCGACAGCGGGGAATCCTCACAACACGCAATTAACTCAATATGAGAATTCACAAGTCTGCATTCCTATAGATTTTCCTGTAGACTTACAGTTTTAAACCGGGCAACCTCTTTAACCTAATTTTCAGCAACTTTTTGTGTACTGTTCACTGTGCCATGACAGGGTCCAAATAGCAGATGTTGGAAATGTTCTAACTTCACATTATGCCATTTACCTTTATCCCCTTAGTGACCACCAATACGTCTTTTTACTGACCTCACATATCAGAAAATAGTATCGCCCGACCGGTGAACATGCAGTAGCTGTCAGCTGTACACTACTGCTGACACCTTGCTGAATCAACCTCGATTGGTGTTGGCACCAACCATGGCTTTTTAACCCCTTAGATGCTGCTGCTAATATTGAGTATGGCAACTAGATGGTTAACAGAGTGTGTTGATTTTTGCCATGGCAATGCACTGACAAAAAATGGATTTAGAGCCTTCCAGCTAGAGCGGCCTGCTCAGATGTTAGCAACATGTAGTTGGTAAAAATAAAATTTCTCCTTCCTGTCGTACCACTTTGTAATAACACTTGAAAAGCACCCGAAGGGTCAATAAACTGTCAGCAGTTT
Source organism: Ranitomeya imitator (assembly GCF_032444005.1). Lineage (NCBI taxonomy): Eukaryota > Metazoa > Chordata > Amphibia > Anura > Dendrobatidae > Ranitomeya > Ranitomeya imitator. The sequence goes on from NC_091283.1 coordinate 777,490,976, forward strand.
TGAATACTTTGAGGGGCGCTGTTTTTAAAATGGTCTCACTTTTGGGGATTTTGCAATATATAGGTCTGCCAAATTCACTTCAAAACTTAATAGGTCCCTAAAAAAAGTTTTGTCAATTTCCTTGAAAAAATGAAAAATTACTGCTACATTTTTAAACCTTCTAACTTCCTAACAAAATTATATTTTAAAAATGGTGCTGATGTAAAGCAGACATGAGGTACATGTTATTTACTGCCTATTTTATGTGATGTGACAATCTGGATTAAAGGGATAATCATTCAAAGTTTGAAAATTGTTAATTTTTAGAATTTTTTGTCAAATTTCTGATGTTTTGATAAACGCAGAAAATATTGATATATTTACCATTTTCACAAAGTACAATGTGTCACTAAAAAAGCAGTCTCGAAATCACTGAGATATGTTGAAGCGTTCCAAAGTTATTGTCACTTAAAGTAACACTGGTCAGATTTGAAAAATTTGGCCCGGTCACTAATGCGTTAAGTGAGAAAATGTTTGGGCCAATAACGCTGTTTGACCTTGATTCATGGATTCATGGTTTTATTCCTATTCCCATAGAACGTAAAGACCGTTATGATTTCCATATTTCTAACATTATTGTAACAGAGAAGATGACCTTCATTTGCCCAGTGTCTATTCATGGCAGGCACAGTATTTATTATCACATTTCCATACAATAATTTGGCGGCAGATGACGTCGTAACCTGTAGCTATTCTTCAGCCTTCATGACACAGTATTAAATAATCTGAATATAAATATGTATTCCCAAACTGTGTCATTGACCTACACAAAGGGTGCCCGCCATCCAAGAATTGTGAGGCAGTTGCCATCTCTGAAGACTAAATCATCCTGCAATGAATTGCTAGTAACACCTGTCGGAGGGTTTTTTGACTTGATCTCTGGCAGCAGATCACTGCACCCTTAACTAGCTGGCAATGTCTGGAATAAATCACTGCACCAGATGCTTATTGCCACAGAGGTGCATTCTGCATCAAGAGATTACATACTTATGATTAGTACAGTGGTCTGTAAGGACGGCCTTACATATTGGCATTATGGTTTTGCTTTGCCAGTGCAATGGAGTACTGTAATGGTCAGATGTGCAATGGTGATGGAAGAAAATGTGTTAAGAGGATCTGTCGGCTCATTCCAATTCTAATACTAATTATATGTGTTTGTAGTGAGAGATTACAAGTTAATCCATAGCTTTATTAAACAAAATTTCTGCTCTTTTATGGAAAAATCCAGTTTAGAAGTGATATGTAAATCAGGCTGGAAGTGCTCTGGGCTGGACAGAGCACTTCCATTGGCTCCTGCCTCCATTTTCAGCCTAGCTCCGCCCTCCACTACGTGATTGACAGTTAGTTGTTCTGCTGCAGTATGTCAGTTACCTACTCGAGGGTGGTGTTAGGCTGATAATGGAGTTGGGAGATGAGGCTCTCAGTTGTTACTTCTAAAGTGGATTCCTTTTCAATGGAGCAGCCATTTTGATTTATTGAAGTTATGGATTCACGTGGGTTATTGTGACCTACATACATGGTATTGGTTTGGTTAGTATACAATGAACTGACAGATTCCCTTTAAGTTCCTAATCAATTCTAACATCTAGCAACTGTGATTTAGAAACAATTTTGGATCTTGACAAGGACCCGGGTCTCAGTGCTCTACTATCATTAATACAAGGTAAAGTGAATATTGGGTACAAGATGAAAATTCAACTTTTGCACAGAATAGAAACATTTATCCACCCCAAAGTCATACTAATTAGCTCCATGCCAATGTGGAGATCAGCCATGTTCCTCTCACTGAATACTCCTGGAGCTGAGGGCTCGGCCAGCAGTTGGCACAACCTATTCTGGGCAAGCAAGCAAAGAACTATACCTATACACACATAAAGGTGGCCACACAAATGCATAATGCATGCATTAGGGCTGATAGGCGTCAGGTATTGTGTAGAAATGGACAGTAGGCTAAGTTCACACTGGGCGTTTTTGCTGCGTTTTTCTAATGAGTTTTTTATGCTTAGTTTCCCTTGTGTTTTACAGTACCAGCAAAGCCTAGTAGATTTCAGAAATCTCATACACACATAGTTTTTTTGTCATCAGTATTTTGTGCTTTGCTTGTTTTTTGGACATAGAGCAGGTCACTTCTTTCAGCGTTTTTTCTGCTTTTTTTTACTTGAATGTGTTGGGTGCAGTGACAAACGGGAGGCAGAACAAGGGTTAACAGTTTCTTTATGTATAGGAACAGTAATGGTACAAGCAGGAGGTAAGGAATGTGATTGGAGGATAAGGGGAAAGTCAACTGTAATAGAACGTAACAGGTTAAAGGCCCCTTCACATTAAGCGACGCTGCAGCGATACCGACAACGATCCGGATCGCTGCAGCGTCGCTGTTTGGTCGCTGGAGAGCTGTCACACAGACCGCTCTCCAGCGACCAACGATGCCGGTAACCAGGGTAAACATCGGGTAACTAAGCGCAGGGCCGCGCTTAGTAACCCGATGTTTACCCTGGTTACCATGCTAAAAGTAAAAAAAAAACAAACAGTACATACTTACCTACAGCCGTCTGTCCTCCAGCGCTGTGCTCTGCTTCTCTGCTCTCCTCCTGTACTGTCTGGGAGCCGGAAAGCAGAGCGGTGACGTCACCGCTCTGCTTTCCGGCTCACAGCCAGTACAGGAGGAGTGCAGAGCGCAGCGCTGGAGCACAGACAGCGGTAGGTAAGTATGTACTGTTTGTTTTTTTTTACTTTTAGCATGGTAACCAGGGTAAACATCGGGTTACTAAGCGCGGCCCTGCGCTTAGTTACCCGATGTTTACCCTGGTTACCAGTGAAGACATCGCTGGATCGGTGTCACACACGCCGATCCAGCGATGTCCACGGGAGATCCAGCGACGAAATAAAGTTCTGGACTTTATTCAGCGACCAACGATCTCCCAGCAGGGGCCTGATCGTTGGTCGCTGTCACACATAACGATTTCATTAACGATATCGTTGCTACGTCACAAATAGCAACGATATCGTTAACGATATCGTTATGTGTGAAGGTACCTTAACTTTTCAGTCTCTGTGTGGTGGAGCAAGGCAGCTGGAAGATCCCACGGTGGCGCCTCAGGCAGTGTGAGGTGTCTCCGATCCGGTCCCGCAGATGAGCACTTTCTTCATGCGATGACGAATCCTCCGGGTTCTTCGGCACGTGATCTTCTGACCCGTGTACACGATGAGGCAGAGGTGATGGTCGGCGGCACAGAAGAAGAAGAAGCAGGAAGTTCAGTGAGCAAGGCCGCAGTAGGAGCAGACAGTCCAGCGGACACAGCCACAGGCACGGGTCGGTCCTCAGCAGGCACCGCAAGGATGGGACTAAGAGATGCCTCCGCGGTGGAGAGTGGCGCGAAGGTCTGTACTTTATCCTGGCCACTACCCGGTGAGGAAGTCTCTCTGTACTGAGGGTAGGATGTGTTGGCAGTCTGGCTAGCTCAGGGTATAGGCACAGCTAGCGGGCATGGGTCCGTGAACAGGGAGTTAACCATCTTACTACTCACAAGCTCGGTCCCTGCCAAATGTCCTTGTCTTCCCGCTCATACTGCTATTTATGTCCAACCCACCCCCATCAGTCACCTTGTACAGCTCCGGTCAGTAATCTCTTTCCCCTGCAACACTGGTGACATCCCCGACGGTTCCGACCCAGATATGCAGGAGAGACCATCTACTTGGTTCTCCTCCCTACAAATGGGTAGTGAAAAAATGCACCAAAAATGCAGGCATCATGTTTTGCTGTGATTTTTGTCCCCAAACCTGATTCTACGGAATAGAACTTTTTTCAACACTAAGCATGCACAAGAGACAAATCTAGCATTTCAAAACTGCGGCAAAGAGGCACAAAAAATGCATCATAAATGCTGCGAAAAGCATATGAAAAAAAAAACAGGGAAAACTCTAAAAAAAGCCTAGTGTGAACTTACCCCGGGGCTTTTTATGCTCTTTTTAATGATTTCACTATTTCTATATCTATTGTTAGTCCAAGCAGTTGAGGTGATAGGTGTCTAAAGAATTGCAATGAGTATTGAGCTGGCTGCTCCTCAAGGATAAAGCAAAGCTACGCAGATAAAGAAATATTGAAATCCAGACACAGCGGGGACGCGTGGGAATGTTGTAGAGCGGTGATATGTTTGTATCATTCCATGTACATATGTGCAGATAACATTAGACTAGGCTCCAGTGTTAGCATGGCTGTTCCCTGGGATTCCCAACAGCATAAAACATATTGGCTGGTTACTAATGGGTTTAAATTATAGCTGCTCCTTATAGCGAAATACATTTAAAAAAAAATGTTGGTGGATGAAGGAGGTGGAAGTTGCCATTCAATGACTACCCAGAAATTAACAATACTGTAACTCAAATACGTTGCTTTATTTTCCCCCCTTACATCAATTGCTTACCATTCACTTCGGCTCTGCGATTCTATGTACAATGTCAGGGGAAGAAAACCATTTCAGATTGGATACTGGCACTTGGGTACACTCCCCTATTACCTCAGTATGCCTATTTAAAGGGAATCTGTCAGGATGGTTTTGTTATTTAATCTCAGAGCAGTATAATGTAGGGCAGGGACTCATTCCAGGGATGTGTCACTTACTAGGCTGTGTGATTTAGTTTCATTATAATCAGTGTTTTATCAGCAGAAGATTATCACAAGAGCACTAGGTCTCATGTGCATGCCAGCTCACTTAATTTGTGTAACTCCACCCCCACCACTGATTGGCAGCTTGCTGACAGTGTACATGGGAAGCTACCAATCAGTGGAGTGGGTGGAGTTATACACAGCTCAGCATTCTGCTACATCTACAACAGTGAAAACAAGGATTCTATCAACACTGAATCAAGCAGCCCATTAAATGTTATATCAACAGAATCAGGGTCTCTGTCCCTACATCATGCTGCTCTCAGATTACATAACAGAAACCTGCTGACAGATTCTGTTAAAAATTATTTGAGTTTTTTTAAGTTGCATATTTGTGTGAATTTCTCTGCTATTGTGCATATCACAGAAACTATTTGTCATTTTCTGAATGAATATCCTGCACAGCTTGCTGTTTAAGCACCTGCTGCCGGACGACAATGATATTCCAGGTATCCATCTGTTCTTTATATTGTACTGATCTTTCCCTGCTCTCATTAATCGTCTGCCATATTTTGGGAGCATTACCTTCATGTCATAACACAATAGGCAAACTAAAGTTCTTCTTTTCTAGACATAATATATTCTATCTGTACTTCACATCATATCTTTGTTTTGCTGAAGAAAAAAATGAAATAAATATGTACTGAATAAATGGTTGTCTATAGTGACATTTTAAAATGTCATTCTTTCCCTTTAATGAAAAATATAGACATTGGAAATTTAGATGCCATAAAGAAATTGCATGAGGAAATTACATTCAATTTTGATGAATCGCCTCGATGGTCATTACCTTGATGGTTCGCGTTGAATGTGCATAAGCTGACAAGCATTAAAAGCCCCGTTTAGATGGGCTAATAATCCCAGATCAAGCATTCATAGGAACATGCGTTTCCAAATATTTCCAACTATCAGGCAAAGGGCTCGTTCACACCACTGAATTTTTGGTCTAAGTACTTTCCGTGAAACAAACGGACAACACTCGGATCAATGTTATTTATAGGGAGAGTGAAGATGAGCGATTTTTTCAATGACCAAATCTGCGTTTGAACAAATGGCAGCATGCACTGGTTTCTTCCAAATAATCCAATGCGATTTACCTGTTCAAGTCTATGGGTGAACAAAAAATAATCAGATACCATATGAAGCCACAGTATAGCATGCGTTTATTACAGAAACATTCCAATTCTTGAACACAAGAAACTGTAAATGGTCCCGTAAATGATTAAATGAGAAAAAAATTGTCCCACTTTTCATGATGATTTTTATGTGCTCGTATAACTCTATTGTTTCTAATAGACTGGCAATCACATGACGGACAAGCATTTTATCAGCAACACATCGTCTTGTGTAAGCAGGTGGTGTGCTGTCGATAACATGATATCCTATGTGTCTGTATGAAAAACTTTACGCCCTGTGGTAGATCGCTCAGCGGCACACGGAGGTAGATACGGGAACAATGCGACTTTAGGAATGCACTTGGTTTATTAGATACGACATAAACCAAGATGAAGCAAAAAAAAATAAACATGGTCCTCTGGGCAAAACAAAAATGGTCGCAATAGGTACAGTCCTTGCATTAGCGAGGATCAGCCTGCTAAGGGTTAGCAGGGTTAGCCCTTACGGTTCAGGCATAAACAAAAACACAAACCACTTCTCTGGAGTGTTCCTCTGCAGACACTGAACACTGCTGCCTTTGGAGGCCAGCTACTTAAGCTCGAGAACACACCCTGGGGTGGAGATAAGGTGGACATCCTCCCACCCACTTTATGGATATCCACATAAAAGCCAGCCCATTATGTAAATTAGATTAACCACTCATCGCACTTAGTGTGCTGGAGGAAAAACTCTGGGTTTTATATCACTGACGCCATTAAGCGTAGTGAAACATATCTCTCCTCCAACAGGTTACCAGCGACTTTGTCACAACCTGTATAAGAAAGTTTTGTATCTCTTAAATTCACCTTTTAATAAGCATTTAACAGCCAGAATCTTGGTGCGTGTAATACAAAATGATGTCCTGATTCATCACCACCACAAATGTTGCATCTGATGCCAGAAATGAATACTGGGATCAGTTTTGCCATCAGTTTCTCTTTGAATTTCTTGTACTACATCAGAAGGGAAAAATACTGGATGGCCATTCATATGTGAATGCACACTAATATGTCACAGCCCTTGATAACAATGACATCTACAGTTTCAAATTAACAGTGACATCCTGAGTTTTCCACATCAGTGATGGTTACAGCCCCATATAACAGTGATGGCCAAAGGTCTCCATAACAGTGACCGCGATAACTATTATGTCATGAAAGCCTTAAACGGCAACATTTACGTACAACCCCAGTGGCAACAGTGATAACTAGGCAACCAGGCAGTCAGCATTGTTTGGTGATCCTCATAAGTGAGGAGCTGAAGAGCCCTGATATAAGGGTTTGGTTTGCTTTGGTTCCATTGACATGTAGTTGGATTAATGCCAGTTTCTAAAAATGGTAAAATAAAAAAACCTGAGCCGGAATATAAGCATAAAATCAAACTGAGCATATACCCTAAAGCAAGTACATGTAAATAACATAGGGTACTTTGTTAATGCTATTTCGATAAAAAAAAGCATAAAACAAATCCTCCCACAACAAGGTGTACCCACTTGGACAGTCCTAACCTGTCTAGTATTAAAAAAGTATCATGTGTCATACGACTTCAGTGTGAATAAAGGTAGAGCAGCTGGGTCCTCAACCTAGACACACATCCATGGGAAGCTAAACAGATGAAATACTTAGTTTAGAAATGGGGGGACTATGCTCCCTGTTTGTACAAAGTAACATAGTAACATACATAGTAACATAGTTAGTAAGGCCGAAAAAAGACATTTGTCCATACCAGTTCAGCCTATATTCCATCATAATAAATCCACAGATCTACGTCCTTCTACAGAATCTAATAATTGTATGATATAATATTGTTCTGCTCCAGGAAGACATCCAGGCCTCTCTTGAACCCCTCGACTGAGTTCGCCATCACCACCTCCTCAGGCAAGCAATTCCAGATTCTCACTGCCCTAACAGTAAAGAATCCTCTTCTATGTTGGTGGAAAAACCTTCTCTCCTCCAGACGCAAAGAATGCCCCCTTGTGCCTGTCACCTTCCTTGGTGGTCCCCCCCCACCCTATCATACTTACCGATCCAGCCGTGGTCCCGTCCGTCTTCTCCCGGGCGCCGCCATCTTCCAAAATGGCGGGCGCATGCGTAGTGCGCCCGCCGAATCTGCCGGCCGGCAGATTCGTTCCAAAGTGCATTTTGATCACTGAGATATAATCTATCTCAGTGATCAAAATAAAAAAAATAATAAATGACCCCCCCCCCCTTTGTCACCCCCATAGGTAGGGACAATAAAAAAATAAAGAAATTTTTTTTTTCCACTAATGTTAGAATAGGGTTAGGGTTAGGGGTAGGGTTAGGGTTAAGGTTAGGGCTAGGGGTAGGGGTAGGGTTAGGGTTAGGGGTAGGGTTAGGGGTAGGGTTAGGGTTAGGGGTAGGGTTAGGGCTAGGGTTAGGGCTAGGGTTAGGGCTAGGGTTAGGGTTAGGAATGTGCACACGTATTCTGGTCCTCTGCGGATTTTTCCGCTGCGGATTTGATAAATCCGCAGTGCTAAACCGCTGCGGATTTATGGCGGATTTACCGCGTTTTTTTCTGCGCATTTCACTGCGGTTTTACAATTGCGATTTTCTATTGGAGCAGTTGTAAAACCGCTGCGGAATCCGCACAAAGAAGTGACATGCTGCGGAATGTAAACCGCTGCGTTTCCGTGCAGTTTTTCCGCAGCATGTGTACAGCGATTTTTGTTTCCCATAGGTTTACATTGAACTGTACACTCATGGGAAACTGCTGCGGGTCCGCAGCGTGTGCACATACCTTTAGAATTAGGCTATGTGCACACGGTGCGGATTTGGCTGCGGATCCGCAGCAGTGTTCCATCAGGTTTACAGTACCATGTAAACATATGAAAAACCAAATCCGCTGTGCCCATGGTGCGGAAAATACCGCGCGGGAACGCTGCGTTGTATTTTCCGCAGCATGTCAATTCTTTGTGCGGATTCCGCAGCGTTTTACACCTGTTCCTCAATAGGAATCCGCAGGTGAAATCCGCACAAAAAACACTGGAAATCCACGGAAAATCCACAGGTAAAACACAGTGCCTTTTACCCGCAGATTTTTCAAAAATGGTGCGGAAATATCTCACACGAATCCGCAACGTGGGCACATAGCCTTAGGGTTAGGGTTGGAATTAGGGTTGTGGTTAGGGTTAAGGGTGTGTTGGGGTTAGTGTTGTGGTTAGGGGTGTGTTGGGGTTAGGGTTGTGATTAGGATTATGGCTACAGTTGGGATTAGAGTTAGGGGTGTGTTGGGGTTAGTGTTGGAGTTAGAATTGAGGGGTTTCCACTGTTTAGGCACATCAGGGGGTCTCCAAACGCAACATGGCGCCACCATTGATTCCAGCCAATCTCGTATTCAAAAAGTCAAATGGTGCTCCCTCACTTCCGAGCCCTGACGTGTGCCCAAACAGTGGTTTACCCCCACATATGGGGTACCAGCATACTCAGGACAAACTGCGCAACAATTACTGGGGTCCAATTTCTCCTGTTACCCTTGTGAATCTAAAAAAATGCTTGCTAAAACATAATTTTTGAGGAAAGAAAAATGATTTTTTATTTTCACGGCTCTGCGTTGTAAACGTCTGTGAAGCACTTGGGGGTTCAAAGTGCTCACCACATATCTAGATAAGTTCCTTGGGGGGTCTAGTTTCTAAAATGGGGTCACTTGTGGGGGGTCTCTACTGTTTAGGCACACCAGGGGCTCTGCAAACGCAACGTGACACCCGCAGACCATTCCATCAAAGTCTGCATTTCAAAAGTCACTACTTCCCTTCTGAGCCCCGACGTGTGCCCAAACAGTGGTTTACCCCCACATATGGGGTATCAGCGTACTCAGGAGAAACTGGACAACAACTTTTGGGGTCCAATTTCTCCTGTAACCCTTGGGAAAATAAAAAATTCTGGGCTAAATAATTATTTTTGAGGAAAGAAAACGTATTTATTATTTTCACGGCTCTGCATTATAAACTTATATGAAGCACTTGGGGGTTCAAAGTGCTCACCACACATCTAGATAAGTTCCTTTCAGGGTCTAGTTTCCAAAATGGGGTCACTTGTGGGGGGTTTCTACTGTTTAGGCACATCAGGGGCTCTGCAAACGCAACGTGACGCCCGCAGAGCATTCCATCAAAGTCTGCATTTCAAAACGTCACTACTTCAATTCCAAGCCCCGGCATGTGCCCAAACAGTAGTTTACCCCCACATATGGGGTATCACCGTACTCAGGAGAAACTGGACAACAAATATTGGGGTCAAATTTCTCCTGTTACCCTTGGGAAAATTAAAAAATTCTGGGCTAAATAATTATTTTTGAGGAAAGAAAACGTATTTATTATTTTCACGGCTCTGCATTATAAACTTCTATGAAGCACTTGGGGGTTCAAAGTGCTCACCACACATCTAGATAAGTTCCTTTGGGGGTCTAGTTTCCAAAATGGGGTCACTTGTGGGGGGTTTCTACTGTTAAGCCACATCAGGGGCTCTGCAAACGCAACGTGACGCCCACAGAGCATTCCATCAAAGTCTGCATTTCAAAACGTCACTACTTCACTTCCGAGCCCCGGCATGTGCCCAAACAGTGATTTACCCCCACATATGGGGTATCAGCGTACTCAGGAGAAACTGGACAACAACTTTTGGGGTCAAATTTCTCCTGTTACCCTTGGGAAAATAAAAAATTGCAGGCTAAAAGATCATTTTTGAGAAAATAATTTTTTATTTTATTTTCATGGCTCTGCGTTATAAACTTCTGTGAAGCACTTGGGGGTTCAAAGTCCTCACCACACATCTAGATTAGTTCCTTTGGGGGTCTAGTTTCCAAAATGGTGTCATTTCTGGGGGATCTCCAATGTTTAAGCACACAGGGGCTCTCCAAACGTGACATGGTGTCCGCTAATGATTGGAGCTAATTTTCCATTTAAAAAGCCAAATGGCGTGCCATCCCTTCCGAGCCCTGCCGTGCGCCCAAACAGTGGTTTACCCCCACATATGGGGTATCAGCGTACTCAGGACAAACTGGACAACAATATTTGGGGTCCAATTTCTCCCATTATCCTTGGCAAAATAGGAAATTCCAGGCTAAAAAATCATTTTTGAGGAAAGAAAAATTATTTTTTATTTTCATGGCTCTGCGTTATAAACTTCTGTGAAGCACCTGGGGGTTTAAAGTGCTCAATATGCATCTAGATAAGTTCCTTGGGGGGTCTAGTTTCCAAAATGGGGTCACTTGTGGGGGAGCTCCAATGTTTAGGCACACAGGGGGCTCTCCAAACGCGACATGGTGTCCGCTAACAATTGGAGCTAATTTTCCATTCAAAAAGTCAAATGGCGCGCCTTCCCTTCCGAGCCCTGCCGTGTGCCCAAACAGTGGTTTACCCCCACATATGAGGTATCGGCGTACTCGGGAGAAATTGCCCAACAAATTTTATGATCCATTTTATCCTACTGCCCATGTGAAAATGAAAAAATTGAGGCGAAAATAATTTTTTTGTGAAAAAAAAGTACTTTTTCATTTTTACAGATCAATTTGTGAAGCACCTGAGGGTTTAAAGTGCTCACTAGGCATCTAAATAAGTTCCTTGGGGGGTCTAGTTTCCAAAATGGGGTCACTTGTGGGGGAGCGCCAATGTTTAGGCACACAGGAGCTATCCAAACGCGACATGGTGTCCGCTAACGATGGAAATAATTTTTCATTCAAAAAGTCAAATGGCGCTCCTTCCCTTCCGAGCCTTACCATGTGCCCAAACAGTGGTTTACCCCCACATGTGAGGTATTGGTGTACTCAGGAGAAATTGCCCAACACATTTTAGGATCCATTTTATCCTGTTGCCCATGTGAAAATGAAAAAATTGAGGCTAAAAGAATTTTTTTGTGAAAAAAAAGTACTTTTTCATTTTTACGGATCAATTTGTGAAGCACCTGGGGGTTCAAAGTGCTCACTATGCATCTAGATAAGTTCCTTGGGGCGTCTAGTTTCCAAAATGGGGTCACTTGTGGGGGAGCTCCAATTTTTAGGCACACGGGGGCTCTCCAAACGTGACATGGTGTCCGCTAAAGAGTGGAGCCAATTTTTGATTCAAAAAGTCAAATGGCGCTCCTTCCCTTCCAAGCCCTGCCGTGCGCCCAAACAGTGGTTTACCCCCACATATGAGGTATCAGCGTACTCAGGACAAATTGGACAACAACTTTCGTGGTTCAGTTTCTCCTTTTACCATTGGGAAAATAAAAAAATTGTTGCTAAAAGATAATTTTTGTGACTAAAAAGTTAAATGTTCATTTTTTCCTTCCATGTTGCTTCTGCTGCTGTGAAGCACCTGAAGGGTTAATAAACTTCTTGAATGTGGTTTTGAGTACCTTGAGGGGTGCAGTTTTTAGAATGGTGTCACTTTTGGGTATTTTCAGCCATATAGACCCCTCAAACTGACTTCAAATGTGAGGTGGTCCCTAAAAAAAATGGTTTTGTAAATTTCGTTGTAAAAATGACAAATCGCTGGTCAAATTTTAACCCTTATAACTTCCTAACAAAAAAAAATTTTGTTTCCAAAATTGTGCTGATGTAAAGTAAACATGTGGGAAATGTTATTTATTAACTATTTTGTGTCACATATCTCTCTGGTTTAACAGAATAAAAATTCAAAATGTGAAAATTGCGCAATTTTCAAAATTTTCGCCAAATTTCCGTGTTTATCACAAATAAATGCAGAATTTATTGACCTAAATTTACCACTAACATGAAGCCCAATATGTCACGAAAAAACAATCTCAGAACCGCTAGGATCCGTTGAAGCGTTCCTGAGTTATTACCTCATAAAGGGACACTGGTCAGAATTGCAAAAAACGGCAAGGTCTTTAAGGTCAAAATAGGCTGGGTCTTGAAGGGGTTAAGGGGCCTACATTTTCAGTTTTTATTCTTTTACTATTGATATAGTTGAAGAACAGTTTGGGATTAGTTTTACTCTCCTTAGCAATGTGCTTCTCTGTTTCCTTTTTGGCAGCTTTAATTAGTTTTTTAGATAAAGTATTTTTCTCCCTATAGTTTTTTAGAGCGTCAATGGTGCCATCCTGCTTTAGTAGTGCAAATGCTTTCTTTTTACTGTTAATTGCCTGTCTTACTTCTTTGTTTAGCCACATTGGGTTTTTCCTATTTCTAGTCCTTTTATTCCCACAAGGTATAAACCGCTTACACTGCCTATTTAGGATGTTCTTAAACATTTCCCATTTATTATCTGTATTCTCATTTCTGAGGATATTGTCCCAGTCTACCAGATTAAGGGCATCTCTAAGCTGGTCAAACTTTGCCTTCCTAAAGTTCAATGTTTTTGTGACTCCCTGACAAGTCCCCCTAGTGAAAGACAGGTGAAACTGTACAATATTGTGGTCGCTATTTCCTAGATGCCCGACCACCTGCAGATTTGTTATTCTGTCAGGTCTATTAGATAGTATTAGGTCTAAAAGTGCTGCTCCTCTGGTGGGATTCTGCACCAATTGTGAAAGATAAAGTACAAGAGATTACAGCAAAATGAAAAATATAAACTGAACAGTAAGCTGCTTTATTTACATGCACCAATACTATTTACTTACTGTAGAGTATGTGATTATTTTGTTTTTTATTTTATTTTTTTAAGAAGTGACCTCGGTTCTGTATTTTTTTTTGCAAGTATTAGTGATGAGCGAACATACTCGTTACTCGAGATTTCTCAAGCACGCTCGGGGGTCCTCCGAGTATTTTTTAGTGCTTGGAGATTTAGTTTTCCTCACCTCAGCTGGATGATTTACATCTGTTAGCCAGCTTGATAACATGTGGGGATTCCCTAGCAACCAGGCAACCCCCACATGTAATTATGCTGGCTAACAGATTTAAATCATTCAGCTGAGGTGAGGAAAACTAAATCCCCGAGAACTAAAAAATACTCGGAGGACCCCCAAGCGTGCTCGAGAAATCTCGAGTAACGAGTATATTCTCTCATCACTAATAAGTATCCATCAAGATATTTTGGCTATCAGGTGACTTTAGTATATCCATGGATGCTTCTGCAAATTGCTACTTTCCTACCTCAAGTGGAAATAAAGCATGCTTGCCAGTTTTATAGACAATTTTTAGATGTGATCCTATCCCTTACGCACTTGAAGGGAATATTTTGGATTAACCCTCCTAAGCCATCTATATGGATGTGTAGGTCATGGTCAGCTGAATAAATTGATACCTGACATGATAGCTGGGAATCTGTCAGTACGATCAAATAATCTGTCTATATGGGCATTGAGGTCATAGGAAGCTGAATATAGTGATATCTTGATATCTGTGATCCAATGTCTTATTCCAGAGAAATCCATGTTTTTGTTATATGTAAATGAGCTGCTCAGGACTATGGGCCGGACACTGATCTGCATGAGAATCTTCTCCAGAGATTATTTTTAAGAAAAAAAGGCGTTACCAGTGTGAGACATGTAACTAACACAGGACAGTACGACTGAACTTTGTCTTCTTACTAACACATTATCTGCAGCTCTCACAGCTCTGCTGTATTGTAACTCCCTGTCTGTGTGATGGAAGCTGAGAGGAACCTGCAGATGTGTCAGGTATAATCACACACAGCTCTGCAGTGAGATCACGAGAGCAAAGAGCGGCCATTACACATCACACTGGTAATACTGGTAACCATTACATATCTCACTGGTAATGCCTCCATTCATGGAAAATAAGCCCTGGAGGCAGATTCTCAGTGAGATCTATGTTCAGACCACAGTCCTCAGCAGCTCATTTTCATATAAGAAAAGCATGGATTTCCCTGAAATAAAACATCAAATCGCAGATATCAAGGAGTCATTATATTCAGCTTCCTATGGAGTGCGTGCCATATAGACGGTTTAGGAGGGTTGATCCTACTGAAGGATCCCCCCCCATGTTCCAGCTGTTCCAGCACCTGCACACTATTACTTGCTGTAGATATTGGGGCACGAAACACCCTCAGAAATTAGATTTTGGAAGGTATCGGTAAGGCCCTGATCATTCTGGGAGAGTTGGCAAGTAAATTATACAGTAAAATAAGAAGTAGTAATCCATTACTTTTGCAGCAGCTAGAAAAATTATCTTTAGGGTCAAAAAAGTTTTTGGCTTTTTTTTAAAGAAGAAACAGTATTTGATATTGGGAAAATCAATTGTTATTTTCAAAAAATGCAAAGGGAGATTATTTGTATTTATACATTTTCAAGTATTTTCAGCTTGGTCATGGTCTGTAAAGATTTAGACAGCCGCAGCAGCTCCGTACTAATAAGCTACATCTGGAGCAGCAGTTGTCCAATAACACCATGGATATTTCTTCTGTACTCAGTGATATGAAATCTCCCAGGTTGCAGACATCAGCATTCATTTCAGGGATTCAGTAGCACTCTCATTTAACCTAACAGTGGGGGTGCCCATTGCACAACTGGTGTACACTGATGTAGACCTTGGCATGAAGGAACTGTTAGCAGGCATCACAGCAAAGTGTGGCAACATCCTACATCTGATAAAAAGTCAATCTGCCATCAAAGAATCTCTGTCTGCAGTTTACAGCGATCTCCTTGCTGGGCGATTGCCATACCATAGTGAAACAGAATACGTAGAGGATACCATTTGACCATCTGTGACCTTGTAGGCATGAGGTTGGAAAGACATGTAATTTACATTTATAGTTTGGAGAAGTCAGAGACATGCACACCGCACAGGAGAAGGACGCGTGTACGGAGAGCCCGGGCAACGCATTATGGATTATTCTGGCTATGACTCGGACGTTTCGTTTACACGGCGATGCTCCATAGGATGGAGTGATGATGATGACGACTGCGATGAAGACCAAGGCACATTCACCCAGTTAGTGGCCAAAGTTTATTTGATCAATTATCATATGATTAATTATTGTGCCAACTACTAACGATCGTCTGGTTCTCACGCAGTCTTGTGTTTTATTATTCAGTCTTCCCTCTTAAAGGAAAACTCCTATAAGACAGAGACATGGTTGGGAGTTGACTGTGAACGCTAAAGTTTTTTTTAACCCTTTGTTAGTTTTATTGATCAGATACCGTAGTTTAACGGTTGTTAGAATTTTTTTGGTTCGTAGCTTGTGCTTCTTGTTATGTGTTTTTTCTCTATTTGGGAAACGTTTATAGAAATATAGACACGTTCTTTCTTCTTGGCGTAAAATAACCAAAGATGACGCTCAGAGCTCCGAAAAAACAAACAAAACAGAGTTTCATGATACTCTGCTGGGAGATGTCTGTGTTATATGTGTCTGTGAAGGTCTATATCGCTGTAAAGTGAGTTGTGGACTGGCAGAACTTTAACATAAATGAATTTGAATTTGTATGGTGAGAAAATCATGGAAAGGTAATGGTGGATAATTGTTTATTATTAATGGGGAAGTCCACTACTGGGATAATGCCCGTGAAAATATAAACACACTCCCTCACGTGTCGGGGCCATTAAAGCGGTGTTGGCACTTGCATTCCTATGGGTGAGGTTGTCAATCAGTGCTGGCATCACCTTCCCTGTAGAGCCACAGCTCTCGCTTCCTCTTGTTTATGTATACGTCCAAGGGTGGGGACAGTGACGCCACGTTGATTGGGCGTGGGGCTAACAACCGCATGTGAGCTCCAGGAACACGAGTGCCAACACAACTGGAATGGCGCCGACACAGAAGGTGACTATAAGTGATTTTATTTTCACGGGGCAAACATTCTGATCGGGAAGAGGTTGTCCTAATAGTGGACAACCCTTTTAAGTAACAATCTTCTAAAAATATACATTTTTTCACTTGGAATATTACTATTGTTGGATATGTTGAGAGGCAATAAAATCAGACAGCTGGAGATCTGTTGCAATATATGAGTATAGTTAGAAGTGATCAGTCTCCTTACGGCAGATTTGAGCTGTAGTTGTCTTTGGCTCACACAGGATTGTCTGATCGATAGCACTGGAAACATCCAAGCAGCGAGTGAGCAGGACAAGGAAAAACATGAAAAGATTGATTGTATGGATTTAGCGACCTTAAGAAGACATCTTGAAATTGATGAGGAAGAATATAGAAGTCATTTATGAATCTGGTTTCTGTCAGTGTTGATTACGAGCAGCACTGTTAATATGTGGCTCAGTATGAAGGCTCATGCACACGACCATACTGTATATATTTATTTTCAGTTTTGAGTTAATGATATGCTCGTGCTTTGGGGTGGCCTGTGGGGGTCTGCATGTGGTGCTCTGCTTAAGTATTACCGTAATGTGTATGGCTTCTGAACGGTTACTGATCCCTCACTGACCTTCCCCCTAGTTTACATAATGAATATTATATAAATCTTGGAAAAAAAACCTTCTGCAGGCAGGTGCCAGCGGTGGCGCCTGTGCTGCAGCATGTTCGCATGTGTAATGAACTACTTTATATACACATTTGTTTGATGCAATCCTGAAGTTCCTAAAAAAAAAATACGTTTGAAAATGGCGCCGTTGGTTCCTGAGCAGTAGCAGCTAATGGTGATCCGATAGCTGCTATTGCAGAGGCGCCGCCAGCGCCATCATACCAGAGGAAAAAAAATGTCCTCATCCAAGATGGTGCCTGCGCAGTAGCAGCTATCAGATCACCGATAGCTGCTGCTGTGCAGGCACCGGCATCGCCATTTTCAAACTGATTTTTTTTTTTTTAGGAACTTTAGGATTACATGAAACAAATCTGTATATAATTCATTACATTTGCAATCATGCTGCAGAAGGTTTTTTTTTCCAAAATATATGTAATACTCATTAAAGGGAATCTGTCACCCCAAAATTCGCCTATAAGCTAAGGCCATTCTGTAATGCTGTAGGTAAGCCCCCGATGTTACCTGAAAGATAAGAAATACAAATTAGATTATACTCACCCTCACCCAGGGGTGATTCCGGTGCGGTCCGGTCCGATAGGCATTGCGGTCTGGGTCCGGCGCCTCCCATCTTCAAACGAGGACGTCCTCTTCTTTGCTTCCTGCCGTGGCTCCTGCGCAGGCATAATTCTCCTGTTGAGGGCAGCGTAAAGTACTGCAGTGCACAGGTGCCGGGCCTCTCTGATCTTTCCCAGTGCCTACGCACTGCAGTACTTTGCTCAACAGGCCAGACAAAGTACGCCTGCGCAGGAGCCAGAAGCAAAGAAGAGGACGTCATCGTATGAAGATGGGAGGCGCTGGACCGCGACGCCCATTGGACCGGATCGCATCAGGACCGCCCCTGGGTGAGTATAATATAACTAGTTTTTCTTATCTTTCAGGTGACATCGGGGGCTTATCTACAGCATTACAGAATGCTGTAAATAAGCCCCTGATGCCGATGGCCTTAGCTTATAGGTGAATTTTGAGGTGACAGATTCCCTTAAAGTAAACTAGGGGGCAAGTCAGAGAGGGATCACATGAAGGCCCCACACAGACCACCCCGAAGCACGAGCATATCATTAACTCAAAACTGAAAATAAAGATTAAACAACAACCACAAGACAAATTTCATCATTCAAGGTATAATTTTAATCAGTATAACGGAAACAACCGGTCACTGCCTGCAGGTTACTGTGTTAATCCTGCTGACATTTTCTCTTTAAATAGTAAGTGTCCCCCACCTACTGGCTGGGGATACTTTAGGACAGCGCATGCAGCCCCTTTAAGAGGGAATGAGCACATGCGCTCTAAAACTCTCTGCTGGGGAAGAGGGGTAGTGTGCAGGGATGCTGGCACTAAAAGCATAGAGGTCAAATTCTGCAAAGTGGGAAGCCAAAATTGCATCAAACTTGTTAATTGCTTGTACCTTTTAAATGGTCACTGTACTACAGACAGCTTAGTCTTATTTGAGGATGAAAATCTACAAATCATTTAAAAAAAAAAATTATGTTGCCTTAGACCCAAGTAATCACTTCAGATTACTAGCCTCTAGGTGTATCTCTTCTGTTTAATTTGATTTCACCTGCCCGTTGTAAAGTCTAATCAGTCTCTAGCCGCTGAGACGCCAGAGGTGGACATTAAGTTCAGGAGAAGAAAAGCCAGTGGACATTGACAAAAGGAATGCATGCTGAAAAGTGAGAGAAAGGCATTCTTAAACCTATAGTGCATGCAATATGCTGAAGGGAAGCTCCCTACTGATAAAGACTGGATTCAAATTGTAAAGCGTGAGAATCTGGACAATTTTCATACATAATAAATTGGTATTAGCCCCAATTCAGTTTTACGTTATTGTGGAGGATAAGGGCCGCTAGAATAGGATTTTACAAAGGTTTTATGTGAAAGGACAGGTATGTTTTAATAAACTTGGTACATCTTACTCTACCACACATCCATTTTAAACTGGTGCATAAAACTCCAGTCTAAGTAAATCTCCCCCATTGTGTTTTTGCGCAACTGAAGGAATTTTCTTGGATTTTTTTCCCATTTAGTCAATAACATCAGAATTACAGGGAGAATTTATGATGACAAAGGATAAGTACATTTCAGTAGTGAGTATGCTGAGATGAATAAAAGGATGATTCAAAGTTTGAAGGCCAATATTTATTATTCTCCACTCTCAGCATAAATTTGTGGCATTCCTGATTCTAATGGAAATTTTTTCTGTTCTTTATGATGATGGCAGAAGCTTTTTTACAGCAGAACCCAGGATTTATATTCCTTTAGTATATGTGCCATTGTATCAATCTTGTGGTGACATGACTAATCTGACGGGTGAAGGTTTGGATAAAATAGAAGTTAATGTGATGCTTGGTTCTAGTGCCACATGCATCAGGACAGCAGGCAACAATGGAATGGGAACAAGCATTACGTACTTGTTTTCATTGCAAGCAATCCTTTCGGAGTCGTCCTGTGCAAACATGTCGCAGATGTCATTTGTCCAGTGTCACTGTTGCACGATGCTGTAATCATATGGGGTTGTGATTTATTAACTGGCAATAATACTATTCGTCCTTCAATGAGAGCTCTAAAGGCTTTGGTGACGGTCCTTAGTTTGCCTTATTTTGGACAGAAGGATAGATTAAGTACGATAATAAGCAAATCTAAGTGCAGTCTCTTTTGAATTCTATGGTGTTTTGTAGCAGGTCTTAAAAAATCTGGTCTATAGAAGGTATTAAAATTATTTAAATACACGTTCAGATGATCAACAAAATACATGGCAAATTACACTGTATCAACAGTTATTACAGTGATGGGCGAACACGAACAGTAAAGTTTGTGGCCCGTACCGAACACCTACTCTTCAGGCATAGACCCCGAAAATGGACTTCTCCGACATGCATGAAAGCGTGAGAAACAACAGCAGCTGTGACAGAGGCGTCAGCTGATGAGAGTAAGCTTGTTACCGCTGGTCATAGCTGCTGGCTCATGCGGTCATCTGATGGCATGGGTACCGCAGATTCCTGACCGGCGGTAATCATCTTGCTGCCGATCACAGACAGTGTTTTTCGCGCTGTCATGCAGATGACAGCGTGGCAAACAACGGATGTCCGGGCCCTCCTTTCATCTGAATTTGGGTTCGGGTTTGTGTATTGTTCTGGTACTTGAACCAAACTTTTTTTAAGCGTTCGGCCAAACCCACCGGTCCCGAATATCCAGGGGTTAGCCCATCACTAGTTATTAATAAAAAATAAATCAATTTGCGGAAGCAGTGTGCGAAAAATTAAATACGACTTTTTTGCTTCAATAGGAATTAAGAGTAAAATTCCATAGGAATTAAGAGCAGGCAGGTGCTGTTAATCAAAAGCCCTTGATAAATTTTTCATCGGCAAATGTAACCACCTTTATTGTAAAAGCAGAAGTTTTGGCAATTTACTGGTCTGGAGCTTTCAAGCATGTGTCAATATCATGCCAATGATCATAGAGAAGTCCAACATTCTAACGTGAGAAAGATTGTTCACAAATAGATAACATTTAGACAGTTGACATTCTTTCTAGGAGTGGACATCCCGGTAAATGTATCCCAAGGTCAATCAAGCAATGTTCAGAGATTTTGTAAAAAAAAAAGAGCAACAGCTCAGACTCTAAAGGCCTCTGTCCTCAGTTAGTACATGAAATGCTAAAGTTCATGACATTACTATTAGACAAAGGCTGGACAAGAGTGGCTCGTTTGGAAGGGTTTCAAGGAGAAAGCCTTTTCTTTTTAAAAAGAACAGGGCAGCAAGACCTCTGGTTGGACAAATGAGACAAAAGTGGAGATGTTTGACCAAAATGATCTACATCATGTTTGGAAAGAAAACCAGCATATCCATCCAAATTCCAACTAGATGTGTCCAGCCTCCATTAATTTACTTGTATTGAGAGAGGGCATGCTTGTGTAGTCGGCATGTGACTGCATTACTCGATCCCATCACCTGAGAATCTTTACAGCATGTTCACTGTGCCACATGAGGATTCACAAGTCTGCTGTGAAATAGATTGACTGCAGACTTGAACCCCAAACCCTAGACAACCCCTTTAAGGAATAAGACTACTCACATCTATTTAATGGACAAGTTTTCATTCTTCATTAAATAAGTCAAAGAACGATAACAGCGAGCAAAACCTGGTATGTTGAGTCTTACATGACTTCCCCACTTCCCCATGTGTGTTACCCATGAATCAGCTGGTCTGCTTTATAGGCATCAGTAACTATTGATTTATCAAACATTTACAAATATTTGCATATAGTTAAAAAAATATATAATAAATATTGTTAGATCTCCTGTAAAATAAAGAGTGATCATAGAAATACATTAAAATTGCAGCTTTTCAATTCATTCTTTCAATTGTAAAGTTTCAAGTAGAACAATCCAACAAACTTGACATTGCTGCAAATTTGTTCTTATTGGCTGTTCTATCGAGAATCTTCAGAATCAAATCAATTTAGATGCATATGCTTGCATTATATATCAGCATTGTAATTCAATTATCACACAAAATGTGAACTTTTTTGACATGTGATCCTAAAAATTGCACATATTTTTTGAAGTGCCTATATGGACCTCCAGGATTGTAAAAATAAAATTGAACAAACATAAAGATACTCCAATGATGTGATTACTTGTGTGACTCATCCACAAAACATTGGGGTGAACCTTTAGGTAGACATTTTCATGTCAACATAATGTTAATAAACTTTGTTGGCAGGTGGGAGAAAAAATTGGCATAATTTGGGATGAAGTAGGCCAATAAGGAAAAATTGCCGCAACGTCAGATTTATTGGATAGATTAGCTTGAAAGGGTTAAATGAAAGATTCAATTTTAAAATATTTCTGTGATCACCCTTTATTTTGCTTGAAATCTAATGATATGTATAATATTCATACTATTTTTCTTAGATTTTATTTGAACATTGCGTCCTATGAAATTGTATAAGACTTGGCATACCTGAAGTTTTTTTCTGTTTCCAGTTTTTGGCTTATCTAATAAAGAATGAGGACTTTGGTGACCACTAAGAGATGTGAGTAGTCTAAGGCTGCTTTCACACATCAGTTTTATGCCGTCAGGCACAATCCGTCGAATGTTAAAAAAACGGATCCGTCGCAGATTGTGAAAAACTGAGGCGACTAATCCGTTTTTTCGACGGATACGACTAGCTGATCCAGCTAATTGGATCCAAAAAAAATCGGAGCATGCTCATTTGACGGATCCAGCGCCATAGGGTTCCATTGTAGCAAACAAGAGACGACAACGGATCCGTCGCTGTCCGTTTTTTCGACGGACACAAAAAACATTACTATGTCCGTTTTTTCTGGCCATAGGAAAACCAATTTTCAACGGATTTGTCAAAAAACGGATGAAACGTGAGATCATCCGTCGCAAGTCCTTCACTAATACAAGTCTATGAGAAAAAAACAGATCTGTCGGCAACTTTTGCAGGATCCGTTTTTTTTTAGAATTCGCCAGATTGTGACTGACGGCAAAAAACTGATGTGTGAAAGGGGCCTTATTCCGTAGACCCCTGCGGAGCATTGCCTTTTCACTTAGTATTTGTAACAAACTAATAGTATTACGGTATGTTCACTTGTGGCGTTTTAGCAGCTTTTTTCTCTGCAGCCAAAAGCCTGTTGTCTTGGCGGTAAAAATGATGGGTATAAATTTTTTACCACATTTTTCAGACGTATTACATGTATGATTTGTCTGCAATAAATGTTGATAAATTTAGTTTTATTTACCACAAAAATTCAGCAAAAACCCTACGGGAACTCGACATGAATGTTATGATACGTTTTTGCACTTTCTCATTATTTTCTTTGAAAAAATGCTTCAAAGATGTTGGAAAACTCGAAGTTCTGCAGATTTTCAAATAAAATACAGTGCTCTAATTGAGTTAAGAAAAAAAAGCTTAGCTTTTGCTGGTAGCGTAAGGTAGCGTAAAATGCTGCCTTTAGTTAGCATAAAAATGCTGCAAAAATGCCATGTGAGCCATATATACATATTTTTAGAGGCTTTTTATTTATGTAAATTGTTTCTTTCAATTAAAATTTGGCAAAGCCAGCAAATTTTAATTTCAAAAGTTCTGCTCATTGCTAATACCATAATTCCTTAATACGTCTTTATTCGGGACAGAGATCCAGATAACCTCCCTTCATACACCCATAGAGATAAATAATAAAAACTTTCTCTGGCTCCAGTTACTACTAGAGGAGCGAAGTACAAATGGATTTATATTAACAGATAATAATTATTACTTAGTAGGAGGCGAACAATCTGTGGGCAGAAAGTTCCCTCTAGTGTTGACTGTAAGGAAACACGAACGCTTTACACCGACAGAAGGTCCGGTATGAAAAGGAGCCATGGCAAAAACAACAAAACTTACATTGTGTCATACTTTTTTTGTAACCTTTTGGCGCTGAATCCACAGAACGTAGTCTTGCTTGACATGTTTACTTTCTATAGGATCCACTGCTGGTTTTGTCTGAGCTAAATATCTAAAATGAACACCTCTCCACTTTAACCCGTTCGTGACCGGAGCTTTTTTCGGTTGTGCGTTTTCGTTTTTCGCTTCCCTACTTCCCAAGGCCATAACTTTTTCACTTTTTCATCAATATGGTCATGCGAGGGCTTATTTTTTGCGGGCCGAGTTATACTTTTGAACGATTCTATTGGTTTTACCATGTCCTGTACTAGAAAACGGGAAAAAAATTCCAAGTGCGGTGGAATTGCAAAAAAAGTGCAATCTGCAAAGTGCTTTTTTACTAGGTTCACTAAATGCTAAAACTGACCTGTTATTATGATTCTACAGGTCATTATGAGCTCACAGACACCTAACATGTCTAGGTTATTTTTATCTAAGTGATGAAAAAAAATTTCAAACTTTGCTCAAAAAAGAAAAAAAAGAGAGCAATTTCCAATACCTATAGCGTCTTCATTTTTCGTGATCTCAGGTTGAGTGAGGCCTTATTTTTTGCATGCTGAGCTGACATTTTTAATGATACCATTTTGGTGCAAATACAATCTTTTTAATGCCCGTTATTGCATTTTAATGCAATGTCACAGCGACCAAAAAAACTTTATTCTGGCGTTTTTACTTTATTTCTCGCTACTCCATTTAGTGATCAGGTTAATCCTTTACTTATTGATAGATCTGGCGATTCTGAATGCGGCGATACCAAATATGTGTAGGTTTGATTTTATTTTTATTGTTTTATTTTGAATGGGGTGAAAGGGGGTGATTTGAACTTTTATATATATATATATTTTTTTTATATTTTTAAACACTTGTTTTTTACTTTTGCCATGCATCAATAGTCTCCATGGGAGGCTAGAAGCTGGCACCACTTGATCGGCTCTGCTACATAGGAGCAATGGTTAGATCGCCTCTGTGTAGTAGAATTGCTGACTTGCTATGAGCGCCGACCACTGGGTGATGCTCACAGCAATTTGACAGTGACAACCATAGAGGTCTCCAGGAGACCTCAGTTTGTCATGACGACAAACCAATGACCCACGATCACATGACGCAGGTCACCGGTGTGCGTATTTCCAGTGCGATTGCCGGAAGCGCCATTTAAATGCCGCTATCAGCATTTGACAGCGGCATTAACTAGTTAATAGCCACGGGTGGATCGCAATTCCACCCGCAGCTATTGACGGCACATGTCGGCTGTTCAAAACAGCTGACATGTCCCCGGAAAGATGTGGGCTCACCGCCGGAGCCCACATCAAAGGGAGGGATACCAACATCGGCGTACTATTACGCCCGATGTCAGAAAGGGGTTAATATCACTACGGTAAAAGCAAAACTAAGCATTTTGCTGCTTCTAAGCATAACATGGCTTCTGCAGCATAAAGGGTATGTCAGCAGTCTGCTCCACCTGCTTCTTAGGCCAGAGTCACACTAACGTATGAAAAATCGGTCCGAGTCTCTCCGCCGAGAGTCGCACGAGTATAATGCAAGTGTCATGTGAGTACAATCTGATTTTTCACACCCAGCGTTCGATTTACATCCGAGTGCAGTGCCATTGCTGTCAGACTGCAATGCGATTTTAACATGAGCTTTTACATATAGAAATTCTCTATCATTTCCACATCGTTTTCAAAGGAGATATTCGTCAAAACACATATATATTGTGAATCTATATATATAATTGTCTAAGGGTTTTTCCGTCTGTCTGTCTGTCTGTCTGTCTGTCTTTCTGTCTGTCTGTCTGTCTGTCCTGGAAATCCTGGCTCTCTGATTGGTCGAGGCCGCCAGACCTCGACCAATCAGAGACCGGCACAGCATCGACGTAGAAATCCCGCGTCTCTGATTGGTCGAGGCCGCCAGGCCTCGACCAATCAGCAACGGGCACAGCGACGATGATGTCATAAAGGACGTAGAAATCCCACGTCTGATTGGTCGAGGCCGCCAGGCCTCGACCAATCAGCAACGGGCACAGTGACGATGATGTCATAAAGGACGTAAACATCTCACGTTTCTGATTCAGCGACGGGCACAGTATCGACGTAGATGACATAATGGTTGCCATGGCGACAATGATGTCATAAAGGTTGCCTCGACCAATCAGCGACGGGCACAGTCTGCCGCGAATTCTGGAATCATCATTGTCCATATACTACGGGGACATGCATATTCTAGAATACCCGATGCGTTAGAATCGGGCCACAATCTAGTATATATATATATATATATATATACATATATATATATATGTATATATATATATATATATATATATATACTGTATATATAAATATATGTGTGGCGCATACAGTATAATCACAGCGTGACAGGTTAGAATATAATAGATAGGATAGATATAAACACATAGAATACATAGATATATAGATGTCAGTGACACACGCATTTATATTTATATATATTACATAGATATATGAAAAGCTGGCAATTCAGCAGCGTAGTGTAAAATCACAACAGGAGCCGACAGCATAGAATAGATGGATTACATACAGTAAATACAAATAGAATAGGTAGATATATAGATGTCTGTGACAAATACAATAAGAACAGTGTGTGTGCATCTCAATGTACATGTGTTTAATTAATAAAAGATAATTTTTCTAAAAAAATTGGCTTGAGCTACCGCATAATGCTCATAACCAGCAGAGGGAAAGCCGACAGCTGGGGGCTGATGTTTATCGCCTAGGAAGGGGATAATACCCATGGAGCTTCCCAGGCTATTAATATCAGCTCACAACTGTATACTTAGCCTTTATTGGCTATTAAAATGGGGTACCCTAAAAAAAATGATCTCGGGTCCCCATATAATTAATATCCAGCAAAGGCTATGCAGACAGCTGCGGGCTGATATTAGTAGAATAGGAAGAGGCCATGGATACTGCCCCCCCCAGGATAAAATCATCAGCTCTCATCCACCCCAAAAAAGGCGCATCTTTAAGTTGCGCCAATTCTAGCACTTAGCTTCATTCTTCCCATTTGCCCTGTAGTGGTGGCAAGTGGGGTGATAGTTGTGGGGGTTGACGTCACCTTTGTATTGTCAGGTGACATCAAGCACCGAGGTTAGTAATGGACAGGTGTCAATAAGATGCCCCCATCACTAACCCCATAATCACATTGTATGAAAACACAGACATCCAGAATAAAGTCATTTAATTGAAAGAATGAAACAGTCTCCTTTAATAAATCTTAATTAAACCATAGTTATGATCTCACCCATTCCACTGACGCCCTTGTCATCTGCAAAAGAGTTTTAGAAAATTTCCCACCGCGGCACTCACGCTGGAGCCCACGCCAGCTTTCCCTCTGCTGGTTACAAACATTACGCGGGAGCCCACGCCATTTTTTTCAGATAAATAATCTTTTATTAATTAAATACATGTACAGTAAGCTGCACACACACTCTACTAATTGTATTTGTCACTGACATCTATATATCTACCTGTTGTATGTGTATTTACTGTATGTAATCCATTTCTTCTGTCGGTTCCTGCTGTGATTTTACACTACGCAGCTGCTGAATTGCCTGGCTTTTCTTCTATCTATGTTATATATACACATATATATGTGTGTGTCACTGACATCTATATATTCTATGTTTATATATCTATTCTATCTATTCTATTCTAACCTGTCAGTGTGATTTTACTTTACACGGCGCATGAATTGCCGGCTTTTCAAAGGACACCTGTGTGTAAAAATCGGACAGCACTCGCATAGCCCGAGTGCTGTGTGATTTTTTTTCTTGCATCCAGAAGCTTGTATTGGCGAGTTTCGGATGATATATGCATACAATCGCAGCATGCTGCAATTTTACATGCACACTGAATACAGCTAAGAAAAAATACGGTGATGTGAGCTGCCCCATAAATGCAATGTTTTCTGGCATAGCACTCATCCGTATTCTACGGTAGTGTGACCCCGTCCTTAGAGTAATACGCAACATGCGCACATAGCCTTCATCTGCGGGTTAATAGCGTTGCTAACCAGCCTGGCTCCTTCACTTAGCCGGATGTTGCGAGGAGAAATTAACTTTATTACCCCACGTCGGTACAGATTCAGTCACCGATCTGGCGGCTGTAACTGCGCCCCAGATCCTGATTAACAGCTGGCCCCAATGTAGAGCTAATGGCCGAACCAGTGCCGGCGCTACTCCCATGACAGAAACCAGAACTCTGTGCAGGAGGGAATAAAGTTCATTTTCTCACAGCAGTTTTCGGCTAAATATGGGTTAGTAACGCTGTTAAACTGCAGATTAACCTCATATATGTAGATTAAAGGCAATCTGTCACCTCATTTTTCGTCTACAAGCTTCGGCCACTGCCATCAGGGGCTTATCTACAGCATTCTGTAATGCTGTAGATAAGCCCCCCAATGTAACCTGATAAGAAAAACAAGTTATATTATACTCACCTGGGGGGCGGTCTGGTGTGGTGCGGTTCGGTCCGATGGGCATTGTGGTCCGGTGCCTCCTTGCTTCCTATCGCGGCTCCTGCGCAGTCGTACTTTATCTGCCTCGTTGAGGGCAGAGCAAAGTACTGCAGCTCGCAGGCAACGGGAAAGGTCCAAGAAGCCCAGAGCCTGGGCACTGCAGTACTCTGCACTGCCCTCAACAGGGCAGAGAATTATGCCTGCGCAGGAGCCGTGACAGGAAGCAAGGAAGAGGACGTCATCACATGAAGATGGAAGGCGCCGGACCCGGACGGCGATGCCCATCGGACCAGACCACACCAGACCGCCCCCCCAGGTGAGTATAATCTAACTTGTTTTTCTTATCTTTCAGGTTACATTGGGGGCATTACAGAATGCTGTACATAAGCCCCTGATGGCGGTGGCCGAAGCTTATATATCAAAAAGTAGGTGACAGATTCCTTTTAATAGCGCTTTTTTGGTGACAGGTTCCCTTTAAATAGGGAGTGGGGCAGATATAAGGCAACGTGCAAGAGCAAAATCATGCAGAGACAATAGGGCATGGTGATACACTCCTCAGATGTGATCTATTATGAGTGGCAAAAAGAGAAAGCAATAAAGGACAAGAAAAGCCATAGTAGTAAAGGAGAAACATGAATAAAGGAGTGAAGATTGATGCCTGAAAATTACTGGGACAAATAACATGTGTAAAAAACCTTTTATGTGATTATGCTGATTATGCATCCCCCAACCTACTGTCTCCTTCCCCACCATCCTGTAGAATGTAAGCCCGCAAGGGCAGGGTCCTCGCCCCTCTGTATCAGTCTGTAATTGTTAGTTTGCTTACTGTAAGTGATATCTGTAATTTTTATGTAACCCCTTCTCATGTACAGCACCATGGAATCATATGGTGCCATATAAATAATAATAATAATAATAATAATAATTATGCTGCAATAAATCACAGGTGATAACACGAGTATACTAGTAATGTCCAGGATGAGTGATTAGGGGCCGTAGCATTGGGGTAAGTGACGTTCCTTTGCTGGTCCATCATTTATTTGCGTCACATTGATGGCAGCCTTATGTCCCCATCTCCGCTCACTTCATTATCCTGACAACCGCTAATTATGAACTGTGTGCAAACTACGAGCAATCTTCTAATGCTGTTTTTAGAACACACTGTTAATTAGCAGTGCATTTACATAAGTATAAGATTACCCTTCAATGCGGCATTGCCTGTGGATGATTTCCCTCTTTAGCTTCTAGGAGGTGTGATTGGAATTTTACGCTGCGCCTTGTCAGTCCTAATCTCACAATGATCCCATATCGGCTAC
Organism: Ranitomeya imitator; assembly: GCF_032444005.1. NCBI lineage: Eukaryota > Metazoa > Chordata > Amphibia > Anura > Dendrobatidae > Ranitomeya > Ranitomeya imitator. The sequence continues at coordinate 777,520,466 of NC_091283.1, forward strand.
AGGCGACGCAGGAAATCGAGCCTATTTACCTATTTGTGTCATATTGAAATCCTAACCTAATTAAAATGAGAAGGACTTGTTTAATCTAATTGATATTCTTGTATTATTGGCGTACACGTATATACACGTCTTCCTGGTCGGCGTATGGAAAGCAGACGCTTTATGCATCGATAGTTGTATCTACTTTAATCTACCTGATTACATGTCAAGTTTACTGTCTTGTAATAAATGGCAGTACATTGACATGGAAAGGTTTTTTCGGATACATTGCATAATACATTTTATTGTCTGCAAACGCAATGTCTTCTCTGCATATGCAGTAGGCATGGAGCTGGTCTGAGATAGTTCTGCATGTTTTCATGAAAAAATATGAATATTTTATTTATCAGCAGAATGAATACATTACAATACTAGAGTAAAAAGTGTGTTCTTGACCCTGACAGCATCAATGTACAAAACAGCTGCTTGGAAAAAAAAATAAGCAGTGACTTTTATAAGAATAGGACTTACAGTGGGTACGGAAAGTATTCAGACCCCTTTACATTTTTCACTCCTTATTTCATTGCAGCCATTTGGTAAATTCAAAAAAGTTTATTTTTTTCGCATTAATGTACATCCTGCACCCCATCTTGACTGAAAAAAAACAGAAATGTAGAAATTTTTGCAAGTTTAATAAAAAAAGAAAAACTAAAATATGACATGGTCATCATCAGTCAGGCCTTTATGGCAGAGTGGCCCGAAGGAAGCCTCTCCTCAGTGCAAGACATATGACAGCCCGCATAGAGTTTGCTTAAAACACATGAAGGACTCCCAGACTATGAGAAATAGGATTCTTTGGTCTGATGAAATGAAGATAGACCTTTTTGGTGATAATTCTAAGCAGTATGTGTGGAGAAAACCAGGTACTGCTCATCACCTGCTTAATACAATCCCAACAGTGAAACATGGTGGTGGCAGCATCATGCTAAGGGGGTGTTTTTCACCTGCAGGGACAGGACAACTGGTTGCCATTGAAGGAAACATGAATGCGGCCAAGTACACTGATATCCTGGATGAAAACCTCGTCCAGAGTGCTCTGGACCTCAGACTTGCCCCAAGATTCACCTTCCAACAATACAATGACCCTAAGCACACAGCTAAAATAACAAAGGAGTGGCTTCAGAACAACTCTGTGACCATTCTTGACTGGTTCAGCCAGAGCCCTGACCTAAACCCAATTGAGCATCTCTTGAGAGACCTGAAAATGGCTGTCCACCAATGTTCACTATCCAACCTGACGGAACTGGAGAGGATCTGCAAGGAAGAATGGCAGAGGATCCCCAAATCCAGGTGTGAAAAACTTGCTGCATCATTCCCAAGAAGTCTCATGGCTGTACTGGCTCAAAGGGGTGCTTCTACTCAATACTGAGCAAAGGGTCTGAATACTTATGACCATGTGATATTTCCATTTTTCTTTTTTAATAAGTTTGCCAAAATGACATTTCTGTTTTTTTCAGACAGGATGGGGTGCAGAGTGTACATTAATGAGAAAAAAAATGAACTTTTTTGAATTTACCAAATGGCTGCAATGAAACAAAGAGTGAAAGATTTAAAGGGGTCTGAATACTTTCTGTACCCACTGTACACTGTTGGCTCTTGCAGTCAGCCGAAATTTCTCTCATATGAGAGAATCGGGCCGATTATGCAAATTACACTGATTAAACTTTGATCAGAGTTTAATCAGAGTGTCAGCACACTTTGAGGAGAAGGTGGAGAGGAAAATTTCTCCATCTCCATTGCGTCAGTGTTCAGATATCGGACTGTACTCAGATGTCATCCAAGTGCAATCCAATTATTTCCACGCACTCAATGACTTGTGTGGTGGAGTGCAATACGAATATTGGATCAAACTCGGACCCATAGTATAACATTGGATCTAGTGCGATCTGATGTTTTGTTGGATCACACTCAGACGGAAAATATGGTGGTGTGCACGAGGCCTGTGGGTAATTTTATCTGCATACTGCAATTCAAATTGACATTAAGTGCCACCGTCTGAAAAGTGGCCTCTGAATTTGGGATCTACACTTCGAGGGAAACTTCAACTCCCAGCAATCTATGAGAGTAATAAAGCTAGGGTCACATGAACATATATTCTCTCATCCAAGCAAATCGGCCCGATTTTGCTAATGACACTTTGAGCAAACTGAATAGTGTGATTCGATTCTCTCTGATGAGTCAGATAAGGAGAAGATAAAGAAAAAAAAATTCCATCTTCTCCATTTTGTTACTGTGTGGAAATCAGACTCTACTCAGATGTCATCTGAGTGTATTGTAGTCCGATGTTTTCCATGGACTCATTGACTTGCATGGTCAAGTGCTATCCAAATATTGGCTCAAACTTCAATATGCAGTGATTTTGTCCTCTGACAGGCTCCGTCGGGAAAAAATCTGACACGTGCACAGCCTCAAAGAATAAGATTAGCCAAAGTTCGATCCAATTTTTTGGCGCATCACACTCGGACTGGAAAATATGGTCATGTGAACCAGCCCTTAAAGTCAAGAATAGTGATGAGCTGGTGTACTCGTTGCTCGGGTTTTCCCGAGCACGCTTGGGTGACCTCTGAGTATTTATGACTGCTCAGAGATTTAGTTTTCATCACGGCAGCTGAATGATTTACAGCTACTAGCCAGACTGAGTACATGTGGGGGTTGCCTGGTTGCTAGGAAATCCTCACATGTAATCAGCCTGGCTAATAGCTGTAAATCATTCAGCTGCCGAGATGAAAACTAAATCTCCGAGCAGTCATAAATACTCGGAGGTAACCCGAGCGTGCTCGGGAAAACCTGAGCAACGAGTACACTCGCTCATCACTAGTCAAGAACTGTGAAGTATATACGTCGAGCAGGCAACCAGTGATCTCTCTCCAATGGAGGCAGACCACCCAGCTGCTATGGGGCCAGTGAGTTGGGGGCCTGATGCTGAACAGTTATACCCCTGTCTGGTACTACCCATGTAAGTGGTGGCCCCCAAAATATCCTGTGACCAGAAACATGAGCAGGTGGCCAATAGATAGAGACAAAATCTACATATTGGCCAGCCTACTCTTCTGACATTTGTGGCCAGCATGTTTTGTGCACCAATGCACTGGGCCCAATTTAGACTTTTGAAATAGGACCCCATGATTTCTATACCTGCCCCCAAATGCAGCCAATCATTTGCCATGTCAGTGGCATGCTAATTGGCTGTGTGGTTTTGTGTCATGTCATTTAAATCCTTGCCAAATTTAAAGCGGGGAGGGGTGTAACTGTTTTTTAAAGTGAAATGGAGTTAGGTTTCGGTCATAAAGAAATGTTTGAAAAATCCCTTTAAGGATATGCACACCTTAGAGCATCATTGTACAGTTTATATATCAATACAATATCAAATCTACATAACAATTTGAGTACATGCTGTGTGCTGTAGATTTATCCAGATCCTCAGTTATATCCTGTCATATAGAAATTTTAAGGCTGAACTGACAATTCTGCTGGTTGTCGTTAGAAATAGACAACAAGGTTGTCGTGACATATTCCAACCAGCTACGCTCCTAAACTTCAATGAGATGTCTTTCTATACCAGGTATTCTGTAATTGTAGTATTTCATTTATGACAAATTACCAAACAAGGTCTTGAAGACATTGAGAAAGCAAAGAAAGCTAGAAAATGTCAGACTTGTTGCCAGCAGAATAGTGAATGTGGCTTTGAGCAATAATTCAGATGTAAACTCGGGTTGAACACAAGAGCTGAAGGTGTTTCACAGAAACCACTTTCTATCTGAGATTTGGGGGTGCGATGAGATGTCCACAAGGGCCAAAAATTGTCAGAAAAAGGCCCCTGTGCAAGAACAATATAGAGGCCTTCTCCAATCTAATAGTTGATTACAATGTACAGTTCCATCTGCTATGGAGGTGGTAGTTGGCCTCCTTAGCTCTCGGGCCCCTTTGTGGCTGTACGGATTGCACTAATATGGTATGTCCACCACTCTCCCACCTGGAGGTCTGGGAAGTGGGAAGACCATCTGGGAACTCTGAAAGAAGATAGGCTCTTCTTAAGCTTCGGAAAAGGGATGCCAGTGCCCATAGCTAAGGCCTTCTGGTTCGGAAGATTGAGAAAACCTTTGAGAAAATCTCTTATGTAACCTAATTCTGTATATAAACTATAAAATGGTGTCGAAATGTAAGGTGGTGAGACACCAGCCTCGTTCCACCACTTGCTTTGTGTTTTTAGTTATGATGATGTTCTAAAAGACAATATATCTTTGTTACAGTAATGTGTTGTGGATATTTTTTATTTGACCAGTTATCTACATCAATAAGTTCATGAGCAAAAAATGCCGTATCATCACTATGTTTCTGAAGGAGTTTACTGATGTTCAATATGACATTTCGCACTGAAATGGCGCAAAACTGAACTGAGCGACATGCAAATGGATGGTGCTTGTTTGAAGTAGGTAGGGTCATGGTGTTCATGTCTGATAGAGTAGTATTCATGTAGTACTGTTGTGTAAGTGTAAACTAGGGTGAGCGTAGTGTAATCACCTGAAATATCCAGTGATCCCAAAATCCTCCCAGGAGGTATAGAGAATAAATGATGTGAGAAGCAAGTTGCAGAGCAGACAGCAAAAAACCTAGAGAAAGGATTGAACCAATGGACATTGGGTACTAGAAGGCCAAAATTAGGCTATTGTGACCAGAGAAAGAAGGTGAGACTGGAAGAATCCATGAAGTGGAATAGACCTCACTGTGTGCATTGCATGTGGTACAGCGACTTGAGGAAAGTACTGGAGGTCTCTCAAGTACTCACACTTCTATTCACAAGGGAATAGACAGATTCACTTGTTAATAAAAGATCATTCAAGACATTGTTTAATTCATAGCACTTCCTGTGACAGATCGCACAGGGGAAGATGTGTCAACTTCACTCACCTCTGGGGAGGGGAGAGAATGACGCAGCAGGGATCATCTCTCTGGTGCCACCACTTAACCCAGGTCAGTCAGGGAACTGCACCGAGGATAAATGGTCGCCGGAGAGGCTTCCCTAATAGGTACGAGTTATTGAGGAGCTCCCAGTGAGGGGGGATATATATCAACAATCCAAGCTGTGGATATATATGTAAGCCTTCCATCACTGTCAGAGTTCCTCACTAACACAGTACGGTATGCTGCCACTATTTCCTCATTAGATATTAACCCCGTCCAACAACAGGCTTATATCGGGTCAGAAATCAACTCCGGGTAGCATATAATAATCAAAAATTGTTTATGTATATCTGCGCTGTAAGACCGGGATATTTTTAACAATGGAAATAAATCCACAATGTTAAAATCAGAAAACAAAAAAAGTATTAAATATCTAAAACAAAATGAAGGCATGAAGTGTTGGATTACCTTCGTTTAATAATGATTCCCATGTGAAGGTCCTTCCAAAGGAGTCTGGACACGATTCCGTGATCCTAAGGTGGTCACTTGTTTTTCGCGATCTTCCCAATTAGATGTGGTGATTGCCAGATGTTCGGGGCACTGTTCTTGCCGGTGACAGGAGCCCCTCTTAGATATGCCGAGTAGCCGCGTGTATGCGGTGATGGCAATGTATCCGCATTAAGGCCAGCAATGGTACAATTACCTGCAGGACCTTACGTGACGTCACGGTCACGTGTTAGCACACGTGACTAACTACGGAGCGCACAGAGGACCAGAAAATCCTATGCGTTTCGGAATGCACTGATTCCTTCCTCAGGGATCAGCATATAATAATCACCTGAGCATGTGGATGTGGGGATTTGTGAATCAAAATAGAAGAGCAGCCCAAGATTAATTTTGTATTTAATCGCCGAAAGGTGCACTAGAAAGATACAGGTATATATGTACAAGAACTATATACAAGTTTACAGTCAGGAGTGTAGTACAAGGGTAGGATACAGATAGATTACAATTACCGTGTTATATAGCATGTGACCACAGGGAGGTGCTGATGAATCACAGGTCCAAATCTTTGTTGCGTGATTCTCTGGCCATGTCAGCTAACGGGCCCCTTGCCAGTAGAAAAACTGAGTCCAAAATAAGGATCTGCCTATTATCCCTTAGGCTGCTCCCTCTCACATGCTATGCCAACCCTTGGGCTGTTCAGCCTCTCTTCACCCATATCTGAGAGCATGGTTTTCCGGCCAGAACCGTGGATGCCCATAACTTTCTACCCAAAGCTCTAAATGGGACGGCGGTTGCGCCACTGGGTTCTGCTGGATTTTATCTGTGCAGGGAGACCAAATACGGCTACCATATTTAATTTCTGGTAGGTATGCTTTATAAGTCAAAAATGCAGAGTTCTAGAGGTGGCTGCATGGTATGGGCTTGTGGGGAAAGGAATGCAGATTCCGATTATGTGCTCAGCTAGGTTCAGAGATATTGCATTCTTTTATTATATGTCATTTTCTAGATTCTGTTGAGCCTGGAATCTGTGGTGCCAATATATTTGCATGTCAGTCTGAGTCCAACAAAGGAAGCCAGTTGGCTGGTAACTGCACAAGAGTTCGCACCCCTGTGATAATTGCTGGACTTGGTGCTGGGGGACACAGGGTCTATGCCTTTTGGCCCCCCTTGGGGAGAGTTTCAAAGGCCTTTTTGCTTTAGCTAATTAAAAAAACTATTGGCCTGCCCTGTCCAAGGCAGTGCCTTTGCTGGATAATGAAGTCCCATTGTTTGATGTGTATTATTTGACTTCCCTTTTGGCCTGGGGGAATGTCAAAGGTGGAGGCTGAGTTTGGGAGCAAGTATTTTGGGCCAAACTGTATCTGATAGGGAATATCATCAGATATCAAAATTATATTAATTAGATATAATTTTCCCCATATTTCACACTTCCATATTAGAAGAAGCTATAAATAAAATTGAGCTTTTTATAATGGGAATCTGTCACTAAGTTCTTTCTACCCTACATGAGAGCAGCATAATATAGAGGCAGAAACCCTTATTCCAGCTATGTGTCACTTACTGAGCTGCTTGCAGCAGTTTTGGTAAGATCATTGCTTTTTCTGCTGCAGATCTAGCAGTTCTCTAAATGCTGAGCTCTGTATAACCCCGCCGACAACACTGGTTGGCAGCTTTCTGTGCTCATGAACTTGGAGAACTACAAGTTTACTAGTCTTCTAGTGATAATCTCCTGCTGATAAAACAGTGGTTTTATAAAATCCACAGCAAGCAGCCTATTAATTGATACATCACTGGAATTAGCATCTCCCTCCCTACATCATGCTGCTCGCAGATTAGGTGGCAAAAACCTGGTAAATGTTTCAATTAAATCCCCATTTATGTTAATTTACAGAAAACATGGAAACCATACATTAGATGTCTTTTCAGAGATGCTGGTTCATCTTTTAAAGCAAGTCCAGTTTTAATTAACTTGTAAAAAATAAAAAATAAATAGCAAGGAAACAATTTGCCCTGCTTAATGGAAGAAAAATGTCAATGGTTATCCTCTTTATGTTTCCTCTTTCTGTGATTAGATGGTAATGAAACATAGATGCATCTCCTCTGTATGTCTTCAGCCAAAGCTTTTTCCCTCCATACTTGAAAATGACAGACGTCGTAATACAGAGAATAAATGCATTACTCATTATTTTCTGTTCTGTTTGCGGCACGATGAGGAGAGCATTAGATGTCGAGCAATTTATCCAATTTCCTATAATCTGCAGGAGCTCATGAAAGAAGTGCGACAAAGAGTTTATGGCTTTGTCTCGGTATAAATCCTCCTGTGCGTTTCTGCTGTGAATGGATGTACTTACTGCACTATTTAGGTCTGACTCTATCTGTCGACATTTCTAAGAAGCCGGCATTAAAAGAGTATCGTTCTAATGTACCAGAAAACATTATCTGTGTGCGCAGTGTTCAGGTCTTTGTGACTTACAGCGTTTTGTAACTGCTCAATTCGCTCAAATGCGTTCTCAATAGTGGTTTGATGACTAGAGATGAGCGAATCTGTTCGAAAAACGATCGCCGAATCCCGAATTTGCCGTATTTGTACCATATTTGTGCCGATTTTATGTTTGATGATCGCTTCCGACCATATTCGCTCATCTGTACTCCCATTGACTCCAATGGTGTTTGGCGAATATTGCAAATATGGCGATCGTAACCCGAACCGGATATTGAGATATTCCCTCATCTCTATTGATGACATCTGATTGAATTTTTGGCTCCGGATAGAAGTCTCCAACACGAAGCTCTTGGGCGATCGTCAGAAAAAAGCCTAACGCTCCATTTAAGGAGATTTTTAGGCCGCTATTGTGATCTTTATGATATAGTAGTAGCTTTTTCTAGTCCGTAACATGTTTCCATTTCATACAGTGGATTTCCTTGAATGTTACATTACAGGAAACTGTCTGTAATCAACATTTGGGGTTGTCCACAATTTTATTTTTTCACTTAAATGCATGTATTTCAGGCTAAAAATCATTTTTGAGGTTGGATTTAATTAAAAATTGCGCACTTGGCTTTTATAGGCTCTTTGCTTTCCCTGCACACTCAACTTTGATGCTTTCTTTGGTCATAAATCAGTTGAAACGAGCACAAACAGGATAAATAAAAGAGTCACAGGCTTTTGATCAGACTATTGCAGGGGTGTCAAACTGCAATCCTCAAAGGCTGCAAACAGGTCATGTTTTCAGGATTTCCTTCTACTGCACAGGTGATAATTTAATCACCTACACACATAATGATTACAGCACCTTGTGCAAAGCTAAGGAAATCTTGAAAACACGCATGGTTTGCGGCCCTCGAGGAATGCAGTTTGACACCCCTGGACTATCGGATTGAGCTCACTGGTGGATTTTCAGTTCAAGAGACTCAAAATGACTGGTCAAACCAAGCAGAGGCGCTCACTGCACCCCAGGTGCCACCATATATTAATGGACACCGTCCCACCTACTTGTCTTCCCTCTAGAGAAGATGGTAGTGACAGATGGAAAATAAATATGTGGGAAGGTGAACTTAAACGTTTGGCCACTCCAAGGTGCTTGTTTTGAATAGTTTTGTTTGGCTCGAACAGTCAGTTAAAGAGTCTGTTAATACAGAATGACTGTTCAAACCAAGCAGAGGCGCTCAGGGCACCATTGCCGTGGTCAAACATTTTCTCTGTCTCTATAGGAGCTGTCAATCTAAAAAGAAGGAGGTGAAGATAGAAGGAAAAACAAGTGATGGGAAGCCGTATATAAATGATTGGCAGCGCCAAGGGTGCACCGTGCCTCCGGGCCTGGGTCGGACAGTCATTAAATCATTCTGCAGCCAGCAATAGACAGTGCACCACAGAGGCTATAATAGGAAAATGCTGCAACATTTTTAATTAAACCCATTTCCAAAAATGATTTTTTTGGACAAAATATATGCATTAAAGCAAAAAAAAAAAAAAAGTTCCAAAATCAGGACAAGTCTCACAGTATTGATCTAATAAATGGGCATGCAGCCAGTTCTCAACATATAATAACCCTATGCTGAAGGATTTAAATCTGAAGAAAGTTGGGTTTCATATATTAATTAGGGTTATTCACGTTTTTACAGTTATCTATGGTTTTGTTTTTTCATCTTAGTGATAATGAAAAGTTCTATCAATATTAATGTTAATAATAATAATAATAATAATATCTTCTTTTGTTTTCTAGGGAGGATGTCCGAACAGCAAATGTTATTGCTGCTGAGGCTGTGATGTGTCTTGTCATTGACAGAGAGTAAGTACCATTTGATTTCATGATTGATTTCATGTGCACACCGCCGTCCGTTCAGAGTCTAAGGGACTGATTGAAATGGCCATATACAGCTGTTCCCTGCTGGTATGATCGAATTTAAAAGAAATATGTCAGCAGGTTTTTGCTATGTAGTCTGAAAGGAGCACGAAGTAGGGGCTGAGACATAGATTTTAGTGATGTGTCATTTATTAGGCTGTGTGCTGTTGTTTCAAGGCAGTTAGTGTTTTATCACCAGGAGATAATCATTGCCAGGACTACAGCTCATGTGAGCCCTGGTCCGACCACGCCCCCTTCTCTGATAAGCAGCTTGCTGTTTTGTGGGCGGGGTTAGCTTTCTGAGTTCAGCTATATCTAAAAACTCTGTGTTACAACTAACTAACTAACTGCAGGAATTACTGGAGTCAGGGTCTCTCTCCCTACATTATGCTGCTTTTAGATGAGATAGCAAAAACCTGGTGACAGATTCGCCTTAAATTGACGACGAGTGTGAATGTGCAACTTTCACGTTTGTTCCAAAAGAGGACATAGCACCCCCATTCTTGTAAGGTATCAACTGTTAGACCCACACCAATGTTCTGTGAATGGTGATAACCTGTATAAGTAGCATACAGAGTGGCCAGGTGCATGCGTGATCATTGCTCTATTTGATTGGAAACACAGACCTTCTGTTTTGACAAACTGGTTTGACTCCAAGCATTTGGACCCCCTTTTAATTTAAAGAGAATTTGTCACAAGGTTGATGCTTTTTTTATCTGAGGCCAGCATAAAATAGGGACATAGACCTTTATTTCAGTGCTGGATTCCCTTACTGGGCTTCTTGCTATAGTTTTGATAAATCATTGTTTTAACTGCTGCAGCTTTGATAGTCCTCTCAGTAATCAGTTTCATTTAACCCCGCCCACTTTAATGTTTTGCAGCTTTCTGCCTATGCACAATGTTCCATTAAGCTGTCAATCAATAGTGGGAGTGGGATAGCCAGAGCAATTGAATATCGAAGACCGACATAGCGGGAATTCATCATTGAGAAGACTAGCAAAGCTGCAACAGATAAAAGCATGCACGCCACTTCTAGCTGCCGATTCACCAGATCACATTGCTCCATTAGTTCTGCCAGCAGCTCCAGCATGTACCCAGCTATAAGAAACCACAGTTTCGTCCTCTGGATTTTGTGAGTTAGATCAAGATTTGTTAGGAGCCGCAACATCACAATATGTCACAATAAACATTAAAGTGAATCTGACAGAATGATTAACCCTTCCAAGCCGTCTATATGGGCATGTAGGTAACAGGAAGCTGAGTAAAATGATAACTTGATATCTGTGATCCGATGTCTTATTCCAGAGAAATTATGTTTTTTTTAAATAAGCTTCTCACGACTATGGGCCGGACACTGATCTCCATGAGATATTAACAGATCATTAGAAAAAGGATTTTTACAAATTAATCTTTTGACTAGTCAATGGGGTAGTTGTTTCCCAGACTAGTGGCCCCATTAAGCACTGTGCATGTCCGGGAGCAAACAAGAAGCTTGATCCTCGGCTCCTCCATTGACGCCAGGCTTGTTGTCGGCTTCCAGATATGCGCAGTGCGCCTCTGAAGTCGGGAAGCGTACACCGGGCATTAGAGGCACAGTGATGTGTATGAAAGGAACACAGGAACATAATAACAGGCTACAAGGGACCACTAGTCCAGGGAAACAGGGAAGACTAGTCCTGGACTAGTCAAAAGGTTAATTTACGTATGGTAAACGGACTTTAGGAATACCTTCTCTGTTAATGATCTGTTAATGTGTCAAACAGTATAAAGGAACCGTTAGGCAGGGAGTTTATAAAGGAATTAATGAATGCTGGTGATTTGGGGGACATGGGGGACCCGTCAGGTTCCCTTTAACCAAAATATTATCAAGACCTAAACCTATCAGATGTAGGGACATATATTTGGGAACACCTATCCCGATGAAATCTAGGCAGAGGTGTAGCTAGGGCTTCATTGAAAGGGTAACAAATCCCAGGCAAATATGTTGTGCTTTAACATCAGAGCAATATGTCACCCAGCAGATGGAAACGTAATGATCATCCAAGAACAGAACACTATTTACTTCAAATTATCCATCTCCTAACAAAACCATTATTTTGGATTGAAAAGACAATTTGTATTTAGCCACTTCAATTTTTCTCAGGCGTTTTAGCTGTAGCAAGTTTCATGGTTCTTTTTTCTATCAGTTTTTCATTCTGTTTTCCATGTATAAAAACTAGCTGTTTACTATATATTTAAAGTGTATCTGGTCTATTACGTATCATCTCATCAGCTGATAAGGCACATATATATCAAACCAGTGGTCATCCATGAAATATACAAATATGTGATTAATGCATTGTCGCTTCTGGTGATATAGCTTTGACATACTGAAATCTTTCATCATCATATGTATGTCTCCTCTCTTTGCTTCTTGGCTCAACATACAGTGGCATGTAAAAGTTTGGGCACCCATGGTAAAAATTACTGTTATTGTGAACAGTTAAGCAAGTTGAAAATGAAATGATCACTAAAAGGCCTAAAGTTAAAGATAATATATTTAATTTATATTTTAGGCAAAAAAAAAAAAAAAAAAAAAAAAAAAAAAATATATATATATATACAGTATATATATATATACAGTATATATATATATATATATATATATATATATATATATATATATACTAGATGGTGGCCCGACTCTAACGCATCGGGTGTTCTAGAATATGCATGTCCACGTAGTATATTGCCCAGTCACGTAGTATATTGCCCAGTCACGTAGTATATTGCCCAACCACGTAGCATATTGCCCAGTCACATAGTATATTGCCCAGCCACGTAGTATATTGTCCAGTCACATAGTATATTGCCCAGCCACGTAGTATATTGCCCAGCCACGTAGTATATTGCTCAGTCACATAGTATATTGCCCAGCCACGTAGTATATTGCCCAGTCATGTTTTATATTGCCCAGCCACATAGCCACGTAGTATATTGCCCAGTCATGTAGTATATTGCCCAGTCACGTAGTATATTGCCCAGCCACGTAGTATATTGCCCAGCCACGTAGTATATTGTCCAGTCACATAGCATATTGCCCAGCCACGTAGTATATTGCCCAGCCACGTAGTATATTGTCCAGTCACATAGTATATTGCCCAGCCACGTAGTATATTGCCCAGCCACGTAGTATATTGCCCAGCCACATAGTATATTGCTCAGTCACATAGTATATTGCCCAGCCACGTAGTATATTGCCCAGTCACGTTTTATATTGCCCAGCCACGTAGTATATTGCCCAGCCACGTAGTATATTGTCCATTCACATAGTATATTGCCCAGCCACGTAGTATATTGCCCAGCCACGTAGTATATTGCCCAGCCACGTAGTATATTGCTCAGTCACATAGTATATTGCCCAGCCACGTAGTATATTGCCCAGTCACGTTTTATATTGCCCAGCCACGTAGTATATTGCCCAGCCACGTAGTATATTGCCCAGTCACGTAGTATATTGCCCAGTCACGTAGTATATTTCCCAGCCACATAGTATATTGCTCAGTCACATAGTATGTTGCCCAGCCACGTAGTATATTGCCCAGTCACGTTTTATATTGCCCAGTCACGTAGTATATTGCCCAGCCACGTAGTATATTGCACAGCCACGTAGTCTATTGCCCAGTCACGTAGTATATTGCCCAGCGACGTAGTATATTGCCCAGCCACGTAGTTTATTGCCCAGTTACGTAGTATACAGCACAGAGCCACGTAGTATATTGCCCAGTCACGTAGTATATTGCCAAGCCACGAATGTCACGAGTTAAAAAATAAAAAATAAACATATACTCACCTTCCGAAGGAGCCCTTGTAGTCATGTCGCCTGTTTGCGTTGCACTCGGCAGCTTCTGGTCCCAGGGTTGTTAGCGCAGGACCCTTGATGATGTTGCAGTCACATGACCGTGACGTCATGCCAGGTCCATGGAGTGGTTACCGGAGCATCGCAAGGAGCGGGAAAGGCGGTGGACGGTGAGTATATAATGATTTTTTTTTTTTGATTATTTTTAACATTAGATCCTTTTACTATTGATGCTGCATAGGCAGCATCAATAGTAAAAACTTGGTCACACAGGGTTAATAGCGGTGGTAATGGAGTGCGTTACCCGCGGCATAACGCAGTCCGTTACTGCTGGCATTAACCCTGTGTGAGCGGTGACTGCGGGGAGTATGGATCGGGCGCCGGGCACTGACTGCAGGGGAGTAAGGAGGGACTAATTGGACTGTGGCCATCGCTGATTGGTCGCGGCAGCCATGACAGCTAGCTGGCGAGACCAATCAGCGACTTGGATTCCATGACAGACAGAGGCCGCGACCAATGAATATCTGTGACAGAAAGACAGACAGAAAGACGGAAGTGACCCTTAGACAATTATATAAGACAACCCCCAATTTTTCCATATAAAATATGGAGTTTGGGATATACTCGCTGTATAAGACAGGGGTCATCTTATACGCCGGGTGTCGTCTTATACGGTGTGTGCGGTCTGGATGGTTCCCAGGGTCTGGAGGAGAGGAGATTCTCCTTCAGGCCCTGGGATCCATATTCATGTAAAAAAAAGAATAAAAATAAAAATTATGGATATACTTACCTTACGACGGCCCCCGGCTCTCAGCGGTGCAAGCGGCGGCCTCCGTTCCAAAGGATGCATTGTGCAAAGGACCGGTGATGACGTCGCCGCTTGCACCGCTGAGAGCCGGGGGCCGTTGGAAAGTAAGTGTATCCATATTTTTTATTTATTTTTATTTTTTTTACATGAATATGGATCCCAGGGCCTGAAGGAGATTCTCCTCTCCTCCAGACCCTGGGAACCATGCAGGACCGCTCCCTTAGGGGTTAAAAAGTCATCTTATACGCCGGAAAATACGGTATGTATATATATATATATATATATATATATATATATATATATATATATATATTCCCTCCTTTACATTTTAAAAATTAAAAAAAGGAAAACGGGACAATGCAAACTTTTGGACACCCTGCATGGTTAGTGCCTAGTAGCACCCTCTTTTGAAAGTATCACAGCTTATAAATACTTTTTGATTTTCCTCCATTCTTCATTGGAAAATTCTTCCAGATTTCTGGGTTGTGTTCCTTGCACTGCTATTTTGTGGTCTAGCCACAGATATTTTAATGATGTTCAGATCAGGGGACTGTGATGGCCATTTTAAAACCTTCAGCTTGTGTAAGGTTTAATCACAGTTTACTTTACTGTTGGAGATTTTTGATGTAATGTATGGTATGGCCAGTAGAAGGCAGCAGTGAGAGGCTGGAGTTGAAGCTCCGGGGTTTTTGGTGGTTGGTGAACGGTTGGGAGGAGTCGAAGGAGAGTCCAGAGATCCTTAGAGAAAGTTTGGATAGGGTGGTGCGACTCTGGATCTGTTGTTGGTGACTCTGGGGTGTGTTGTTCGGCTTGACATGAGATGCCTAGGTGAGGACAACCTAGTACACAGCATCTTGGGCTAGGCCACGTGAGGCCTTATCTCTAAGGACTTAGGGAAGCCCTGCATTGTAGCGCAGCATTCCCTATGAGCTTTAAGATGGCATTTTTGATTATTCGAGGCTCAGTCCAGCAAGAACCCTTGTACTTCAGTTTCATGACATAGCAGTAGCATCTTACATCTGAATATATATGCGCATAGATAAATTGCCTTCTAGAGGTCCAGATAATTAGGAGAAAATGCCTCTTCTGTAAGAGACGTTTTGAAAATTGCTGTAGGTGATTACTAAAGTACTGAGACAATGCTGTCATTTTATTGATTTATGTATGAAAAGGGATAATCACATTGTATTTTGCTTGCATGTAACTGTTAAATATGTTTAAGTGTAGCTGTGTATCCTCTTAATCAGTGTTATTGAGAGTAACGGCTGTCAATGTATTTTTTACGTATACACTGTCTACCTACCATCCTGTCCTTTTTCTTATAAACTGGCTAGGAAATATTCACATTATATTGTCTAATATTTGTGCGTTTCTGCTGATTGGTGTTGCACCCTTCATCTTGTGGCTTTCCCTCATCCTCGTTTCAGCTTGCACCTTTTGGTCATCTATAGTGGATTTTGGTGTTTGTTTAGGATCATTATCCATTTGTAGATGCCATCCTCTTTTCAACTTCAGCTTTTTACAGATAGTGTTATGATTGCATCAAGAAATTGTTGACTTTTCATTGAATCCATTTTTCCCTCTACCCGTGAAATGTTCCCCATGCCATTGGCTCCATTATAACCCCAAAGCATGATTGATCCACCCCCATTCTTAATGTTTGGCAATAAGTTATTTTCCTGAAATTCTGTGCCCCTTTTCTCCACACATACCTTTGATCATTGTGGCCAAACAGTTCTATTTTAACCACATCGTTCCACAGGACTTGCTTAAACAATGCATCAGGCCGGTTTGATGTTCTTTTCCATACTTCTGACTCTGCATTTTATGGTGGGGACGCTGGAGAGGTTTTCTTCTGATGACTCTTCCATGAAGGCCATTTGGGAAGGTGTCTCTGAACATTACAACAATGTACCACAACTCTAGAGTCTGCTAAATCTTTCGGAAGGTCTTTTGAAGTCAAGTGAGGGTTCTGATTTACCTCTCCAGTAGTCCTATGAGCAGCTCTCACTGAAATTTAATTTAGTCTTCCAGACCTTATTTTGACCTCCACTGTTCTTGTTAGCTGCCATTTCTTAATTACATTTCAAACTGAGGAAAGGGTAACTTGAAAGCACTTTGCAATCTTTTTATAGCCTTATTCTGCATTGTGGGCCTCAACCATTTTCATTTTAAGCGTGCTAGGCAGCTGCTTATTAGAACCCATGGCTGCTGTTTATTGAAAAAAGGTTAGAGGAGGCTAGGTTTTTATAAAGCTGGGAAATTTGCATCACCTGGCATTTCCTAATGATGATTGTGAACAATCCACAACACTAAAAGACTATTTAACCCCTTAACCCCCCGGAGCCTTTTTTGTTTTTTCATTTTCATTTTTCGCTCCCCTTCTTCTCAGAGTCATAACTTTTTTTTATTTTTCCAACAATATGGCCATGTGAGGGCTTATTTTTTGCCTGCCGAGCTGATGTTTTTAATGATACCACTTTTGTGCACATACTTTTTTGATTGCCCGTTATTGTATTTTACTGCAATGTTGCGGCGACCAAAAAAACGTAATTTTGGCGTTTTGATTTTTTTTCTCGCTACGCCGTTTAGCAATCAGGTTAATCCTTTTTTTATTAATAGATCGGGCGATTCTGAACGTGGCGATACCAAACGTGTAGGTTTGATTTTGTTATTGTTTTATTTTGATTGGGGCAAAAGGGGGGTGATTTGAACTTTTATATTTTTTTATTCTTTTTTATATTTTTAAACACATTTTTATTTGGTATTTTTCAATAGCCTCCATAGGAGGCTAGAAACATGCACAACTCGATCGCCTCTGCTACATAGAGGTGAAGCACAGATCACCTCTATGTAGCAAAAATGAAGCATTGCTTTTGAGCGCCGACCACAGGGTGGCACTCAAAGCAATCGGCCATCAACAACCATAGAGGTCTCAAGGAGACCTCAGGTTGTTATGGCAATGCACCGCTGACTGTTGTGAATTCTGTGGCAGAGCTCCCTCCTGTGGTCACAAGTGGTACTTCGGCTGATTCTCTCTATGAGCTTCCGTTGGTGGAGGAAAGTGGTACTGCGGCTTCTGAGTTTCCTTCCTCAGGTGATGTGGTGAAGTCGTTAGGTGCTGCTCTATTTAACTATTTAACTCCACCTAGTGCTTTGTTCCTGGCTTCCAGTCAATGTTCTAGTATTGGACTTGCTTCCTCCTGGATCGTTCCTGCGGCCTGCTGCTCTGCATAGCTAAGTTCCACTTTTGTTATTTTTGTTTGCTGTTTTTTCTGTCCAGCTTGCTTATTTGGTTTTTTCTTGCTTGCTGGAAGCTCTGGGACGCAGAGGGTGTACCTCCGTACCGTTAGTCGGTACGGAGGGTCTTTTTGCCCCCTTTGCGTGGTTGTTTGTAGGGTTTTGTGTTGACCGCAAAGTTACCTTTCCTATCCTCGCTCTGTTCAGAAAGTCGGGCCTCACTTTGCTAAATCTATTTCATCTCTGCGTTTGTCTTTTCATCTTACTCACAGTCATTATATGTGGGGGGCTGCCTTTTCCTTTGGGGTATTTCTCTGAGGCAAGGTAGGCTTATTTTCTATCTTCAGGCTAGCTAGTTTCTCAGGCTGTGCCGAGTTGCATAGGGAGTGTTAGGCGCAATCCACGGCTGCCTTTAGTGTGGTTGGAGAGGATTAGGGATTGCGGTCAGCAGAGTTCCCACGTCTCAGAGCTCGTTCTATGTTTTTGGGTTATTGTCAGGTCACTGTATGTGCTCTGACTTCTATGTCCATTGTGGTACTGAATTACCTAATCATAACAGTACTGGAAGCCATAAGTACTAATGATTCTCAATAGAGGGAAAAAAGAAGTTCTGAGACCATTTTTTTTTCTCTGCACTGTGTTTTGCCTTTTTTTTCCCCTAGACATTTGGGTGGTTCAGGACACAGGTGTAGCGATGGACATTAAAGGTCTGTCTTCATGTGTGGATCAGCTCACGGCAAGAGTACAAAATATTCAAGACTTTGTGGTTCAGAATTCTATGTTGGAACCAAGAATTCCTATTCCTGATATGTTTTTTGGAGATAGAACTAAATTTCTGAGTTTCAAAAATAATTGTAAACTATTTCTGGCTGTGAAACCTCGCTCCTCTGGTGACCCAGTTCAACAAGTTAGGATCATAATTTCTTTTTTACGTGGCGACCCTCAGGACTGGGCATTTTCTCTTGCGCCAGGAGATCCTGCATTGTGTAATATTGATGCGTTTTTCCTGGCGCTCGGATTTCTGTACGATGAACCTAATTCAGTGGATCAGGCAGAGAAAAATTTGCTGGCTCTGTGTCAGTGTCAGGATGAGATAGAGGTATATTGTCAGAAATTTAGAAAGTGGTCCGTACTCAATGGAATGAAGGTGCGCTCGCAGCTATTTTTAGAAAGGGTCTCTCTGAAGCCCTTAAGGATGTCATGGTGGTCTTGACTGATCATAAGAACTTGACTTATCTCGAGTCTGCCAAGCGGTTGAATCCTAGACAGGCTCGTTGGTCGCTGTTTTTTGCCCGTTTTGACTTTGTGGTTTCGTACCTTCCGGGCTCTAAAAATGTGAAGGCGGATGCCCTGTCTAGGAGTTTTGTGCCCGACTCTCCGGGTTTATCTGAGCCGGTGGGTATTCTCAAAGAGGGAGTAATTGTGTCTGCCATCTCCCCTGATTTGCGGCGGGTGCTGCAAAAATTTCAGGCTAATAAACCTGATCGTTGCCCAGCGGAGAAACTGTTTGTCCCTGATAGGTGGACGAATAAAGTTATCTCTGAGGTTCATTGTTCGGTGTTGGCTGGTCATCCTGGAATCTTTGGTACCAGAGAGTTAGTGGCTAGATCCTTTTGGTGGCCATCTCTGTCGCGGGATGTGCGTTCTTTTGTGCAGTCCTGTGGGATTTGTGCTCGGGCTAAGCCCTGCTGTTCTCGTGCCAGTGGGTTGCTTTTGCCCTTGCCGGTCCCGAAGAGGCCTTGGACACATATCTCTATGGATTTTATTTCAGATCTTCCCGTCTCTCAAAAAATGTCAGTCATTTGGGTGGTTTGTGATCGCTTCTCTAAGATGGTCCATTTGGTACCCTTGTATAAATTACCTTCCTCCTCTGATTTGGTGCCATTGTTCTTCCAGCATGTGGTTCGTTTACATGGCATTCCAGAGAATATCGTTTCTGACAGAGGTTCCCAGTTTGTTTCGAGGTTTTGGCGAGCTTTTTGCGCTAGGATGGGCATTGACTTGTCTTTTTCCTCGGCTTTCCATCCTCAGACCAATGGCCAGACCGAACGAACCAATCAGACCTTGGAAACATATCTGAGATGCTTTGTTTCTGCTGATCAGGATGACTGGGTGTCCTTTTTGCCTTTGGCTGAGTTCGCCCTTAATAATCGGGCCAGCTCGGCTACCTTGGTTTCGCCGTTTTTCTGCAACTCTGGGTTCCATCCTCGTTTCTCTTCAGGGCAGGTTGAGTCTTCGGACTGTCCTGGTGTGGATACTGTGGTGGACAGGTTGCAGCAGATTTGGACTCATGTAGTGGACAATTTGACCTTGTCCCAGGAGAAGGCTCAACGTTTCACTAATCGCAGACGCTGTGTGGGTCCCCGACTTCGTGTTGGGGATTTGGTTTGGTTGTCTTCTCGTCATATTCCTATGAAGGTTTCCTCTCCTAAGTTTAAACCTCGTTTCATTGGTCCGTATAGGATTTCTGAGGTTCTTAATCCTGTGTCTTTTCGTTTGACCCTTCCAGATTCTTTTTCCATCCATAACGTACTCCATAGGTCATTGTTGCGGAGATACGTGGCACCTATGGTTCCATCTGTTGATCCTCCTGCTCCGGTTTTGGTGGAGGGGGAGTTGGAGTATATTGTGGAAAAGATTTTGGATTCTCGTGTTTCAAGACGGAAACTCCAGTATCTGGTTAAGTGGAAGGGTTATGCTCAGGAAGATAATTCCTGGGTCTTTGCCTCTGATGTCCATGCTCCCGATCTTGTTCGTGCCTTTCATATGGCTCATCCTGGTCGTCCTGGGGGCTCTGGTGAGGGTTCGGTGACCCCTCCTCAAGGGGGGGTACTGTTGTGAATTCTGTGGCAGAGCTCCCTCCTGTGGTCACAAGTGGTACTTCGGCTGATTCTCTCTATGAGCTTCCGTTGGTGGAGGAAAGTGGTACTGCGGCTTCTGAGTTTCCTTCCTCAGGTGATGTGGTGAAGTCGTTAGGTGCTGCTCTATTTAACTCCACCTAGTGCTTTGATCCTGGCTTCCAGTCAATGTTCTAGTATTGGACTTGCTTCCTCCTGGATCGTTCCTGTGGCCTGCTGCTCTGCATAGCTAAGTTCCACTTTTGTTATTTTTGTTTGCTGATTTTTCTGTCCAGCTTGCTTATTTGGTTTTTTCTTGCTTGCTGGAAGCTCTGGGACGCAGAGGGTGTACCTCCGTACCGTTAGTCGGTACGGAGGGTCTTTTTGCCCCCTTTGCGTGGTTGTTTGTAGGGTTTTGTGTTGACCGCAAAGTTACCTTTCCTATCCTCGCTCTGTTCAGAAAGTCGGGCCTCACTTTGCTAAATCTATTTCATCTCTGCGTTTGTCTTTTCATCTTACTCACAGTCATTATATGTGGGGGCGGCCTTTTCCTTTGGGGTATTTCTCTGAGGCAAGGTAGACTTATTTTCTATCTTCAGGCTAGCTAGTTTCTCAGGCTGTGCCGAGTTGCATAGGGAGCGTTAGGCGCAATCCACGGCTGCCTTTAGTGTGGTTGGAGAGGATTAGGGATTGCGGTCAGCAGAGTTCCCACGTCTCAGAGCTCGTTCTATGTTTTTGGGTTATTGTCAGGTCACTGTATGTGCTCTGACTTCTATGTCCATTGTGGTACTGAATTACCTAATCATAACAGCTGACCCCCGATCATGTGACGGAGGTCAGCGGTGCGAGCGCTTCCGGACGCACGGCCGGCAGCGCTTGTTAAATGCCGCTCTCAGACTTTGACAGTGGCATTTAAGTAGTTAATGGGTGCGGGTGGATCGCGATTCTGCTCTTGCCCATTGCACACACATGTCACCTGTTGAAAACAGCTGACATGTCGTGGCTTTGAGGTGGGCTCACCGCCGGAGCCCACCTCAAAGCGGGGGAGTCTGCCAGCTGACGTAAAATCCCGTCAGCTGACAGAAAGGGGTTAAGGTCTGAAACCTTGTTTACAGTTATCTGACCACACATATGTCCAATGATGCCCAAACTTTTGCAACCTCTAATTTTCCTTTTCGTAATTTTTGAAATGTAAAAAAATTATACTCGCCCTCCTCATGCCGCCGCTGCATCTCCGTTGTCCTGGCACGGCAGCTCTCCCTGTGCTGAGTGGTTACGTGGTACCACTCATTAAGGTAATGAATATGCACTACACGACTATGGGAGTGGAGACGTGTGCATATTCATTACCTTAATGAGCGGTACCACGTGACCGCTGAGCACATGAAGAGCTGCTGCACCAGGACAGCAGAGATGCAGGAAAGTCCAGCAACCGCGCAAGGAGGGTGAGTATGATGTCACAGCCCCCGGCTCCTGGCGCTGATCTGCCGCTCCCCCTTCCCGGCTGGCTTTCTGGACAATGAGTCGTGTATAAGCCAGGGGGGCGTTTTCAGCACAAGAAATGTGCTGAAAATCTTATACACGAGTATATACGGTAATTTGATTTCTTATGGATCAATTATCAACTTTTTACCCAGTTCCTGTTTAGAACACATTCACGCTCATCCAAGATGATGAGGGGCTGGGAGGAATAGCATCTGGCTACAAGCTAGAGCTGCTGTATGTAAAAGTGAATTGCGATCGTCAGTATAGAAAAATTTGGGGTTGTTAAATAGGTTTCAGTGGACTGTAGACACAGTTCTTCATATCTTCAAGAAAGTATAGTATATATCTAGAAGTAGAAAAAATGCTGACTTTGGAGAACTCAAGAAAGCGGGATCCACGATTGATTTAGATAATCTATTTCTGACCATGATGTTTTGTCAAAAGTGATTAACGGCTAAAACATACAATTAAGTGATTACTGCTAATAAGCCACTTCTCGTGGGCCTTACAAAAAATGGAATTTTCTTGCTTTCCGTCCTGAAGCTGATGAATGATTTGGAAATGACTGTAGTAGAAATACACATGCAAACATTTCCATCAGTTTATGATCCTAATGAGAAAAATAAATCATTAAGTGAATTTGTCAGCATTTCAGCAGTTAGTTTTTCTTGGACAAATTACTTGTTTCCTAGACCTCTAGCCCCGGCATTAATAGACTGGAGAGAGATTGTCTAAAATACTAAAATATTCAAGACTGGATGAAATGTTATTACATTGTCTGCCATCCATGCTGAGATAAAAGGCAAGCATGAGGACATGGAAGATCTTGGCAAATCTATGCCCAATGTCTCGTCCATATTCTGTTACTGGCTTCTTCGTCGTTACGATCGGGACTGTTCGCTAACGATGCCTTGTGTTTTTTGCAGCTCTTTCAAGCATTTGATTGGAGGTTTGGATGATGTGTCTAACAAGGCTTATGAAGATGCCGAGGCTAAGGCAAAGTAAGTAATATGCTACGTTGACTGTAACATTGAAGCTAATGCATCAGCTTTAAATAGGAGCACAAAGAAGGGGAGGGATATAATTGGGAATAGAAGCATCCTCTATCTTCCAAAATTGATAATCCATTAGCTTTGCTCCTGTTCATAACGCATACATGGATCTTAGCAAGCGGCACCATGGCTTCTGCAAATAAACCTTCTCCATTTATAATGCAAAGTTTAATCACTTTGCATTATACTTTTGCAATCAATCTTTCATAGTTTTCAAGATATCTGCTCTTAGCTATTCATTCATGTGTATCCATCACATGGCCTGATGATATGATGAATACACTGGTGCATGACTGACTCCTTACAGTACAGATTTTTAGCTTCTGGAAACAAACCTAGAAGGTTTTTAGGCTGCCGTCACACATTGCTGCCATGTTGCATTTTTTGCTTTTTTCTAGTAAACCCTGTGTGGTTTTTTTCACGGTAGAGCCGCAACATTTTTGCTGGAATTTTGGAACGATGCATTTTTTGCACAAATAAAAATAATAAAAACATGGCACAGCCGCAATGGGAGTAATCAAATAGGACTGAATGAATGAAGAGATCTTGAAAATCATGAGAAATTCATAGGGAAAGTAAATGTAAAAATTGTAAAACATTTCATTATATAAAGTATAACTTTAATTTGCTTATATTCCTTTAAAATGTAAGCATGCCTCTATAGAAAAGCAAACACCTGATGTCTATATGGGCATGTAGGTTACAGGAAGCTGAATAAAATGATACGTTGATACCTGCGATCAGATGTCTTCTTTCAAAGAAATTCAACATTTGTCTCAATATGTAAATGAGCAGTAAAGATCTACGGGCGGGACACAGATCTCCTGAAGGGTCTACCTCTAGAGCTTATTTTAAATTAAAACGGGCATTACCAGTGTGAGACATGTACTGACTGACAGCCCGCTCTCCTGATCTACATGTCTCACACTGGTAACTCTCCCTTTCATTTAAAATAACCTCTGGAGGCAGATTCTCTGGGAGATCTGTGTCCAGAACCGAGATATTAACAGCTCATTTACATATTCCAGACAAAGTCAACATTTTTCTTAAGAAGACATCGGATTGCAGTTATCAAATTATCATGTTATTCAGCTTTCGGTGACCTACATGTTCATCCAGTCGTCACAGAAGGGTTGATCCTACTAACAAGTGCATTTTAAATAAAGAAAAGGCATGCGCGAGTCTTTTCATAGTGAAATATTTAAAAGGGTTCTTTCGAGATTAAACATATTTGGATCTTTTCCAAATAGGAATTAATTGCCATTATATTCAGACTCCCTCTCTGTATCCTGGAATTTTAACATTTGCATTTAGCACCACACAATTAGAAAGTTTCTTTCCCCTTTCTGTGTGTTGACAAATGATGAATAGGGCTGGCTGGTAAGCTTCATTATATGCCTGGCAGCCAGTCTAACTTAATTGCCTAACTTGACTGAAGCCTTTTTGCAAGGTGTTATTGTGTCTCATTTATAAACCACACACCCTTCCAGCCCCTATCCACACCCACTTACTATCCCATTTCTTGACCCCTTAGTGTGTAATTGGATGGTAAGGCTCCATATACAGTTAGGGCCAGAAATATTTGGACAGTGACACAATTTTCGCGAGTTGGGCTCTGCATGCCACCACATTGGATTTGAAATGAAACCTCTACAACAGAATTCAAGTGCAGATTGTAACGTTTAATTTGAAGGGTTGAACAAAAATATCTGATAGAAAATGTAGGAATTGTACACATTTCTTTACAAACACTCCACATTTTAGGAGGTCAAAAGTAATTGGACAAATAAACATAACCCAAACAAAATATTTTTATTTTCAATATTTTGTTGCAAATCCTTTGGAGGCAATCACTGCCTTAAGTCTGGAACCCATGGACATCACCAAACGCTGGGTTCCCTCCTTCTTAATGCTTTGCCAGGCCTTTACAGCCGCAGTCTTCAGGTCTTGCTTGTTTGTGGGTCTTTCCGTCTTAAGTCTGGATTTGAGCAAGTGAAATGCATGCTCAATTGGGTTTAGATCTGGAGATTGACTTGGCCATTGCAGAATGTTCCACTTTTTGGCACTCATGAACTCCTGGGTAGCTTTGGCTGTATGCTTGGGGTCATTGTCCATCTGTACTATGAAGCGCCGTCCAATCAACTTTGCAGCATTTGGCTGAATCTGGGCTGAAAGTATATCCCGGTACACTTCAGAATTCATCTGGCTACTCTTGTCTGCTCTTATGTCATCAATAAACACAAGTGACCCAGTGCCATTGAAAGCCATGCATGCCCATGCCATCACGTTGCCTCCACCATGTTTTACAGAGGATGTGGTGTGCCTTGGATCATGTGCCGTTCCCTTTCTTCTCCAAACTTTTTTCTTCCCATCATTCTGGTACAGGTTGATCTTTGTCTCATCTGTCCATAGAATACTTTTCCAGAACTGAGCTGGCTTCTTGAGGTGTTTTTCTGCAAATTTAACTCTGGCCTGTCTATTTTTGGTATTGATGAATGGTTTGCATCTAGATGTGAACCCTTTGTATTTACTGTCATGGAGTCTTCTCTTTACTGTTGACTTAGAGACAGATACACCTACTTCACTGAGAGTGTTCTGGACTTCAGTTGATGTTGTGAACGGGTTCTTCTTCACCAAATTAAGTATGCGGCGATCATCCACCACTGTTGTCATCCGTGGACGCCCAGGCCTTTTTGAGTTCCCAAGCTCACCAGTCAATTCCTTTTTTCTCAGAATGTACCCAACTGTTGATTTTGCTACTCCAAGCATGTCTGCTATCTCTCTGATGGATTTTTTCTTTTTTTTCAGCCTCAGGATGTTCTGCTTCACCTCAATTGAGAGTTCCTTTGACCGCATGTTGTCTGCTCACAGCAACAGCTTCCAAATGCAAAACCACACACCTGGAATCCACCCCTGACCTTTTAACTACTTCATTGATTACAGGTTAACGAGGGAGACGCCTTCAGAGTTAATTGCAGCCCTTAGAGTCCATTGTCCAATTACTTTTGGTCCCTTGAAAAAGAGGATGCTATGCATTACAGAGCTATGATTCCTAAACCCTTTCTCCGATTTGGATGTGGAAACTATCATATTGCAGCTGGGAGTGTGCACTTTCAGCCCATATTATATATATAATTGTATTTCTGAACATGTTTTTGTAAACAGCTAAAATAACAAAACTTGTGTCACTGTCCAAATATTTCTGGCCCTAACTCTACATGTGGTAAAAACTGTTGGTACCCCTCGTTTCATGACAGAAAAACCTACAATGGTCACAAATCTGACAAAAGTAACAATAAATAAAAGATCTATGAAAATGAACAAATGAAAGTCAGGCATTGCTTTTCAACCATGCTTCCACATTATAAAAAAAAAGATAAAACTCATGAAATAGGGCTGGACAGAAATTGTGGCACCCTTAACTTAATATTTTGTTGCACAACCTTTTGAGGCAATCACTGCAATCAAACGATTCCTGTAACTGCCAATGAGACTTCTGCACCTCTCGACAGGTATTTTGGCCAACTCCTCAAGAGCAAACTGCTCCATATGTGTATGATGATGGAGCATCCTGGCATCACGCAGAAGAAAGGACATCTTAGTAGAAGGTTTTAGGGACATCCGAGAAATTCGACAACACTTGTAGACTATGAGATCCCCCCTTTTGGCAGAAGGACCTGACTTTTTTGTGTCTGTGTCAGTCATGGTAGAGAAGGAGGATAGCTAATTAACTAAACTGGAAAGCCAATACCTTTAATACAGGTTAACGACACTGGATGGAAGAAACTCTTTGTTGAAATGAACGTGGAGCTGCTGTGACTGCTAATTTCATAGTTAAAGTATATTAGTAAGTTAAACTAATACATTTCTAGTTACAAATAATGCATTTTTATTCCCCTGCACAACTTTTCTAAGTGCTACTCTAATAGTTATGATTTTATCTGTTCATTTTTAAAAATGGACTGCCATTAACCCATTATCTACCAATAAGGATCCTGATGAAACGGTGATTTAATGGTTAATGTATTAATATTGGTACTATAGAAAGGATCGCAGATGTCACCCACTGCCATTCTTAAAAACATATGAAACATAAAAATGTTTTATATCTGCTATAGGTGACACTTGTGACTAGAGCCACGGATTTTAGAAGTAGGATGTGTTCCTGTTGCAGTCCTGTGTAAAACTGTCCTCTGTAGAACTCATCCCCGTGAAAAGTCTCAATAGAAGAAATAGAAGATACTTGACACTCCAAGAAGCGTAACAATACTTTATTCAGGCAATCCGAAAAGTTCAATGACGATTTAGTCTTATGACATGGGCCTTCATCAGACACAGATTGCAGCGAGAGCAACAAGAGATATCGGGTAAGGTATCCTCAGGGTGAACCATGTCAAATGGCCAAAACATCATTGACCTTTTTGGATTGCCTGAATAAAGATTTGTTACACTATTTGAAGTGCCAAGTATCTCTTATTTTCTTTATGTGCATGGGATGGAACCTTTCCTGATGAGCGCCAAATCCTTTTTCTTCAAGAGTGCCGTATACCTACCTCTCAACAGTGGATACGTCATATGGTAGTGATTAGGAATATATGGAGTATGTCTTTATAACAAGTTCTTTAACTGAAAGAATTATTCTCAATTGTTGAAGAAAATTAGTTTTAGCGTCTTTCAATTAACTTTCTGGGCACTTTGTATTATGGTATCTCACTCTATCACTTATTCTGCTCTCCCAGTTTTCACGGCTGAAACCACTTAGTTATAATTGTGCTGTGTAGATGCCTACACCCCACTAGGCTCATCAGCACTTAGGGAAAATCATAATTGGAAAGTGATCTGTAAAGGATGCTTTAATTAGAGTGTCAGTAGTGACTGAAGGAGAATGAAACAGTATTTGAAGTAACATAGAACTCAGCAACATCAAATACTGTTCTGTGGGTCACGTGTGAGAAACGTATTAGTGGTTCTGGACCATTTTCATGTTTTAATTAATATGTAATTCCGAGTACGGCAAACATTAGGAACTTCTCTTAAAGGTGTTGTCCGGTCTAAAACAACAAGTTTGCAGTCATTCTATGCGGCTGCAGACTTGTGATCCTCACATCATGCAGACTGCGCACATTGAGGATTCTCTGGTGCTGGCGCCAGGAGCGGATGATCACGTGACCACGAGTATGTGATATGCATACTCCTGGCCACAATCAGACTAAATGCAAGTGTATTGAGAGAGGCCAGAAACAGTCTAATCGGATTTTGGTTGGTAGTATGCATATCTTGTGGTATGCATGTATATTGTGGTAACATGACTGTCATTCCCGACGCTAACACCAGAGAATCCTGACAGCCTGCAGTGCTTGCAATGTGAGTACTCACAAGTCTTCAGTCACATAGAGTGACTGTAATCTTTTCCTTTTTGACTGGACAACCCCTTTAAAAATGTTTCTGTCATGATTAGAGATGAGCAAATCTCCAGAAATTTTTTTCAGGCTGATTCACTCGATTTGATTTGGTGCACATAAAATCGATCTTATTTCCATTTATTATGCTTTGAGGTCTCCAAAGCATAATAATAGGAGATGAAGGAAAGGGTTAAGGATAAAGAATAGTGATGAGCGAATATACTCGCTACTCGAGATTTCTCGAGCACGCTCGGGTGTCCTCCAAGTATTTTTTAGTGCTCGGAGATTTAGTTTTCATCGCCGCAGCTGAATGATTTACATCTGCTAGCTAGCATAAGTGCATGTGGGGGTTGCCTGATTGCTAGGGAAACCCCACATGTAATCAAGCTGGCTAAGAGATGTAAATCATTCAGCTGTGGCGAGGAAAACTAAATCTCCAAGCACTAAAAAATACTCGGAGGACCCCGGAGCGTGCCCGGGAAATCTCGAGTAACGAGTATATTGGCTCATCACTAATAAAGAATAATAAAGTATACACACCTACCCTATGTCCTTTCCGGTCCTTTACTTCCACCATATATCCCCAGTTCTTAACTCTGGTCTGTGGTTCTTCCAGTGTTGAGACCAGTAATCTGCCGCATGTGGTTGTGTGGGATGCGATGCACATCATTGATATGAGGGTCTATGGCAGGTGAGTATAATGTGCTTTATTATTTTGCCATTTCTGTGACTTAAAGGACTGTAGCATGGTAGCAGGTGTTCAAAATGTTTGAAATTCGATATGTACGAATCCAGCAAAATGGCAGATTCAACAGAATCTGAAATTTTTAGGAAATTTGTAAAGTATTTTATTTGTTACGGATTGATTTGCTTATCTCTAGTCAGGATATATGATGAAGGAAAAGCAGTCGGGTGCTATAAGAAAGGACGGAGTTAACATCTGGGAGTATATGTGTAATCTGTTTAGTGTAGGGGTTGTCTTATCTTATTAAATGGTTAAATTGAGCGAGTTTGCAATTTATTTCTTATTAAAGTCTAAATGGTGGCCCGATTCTAACGCATCGGGTATTCTAGAATATGTATAGTAGTATATAGCACAGTCCACGCAGTTTATAACACAGCCCACGTAGTATATAACACAGCCCACATAGTATATAACACAGCCATGTAGTATATAGAACATCCACGTAGTATATTGCCCAGCCACATAGTATATAACACAGCCTATGCAGTATATAACACAGCCCACATAGTATATAACAATCTGGGCACCATATCCCTGTTAAAAAAAGAAATAAAATAAAAAATAGTTATATACTCATCTTCCGGCGGCCCCAGATACAGCCCAGGAGTTTAGCGATGCTCCTTGCGACGCTCCAGTCCCAAGAATGCATTGCAGCAATAACACGTGATGATGTAGTGGTCTCGCGAGACCGCTACGTCATCTCCGGTCATTGCCGCAATGCATTCTTGGGACTGGAGCGTCGCGAGGAGCGGGAAAGGCACCGGAAGGTGAGAATATAATGATTTATTTTTATTTTTTTATTATTTTTAACATTAAATCTTTTCACTATTGAGGTTGCATAGGCAGCATCAATAGTAAAAAGTTGGTCATACAGGGATAATAGCAGCGTTAACGGACTGCGTTAAACCGCGTTATGCCGCGGTGTAACGCAGTCCGTTTAACCAACTGCTAAACCGCAATGGGAGCACTGACTGGAGGGAATTAGGGAACGGCGAATTCGTGACAGACAAACAGACGGAAGTGACCCTTAGATGATTATATAGATAGATTGTCTCTTTTATCAAGGATATAGGGATTATTCTTCAGTTTACTATTCATTGCCTAGGTTACCGGTCACCTCTGCAGTCTCAGAGTGATTAGCACCCAAAATACCTGAGCCCCCTCTAACAGTGAGTGTCAATGTGAGACTTTACACTTTGTTGATATAGGGTGAGCAGGCTCAGTCACTAAGAGATGAGGGAGGACCTTATTCCCTCATTTCTTATTTCACCACGACTGACTGAGCCTCTCCTGTATCACATTTGACTGACTGAGCCCCCCCGTATCACCCCTGACTGATACAATGTACCCATTTTGGTATAATGACCCCCATCCTGGGCTCTTTCAAATAATAATGTACCCATAATGGTCCCCATGCTATAACAATGTCCCGCTTCTGGTATAATATTTGCCATTCTGTAATAATGTCACCCATCCTGGAATAATGTCTGCCATCCTGGTATAATGTCACCAATCCTAGTATAATGTCCCCATTCTGTTATAATGTCCCCATTTTGAAATAATTTTCATATCCTGGGTCTCTTCCGTTCTTCTCCATCACATTTTAAAAAGAAATAAAAAAAGATTTTTCTCACCTTCTTACCTTTCTCCACTCCCACAACATGCGGAGTCCTTCAATAGCTGGTGCAGGAACCCGGAGCTGACTTTTGCGTGCCAGCAAGGGCAACGCATGACATCACTATGCAACCCATCTTTGGCAAGCCAATATCTGCTGCCAACCTCTTATTGTCAGGCAGCGTGTATTGCCATGCAGGGAGCCGTCGGGTCTCTGCATTACAATACATTTCAGCAGAATGTGCTTCAGAGGACACACATCCAGGTGAAGTTGATTTCAGCAGTATATGTTCCAGCATGGGCCTGGTTGCACTCTCTATGACTGTGATCATTACACTCCTTGTTTTGTATGTTTCGATATAACAGTATAGCAATACATATTGGAAATAATGATCTGATATGAGTCCAGCCTAATACAGGATTTCACAGGAGTATCAAGATGAGCGCGAACAGCTACATAGTAGCCCATCAGTACCCCTCAATCAACCCTCAACAGTTTATATATTTGGTTTAACTGCAGTAATTAGAGCTAGCTCTGTTTGCTGCTGTTACAAGCACATGCCCGTTGTATAACGCAGTTGCCATCTGCTGTGTGTGAAGAAGGGCTCCGCTCCCCAGCCAACTCCACACATGCGGAACCTGCTGTGGAAGTATTGGTATGTTCATCTGTGCCAAGTGATTAATGTTTTGAATAGATTTTATGTATGTGCATGGGGAGAGAAGCACCCTTAGGACAGTGTCCCACTTGCAACTGCAATGTGTTAAACTCGAGCAAGTCTCTCGCCTCAAGACCCAGCACTGCCGCTGGCACTCGGGACCGGAGTGTGCAGCTGCATGTATTTCTATGCAGCTGAACGCTCCTGTCCAAACCGCCGTGGGACGCCGGCCTCATATCGGCACTGCTTCTCTTAAGGCATGGAACAAATGCATTTATATTGCAACAGTTTTGACATGCATAAAAAGTCACAATTTGTACAAAATTATATAACTACGCAAAAATATGGCTAACTGGACGCTAGCTCTTTTTATAACATTGAGAAGTGCACTGCCATGCTTAAAATGTTGCGCTAACATAGTTTGCACCAAACTTATCATTAGGGGCGACATTTGATAAATATGGAATGATGGAGTTGAAGTGATTACACAAGATTTGGCTCAAATGACGGCATTTTTGATAAATGTGAACCATTGTGTTTTTATATTACACCATAATATTAGAACATTTTACCACACAATTGGTGGGCTTGTACTATTTCTATGTAGCTACATAATGGGCCCCAGGAATAATCTTCTCAGGTGGTCCCAATGTGCTCTAGTGCGATGCGGCCTGAAAGTGATCATTAGTGTTGAGCATTCTGATATCCGGGTATCGGCCGATATTCGCTGTATCGGAATTCCGATACCGAGTTCCGATACTTTTGCGATATCGGATACCGGAATCGGAAGTTCCCATAGTGCAATGATGCACTATAATAGAGTGTGGGTGGTGTGTGGGCGGAGACTGTTATGATTAGGCAATTCAGTACCACAGTGAACATAGAGGTCAGAGCACATACAGTGATCTGACAATAATCCAAAAACATAGAACGAGCTCTGAGACGTGGGAACTCTGTTGACCGCAATCCCTGATCCTCTCCAACAACACTAGAGGCAGCCATGGATTGCGCCTAACGCTACCTATGCAACTCGGCACAGCCTGAGAAACTAGCTAGCCTGAAGATAGAAAATAAGCCTACCTTGCCTCAGAGAAATACCCCAAAGGAAAAGGCAGCCCCCCACATATAATGACTGTGAGTTAAGATGAAAAGACAAACATAGAGATGAAATAGATTTAGCAAAGTGAGGCCCGACTTTCTGAACAGAGCGAGGATAGGAAAGGTAACTTTGTGGTCAACACAAAACCCTAAAAACCACGCAAAGGGGGCAAAAAGACCCTCCGTACCGAACTAACGGCACGGAGGTACACCCTCTGCGTCCCAGAGCTTCCAGCAAACAAATAGATAAGCTGGACAGAAGAAAAGCAAACAAAATAGCAAAGGAAAACTTAACTATGCAGAGCAGCAGGCCACAGGAACGATCCAGGAGGAAAACAAGTCCAATACTGGAACATTGACAGGAAGCCAGGATCAAAGCACTAGGTGGAGTTAAGTAGAGCAGCCCCTAACGACCTCACCACATCACCTGAGGGAGGAAACTCAGAAGCCGCAGTACCACTTCCCTCCACCAACGGAAGCTCACAGAGAGAATCAGCCGAAGTACCACTTGTGACCACAGGAGGGAGCTCTGCCACAGAATTCACAACAGTACCCCCCCTTGAGGAGGGGTCACCGAACCCTCTCCAGAGCCCCCAGGCTGACCAGGATGAGCCACATGAAAGGCACGAACAAGATCGGGAGCATGGACATCAGAGGCAAAGACCCAGGAATTATCTTCCTGAGCATAACCCTTCCACTTAACCAGATACTGGAGTTTCCGTCTTGAAACACGAGAATCCAAAATCTTCTCCACAATATACTCCAACTCCCCCTCCACCAAAACCGGGGCAGGAGGGTCAACAGATGGAACCATAGGTGCCATGTATCTCCGCAACAATGACCTATGGAATACGTTATGTATGGAAAAAGAATCTGGAAGGGTCAGACGAAAAGACACAGGATTAAGAACCTCAGAAATCCTATACGGACCAATGAAACGAGGTTTAAACTTAGGAGAGGAAACCTTCATAGGAATATGACGAGAAGATAACCAAACCAGATCCCCAACACGAAGTCGGGGACCCACACAGCGTCTGCGATTAGCAAAACGTTGAGCCTTCTCCTGGGACAAGGTCAAATTGTCCACTACCTGATTCCAAATCTGCTGCAACCTGTCCACCACAGTATCCACACCAGGACAGTCCGAAGACTCAACCTGTCCTGACGAGAAACGAGGATGGAACCCAGAGTTGCAGAAAAATGGCGAAACCAAGGTAGCCGAGCTGGCCCGATTATTAAGGGCGAACTCAGCCAAAGGGCAAAAGGACACCCAGTCATCCTGATCAGCAGAAACAAAACATCTCAGATATGTTTCCAAGGTCTGATTGGTTCGTTCGGTCTGGCCATTAGTCTGAGGATGGAAAGCCGAGGAAAAAGACAAGTCAATGCCCATCCTACCACAAAAAGCTCGCCAAAACCTCGAAACAAACTGGGAACCTCTGTCAGAAACGATATTCTCTGGAATGCCATGTAAACGAACCACATGCTGGAAGAACAATGGCACCAAATCAGAGGAGGAAGGCAATTTAGACAAGGGTACCAAATGGACCTTCTTAGAAAAGCGATCACAGACCACCCAAATGACTGACATCTTTTGAGAAACGGGAAGATCTGAAATAAAATCCATAGAGATATGTGTCCAAGGCCTCTTCGGGACTGGCAAGGGCAAAAGCAACCCACTGGCACGAGAACAGCAGGGCTTAGCCCGAGCACAAATCCCACAGGACTGCACAAAAGTACGCACATCCCGCGACAGAGATGGCCACCAAAAGGATCTAGCCACTAACTCTCTGGTACCAAAGATTCCAGGATGACCAGCCAAGACTGAACAATGAACCTCAGAGATAACTTTATTCGTCCACCTATCAGGGACAAACAGTTTCTCCGCTTGACAACGATCAGGTTTATTAGCCTGAAATTTTTGCAGCACTCGCCGCAAATCAGGGGAGATGGCAGACACAATTACTCCTTCCTTGAGGATACCCGCCGGCTCAGACAAACCCGGAGAGTCGGGCACAAAACTCCTAGACAGAGCATCCGCCTTCACATTTTTAGAGCCCAGAAGGTACGAAATCACAAAGTCAAAACGGACAAAAAACAGTGACCAACGAGCCTGTCTAGGATTCAACCGCTTGGCAG
This sequence comes from Ranitomeya imitator, assembly GCF_032444005.1. Lineage (NCBI taxonomy): Eukaryota > Metazoa > Chordata > Amphibia > Anura > Dendrobatidae > Ranitomeya > Ranitomeya imitator. The sequence goes on from NC_091283.1 coordinate 777,555,171, forward strand.
ACTCGAGATAAGTCAAGTTCTTATGATCAGTCAATACCACCATGCGATGCTTAGCTCCTTCAAGCCAATGACGCCACTCCTCGAATGCCCACCTCATGGCCAGCAACTCTCGGTTGCCCACATCATAATTTCGCTCAGCAGGCGAAAACTTCCTGGAAAAGAAGGCGCACGGTTTCATCACTGAGCAATCAGAACCTCTCTGCGACAAAACAGCCCCTGCTCCAATCTCAGAAGCATCAACCTCGACCTGGAACGGAAGCGAAACATCTGGTTGACACAACACAGGGGCAGAAGAAAAACGACGCTTCAACTCTTGAAAAGCTTCCACAGCAGCAGAAGACCAATTGACCACATCAGCACCCTTCTTGGTCAAATTGGTCAATGGTTTAGCAATACTAGAAAAATTGCAGATGAAGCGACGATAAAAATTAGCAAAGCCCAGGAACTTTTGCAGACTTTTCAGAGATGTCGGCTGAGTCCAATCATGGATGGCTTGGACCTTAACAGGATCCATCTCGATAGTAGAAGGGGAAAAGATGATCCCCAAAAATGAAACCTTCTGCACACCAAAGAGACACTTTGATCCCTTCACAAACAAAGAATTAGCACGCAGGACCTGAAAAACCGTTCTGACCTGCTTCACATGAGACTCCCAATCATCCGAGAAGATCAAAATGTCATCCAAGTACACAATCAGGAATTTATCCAGGTACTCTCGGAAGATGTCATGCATAAAGGATTGAAACACTGATGGAGCATTGGCAAGTCCGAATGGCATTACTAGATACTCAAAATGACCCTCGGGCATATTAAATGCAGTTTTCCATTCATCGCCTCGCTTAATACGCACAAGATTATACGCACCACGAAGATCTATCTTGGTGAACCAATTAGCCCCCTTAATCCGAGCAAACAAATCAGATAACAACGGCAAGGGTTACTGAAATTTAACCGTGATCTTATTTAGAAGGCGGTAATCTATACAAGGTCTCAGTGAACCATCCTTCTTGGCTACAAAAAAGAACCCTGCTCCTAATGGCGACGATGACGGGCGAATATGCCCCTTCTCCAGGGACTCCTTCACATAACTGCACATAGCGGCGTGCTCAGGCACAGATAAATTAAACAATTGGCCTTTTGGGAACTTACTACCAGGAATCAAATTGATAGCACAATCACAATCCCTATGCAAAGGTAGGGCATCGGACTTGGGCTCATCAAATACATCCCGGTAATCAGACAAGAACTCAGGAACCTCAGAAGGGGTGGATGACGAAATTGACAAAAATGGAACATCACCATGTACCCCCTGACAACCCCAGCTGGACACCGACATGGATTTCCAATCTAATACTGGATTATGGACTTGTAGCCATGGCAACCCCAACACGACCACATCATGCAGATTATGCAACACCAGAAAGCAAATAACCTCCTGATGTGCAGGAGCCATGCACATGGTCATCTGGGTCCAGTACTGAGGCTTATTCTTGGCCAAAAGCGTAGCATCAATTCCTCTCAATGGAATAGGACACTGCAAGGGCTCCAAGTAAAACCCACAACGCTTAGCATACTCCAAGTCCATCAAATTCAGGGCAGCGCCTGAATCCACAAATGCCATGACAGAATACGATGACAAAGAGCAGATCAAGGTAACGGACAGAAGAAATTTTGACTGTACAGTACCAATGGTGGCGAACCGCTTAGTGCGCTTAGGACAATCAGAGATAGCATGAGTGGAATCACCACAGTAGAAACACAGCCCATTCAGACGTCTGTGTTCTTGCCGTTCAACTCTGGTCAAAGTCCTATCGCACTGCATAGGCTCAGATTTAAGCTCAGGTAATACCGCCAAATGGTGCACAAATTTACGCTCACGCAAGCGTCGACCAATCTGAATGGCCAAAGACATAGACTCATTCAAACCAGCAGGCATAGGAAATCCCACCATGACATCCTTAAGGGCTTCAGAGAGACCCTTTCTGAACATAGCTGCCAGCGCAGATTCATTCCATAGAGTGAGCACGGACCATTTTCTAAATTTCTGACAATATAACTCTATCTCATCCTGACCCTGACAAAGAGCCAGCAAATTTTTTTCTGCCTGATCCACTGAATTAGGTTAATCGTACAGCAATCCGAGCACCAGGAAAAACGCATCGATATTACTTAATGCAGGATCTCCTGGCGCAAGAGAAAATGCCCAGTCTTGAGGGTCGCCACACAAAAAAGAAATAATGATCAAAACCTGTTGAACTGGATCACCAGAGGAGCGAGGTTTCAAGGCCAGAAATAGTTTACAATTATTTTTGAAACTCAGAAACTTAGTTCTATCACCAAAAAACAAATCAGGAATAGGAATTCTTGGTTCTAACATAGATTTCTGATCAATAGTGTCTTGAATCTTTTGTACTCTTGCCGAGAGCTGATCCACACATGAAGACAGACTTCTAATGTCCATTGCTAAACCTGTGTCCTGAACCACCCAGGCAAAACACAGTGCAGAGAAAAAAAAATGGTCTCAGAACTTCTTTTTTCCCTCTATTGAGAATCATTAGTACCTTTGGGCTTCCTGTACTGTTATGATTAGGCAATTCAGTACCACAGTGAACATAGAGGTCAGAGCACATACAGTGATCTGACAATAATCCAAAAACATAGAACCAGCTCTGAGACGTGGGAACTCTGTTGACCGCAATCCCTGATCCTCTCCAACAACACTAGAGGCAGCCGTGGATTGCGCCTAACGCTACCTATGCAACTCGGCACAGCCTGAGAAACTAGCTAGCCTGAAGATAGAAAATAAGCCTACCTTGCCTTAGAGAAATACCCCAAAGGAAAAGGCAGCCCCCCACATAAAATGACTGTGAGTTAAGATGAAAAGACAAACGTAGAGATGAAATAGATTTAGCAAAGTGAGGCCCGACTTTCTGAACAGAGCGAGGATAGGAAAGGTAACTTTGCGGTCAACACAAAACCATAAAAACCACGCAAAGGGGGCAAAAAGACCCTCCGTACCGAACTAACGGCACGGAGGTACACCCTCTGCGTCCCAGAGCTTCCAGCAAACAAATAGATAAGCTGGACAGAAGAAAAGCAAACAAAATAGCAAAGGGAAACTTAACTATGCAGAGCAGCAGGCCACAGGAACGATCCAGGAGGAAAACAAGTCCAATACTGGAACATTGACAGGAAGCCAGGATCAAAGCACTAGGTGGAGTTAAGTAGAGCAGCCCCTAACGACCTCACCACATCACCTGAGGGAGGAAACTCAGAAGCCGCAGTACCACTTCCCTCCACCAACGGAAGCTCACAGAGAGAATCAGCCGAAGTACCACTTGTGACCACAGGAGGGAGCTCTGCCACAGAATTCACAACAGGAGACTGCGTGTCTGTGTGTGCGGGCAGGGTCTGTGCATGACCGTGGGGGGTCTGTACGTGCCTGCTGGGGGTTTGTGCGAGCCTGCCGGGGGTCTGTGCGGCCTGCCGGGGTTCTGTGCGGGCTGCCGGGGCTCTGTGCGGGCTGTCGGGGCTCTGTGGTGGCCTGCCGGGGCTCTGTGCGGGCTGCCACGGCTCTGTGCGGGTCTGCTGGGGCTTTGTGCGGGCCTGCCGGGGCTCTGTGAGGGGTGCCGTTGCTTTGTGCGGGCTGCCGCGGTTCTGTGCGGGTCTGCCGGGGCTCTGTGCAGGGCTGCCGGGGCTCTGTGCGGGCTGGCGGGCGGACACATTAGCCAATGATGGGACAGTAGTAGTCTCATCATCCGGCTAATGTTTTGAATACATACTACATACTACATGCATACTACATACATACTACATACATGCTACATATATACTACATACATACTACATGCATACTACATGCATACTACATACATACTACATGCATGCTACATACATACTGCATACATACATACTACATACTACATACATACATACAACATACACACTACATACTACATATAACATACATACAGTACATACTACATACATACATACTACATACATACTACTTACAACATACATACTACATACATAATACATACATACTGTACATTCATACATTACATACAATACATACATACAGACATACAGTACATATAACATAGAGTACATACTCACCATTACTTGTCACTTTGTTCCCCGAAGCCAGTGTCATCTGTAAAAAAGATTAAAATAACAAACAACCAATATACTCCCTGTCCGCAGGAATCCACGAGTGTCCCACGACGATCTCCCATGGAGAACAGCAGCTGATGCGACCGCTCTCTAGGGGCTCCAGGAACACAATGACGGGAGGAAGGTATCCTTCTGCACTGTATTCCTCCGCCGCTGTAAAAAAATAGTCCCTAGTCTCACTTTTGGCATTGCTGTGTGAGAAATTTTCCCACGCAGCAATTGCCATAAAGTGAGACCAGTGAACTATAGTAACCTCAGTGATGCACTGCAGGAGCCATTGTCTCCTGTCAGTGTGTCACTGAGGGACCTATAGAGCAGTGACATCACCCAATGTCACTGTTCTATAGGGGAGATCGTCGTGGGACACTCGATATTAATTGGACTACGGCAGACAGGTAGTATGCGGCTTATTATTTTACGTTTTTTGCAGGCGCTGAAGTATGGTAAGTATGGTTAAATGAAGAATATTAAAATACTTTTTTCCTCATGTGTGTGTTTTATTAACCCTTTATTACTGTTGGATTAATAATGGATAGTCGTCTTATTAATGCCTCTCCGTTATTAACCCGGCTTAATGTCACCTTGCAATAGCGAGGTGACGTTAACCCCTTATTACCACATATCCCACTGCTACACGGGAGTGGGAGGAGAGGGGCTAAGTGCCGGAATTGGCGCATCTTACAGATGCTCCATTTCTAGGGTGGCTGCGGACTGGTATTTGTAGCCGGGGGGGCAATATCCATGGCCCCTCTCTAGGGTATGAATATCAGCCCACAGCTGTCTGCGTAGCCTTTCTGGCTATAAAATACCGGGGGACCCCACGTCATTTTTTTGGGGGGTCCCCCTATTTTAATAGCCAGTAAAGGCTACGCAGACAGCTGTGGCAGATATTCATAGCAGGCTACAAATATTAGCCCCCGGTCGTCGGCCTTCCCCCTCTGGCGCAGAAAATTGCATGGGAGCCCACGCCATTTTTTTCCGTTTTTTTTAAATTAAACGCTCATTAAGGCCTCTTTCATACTTGCATTGGTACGGGTCCGTCGCTATGCGTCGGACCAACGTACCGACGCACGTTGTGAAATTTGTGCACAACATGGGCAGCGGATGCAGTTTTTCAATGCATCCGCTGCCCATTCTGAAGTCCGGGGAGGAGGGGGAGGAGTTTCGGCTACGCATACGCTGTAGAAAATGGTGGACACGACGGACAAAAAACGTTCAATTGAACATTTTTTCGTGCCGACGGTCCGCCAAAACACGACAGATCCGTTGCACGACGGACGCGACGTGTGGCCATCCATCGAGATCCATCGCTAATACAAGTATGTGGGTAAAAAACCCATCCTGCGAGCATATTTGCAGGATCTGTTTTTTCCGCCGGATCCGTTTTTTTCTCATAGAGTTGTATTAGCGCTGGATTGCGCCTGATGGCCACACGATTCATCCGTTTTTTGCCGGATCCGTCAAAAAAGCTGTTTCCGCTGGACGGCAAATACAGAGGAATGGTTTTTCTGTCCGGCGAAAAAACGCACAGCGATGGATCCGGCAAAAAACAGATGAAACTGAGATGTGAAATGATGTATCCGACCTCCGAATCTGTTTTTTCATCCATGTTTCCATTCAAATCATGCGCATTTTCTGTTTATTTATTTATTTCCAAAAACTGCATCAAAACTGCGCAAAAAACAGAACGAAAACTGCAAAAAACGTAAAATAATAAACCGCATACTACCTGTCCGCCGTAGTCCAATTAATATCGAGTGTCCCACGACAATCTCCCCTATAGAACAGTGACATCGGGTGATGTCACTGCTCTATAGGACCTTCAGTGACACATTGACAGGAGACAATGGCTCCTGCAGTGCATCACTGAGGTTACTAAAGTTCCAAGTCTCACTTTATGGCAATTGCTGCGTGGGAAAATTTCTCACACAGCAATGCCAAAAGTGAGACTAGGGACTATTTTTTTACAGCAGCGGAGGAATACAGTGGGGACGGATACCTTCCTCTTGTCATTGTGTTACTGGAGCCCCTGGAGAGCGGTTGCATCAGCTGATGCTGCCGTTCTCCACAGAAGATTGTCGTGGGACACTTGTGGATTTCTGCGGACAGGGAGTATATTGGTTGTTGGTATTTTAATATTTTTTACAGGTGACACTGGCTTCGGGGATCAAAATGACAAGTAATGGTGAGTATGTACTCTATGTTTAATGTACTGTATGTCTATATGCATGTATTGTATGTAATGTATGAATGTACTGTATGTAGTATGTATCTAGTATGTATGTAGTATGTATGCAGTATGCATGTTTTATTTTTTTTTATTCAACACATTAGCCGGATGATGGGACTACTACTGTCCCATCATTGGCTAATGTGTCAATCACTGTCACTGTAGCAGTCATCATCCGACGAGACTTGTAGTCCCATCGGACGATACCTGCACACACGCACAGATCCCCGGCAGCCCGCACAGAGCCCTGGCTGCCCGCAGAGAGCCCTGGCAGCCTGCACAGAGCCCTGGCAGCCCGCACAGAGCCCTGGCAGGCCCATACAGAGCCCCAGCAGCCCGGACAGAGCCCCGGCAGGTCTGCACAGAGCCCCGGCAGCCCGCACAGAGCCCTGGCAGCCCGCTCAGTGCCATGGTATGCCCGTACAGACCCCCCGCAGCCCGCACAGACCCCCGGCAGGCACACACAGACCCCCGGCAGCCCGCACAGACCCCCGGCAGGCATGCACAGACCCCCGGCAGGCACACACAGACCCCCGAGAGGCCCGTACAGACCCCCGAGAGGCCCGTACAGATCCCCGGCATGCCTGCACAGACCCCGCCCACACACACAGACACGCACAGTGTCCGCCCACGCACCGCCCACACTCTTCCCCCCTCTGGAACGGGATGTAGAAGGACAGAAGGGCTTATTTACAATCCGATATTTGTGTCCCATTGACTTGCATTGGTATTGGGTATCGGCATCGGCGATATCCGATATTTTTTGGATATCAGCAGATCCAATCCGATACTTCTGGATATCGGAAGGTATCGCTCAACACTAGTGATTATATCTCACCATAGGAGTACGGCTTGGTCACACTATCATTATGATGTAAATCAAATAAAACCCCATGATCCATCACATTTTTACTGTACAGTACCCAGTCTTATGCAATTATTTTTTCTGGAATGTAGATAGACAGATATACTTCTAGATATATTTAAAATTCTACTTTGTAATGTTTTTCCTTTGTATTTGCTTAATCAAATGTAAAATTCCATGCAAAATCTGAACAATTGGTCATGGATGCAGCTTGTATTAATCTTTGCTTTTAATGGCCATGTGGCCGCATTACGCGATTCTAATTTAACTGGAAATTAGAGCTTCAACTGAGAAGTTTCATGTCGGAATCATTCTTTATCTTTCTCATAATTGAGCATAAAGACAGGTGACTACATAGCGATCTTACCAGCTAGCCTTCCGCTCTGTGGCTTTCATTTACTTGGGATTGCATGACATCTAGTGGTAGATATTGCTACCTGCCTGAAGATTATATTATCAGTATGCTGCAATTAAACTGTTCCACTTCACGAAATTAAGTTTTGTGAGGTTCCCAGGATTCTTCACAAAGATTAAAGGAATTTGATGAAGGAAGTGTTAAGTCTGCAAATTCTGCAGCTCTACAAGGATAACAAGGTTTAGATGTAACTTTTTTTTAGCAATAGAACAATTTAATGTATAGAAAACGCATTACAGCTCATCAATTTTTAAATGGGCTATTTTAGTAATGATTACAAAGACTGGTCTATTTAAATATTTGTTATCTATCTATTATCTATCTATTTATCTATCATCTATCTATCTATCTATCTATCTATCTATCTATCTATCTAGGAGTCCAAAAATCAGAGGCAGCACACCATTGTACATTAAAGTTTAGAAGATGCTCAAATTTAATAGCCCATTTATGGCAACGTTTCGGCCCATGGAGAGCCTTTATCTACCCTGTTTCCCCGAAAGTAGGACCCCCCCGAAAGTAAGACAGGGTGGGGGTTTCGGGGGGGTCCTCCAATGTAAGGCCTCCCCCGAATGTAAGGCAGGGTTGGGGGGGCCGCTGTGAAATGTAAGGCCCTTACCTTTGGGCCGCCGCTGTCCCCCATTGGGTCCCCAGGCTCCAGAGGTGTCCTCAGGTGCAGCTGGGCGGGTCCAGCGCTCATGGGGTTAACTCGCCGTGTTAACCCCGCAATCCGCCCAGCTCAACAGCTCATTGGCCGCCCCTGCTCCCCACGTCACCGCCGGCCCCCGGCTTGAGCGCTGATTGGCCAATCAGCTCGAGTGCTGATTGGCCCAGCAGCTCGGGCTGTAATTGGCCGCCCCAGCCCCACGTCACCGCTGTTTCCCTGCTGATTGGCACCGCGTTCCCTGCAGCACAGGCCTTCCGCACCCACAGCCGCACCGCAGAGGAAAACGTCCAGCATTTAAAAACCAAGTAGGGAAACATGTACTGTATAGGGTATGGGGCTGTGTGCAGTGGGATACGGCACTGTTATGGGGTATGGGGCTGTGTGCAGTGGGATACGGCACTGTTATGGGGTATGGGGCTGTGTGCAGTGGGATACGGCACTGTTATGGGGTATGGGGCTGTGTGCAGTGGGATACGGCACTGTTATGGTATGCAGGCAGAGGGTATACGGCAATTACCGTACAGTACCGTACCGTAGTGTGTTACTGTTACCGTACTTTGATTTGTTGTCTGCTTTCCAGTTGAACGGTGTAACTTTAAGTACTGTACTGAATTTGAAAATTGTCATTTTTTTTTTCCGGCTAATGTAAGACCTCCCCCGAAAGTAAGACAGGGTGAGACTTTTTGGGGTAAAATTAATGTAAGACAGGGTCTTACTTTCGGGGAAACACGGTATCTATTATCTATCTATTTATTGCTCTGTATATCTATTATCTATCTATCTATTATCTATCTATCTATTGCTCTGTATTTCTATTATCTATATATCTATCTATTATCCATCTGTCTCTATCTATCTATTATCTATCTATCTATTCCTCTGTATATCTGTATATCTATTATCTATCTATTTATCTATTATCTATCTATTGCTCTGTATATCTATTATCTATCTAGCTATCTATTTAAATACAGCAGCCTCTGTAAACACCAAAGTGTATGCAAACATTGAATATATGACATTTTGACTGCATTACTGCTATATGGAATATACTTATAAAAATTAAGGTGCTTGGTCGTAGCTACTGGGGGGGCAGAGGGGGCCATCGTCCCGGGCCCTGTCACATGAAGGGGCCCACTGGGAGCCAGGGCAGGGCCACTTCTGTGAGGAGGCAGAACACAGCATAGGAGCAGAGCAGTATAATGTCTGCTCCCGACTGACGGAGACTCTGCACGCTGCAAGCACAGTGGCCGGCTGCAGTCTCCCTCCTGCAGTGAATGGTTTCGCCCGTCTGACCAGTTTTTCTTCACTCTGTGCACGCTGGGATTGGCTCAGGCACGCTGGGTCCTAGTGCCCACACCTTGCATTTCACTTACTTCCTGGTCCTGCCTGCAAACTTTATCAGTAAGTGGGGATGGAACTTATTAGATTTATTAAATTCAGGTATGTCACTGTGAGACCATTGGGGTATTGTGGGGGCTGAAAGTGAGTGAGGGGGACAGGTTACTGGGGGGTGAATGTGAGACCATTTGGGGGTTGTGAGGGCAGAAGTGTGAGGTGGGACAGGGCACTGAGGGGTGGATGTGAGATGATGGGGGTATTGGGGCTGAAGTGGGGGAGGGGGGACAGGTCACTGGGGGCTGAATATTATAATGTTTTGTTATGATATTATATGTGATCCATCATGTAATATTTGCTGTCTGGGGAGGCTGGAGATTGGGGGTGGGGGGTAAGGGGGCGTTTGATATGTGTTTTTTTTTGGGGGGGGGGTTTGGGGGGTTTTTTTTATTATTTTTTTTGGGGGGGGATATTTTTTTTTTTTTTTTTTCTTCAATGGAAATGCATTTTGCAATTTATATCTTTTGTGATTCCTGGAATTCATTGCTTTATCCATCACACTTACAAAAAAAAAATACCTGATTTGCTGCGGCTGATTTCCTGATATTGTCTACTCCCTAGCTTAAGTTCCTACAATGAGTTTTTTTTATTTATATTTTTTGCGTTTTTTTTCGATGCGCAATAGAAAGCACAGCGTTTTTCAGATCCAGCAGAATTGGATGTAATTTCTAGAAATTTTATTCCCACTGTGCTGCTGAAAAAAAAAATCACGCAGCACCAAATACTCATCGGGCAACATAGCCTTTTCCAGTGCAAACCTAATCGAGACCATAATCAAATGCATCAAGTTAATCACAATGGCTGGTCCTGGATGATAAACTGTCCGGTATAAAGTCACCCCTCCTATTCATTGGTTTCCTTTGCTCCTATATGTAATCCAACTTTTGGTGCAATTTTGGTCACACCCCCTTGTAATCGAACCATGCCCCTATAACGATACACATATGCAGGGAGCATAGTAAATCTGCCCTGCTGTGCCGAGTAGGGGGTCTGATGCCTCGAGTCCTGCACTTGGCTGGCAGGTGTTCTTTAAATTGTAATAAGGGGGTTATCTGAGACAAAACAATTCATGATCTATCTGCAAACAGAATATCGGGAGGGGGGGGATCTGGCACTCGTAACAATAAGCTGATCTGCCTCAGAAGCCGAGGGATATAAGCGATGTACGGGGCAGGTGCCAGCAGTCCTATACATTTAGTAATGTACTTTGCCCCTTTTACTTAAAGAGAACCTTTATGTTGAGTGGTATCTGATCTGCCGGCTAGATGTTACGGAGCAGCTGATCAGAGTGATAGACGGTTTTGTTAGAAAGATTTCAGTAGAACTTTTATTAATTGAAATCCCTGGTGTTCTGTCTCCGCCATCTAATATTGTTACCCTGATTATCTGTTTGCGTAATTGCAGTTTCTTCAGTATACAGTATTGATATATTCATGCCTTTATTCATCTGTGATGCTTTGGCTCCCTCTAGCGGTCAGAGTTATGTTGACAGTTCAATCTTCTGTGTTTGTATTATTCATGTCTGATTCTCCTCCTCCTTTGCAATGCATTATGGTAGCTCAGCCTCCATTTCCCTCCATTTTTCCTTTCACTTTCTTCGGTTTGCCTTCAAGGAAAGACGCTTCACTTCATCCCCCTTGCGATTGCATTGCCGGTATGTCTTTATGCTTCCTATAGATATTTCTGCTCTATATTAGCTTAGTTTAACCAGTTGTACTCCTAGTTTAGTCACTAGCTTTCTAAATGTTATGCATAATGCATATCATGTGTATTATGTATCTTCTATGCCATGCACTGATTCTATGTATATCATTGTTCACAGTTTCACCGCATCAATATACCACTACGTTTAATAAAGCACAGACTCAACCACAGTCTCCTTATTGGACCCCGGTATAGCGGTTTAGCTGACTGTATAGCTACGTATGAGCCTGCCTCAGCTAGTGAGGACAGAACAGTGAAACGGCAATCATCCAACTAGTGGGATTCATCAGTGAAACGGCAGACATCCAGCTAGTGGGATTCAAGTCACCGGCTACTCAGAGACTAAATACAGCTGCAGCAATCTCTACACAGCCAAGCACTTTCCCAAGACACCATGTCTCACAAATCACATAGGACAAGATCTGTTACTTCCGTCTCCTCAAAGACAACATCCATCAGCAGCGCAGTCGCCATTGCCCGCGCAAATGCTGAAGCCGCCAAAATACGAGCGAGCTTTGCTGACCAAGAGATGCAACTTAAATTAGGAAAAGCACGCCTAGATGACGAAGAGAGAAGGTCACTCTTAGAGAGAGACGAGCAAGAGAGAAGGTCGCGCTTAGAGAGAGACGAGCAAGAGAGAAGGTCGCGCTTAGAGAGAGATGAGCAAGAGAGAAGAATGCAGTTAGAGAGAGCCAACCAAGAGAGAAGAATGCAGTTAGAGAGAGCCGACCAAGAGAGAAGAACGCAGTTAGAGAAGGCACGCGTGGATGCCGCCTTAGAAAGCCTAGCAGCAAAAAGGGAAGCTGCCGCAGCCCTCGCCGAAGCAGAATCGCTAGAAGCCGCGCAAAATCCCAAGCTGCATAGCCAAAGCAGTATGTCGAGTCTGGAGTTTCCACTGCAAGACTCACCACAACGCACATCTCAGTATGTTAATGACCTTCCTGATCCAAACTATAACCCTGAACCAGTACCAAAACCAGAATACGACACCTCCAGCGAAGTGAGCGAGAGTCGTCACGAGGCTCAGGACAGAAACAAACTCGAAAATGTGAGGCAAAACAACTCTGCTAATGACTTCCTTGCCCCTCATCAGGTAACCAACGTGGATCACCCTGCTGACGCACCGTACATCAAACCGAAGCAATACGATACCGGCTGGCGCCACCATGAGGACACTAACAGGTACGAACGCACCTCACATCACTATCAGGGCGACCCATCACGAGTATACTCTGCTGACAACCCATTCACGACAGAATTTGCCAAGTTCTTCACACGACGTGAACTGGTTGCCAAGGGACTCATGAAATTCACTGACCGAGCTGAAGGTTACAGAGCTTGGAAAGCTTCCTTCCAAAATGTCATTAGAGACTTGGGGCTACAACACAGGGAAGAGATAGACCTGTTAGTCAAATACCTGGGAGAGGAGTCAGTCAAACACGCAGTAAGGATCAGAGACATTAATATAAACCGCCCTGAGACTGGCCTCAAAGAAATCTGGAAAAGGCTGGATGAGTGTTACGGCTCAGCAGTAGTAATAGAAAGAGCCTTGTTCAAAAGAATCGATGACTTTCCTAAAATATCTAACAAAGGTCTCCAGAAACTTAGAGAGCTAAGCGACCTGCTAAAGGAAGTCCAAGTTGCCAAATATGAGGACGACCTACAGGGACTTGCATTTCTCGACACAGCCAGAGGTGTTAACCCTATAGTCCAGAAGTTGCCCTACAATCAACAGGAGAGGTGGCTCACACATGGTTCCACGTACAAATACAAACACAGCGTTCCATTCCCTCCCTTCTCCGTTTTTGTAGACTTCATACACCAACAAGCGAGAATTAGAAACGATCCCAGCTTTGACTTTGCAATACCATATGCCACACCATCACCACCTGCAAATCCACGCAGAACATCTGTAGCAGTACACAAGACTTATGTTTCTTCTTCAGATTCTAATTACAGGTCTGCTGGCTGCTCCCAATCAGAATCAAAGGTGCAGGACCCTGACAAACAGTGCCCACTTCATCAGAAGCCTCATCCTCTCCTGAAATGCAGAGCCTTCAGAGGAAAATCTATGCCAGATCGCAGAAGCTTCCTGAAAGAAAACGGTATCTGCTACAAGTGCTGCTCGTCCACAGCTCATCTCGCCAAGGATTGCAAGGTCAGTGTAAAATGCACAGAATGTGGCACCATAGATCATAACACCGCTCTACACCCTGGCCCAGCTCCATGGAGTACACAAAACACGCCAGCTGACAGTGAGCATGGCGGGGAGGAAAGGAACACTGATACAGCTACGCCAGAGATCACTTCACAATGTACCGAGGTCTGCAAAGGGACAATAGACAGTAGGTCCTGTTCAAAAATATGCCTCGTCAAAGTATACCCGAAGGGCCATAGAGACCAAGCTGTAAGACTGTATGCTATCTTGGATGATCAAAGTAATCGATCCTTGGCTAGATCAACGTTCTTTGACCTATTCAACATCAAAGGGCCAAGCACTCCCTACTCCTTAAAGACGTGTGCAGGTACTGTGACAACAGCAGGCAGGAAAGCTACTGACTACCAGATCGAGTCTTTAGACGGACAATTCTGCCTACCGCTACCTACGATCATCGAATGTAACCAGATCCCAGACAACAGATCTGAAATCCCTACGCCAGATGTAGCAATCCATCACGCTCACTTAAAACAAATAGCACACCTCATACCGGAACTCGACCATCAGGCCCAGATAATTCTGCTGTTGGGGAGAGATATCCTACAGGTTCATAAAGTGAGACGTCATATCAATGGACTTCACAATGCTCCCTATGCCCAAAGGCTAGACCTAGGATGGGTCATAATTGGCAACGTATGCTTGGGACGCATGCACGCCCCATCTTCTGTGACAAGCATGCTGACAAATACATTGGAGAAAGGACGTCCATCTCTGTTTCAACCTTGTAACAATGAGTTCCATGTCAGGGAACTGCCACACAGCATCCAACTACCTGATCGTTTAATAGACTTTACTCACGACAGCAGTATAGTGTCGGGAAGCTATGAGGATCAGTTAGGGTGCACAGTCTTCCAGAGAACTAACAGGACAACCAAGTGGCAATGTCGGTAGAGGACAAGTTGTTCTTAGCGGTAATGGACAAGGGACTCGTTAAAGATGAGACCAACAGCTGGGTCGCACCTCTTCCCTTCAAAACCCACAGACCACGTCTACCGAACAACAGAAATCAGGCATTACAACGTTTCTCCTCTTTCAAACGTAATCTGCAAAAGAAACTAGAGATGAAAGATCACTTTTTCTCCTTCATGTCAAAGATTTTTGAAAACTGTCACGCAGAACTAGCTCCCACTCTCAAAGACTCTGAAGAATGCTGGTTCCTACCCATGTTCGGAGTATACCACCCTAAAAAACCAGGCCAGATCAGAGTCGTGTTTGATTCCAGTGCTAAGTTTAATGATGTCTCCCTGAATGACGTTCTGCTGACAGGACCAGACCTCAATAACAAACTACTGGGTGTACTTATGCGCTTCCGTAAGGATTCCATTGCCTTCATCGCTGACATCCAGCAAATGTTCCATTGTTTCCTTGTGAGAGAGAGAGACAGGAACTTCCTAAGATTCTTCTGGTACAGAGACAATGATCCTACTAAAGAAGTCACAGAGTATCGCATGAGAGTGCACATCTTTGGCAACAGTCCTTCACCTGCAGTCGCCATTTACGGACTCAAAAGGTCAGCTCAGGAAGGAGAACCAGAATACGGAGCAGATGTCAGACAATTCATAGAAAAGGACTTTTATGTCGACGACTGTCTAAAAGCCATGCCTTCAAATGAGACTGCCATCAGTCTTCTCAGGAGAGCTCAGGACATGCTTGCCTGCTCGAACCTTAGGCTTCATAAAATAGCCTCAAACAGCCAAGAACTCATGGAAGCGTTCCCTTCTCAAGACCTATGTAATGGTCTCAGAGACCTGGACCTGGGGTCAGACCCCGCACCAATGCAACGCAGCCTCGGGCTTCTCTGGAATCTACAATCAGACACTTTCACCTTTCAGGTCAGCCAGGAAGAAAGGCCTTTCACACGTAGAGGCGTCCTGTCTACCATCAACAGTCTGTACGACCCCTTGGGTTTCGCAGCTCCTGTTACTATACAAGGCAAGGCCCTACTAAGAGACTTAACTAGGGAAACATCTGACTGGGATGCACCTCTGCCACCTGATAAGAGGATCCAGTGGGAAGAGTGGAAGAACTCGTTAGCGGCACTCTCCAACTTGCATATGCCAAGACCATACACCCCTGTGCCATCTACTGAGATACAGAGCCAAAGACTGTACGTATTTGCAGATGCTTCTGTCAAAGCAATTGCCGCTGTTGCCTACCTCAAAACTGTAGACTCCAAATGTCAGTGCCACATTGGTTTCGTCATGGGAAAGGCCAAACTCGCACCACAACCAAAGCACACTATACCCAGGTTAGAGCTTTGTGCCGCAGTCTTAGCCGTTGAGTTAGCGGAGTTCATCGCATCCGAAATGGATATCGACCTGACACAAGCCAAGTTCTACTCAGACAGCAAAGTAGTCTTGGGATATATCCACAACGAAACCAGGCGATTCTACGTTTATGTCAATAACAGAGTGCTACGAATCAGGAGATCAGTTCACCCACAGCAGTGGCATTACATACCCACAGACCAGAATCCCGCAGATCATGCAACTAGAGCAGTTGACGCAAGTCGACTAGGAAGCACAACGTGGCTCTCTGGACCAAAACTATTGTACATTGAGGAATGTTTTCCAGACACCTTCGAACTTGTAGAAGAGGACTCAGATGCTGAAATCCGCCCTCAGGTGTCTACACTACATACAATGACCTCTGTTATCCAGCTTGGATCTTGCAGGTTCGACAGATTCTCAAGTTGGAAGTCACTTACTCGAGCCATTACCTGCCTGACACATATAGCTCGCTCATTCATGGCTACCAGAACTTGTGGCACAGAAAAATGTAAAGGTTGGCATCTTTGTAAAAATACCTACGTTACCTCCGACTTAGAGTTCTCTAGAAATCACATCATCCTCACTGTTCAAAGAGAAACCTACTTGGCAGAAATCCAATGTCTTACTAACAAAGCTCCAATACCAGCGAGCAGCGTATTGAGAAAACTCGACCCATTCATCGACAACAACGGCCTGCTGAGGGTAGGAGGCCGACTCAAAGAAGCTGAGATGGAGTTTGTGGAGAAATTCCCTCTTATACTTCCCGGAAAATGTCATGTTGCCTACCTAATTGTACAACATTACCACAATCTGGTCAAGCACCAAGGAAGACTATTTACAGAAGGAGCCATCAGATCTGCTGGCTTGTGGATCATCGGTGCAAAAAGACTCATCAGTAGTGTCATCTACAAATGTGTTACCTGCCGTAAGCTTCGTGGTTCAACTCAAACCCAAAAGATGGCTGACCTACCAGCAGATAGACTCAGCCCAGACCCTCCCTTTACTAGCGTTGGTCTCGATGTGTTTGGGCCTTGGTCAGTTGTTACACGTCGTACGAGAGGCGGCCAAGCCAATAGTAAACGTTGGGCAGTCATGTTCACTTGCATGTCAATCAGAGCCGTCCACATAGAGGTCATCGAGTCCCTTGACACGTCAAGCTTCATCAATGCCTTAAGACGTTTTATGGCCATCCGTGGTCCTATCAAGCACATACGTTCAGACAGAGGTACTAACTTCGTTGGTGCAGCAAAGGAATTAGGAATACCCTCAAATCTAAACTATAAGACTCTCGAGAGGTTCCTCAGTGACCAAGGCTGCACATGGTCATTCAACCCACCTCACTCTTCACATATGGGAGGATCTTGGGAACGAATGATTGGTCTAGTACGGAGAATTCTTGACTCCACTCTTCTTCAAGAAGGAGCAGCGAGACTCACCCACGAAAGTCTCATCACCTTCATGGCTGAAGCTGCAGCTATAATTAACGCAAGACCCCTGGTTCCAGTTCCTAACGACCCTGAGGAGCCTTTGTTACTGACTCCAGCTACTTTACTTACCCAGAAAACAGGACTGTCCAGTGCCCCTCCAGGAGGATTCGACGCGAAGGACCTCTACAAGCGCCAATGGAGACAGGTACAAAGTCTTGCAAATACTTTCTGGGACAGGTGGCGCAAACAATATTTGTCTACCCTGCAGCCACGGACGAAGTGGCAATCTACTAAACCTAATCTGAACATAGGTGACCTTGTTCTTGTGAAAGACTGTCAGATTCACCGGAACCAGTGGCCACTTGGTCTAGTTACCGCAACGTTCCCGAGCAAGGACGGCAACGTCCGCAAAGTTGAGCTAAGGATGACCAAAGGGAATGAACCTAAGACATTTTCCAGACCGGTATCTGAACTGGTCCTATTGTTGCCTTCAGAAGAAAGGAGTAGTGACATCCGTTGATGCCAGACGGGGAGTGTTCTGTCTCCGCCATCTAATATTGTTACCCTGATTATCTGTTTGCGTAATTGCAGTTTCTTCAGTATACAGTATTGATATATTCATGCCTTTATTCATCTGTGATGCTTTGGCTCCCTCTAGCGGTCAGAGTTATGTTGACAGTTCAATCTTCTGTGTTTGTATTATTCATGTCTGATTCTCCTCCTCCTTTGCAATGCATTATGGTAGCTCAGCCTCCATTTCCCTCCATTTTTCCTTTCACTTTCTTCGGTTTGCCTTCAAGGAAAGACGCTTCACTTCATCCCCCTTGCGATTGCATTGCCGGTATGTCTTTATGCTTCCTATAGATATTTCTGCTCTATATTAGCTTAGTTTAACCAGTTGTACTCCTAGTTTAGTCACTAGCTTTCTAAATGTTATGCATAATGCATATCATGTGTATTATGTATCTTCTATGCCATGCACTGATTCTATGTATATCATTGTTCACAGTTTCACCGCATCAATATACCACTACGTTTAATAAAGCACAGACTCAACCACAGTCTCCTTATTGGACCCCGGTATAGCGGTTTAGCTGACTGTATAGCTACGTATGAGCCTGCCTCAGCTAGTGAGGACAGAACACCTGGTGTTTCTATGTGCGAGTCCAGCAGGCAGTCCTACTCAGGAGTCCAGTGGGTGGTCCTACCAGTGGTGGGCGGTCTTCCTAATATTCATTCACTAGGAATAATTCCAATCGCAATTTTAGCAACATGCGGTAATATAAGCCGCTCCACAGCCAAACAAGTTCTTCAATTTTTTATATAGGCCTCATTCATTCATGTCATTTTAGTATATTCAATATATTCACAACATGCCCTTACTATAAATATTCACTGTCCTTTATAGCCCCTGAGTATTTGGATCAGAAAAAGCACATCTGAGATATTTTGGACATATATTTGTAATCATCTGCGACACGACACGGTGGCGCAGTGGTTAGCACAGCAGCCTTGCAGCGCTGGAGTCCTGGGTTCAAACCCCACCAAGGACAACATCTGCAAAGAGTTTGTATGTTCTCTCCGTGTTTGCGTGGGTTTCCTCCGGGCACTCCGGTTTCCTCCCACATTCCAAAGACATACTGACAGGGAATTTAGATTGTGAGCCCCATCGGGGACAGCGATGATAATGTGTGCAAAATAAAATGTAAAGTGCTGCGGAATATGTTAGCGCTATATAAAAATAAAGATTATTACAACATAGTGGAGGGGATTTCATGAAATCCCGTCTCCACTATGCATTAAAAAAACGCATGCGGCATACCCGCGAAAACGCACATGCAGCGCGTCTTTTAAGAACGTAGCATGTCCTTACATTGCAGAAAAACCGCAAGGACAGCGCAGGTGACCTGCCAGTGACCTCAGGTGCAAATTTGGTCAGGATTTAACCTGCATAAAATACTGACCAAATCCTGATACAATCCTGAACGTGGACACATACCCTTAGGCTATGTGCACACAGTGCGGATCCGCCGCTGCGGATTCGCAGCAGTTTTCCATCAGGTTTACAGTACCATGTAAACCTATGGAAAACCAAATCCGTAGTGCCCATGGTGCGGAAACGCTGCGTTGTATTTTCCGTAGCATGTCAATTCTTTGTGCGGATTCTGCAACATTTTACACCTGCTCCTGTATAGGAATCCACAGGTGGTAAAACGCAGGTGAAATCTGCACAAAAAACACAGGAAATCCGTGGTAATTCCGCTCATGAAACCGCAACAAGTGCACTTAGTCTCATAGTCAAATAAATAAGGCAGCACACTGCGGCGCCAAAACATGCAAACATGAAAATTGAACTGCATTACTGCACTAGAAATATGAAAAAATGAGAGCGTTTAGCGCGTAAATTGGCCAATTCATGTGGCTACCAGGTATACATGAATTGGCCAATTTATGCGCTAAACGCTCTCATTTTTCATATTTCTAGTGCAGTAATGCAGTTCAATTTTCATGTTTGCATGTTTTGGCGCCGCAGTGTGCTGCCTTATTTATTTGACTGTATATGAGTTGGTGACTCTAGGTTCAGCACCTGTTCACACTTAGTCTATGTTTGGATGTGACGGTCAGTTTTTTAAAATTTAAATTCACATAGCCTCATAGTCTTACATTGAGCGCTTGTGACATAGCTTCTAACTTCTGGCCTGTCAGAAGCTGCGCTCATAAGTTTGAGCCGTGGGACTGCAGCAGTGCCACAAAATAGTGAATACGCCGGAGGATGAGTAAATTCCTGGGACATCCAAATCATGACATGGAGCTGTGAGTCCATCATATTGTGTATAAGGGAGCTATGAGTCCATCATACTGTGTATAAGGGAGCTGCGGGTCCATCATACTGTGTATAAGGAAGCTGCAAGCCCATCATACTGTGTATAAGGGAGCTACGGGCTCATCATACTGTGTATAAGGGAGCTGTGGGCTCATCATACTGTGTATAAGGGAGCTGTGGGCTCATCATACTGTGTACAGGGGAACTGTGGGGGACATCATACTGTTTGACAGGAGCTGCAGGCCCATCATACTGTGTATGGGGAACTGTGAAGGCATATTGTGCATATGGGAGCTGTTGGCCCATTACACTGTATATAGGGGAGCTCTGGGGGGCATTATACTTTCTATAGTGGAGTTCTGTCAGCATTATACTGTGTATAGGGGAGCAGTGGGATAATACTGTGTAGAGGGGAGCAGTGGGAACATCATATGGTGTAGAGGGGAGCAGTGGGAACATCATACGGTGTATAGGGGATTTATAGAATCATTATACTGTGTATAGGGGAGCTGTGGGGGCCTTAGACTGTGTATAGGGAAGCTTTGAGCTCACCATACTGTGTATAATGTAGCAGTACATGGGGGAACTTAGGGGACATTATTAAATGTTAAGTAGGCACTTAAACATCATTGCTATAGGGGTACTCAGAGTATTGTGACCATCAAAGCTGCATTTGGTCACAATATGGCGGTAAAGTCAATGTTCGTTTTTGTGTATAGATTTATTTTCAATAACAGCGCGGTCATATTCTGAGGTTTCACTATATTCACAATTAGAGTGCGCAACCATAGCTGTAATCAGGGTTAGCTGGTTAGGGGCCCACTCAGATGTTTTGCCCCCCTAAGTTGAAACCCTAGCTACGCCTCTGTGCTTGGTGCATAAATTGGCCAATTCATGTGAGCCTATCAAACAGAAAAATGACCTTTCTTGATGGGACCCTAACCTAATATTCATTAATTCATTAAACATGCCTCTCATTGGCTAAAAGCTGACAAATGTAACCCCTTTCCAACATTGAACATAAATGTACGCCGATGTCAGACTCCCCCTGTTTGGTGCGGGCACATGTCAGCTGATCTACACAGCTGATTTGTGCCCGGTCGTTGGCACTCAAAGCAATTGAGCAATTCTGCTACATGCAGGCGATCTGATCATCACCTGTGTGTAGCAGATGTGATCAGGTTATGGCAGCTTCTATTCTCCCATGTAGACTATTGAAGCATGCTAAAAGTAAAAAAAATGGTTTTAAAAATATAGAAAAAATAAAAAATGTTCAATCATCTCCCTTTCACCCCATTCAAAAAATACAATAGAAAAAAACAAACATAGACCTATTTGGTATTACTGAGTTCAGAATCACCCGATCTATCAATAAAAAAAACCCGATTGCTAAACAGCGTTATGAGAAAAAAAGTAAAAACACCAGAATTACATTTTTTGGTCACCGCAATATTATATTAAAATGCAATAACAGACGATTAAAAGATCGTATCTGTACCAAAATGGTATTATTAAAAACAACAGCTCGGCACGCAAAAAATAAGCCCTCACCCAACCAAAGATCAAAAGAAACGGAGACGCTACGGGTATCGGAAAATGACACAATTTTTAATTTTCTTTTTAACAAACTTTGGAATTTTTTTCACAACTTAGATAAAAAAGAACCTAGACATGTTTGGTGTCTACAAACTCGTAATGACCTGGATAATTCTAATGGCAAGTCAGTTTTATCATTTAGTGAACATGGTGGAAAAAAAAATCAACTGTGGAATTGCCCTTTTTTTGCAATATCACCGCACTTGGATTTTATTTTGCCTTTTTCCAGTACACAATGTGTTAAAACCAACCATATGAGGACTTGTTTTTTGCAGTACAATTCGTCCTGCAAAACTCAAGTCCTCGCATGGTCATTTTGACCCCCCCAAAAAGTTATGGCTCTGGGAAGAAGGGGAGCAAAAAATGAAAACACAAAAACAAAAATACCTCCGGGGGTTAAGGGGTTAAAAGGCAGGTAGGATACAATACTAATTCTAAGCAATCTTAGGCCGGTTTCACACGTCAGTGGATCCGGTACGTGTGGTGACAGTTTCCTCACGTACCGGAGACACTGACTCACGTAGACACATTAAAATCAATGTGTCTCTGCACATGTCAGCGTGTTTTCACGGACCGTGTGTCCGTTTTGAAAACACGGAGACATGTCAGTGTTTGTGGGAGTGCATGTATCACACGGACCCATTAAAGTCAATGGGTCCGTGTAAAACATGTACCACACACGGATGCTGTCCGTGTGCAGTCCGTGTGCCGTGCAGGATACAGCGCTACAGTAAGCGCTGTCCCCCCAGCTTGTGGTGCTGAAGCCCCATTCATTTCTTCTCTCCAGCAGCATTCGCTGGAGCGAAGAAATGAAAAATCATTTTTTTTTTAAATTTTTTGTTGTTAAAATAAAGTTCCCGGTAATCTCCCCCCTCCCTCCTCCTGTGTGCCCGCCCGCTGTCATTAAAATACTTACCCAGCTCCCCCGATGCTTCCTCTCACTGTCACAGCTCTTCCTGTATGAACGGTCACGTGGTGCCGCACATTACAGTGATAAATATGCGGCTCCACCTCCCGGGGTGGAGCCGCATATTCATCACTGTAATAAGTGGCACCACGTGACCACTCATACAGGAAGAGCTGCGACAGTGAGAGGAAGCATCGGGGGGAGCTGGGTAAGTATTTTAATGACAGCGGGCGGGCGCACAGGGGGAGGGAGGGAGGAGATTACCGGGAACTTTATTTTAACAAAAAAAAAAAGATTTTTCATTCCTTCGCTCCAGCGAACGCTGCTGGAGAGAAGAAATGAATTCTGGATTCAGCACCCAAAGCAGGGGACAGCGCTTAATTGTAGCGCTGTCTCCTGCACGGTGCGTGTGGTATCAAGTCGGCACACGGACGGCACACGGCTGCCGCACGTGTGCCACACTGATGTGCCACGTGAGTACACAGACACACGGACACGGATAACTCCGTACCGATTTTTCCGGTACCGGAATTATCTGGACGTGTGGGACAGGCCTTAGACTGGTTTGAGAAGTGCTCAGTGAGAAAAGGAGACAGTCATCACCTTCAATATTGAGCCACAATGAAAAAACTGACTAGCACCTCCTTATACTTTAAGCAAGTGTGAACAGGTGCTAGCTGCTATGACTGCAATCTGTCTATAGAAGCAAAATAATACAGCAGCACTCTGTCAGTGCTAAAATCAATGCAGACATTGAATATATTGAATATATGAAATTTGGACTGCATCACTGCAGTCATTGTAACCATCGATCTATCTAGAAAATAGCAATGTAGCAGCACCAGAATATTATGTGGTGGATGTAAGGCCTCTTAGCCATATACCAAATTGTCTAACAGTATAAGAAAAGTAGGCAGCGCTCCATACAGCTGTATGAACTGTGTTTATTAGCCCATATGAAACTAAAACATCTCCACATGGAATAATAAGGCCTCTTTCACACTTTCGTCTTTCTTTTTCCGTCACAATGCGTTGTTTTGTGAAAAAAAAAAGATCCAGCAAATGGTGCTGCTGGATCCGATTTTTTTCTCATAGACTTGTATTAGCTACGGATTGTGATGGATGGCCGTGCACTGGATCCGTTGTAAAATTGCTGTCCGTCGGGCGGAGACAACACACAGAGGAGCTTTTTTCTGTCCGTAGGATAATCGCTTATCGACGGATCCTGAGCTGTCCGTCTTTGGGTATAATGGAAGCCTATGGACGCAGGATCCGTCACTGACTGTGAAAAGCAGGAATCCAGCAACGGGTCACATCTTTTCAAAATGAGCATGCACGTAAGAATTTCCCGTCAGGGAAATTCTCTCTCGCTCGCTCTCTCTCTTTTTACTATTGATGCTGCCTATGCAGCATCAATAGTAAAAAAAAATATAATGTTAAAAATAACAAAAAAATTAAAAATCGTGATATTCTTACCTTCCAGCGTCCGGCGCAGCCCCCGCAGCATTCCCTATGCTCGTGATGCTTCTGGCAGCTCTAGTTCCCAGTGATGCATAGCAAAATAACCTGATGACGCAGTGGTCTCGCGAGATCGCTACGTCATCACAGGTCATTGTCTCGCTATGCATCACTGGGAACGGAGCATCGTGAGCATCGGGAAGGCTGCAGGGGCTGCGCAGGATGCCGGAAGGTAAGAATATCACGATTTTTTATTTTTTTTTATCATTTTTATCATGGGTTGTGTTGTGTATGCATTTTCGCAGCGAAAAACTGTGGCAAAGACGCATGCACAACATGTGCACATAGCCTCGACGGATCCGTCAATAAAACGGCTCCAGTGCACCCATTTTTTTACAATCAGCACAGGATCCGTCTTTTCAACATTTTGATGGATTGTGACTGATTGTAAAAAACGGAAGAGTGAAAGAGGCCTAAGAGGTCCACTTTTTGCCCAATGTTTTGGAGTGCTGCATCTGTCTGTCTATCTGTCTATCCTTAAAAAAATTGCAGGACCCAGGTTCACCAGCCATGTCAGAGTTCATCTTTAATCCACTTACACGTTAAAGATGAACTGAATGTAGCAACAATACACAGACAACATTTGCAACATGGCAATTTAGTGATTCGTGCCCTATCTGAAATCTAACTGATTACAACACATAACACAAGCTCAGGTTTTCGCATATTAAACTGGCCACATCATAGAATAGTGCCTGCAGCACTAAATAAAATGTAGTTTTGATTTTGTAATTTCTCACCTCTGTTGCTGAGATATTTTCAGGGCTCTGTGGGGACCATATCATCACTTCCAGGACTCCTTGTTCTTCTTTACACTGAAGATAGTTCTTAAAGGGGTTGTTCAATACTCGGTTGACCTCTTCTGAATTCCAATGTTTTCCCTAAGTAAAATAATAACACTTATACTCACCTCCGATGCCAGGGTTGTTCCAGCAGTGTCAGCACTGGCTCTCCTGGGGCTCTCGTGACATTATGTCATGTGATCCCTGTGGCCAATCAGCGGTCACTTCACTGTACCCTTCTTTTGACAAATCAAGACATCTGGAGGAAGTGACAGCTGCTGTTGCCCTCTCACTTCCTATAGATGTCAGTTATGTCCATAGCAGAGAAGAATGAAGCGAGTGCTGATTGACCTTTGGGATCGCGTGACATAATACTGTCACGTGACCCCAGGGGCAGCCTACACCACTGGAACAACGCCGGTATCAGAGGTTAGTATAAGTGTTATCATTTTACTAAGAGGAAACATAGGGATTCAGAAGAGGTTACAACCTCTTTAATGAAATTGGTTCTGTGCTTGTGATTGCTGATCTGCTGCAGAATATATTTGTAGCCAATCAGACACCTCCCTGATGATATTGCATGATAGATAATTATCTGTCTGTATTTCCCAGCATGAAAACAATGTGCACAACTCTATACTCCTAGGAACATAATCATTAACCCTTCTCACACCTATTTTCACCACCCTCCAAAGTTAGAAAAAATGACTACTTTACGCCTTTAGTTACAGTATAAATTGCTAGTCTCGAACATTGACGGAATTTTAATAAGAAGACAGTTGCAAGGTTGTTTGTTTTTACAAGCACTTTGCAATTTTAACCATTTAAGACGTTTATACAACCCTTGTATTACATCTCTAGAAATGTAGTACCAATTACTTGTAATAGTATTACACTCAGGAACAGCATCCATACATAAACATGTGTATATATATAAATGAGGGGATATATAGATGCCCAGCCAGCTCAGCCAGTCTGACGTAATGGTGGAACCACACACGGAGATGGCAATGTCAGGCAAAGGTATTTTAGTAGAGGGAGAAAACACGAGGAGTTCAGTTTTTGACAGGTTCAGTTTCAGATAGAGGGAGGATATGATGTTGGAGACAGCGGTAAGACAATCACTGGTGTCTTCTAAAAAGGCAGGCGTGATATCAGGAGCAGAAGTGTATAATTGGGTGTCATCAGCATAGAGATGGTACTGGAACCCAAATCTACTGATTGTTTGTCCAATGGGGCGGTATACAAAGAGAAGAGGAGGGTGCCAAGGAATTATCCTTGAGGAACCCCAACAGTAAGGGGAAGATGAGAGGAGGAGGAACCAGCAAAAGATACAGTGAAAGAGTGATCAGAGAGCCAGGAGGAGAACCAGGAGAGACCGGTGTCCTTAAGGCCGATGGAGCGGATCATAGTGAGGAGGAGCTGGTGATCCAGTGTCGAATGCTGCAGAGAGAACCAAGAAAATTAGCATGGAGTAGTGATCATTAGATTTAGCTGTTAGTAGGTCATTAGAGACTTTAGTGAGGGCAGTTTCAGTAGAGTGTAAAGAATGGAAAGCAGATTGAAGAGAGTCGAGAAGAGAGTTATCATAGAGATAGCGGATAAGACAGGAGTGGACCAGGCGTTCGAGGAGTTTAGAGATGAAGGGAAGATTAGAGACAGGTTTATAGTTAGCGGCACAGCTTTGGACGAGGGGTGGTTTTTTAAGTAATGGATGTATGATGGCATTCTTAAATGAGGAGGGAAAGATACCGGAAGAGAGAGAAAGGTTGAATATTTTTGTTAGGTGAGAGATGACGGCAGGGGAAAGGGACTCGAGGAGATGTGACAGAATGGGTCACTGGTGCAAGTGGTCAGGCGAGAAGATGCAAGGAGCCTCATTACTTCTTCTTCTGCGACTGGTTCAAAGTCAGAGAGTGAGCTAGATGCAGTGGGGGAGGGAGGGCAGTGCATGATATGAGGTGATTGGGAGATAACTTCCTGTCAGATATGGTCAATTTTTTCTTTGAAATAATTGTCCAGATCGTCAGCGCAGAGATCCATAGAGATAGCGGATAAGACAGGAGTGGACCAGGCATTCGAGGAGTTTAGAGATGAAGGGAAGATTAGAGACAGGTTTATAGTTAGCGGCACAGCTTTGGACGAGGGGTGGTTTTTTAAGTAATGGATGTATGATGGCATTCTTAAATGAGGAGGGAAAGATACCGGAAGAGAGAGAAAGGTTGAATATTTTTGTTAGGTGAGAGATGACGGCAAGGGAAAGGGACTCGAGGAGATGTGACAGAATGGGTCACTGGTGCAAGTGGTCAGGCGAGAAGATGCAAGGAGCCTCATTACTTCTTCTTCTGTGACTGGTTCAAAGTCAGAGAGTGAGCTAGATGCAGTGGGGGAGGGAGGGCAGTGCATGATATGAGGTGATTGGGAGATAACTTCCTGTCAGATATGGTCAATTTTTTCTTTGAAATAATTGTCCAGATCGTCAGCGCAGAGATCCATGGTTGGGGCCTGCACTCTTGGGTTGAGTAGTGAATGAAAAGTGTCAAAAAGGCGTTTAGGGTTATTGGACAGTGAAGTGATGAGGGTGTTGAAATTGGTTTGTTTGGAGAGGTGAAGGGCAGAGTTGTATGTTTTGAGCATAAACTTAAAATGGATGAAATCTTCGGGTAGATTAGATTTTCTACACATGCGTTCGGCGCACCTGGGGCACCACTGCAGAAAATGTGTTTGCAGCATGTGTCACGGTTGTCAACATCTGTGCCGAGTTGTTCTATGTATAGGAGGTGCAATTTCATCCAGGGAACTTTGCAGGGTATTGTAATGCTTCAGTGCAGAATCAGGACATGAGAGGGAGGAGATAGGGGCCAATGAGGACTGCAAGTTCTTCATACGTTTCTGGGTGTTAATGGTCTGTATGTTTCTATAAGTGTGGAAAGTGGGGGTGACCTGAGTGGGATGGCAGTTCTTGATAGAGAATGAAAGAAGGTTGTGGTAAGAGAGCAGGAGAGGGGAGTTTGTGAAATCATCCTGTTAGGTGTCGAGTTCCCGCCGCTGCACAGGGGGAATCTCAAACCATCTCTGCTGTGGTCTCCCATTCTCCTCCAGCCGCAGTGGAGCCTGCTCAGCAGAGACATTGGTCCCAGTGTCTGGCTCAAGCTGATACTGTGCAGCTAGTTACTGCTGTCCTTCCAGGCTCAGCCATTGTAACCAGTACTGATCAGTGGCGAGCAGGCGTCGCTGGGACTAAGTCCTGCTTTTCTTCTTCTGAGCATGCCCACGGGACGACCTCTCGTTGGATGTCGGAGGTCACATGCTCAGGTCCTGTAGCAGACCCTATTGGACCACTACAAAGGTCCTGGAGAGCTTCCGCTATAAAAGGTTCACATTGCCGCACGGCCATGCGCTAGTATAAACTTATTATTGTGTGTGTGTGGATGTATGCCTGTTGATGGATGAAAGCTCCGAATCATTCCCATCCCTAGTGTTGTTGACTGTTCGCGAATGGTGGAAGCTACCTAGCGCCTGACAGTGCTATTCCGCACAGCTAGCACACGATACAGCATCACTGCTAATAGAGCGCTTTTCTGGCCCAAGTTTGGGTGGTTGGTGGCGTCCGCTAGAGTAGCACTGCACGCACTCTTGTGCAGTAAATTATTAGTTCTGTTAAATTCTGACACCCCAGTAGCGATGTCGAGCGCAAGAGGTCTAGAGGAACTCTTTCCCTGAGTCTTGGGACAGAGTTCTGTGACTTTGCTTGCGCTCTTTGTGCGGTACTGCGGCCCTGTGATGCAACAGGGTTCGCTTCCTTCATACCGAGTGAAGTTAACCCGCATGTGTATCCACTGTATACCACCACATAGTCCGCCATTACTCAGCAGCAGGTTCCATTTCTGCACGGTGGACCCCGGGCTGCGAACGCACCTTATAGCATCCTTATAATTATTTGGTGCATTCCGCTAGCCCTAATGTCATCCACTGATCAAAGGCGGGAGAAGACCAAGTCGACGGAGTTTCCGTCTTCATGAGTTGAAGAGTTAGTATGCTGCGAGAAACCGAAAAAGGTTAGAGATAAAAGGTGAGAAGCAGATGGGGAGAGGGGAAAAGCAATGGGGATGTTGAAATCACCCATGATGAGGTTGGGGATGTCACAGGAGAGAAAGTGTGGAAGCCAGGTGGCAAAGTGATCCAGGAACTGATGGGAGGGGCCCGGAGGATGATACACCACCGCCACTCGCATGGAGAAGGGGATGTAGAATTTCACCGCATGGACCTCAAAACAAGGGAAGACAAGTGAGGTTACTTGAGAGATAACCTGAAAGGTACATCAGGCTTCAAATAAATGTTTATATGACTTAAATGTTTTGGGGTTCAATCTTTCTTGCAAATTGCTGTTTTTTAGACTTTTTATGCCTGAAAAGTGAAAATGAGTCTCTCTGACCAGATTAAAGATTGGAAAGTGTCGGAACTTTTGCCTATATGGCATACGCTCGTCTACCCTTGGTAGTAGTGTCGGATTCTTCTTTCTTATACTGTAGTGTCATCCTTTGAATGCTGATGATTTACTGTCTGGCACAACCACTTGTACGATAAGTGATTTGTAGCAGGTGTTTACTGCTCGCTAAAAATCCTCTTATTGTAACAGTAATGAAATCTGCACGGGATGTACAATAGTATAAAAAGATTTTATTGTGTACACTAAATCTCTCCCGCAGACAACTTATGGAGACCTGACAAAATACTGGGAACAGAATCCATTACTGGATACAGCTCCTTAAAGGGAGTTTACCACGTGTATTATTTTCATAATCTAAACCAGGTAGTGATACATATTCTTTTTTTCTAATCTATTTTTACATCTTTTGATTTTTTTCATTGTATCTTATTTATGTGATTATAAGGACAGTCATCTTTATGACCTCTGTTTATAGTATTTAGAGTTACTTTATGCTGTATAGTAGCCGCACGGGCCGTTAACAAGCAAAGTCAAGATCACACTCATTGACTTCTATAGGAGAGTTTTCCAGGCATGCTCTATGATTTGTGCTAAAAACGCCCCCAAAAAAACGCATGCGGATTTCTTGCAGAAAAAGTCTGGTTTTGTTCAGGAAATTTCTGCAAAGAATCCTGACTTGTGCACATAGCCTTACAGTATGCTGTCTTCAGATTACATAGCAAAAACCTTTAAAATGGATTTGCTTCTACTTTTATACGGGCTCTGATTATCTCTTCTGATTGGCTGTGCTATGTGGCGCTGTCATGTGATAGCTGCAAGGTTTTGTGATTTTTTTTTCTACTTTCCCCGCCACTCCGTCACGTCTAAAGTCATGTGAGCCTTCTCTGGCTTCTGAAATCCTCTGCAATGTGTAAAATAGCTGCAGGTTCAGCAAATTTCCTAAATTTTGACATTATTTTGACTTGAATTGAATGAGTTCACTCATCTTTACTAGCAGGCATTCGGTATACTGGATAACACAACACCTGTTGGGAGCCATGGTTGCCTGCTTCTCTAACCCCTCTACCCATATTACATTCCTCTCTGTGATTCCTCTCAAATATTAACATCATTGCATTACTTTCAACTCGGTTATAGGAGACGTCTGTGTGAATTCATGGTATTCATTCCGAGAAAAGCCAGTCACATATGTTCAGTATGGTATGTCTAATGAACATATGCCGGGCAAGGAACGTACTCGGAGGTCTTTCTGCGGAAACGTATACCACCGTGTCCAGGGTCAAAGCTTCAAAAGGGTGGGCAGAGCCGATCTGTCACTTCTGTACTAAATATATCGCATTGCTCATTGAGATATTTTAGGAGTTTTATATTGACCGGTTGATGAACCAGTGACTTTGGGCAGACACAGAAAGGACTAGCAGTGTAAGGAAGCAAACAGAGCTGGTGAGGATGGGATGAAGAGTGCAGTCGTACTGGATATATTTCTAGATTGCCAAGATATGAGCCGGACAATTAACTGCAGATGTTCTTGTTACTCATCTTATCCTCCCTAATTTTTTGCACAAGCCGGAATTTTCTAGCAGAAGTCTAAATCATTATTACATTGGAGATTTGCCACCATGTAACAGTAAGGCATCACATTGTACCCGGTGAAATTCTACTACTGACTATAAAATACTTGGACACTGCGAGTGACCTTGAAACTTTTTGGACCAAATCCAAAACATTCTTATGTGGACATTATGATCAATCCCACTGGTTCCACTAAATACTCTTCGCGAGTTCACGTTTCTAAAAGACTTTTATTTTTTTTCCTCAAAAAATATAGATATGAGGCTGAGGCGGCATTCTTCGGTAATCTCAAGCTTACAGACTTTAACATCATCGATACTCTTGGAGTTGGAGGATTCGGAAGAGTCGAACTGGTAAGAAGAAATTATTATTTGACTGTATGAAATGTCCATGGGAAAGCGGTAGTTTTGGGAAGGTGTCTGATAACAGTGACCACACATAATATAGATACCATATTCTCTTGACTGTTGTAATTGTTTCATTGGAGTTCTGCTACTTTGTCAACTTGGGTGGGTTCTGATGCTTTATACAATAATATTGTGGTATAGTATAACAATGAACACTTATGATTCCATATGGCCCACATTTATAAAAATTAGCGTTTTGTACATAAGCCTAAAATAAAGGACCGCTGGAGTAAATTGAAGTAAATGTATTAAAAGTTCATGCATCTTAATAAGTTTTGCATATTTTGGAGTATCCCGAGCTAAGAAAATTAAAGGGGTGGTCCTGAACTAAAATTTATTGTACTCCTAAATGCCCATCTATTTAATGTCATAATCTAATCTCTTTTCTAATATACTTTAATTAAAAATCCCCTACCATTCCCTCACTGCACAATCCAACTGTTTTTATACTTTACTGCTTCATCTTTGTTTAAGATTCGTAGGAAAATCCCAGTGCATGCTGGGATAGTCAAATGAGTCATCAGGGGCAGCAAGGTCAATTGCGGGTGCAGCGCTTGTCTCTGCTTTTCCTACACTCTGGGTATTCTTCTTACAATGTGCACTGACAGTGCACTCTCTTGCTGGCTCCTTGCTTCTGATCAGGGGCAGCGAGCGCACTGTCACTGTGCATATTGCAGAGTTACAATCTACTGAGCATATGTAGGAACTTGACAACCAGCACATGCTCAGTAGAGCAGAGATTTGTCCAGCCCTTGAAACAGCTGTTACTGATGATGCTTCATTTCAAGGAAGAGGAGAGAGGGCAGAGGCTGTGGCAGTGACTGCAGCCTCAGTCCCCTGATGATAACTAGTTTGACTATTCCAGCATGCACTGTGATTCTCAAATGAAGCATCATCAAAGAGGAAGAAAAAACATAAAGCAGTTAGGTAGTGTAGTGAGGAAACAGAAGGGACTTTTTACATAAGGTATATTAGAAAAGAAATTAGATTACGACATTAAGTATTTAAGTATTTGCCTGCTATGAGTAGACATAAAGTTTGCCAAAACTTGCACCATTTTCTGGTTTTATTTATTTATTTATTTTAAACCATTCATTTCCACAGCGCTTTACAGACATGATAATCACTGTCCCCAATATGGCACACAATCTAAACTCCCTATCGA
Organism: Ranitomeya imitator; assembly: GCF_032444005.1. NCBI lineage: Eukaryota > Metazoa > Chordata > Amphibia > Anura > Dendrobatidae > Ranitomeya > Ranitomeya imitator. The sequence continues at coordinate 777,587,762 of NC_091283.1, forward strand.
TATGTCTTTGTAGTGTGGGACGAAACCAGAGAACCTGAAAGAAACCCACACTAACAAGAGGAGAACATACAAGTGCTTCTCACAAAATTAGAATATCATCAAAAAGTTAATTTATTTCAGTTCTTCAATACAAAAGGTGAAACTCATATATTATATAGAGTCATTACAAACAGAGTGATCTATTTCAAGTGTTTATATCTGTTAATAATAATAAGCTTTATTTATATAGCGCCAACATATTACGCAGCGCTTTACAGTTTAACAGTTTCAAACACAAAAGTGATAAGTAACAACGTTAACAATACAATAATTACAGCAAAATAAGACGACACTGCTCGTGAGAGCTTACAATCTACAAAGGTGGGGGAGATACAAAGTACAGGTGTGTATTTACAATGATGTATTTACAATGATGGTCCAGCCATCTTCAGGGGGTGGGGGATAGATGGAAGTAGTGAATGGGCTACACACACACAAACATAAAATGACTTTGATTAGGGAACGTGGTAGGCCGCTCTGAACAAATGTGTTTTGAAGAAGTGCCTAAAACTATGCATATTGTGGATGATCCTAATTTCTTGGGGTAGAGCATTCCAGAGGATTGGCGCAGCCAGTTTAACGACTGTTAATGTTGATGATTATGGCTTAAGCCAATGAAAACCCAAAAGTCATTATCTCAGTAAATTAAAATAATTAACAAAAATCACCTGGAAAGGCTTCCTAAGGGTATGTTCCCACAGTCAGTAAACGGATGTATGTAGCATCCAACACGCAGCGGCCAGATGTTACAGCATAGTGGATGGGATTTGACAAAATCCCATGTCCACTATGCATGCACGGACGCCTCCGGCTTCCCTGTGGATGGATATGCGGCACGTCTTTCCAGACCGCAGCAAGTCTATTTATCTTGCGGAGACGCTCAGTCTCTGCAAGATAAATATCACCCGTACAATGTATTGGACGCGGTGATTCTGCACGGTTCTATGAACACATGCGGAATCACCTGCGTTCAGAAGCCAGCAGCACTTTGGATAGAGCAGACATGTGCTGTGTCCAAAGTGCTGCATAATACTGAACGTGGGAACATACCCTAAGCATTTAAAAAGGTCCCTTAGTCTGTTTCGGTAGGCTCCACAATCAAGGGAAAGACTGCTGACTTGACAGATGTCCATAAGGCAGTCGTTGACACACTCCACAAGGAGGGTAAGCCACAAAGGTCATTGCTAAAGAAGCTGGCTGTTCAGAGTGCTGTATCCAAGCATATTAATGGAAAGTTCAGTGGGAGGAAAAAGTGTGGTAGAAAAAGGTGCACAAGCAACCGGGATAAACGCAGCCTTGAAAGGATTAAGAAAAGGACATTCAAAAATTTGGGGGAGATTCACAAGGAGTGGACTGCTGCTGGAGTCATTGCTTCAATAGCCACCGCACACAGATGTATCCAGGACAGGAGAACCTGAAATATGGATTTCTATACACAATAAGTAATTTTTAAAAAAACTTTACTACATATAAAAGTGATACAAAAATCTACTTAAATGAAACACAAACACAGGACATAGAACCCTAGTAAGAAGCACATGGGTCCAAGGCATAAACAATGAACATCATCATGGTATTAAGTACAGAGGCACTTTAAATTATAGTATTGCATCATGTCAGCCATCTGTACCAGTAACTAAGTTTGGACTTCACATAGTCCCGTAATGCTGACACCCATATAGCAGAGATACACATTTCCTAGAAACTTCCCTGAGGCTGCCACAGTGACAATGTACCCCCCAAAAAAGGAAAAGAAAAGTGCCATTAATAGCTGAATCGCTTACCCACGATGAGATTAATCAAGTGCCGAGGAGCCAGGTCCACCCCCTAACGCGCATTTCGCGTAGGCTTGATAATATATGAAATTTACTTTTTGTATTGAAGAACTGAAATAAATTAACTTTTTGATATTCTAATTTTGTGAGAAGCACCTGTACCATTGGCATTAGTACTCTCTTAGCTTAATTCCTGCATAATATAGTAGTAGCATTTTACCATATCTCACGTAGAATTTGCAGAGAAAATCCGTATAGTAACTTGATTGACATTCAAGATTTGACACCTGCAGCCTGTAAATTTAGGCTGCAAGTTGGATTCACAGTGGATTTCATCATTTGCAATGCGAAGGGTAAAATGTAAAGCAAATCCACAGGATTTTTGCAACAAAATCTGTATCCTGTGAGCAAGTACTCTTAAAGTTATCGACCACATCCACACCCAATAAGCCTGAACGGAACTGATAAATGTGGAGTGTGGCTTTCTACAATTGATCTTTGCAAACTAAGTTATTCAGTTGGTTTCAAGTTTTATTCCTTTATTGGCATAAAAAAAACTATTTAATATCTATAGTATTTTCAAGGCCTCTGCTTGTAATCAGTGAAATCACAACTTCATTATTTGCATTTTGAAGGTGAATAATTGTCCTGATGGTGTCAATCTGGTACAGGCTCAGAGCTCTGATACACTTATATATTTTCCGGGACTTTAAGATTGATGGTCTATCCTTAGGATAGCTCATCTATGTCTGGCCGGTGAGGGTGCGACACCCGGAACCCCGCTGATCAGCTGTCCCCGGTGTCGTCTGCAGCTGGGAACCACTGAGTTCACCAATTAGACATTGATGACCTGTCCTAAGGATAGACAATCAATGATAAAGTCCCGGACAACCCCTTGAAAGTTATTCCCATCATAAGAAGTTACTGCGTATACCTAGGATAGGAGATGAGCAGCTGATCAGTGAGGGGCTGATTCTTGAGACCCCCATCAATCCCGAGAAAGGGTTCAGCAGATCCCTATCTGAATGTTTTGATGGTCAGACATGTGTACCAGTGCTCCATTCATTCTCTATGTGACTGCCAGATAAAGTGGAACAGTCCCATAGAGATTGATAGGAGCCGTGTTACATGCACCCAGACATCGCTTCATTTAAATCAACCAAATGATCACTATTATATCGTGTTCAATCTACAATACTCAAACCCAAATAGAAGTGTCAAATGCCGCGAAGCGCCGCAGACCCCAAAATACACAATGAACCATAATAAAATCAGTAATGTTTATTAATAATGTAAATAACAAAGAAACAACAATTATAGACCAGAGAAAACCTCCAATGCAAAGGGAGCGAACTATGCACATAACATCAAGAATAAAACACATCAGAGTACACAATGGCAAATACCTAAACAGAGTGAACAAGCCTGCCTACTATCACTCAAAGTAACACTGGCCAAGCGGTGAAATCATCCTACGAACAGGACGCCTCAGTGTAATAGGGTAAAGCAAAAATAGGGGGGCTAAGCTACTTTGTCACTGCCATACGGCATGTATATAGTAGCACTACCCACTAAACAATGCTGTTTACCAACAAGCGAGATCTGTGGCAGAAAGGCAGGCCATTAGTATACTTACTGAGGTGTATGATGTCCGTGGGTCCGCTCCTTTACCCCGACGCGCATTTCGTAACACTTCCTCAGGGGGCGTTCACTCTGTTTAGGTATTTGCCATTGTGTACTCTGATGTGTTTTATTCTTGATGTTATGTGCATTGGGGGTCTGCGGCGCTTCGCGGCATTTGAGACTTCTATTTGGGTATGAGTATCGCTTCATTTAGATGGGGTTCTACGCAGCTGGATAGGGGGTCACACTGAAAGATGGGAAACGGCCTTTACCGTGTCTTGCCACTGTATTTATCAGACCTGATCAGGATTGGCTTTTTTCACTGATTGCAATAGGAAATGATGAAAGGGGGATTTTATCACTTTATTCCAATTTTCTTGCATATCAAAGTCAAAATTAACGCACAACATACACATATATATTTTGAGACAAATTAATGAGGGACATAATATACAGAATATGATTTCTGCAATAGGCAAAGCCATGTGTCCTATACTACGACTTTCCAATAGTTTTCTTTATTATCCATAATTACATAGGAAAAGTGCACAAGAACATGGAACGAAAAAAATGACATTAAGCTTGAGGTTGTTCAGTTCGGACGGTTGCATTGGATGAGCAGTGATTAGTGGCAGGGCCCAGGGTTTGCACAGGAGGAGTTTCTGGTACCTCGTACTGCTGGAGAATGCCAGGAACGCTGCTGAACAATGCAGCGTGGTGTAAACACAGCAACTGTCACCAAGGGAAGAGGAGAGCCTGCCGCTAAATATGTCCCCCCTGCAGAAGGAGACACTCCGGCGTTATCAATACTCCATGGCATAAGCCCACTAGGGAAGGGAAGCCCTTCACACACTATGAAAGGCATGTAATGAGAAGACAGGGCTCATCTCCTAACCAGGCTGATTAAACATTATCATTTTTAATTGTGAAGGTCTCACAAGCTGAAGATGTGAATATTTTAATATGGTTGGATTGCCCTCGATCTTTTAAAAAATAATTGTAAATTACTATATGAGAAGAGCTGACTTGTAAATATCTCTACATAAGTGTTATATAAGAGGAGAGCGTTGTAGGAAATGCCCTTTACAGACGTTCTATATCAGCGCAGGTCGTCACAGACGGACCAGAGAGTGGACCTGCTACCAGCTTTAGCTTAGACATAAACCAGGCCGGGCACAGTGTAGGGGCTGGTTTATTCTTCACCTCCACCTTAAAATTCCCCTAAAATTCCTCTTGTGTCACACTACACTGCAAGTCCGTGATATTTTCAGACTGTACCCTGGTCGTGTCATGAGTCATCATGACTATTTTAACCCCTTCATGACCCAGCCTATTTTGACCTTAAAGACCTTGCCGTTTTTTGCAATTCTGACCAGTGTCCCTTTATGAGGTAATAACTCAGGAACGCTTCAACGGATCCTAGCGGTTCTGAGATTGTTTTTTCGTGACATATTGGGCTTCATGTTAGTGGTAAATTTAGGTCAATAAATTCTGCGTTTATTTGTGATAAAAATGGAAATTTGGCGAAAATTTTGAAAATTTCGCAATTTTCACATTTTGAATTTTTATTCTGTTAAACCAGAGAGATATGTGACACAAAATAGTTAATAAATAACATTTCCCACATGTTTACTTTACATCAGCACAATTTTGGAAACAAAATTTTTTTTTGTTAAGAAGTTATAAGGGTTAAAATTTGACCAGCGATTTGTCATTTTTACAACGAAATTTACAAAACCATTTTTTTTAGGGACCACCTCACATTTGAAGTCAGTTTGAGGGGTCTATATGGCTGAAAATACCCAAAAGTGACACCATTCTAAAAACTGCACCCCTCAAGGTACTCAAAACCACATTCAAGAAGTTTATTAACCCTTCAGGTGCTTCACAGCAGCAGAAGCAACATGGAAGGAAAAAATGAACATTTAACTTTTTAGTCACAAAAATTATCTTTTAGCAACAATTTTTTTATTTTCCCAATGGTAAAAGGAGAAACTGAACCACGAAAGTTGTTGTCCAATTTGTCCTGAGTACGCTGATACCTCATATGTGGGGGTAAACCACTGTTTGGGCGCACGGCAGGGCTTGGAAGGGAAGGAGCGTCATTTGACTTTTTGAATCAAAAATTGGCTCCACTCTTTAGCGGACACCATGTCACGTTTGGAGAGCCCCCGTGTGCCTAAAAATTGGAGCTCCCCCACAAGTGACCCCATTTTGGAAACTAGACGCCCCAAGGAACTTATCTAGATGCATAGTGAGCACTTTGAACCCCCAGGTGCTTCACAAATTAATCCGTAAAAATGAAAAAGTACTTTTTTTTCACAAAAAAATTCTTTTAGCCTCAATTTTTTCATTTTCACATGGGCAACAGGATAAAATGGATCCTAAAATGTGTTGGGCAATTTCTCCTGAGTACACCAATACCTCACATGTGGGGGTAAACCACTGTTTGGGCACATGGTAAGGCTCGGAAGGGAAGGAGCGCCATTTGACTTTTTGAATGAAAAATTATTTCCATCGTTAGCGGACACCATGTCGCGTTTGGAGAGCTCCTGTGTGCCTAAACATTGGCGCTCCCCCACAAGTGACCCCATTTTGGAAACTAGACCCCCAAGGAACTTATTTAGATGCCTAGTGAGCACTTTAAACCCTCAGGTGCTTCACAAATTGATCTGTAAAAATGAAAAAGTACTTTTTTTTCACAAAAAAATTCTTTTCGCCTCAATTTTTTCATTTTCACATGGGCAGTAGGGTAAAATGGATCATAAAATTTGTTGGGCAATTTCTCCCGAGTACGTCGATACCTCATATGTGGGGGTAAACCACTGTTTGGGCACTCGGCAGGGCTCGGAAGGGAAGGCGCGCCATTTGACTTTTTGAATGGAAAATTAGCTCCAATTGTTAGCGGACACCATGTCGCGTTTGGAGAGCCCCTGTGTGCCTAAACATTGGAGCTCCCCCACAAGTGACCCCATTTTGGAAACTAGACCCCCCAAGGAACTTATCTAGATGCATATTGAGCACTTTAAACCCCCAGGTGCTTCACAGAAGTTTATAACGCAGAGCCATGAAAATAAAAAATAATTTTTCTTTCCTCAAAAATGATTTTTTAGCCTGGAATTTCCTATTTTGCCAAGGATAATAGGAGAAATTGGACCCCAAATATTGTTGTCCTGTTTGTCCTGAGTACGCAGATACCCAATATGTGGGGGTAAACCACTGTTTGGGCGCACGGCAGGGCTCGGAAGGGATGGCACGCCATTTGGCTTTTTAAATGGAAAATTAGCTCCAATCATTAGCGGACACCATGTCACGTTTGGAGAGCCCCTGTGTGCCTAAACATTGGAGATCCCCCAGAAATGACACCATTTTGGAAACTAGACCCCCAAAGGAACTAATCTAGATGTGTGGTGAGGACTTTGAACCCCCAAGTGCTTCACAAAAGTTTATAACGCAGAGCCATGAAAAAAAAAAAAAAATTATTTTCTCAAAAATGATCTTTTAGCCTGCAATTTTTTATTTTCCCAAGGGTAACAGGAGAAATTTGACCCCAAAAGTTGTTGTCCAGTTTCTCCTGAGTACGCTGATACCCCATATGTGGGGGCAAATCACTGTTTGGGCACATGCCGGGGCTCGGAAGTGAAGTAGTGACGTTTTGAAATGCAGACTTTGATGGAATGCTCTGTGGGCGTCACGTTGCGTTTGCAGAGCCCCTGATGTGGCTTAACAGTAGAAACCCCCCACAAGTGACCCCATTTTGGAAACTAGACCCCCAAAGGAACTTATCTAGATGTGTGGTGAGCACTTTGAACCCCCAAGTGCTTCATAGAAGTTTATAATGCAGAGCCGTGAAAATAATAAATACGTTTTCTTTCCTCAAAAATAATTATTTAGCCCAGAATTTTTTAATTTTCCCAAGGGTAACAGGAGAAATTTGACCCCAATATTTGTTGTCCAGTTTCTCCTGAGTATGGTGATACCCCATATGTGGGGGTAAACTACTGTTTGGGCACATGCCGGGGCTTGGAATTGAAGTAGTGACGTTTTGAAATGCAGACTTTGATGGAATGCTCTGCGGGCGTCACGTTGCGTTTGCAGAGCCCCTGATGTGCCTAAACAGTAGAAACCCCCCACAAGTGACCCCATTTTGGAAACTAGACCCCGAAAGGAACTTATCTAGATGTGTGGTGAGCACTTTGAACCCCCAAGTGCTTCATAGAAGTTTATAATGCAGAGCCGTGAAAATAATAAATACGTTTTCTTTCCTCAAAAATAATTATTTAGCCCAGAATTTTTTAATTTTCCCAAGGGTAACAGGAGAAATTTGACCCCAATATTTGTTGTCCAGTTTCTCCTGAGTATGGTGATACCCCATATGTGGGGGTAAACTACTGTTTGGGCACATGCCGGGGCTTGGAATTGAAGTAGTGACGTTTTGAAATGCAGACTTTGATGGAATGCTCTGCGGGCGTCACGTTGCGTTTGCAGAGCCCCTGATGTGCCTAAACAGTAGAAACCCCCCACAAGTGACCCCATTTTGGAAACTAGACCCCGAAAGGAACTTATCTAGATGTGTGGTGAGCACTTTAAACCCCCAAGTGCTTCATAGAAGTTTATAATGCAGAGCCGTGAAAATAATAAATACGTTTTCTTTCCTCAAAAATAATTATTTAGCCCAGAATTTTTTATTTTCCCAAGGGTTACAGGAGAAATTGGACCCCAAAAGTTGTTGTCCAGTTTCTCCTGAGTACGCTGATACCCCATGAGTGGGGGTAAACCACTGTTTGGGCACACGTCGGGGCTCAGAAGGGAAGTAGTGACTTTTGAAATGCAGACTTTGATGGAATGGTCTGCGGGTGTCACGTTGCGTTTGCAGAGCCCCTGGTGTGCCTAAACAGTAGAAACCCCCACAAGTGACCCCATTTTAGAAATTAGACCCCCCAAGGAACTTATCTAGATATGTGGTGAGCACTTTGAACCCCCAAGTGCTTCACAGACGTTTACAACGCAGAGCCGTGAAAATAAAAAATCATTTTTCTTTCCTCAAAAATTATGTTTTAGCAAGCATTTTTTTTTATTCACAAGGGTAACAGGAGAAATTGGACCCCAGTAATTGTTGCGCAGTTTGTCCTGAGTATGCTGGTACCCCATATGTGGGGGTAAACCACTGTTTGGGCACACGTCAGGGCTCGGAAGTGAGGGAGCACCATTTGACTTTTTGAATACGAGATTGGCTGGAATCAATGGTGGCGCCATGTTGCGTTTGGAGACCCCTGATGTGCCTAAACAGTGGTAACCCCTCAATTCTACCTCCAACACTAACCCCAACACACCCCTAACCCTAATCCCAACTGTAGCCATAACCCTAAACACAACCCTAACCGCAACACACCCCTAACCACAACCCTAACCCCAACACACCCCTAACCATAACCACAACCCTAATTCCAACCCTAACCCTAAGGCTATGTGCCCACGTTGCGGATTCGTGTGAGATATTTTCGCACCATTTTTGAAAAATCCGCGGGTAAAAGGCACTGCGTTTTACCTGCGGATTTTCCGCGGATTTCCAGTGTTTTTTGTGCGGATTTCACCTGCGGATTCCTATTGAGGAACAGGTGTAAAACGCTGCGGAATCCGCACAAAGAATTGACATGCTGCGGAAAATACAACGCAGCGTTTCCGCGTGGTATTTTCTGCACCATGGGCACAGCGGATTTGGTTTCCATATGTTTACATGGTACTGTAAACCTGATGGAACACTGCTGCGAATCCGCAGCCAAATCCGCACCGTGTGCACATAGCCTAATTCTAAAGGTATGTGCACACGCTGCGGAAAACGCTGCGGATCCGCAGCAGTTTCCCATGAGTTTACAGTTCAATGTAAACCTACGGGAAACAAAAATCGCTGTGCCCATGCTGCGGAAAAACTGCACGGAAACGCAGCGGTTTACATTCCGCAGCATGTCACTTCTTTGTGCGGATTCCGCAGCGGTTTTACAACTGCTCAAATAGAAAATCGCAGTTGTAAAACCGCAGTGAAATGCGCAGAAAAACCGCGGTAAATCCGCCATAAATCCGCAGCGGTTTAGCACTGCGGATTTATCAAATCCGCAGCGGAAAAATCCGCAGAGGACCAGAATACGTGTGCACATACCGAAACCCTAACCCTAGCCCTAACCCTAACCCTACCCCTAGCCCTAACCCTAACCCTAACCCTAACCCTACCCCTACCCCTACCCCTAACCCTAGCCCTAACCCTAACCCTAGCCCTAACCCTAACCCTAGCCCTAACCCTACCCCTAACCCTACCCCTAACCCTAACCCTACCCCTAACCCTACCCCTAACCCTACCCCTAACCCTAACCCTATTCTAACATTAGTGGAAAAAAAAAATTTCTTTATTTTTTTATTGTCCCTACCTATGGGGGTGACAAAGGGGGGGGGTCATTTATTATTTTTTTTATTTTGATCACTGAGATAGATTATATCTCAGTGATCAAAATGCACTTTGGAACGAATCTGCCGGCCGGCAGATTCGGCGGGCGCACTGCGCATGCGCCCGCCATTTTGGAAGATGGCGGCGCCCAGGGAGAAGACGGACGGGACCCCGGCTGGATCGGTAAGTATGATGGGGTGGGGGGGGACCACGGGGGGGGATCGGAGCACGGGGGGGGGAATCGGAGTGCGGGAGGGGTGGAACGGAGCACGGGGGGCGTGGAACGGAGCACGGGGGGGCTGGAATGGAGCACGGGGGGGTGGAACGGAGCACCGGGGGGGTGGATCGGAGTGCAGGGGGGGTGATTGGAGCACGGGGGGGTGATTGGAGCACGGGGGGAGCGGACAAGAGCACGGGGGGGAGCGGAGCACTGGACGGAGGGGAGCCGGAGCAGTGTACCGGCCAGATCGGAGGGCTGGGGGGGCGATCGGAGGGGTGGGGTGGGGGCACACTAGTATTTCCAGCCATGGCCGATGATATTTCAGCATCGGCCATGGCTGGATTGTAATATTTCACCCGTTATAATGGGTGAAATATTACAAATCGCTCTGATTGGCAGTTTCACTTTCAACAGCCAATCAGAGCGATCGTAGCCACGAGGGGGTGAAGCCACCCCCCCTGGGCTAAACTACCACTCCCCCTGTCCCTGCAGATCGGGTGAAATGGGAGTTAACCCTTTCACCCGATCTGCAGGTACGCGATCTTTCCATGACGCCGCATAGGCGTCATGGGTCGGAATGGCACCGACTTTCATGACGCCTACGTGGCGTCAAAGGTCGGGAAGGGGTTAAGGAAGCCGAAATGTGAACATTACTTTGGTTTGGAATATTTGGTGACATAATAATCAGATATGATCAGAGGAAGTATGCATGGATGGTTAATATTAAAGGGTTTTTCGAATAAACATAGCAGTAGATCTTGCAATAATAATACGCTTCAAAACTGAACATGTTAAAACATTTTTTCCCTGTGTTGAGGTAATTGTATAAATGTGCCCCTGCTGTGTACTGTGTAATGGTTGTGTCTGACCGTTCTGGAACATGGTCTGATCATACCACAGCTTTTGGGCAAGGAGGACACAAGAGAGAGTATACAGACAGGACAGCATGGGAACTAGCTGCTTCTTTTTGAGAGGTAAAACATTTCCTTGCCTGTTTAAAACATGTTTTACCTCACAGAAGTAATCAGCTGTGATCCCCTGCTGTCCTGTCTGTATACTCTGTTGCATCCTCCCCTGTCCAGGAGATGTGCTATGATCAGACCAAGTCCTTGCACGGTAAGACACGGCCATTACACAGGACACAGCAGGGCACATTTATAAGATTATCTTAGCACAGGAACATTTTTTTAACACATCCAGTTGCTCATCTTATTATTATTCCAAGGTCTATTGATTAAAATGTATTAACTCCTTTAAAGTGAACCTGTCCAGCAATTCATGGTGTCCAAACCATGGGCAACAAGTATCAAAGCCTAGCTGCATAAATTATGGGGGAATTTCAGAGAAAACATAGTTTAAAGATCTAGACTAGTCTGGTACTGCCCCGGCCGACTTCTCGCACCACTCTAGGTGATTGGCAAGCCTATCCCTATGTAGACACATAAAAAAGGCTTGTCAGTTAAACGCCGCCAGGGGTTGTGTTGGACTTGCCTTGTCTCATGTCTGTGGTCCCTGGCCGAACCTTTAAACTATTTGTTCTCAGGAACGACAAAGTATTTCAGAGGGAAACATACCTGGCTGCAATTGTTTTGGGTAGCATAAATCATTTGATAGGTTCCTTTAACAGGGTTCTCCACTTTTTTATTTTACCAAATATATTGGGGACTTAATTTTGTGGCACTTACCAATACATAAGTATTACAGGTTCTCCTCTTGTACTCCCGCGGACTTCCTCCTGTTTTCAAAACGATGGAGGAGCGAGTGACCAGACTGGTGCTCAACATCCTCCACTAAACTGTTTTACAATTAGAGGAGACTGATGGACCACCTGGTCACTTGCTCCTCTATTTTATATAAGGGGAACTGTGCAGTCTGTGAGGACAGCTGTAATAACAAGAGCAGGAGGAGAGAATAAAATACTTATGTATTAGTAAGTGACATAAAATCATTTCCCCAACACATCTGTTGTAATAGAAATAAAGTGGCCAACCCCTCTAAGGAACATGAAAACCTTTTCCATCCACATTACCTCCTATTTCATGTATAACACATCACCCACGATGTCATTGGCTATGTATACACAATCTCATATGTAAATGATAGTAATACACTTCGTTTAGGAACCTCGCGGGCTCGGTTGAGGTTGTCGCGTGGAATAACACCTCTAGTTCACACATATCTTGTTCCGGGCTGCATCTTACCAAAGACATGAAAGAAGAGAACTGAGATATGTGGTCATTCTATTTTTAAATGCATGTAAAGAAGCTGCGGAGACACCATCACGTGTTTCTCGATGCAAGCAGTGAATTGTTATGGCTGGCAATCAGGCAACACAGTGTGCAGTAATCAGCGCACATACAGAGATCTGGCAATAACCAAAAACAATAGGACGAGCTCTGAGACGTGGAATCTCTGTAGACTGCAGTACCTGATCTATCCTCACACAACTATAAGCAGCAGTGGATTGCGCCTAACAACTACCTATGCAACTCGGCACTGCCTGAGGAGCTGACTAGCCTGAAGATAGAAATACAAGCCTGACTTACCTCAGAGAAATACCCCAAAGGAATAGGCAGCCCCCCACATATAATGACTGTTAGCAAGATGAAAAGACAAACGTAGGAATGAAATAGATTCAGCAAAGTGAGGCCCGATATTCTAGACAGAGCGAGGATAGCAAAGAGAACTATGCAGTCTACAAAAAACCCTAAAACGAAAACCACGCAAAGGGGCAAAAAGACCCACCGTGCCGAACTAACAGCACGGCGGTGCACCCCTCTGCTTCTCAGAGCTTCCAGCAAAAGACAATAGCAAGCTGGACAGAAAAAACAGAAAACAAACTAGAAGCACTTATCTAGCAGAGCAGCAGGCCCAAGGAAAGATGCAGTAGCTCAGATCCAACACTGGAACATTGACAAGGAGCAAGGAAGACAGACTCAGGTGGAGCTAAATAGCAAGGCAGCCAACGAGCTCACCAAAACACCTGAGGGAGGAAGCCCAGAGACTGCAATACCACTTGTGACCACAGAAGTGAACTCAGCCACAGAATTCACAACAGTACCCCCCCCTTGAGGAGGGGTCACCGAACCCTCACCAGAACCCCCAGGCCTACCAGGATGAGCCACATGAAAGGCACGAACAAGATCTGGGGCATGGACATCAGAGGCAAAAACCCAGGAATTATCTTCCTGAGCATAACCCTTCCATTTGACCAGATACTGGAGTTTCCGTCTAGAGACACGAGAATCCAAAATCTTCTCCACAATATACTCCAATTCCCCCTCCACCAAAACAGGGGCAGGAGGCTCCACAGATGGAACCATAGGTGCCACGTATCTCCTCAACAACGACCTATGGAATACATTATGTATGGAAAAGGAGTCTGGGAGGGTCAGACGAAAAGACACCGGATTGAGAATCTCAGAAATCCTATACGGACCAATAAAACGAGGTTTAAATTTAGGAGAGGAAACCTTCATAGGAATATGACGAGAAGATAACCAAACCAAATCCCCAACACGAAGTCGGGGTCCCACACGGCGTCTGCGATTAGCGAAAAGCTGAGCCTTCTCCTGGGACAAGGTCAAATTGTCCACTACCTGAGTCCAGATCTGCTGCAACCTGTCCACCACAGAATCCACACCAGGACAGTCCGAAGACTCAACCTGTCCTGAAGAGAAACGAGGATGGAACCCAGAATTGCAGAAAAATGGAGAGACCAAGGTAGCCGAGCTGGCCCGATTATTAAGGGCGAACTCAGCCAACGGCAAAAATGACACCCAATCATCCTGGTCAGCGGAAACAAAACATCTCAGATATGTTTCCAAGGTCTGATTGGTTCGTTCGGTCTGGCCATTAGTCTGAGGATGGAAGGCCGAGGAGAAAGATAGGTCAATGCCCATCCTACCACAAAAGGCTCGCCAGAACCTCGAGACAAACTGGGAACCTCTGTCAGAAACAATATTCTCAGGAATGCCATGTAAACGAACCACATGCTGGAAGAACAAAGGCACCAAATCAGAGGAGGAAGGCAATTTAACCAAGGGCACCAGATGGACCATTTTAGAAAAGCGATCACAGACCACCCAAATGACCGACATTTTTTGAGAAACGGGAAGGTCAGAAATGAAATCCATCGAAATATGTGTCCAAGGCCTCTTCGGGACCGGCAAGGGCAAAAGCAACCCACTGGCACGTGAACAGCAGGGCTTAGCCCTAGCACAAATTCCACAGGACTGCACAAAAGCACGCACATCCCGTGACAGAGATGGCCACCAGAAAGATCTAGCAACCAACTCCCTGGTACCAAAGATTCCTGGATGACCGGCCAGCACCGAACAATGAAGTTCAGAGATAACTTTACTAGTCCACCTATCAGGGACGAACAGTTTCTCGGCCGGACAACGATCAGGTTTATTAGCCTGAAATTTCTGCAACACTCTCCGCAAATCAGGGGAGATGGCAGACACAATGACTCCTTCCTTGAGGATACTCGCCGGCTCAGATAACCCCGGAGAGTCGGGCACAAAACTCCTAGACAGAGCATCCGCCTTCACATTTTTAGAGCCCGGAAGGTATGAAATCACAAAATCAAAACGAGCAAAAAATAACGACCAACGGGCCTGTCTAGGATTCAAGCGCTTGGCAGACTCGAGATAAGTCAAGTTCTTATGATCAGTCAATACCACCACGCGATGCTTAGCACCCTCAAGCCAATGACGCCACTCCTCGAATGCCCACTTCATGGCCAGCAACTCTCGGTTGCCCACATCATAATTACGCTCAGCAGCAGAAAATTTCCTGGAAAAGAAAGCACATGGTTTGAACACTGAGCAACCAGAACCTCTCTGTGACAAAACCGCCCCTGCACCAATCTCAGAAGCATCAACCTCGACCTGGAACGGAAGAGAAACATCAGGTTGACACAACACAGGGGCACAGCAAAAACGACGCTTCAACTCCTGAAAAGCTTCCACGGCAGCAGAAGACCAATTAACCAAATCAGCACCCTTCTTGGTCAAATCGGTCAATGGTCTGGCAATGCTAGAAAAATTACAGATGAAGCGACGATAAAAATTAGCAAAGCCCAGGAATTTCTGCAGACTTTTTAGAGATGTCGGCTGAGTCCAATCCTGGATGGCCTGAACCTTAACCGGATCCATCTCGATAGTAGAAGGGGAAAAGATGAACCCCAAAAATGAAACTTTCTGCACACCGAAGAGACACTTTGATCCCTTCACGAACAAGGAATTAGCACGCAGTACCTGGAAAACCATTCTGACTTGCTTCACATGAGACTCCCAATCATCTGAGAAGATCAAAATGTCATCCAAGTAAACAATCAAGAATTTATCCAGATACTCACGGAAAATGTCATGCATAAAAGACTGAAAAACAGATGGAGCATTGGCAAGTCCGAACGGCATCACCAGATACTCAAAATGACCCTCGGGCGTATTAAATGCCGTTTTCCATTCATCTCCCTGCCTGATTCTCACCAGATTATACGCACCACGAAGATCAATCTTAGTAAACCAACTAGCCCCCTTAATCCGAGCAAACAAGTCAGAAATCAATGGCAAGGGATACTGAAACTTAACAGTGATCTTATTAAGAAGGCGGTAATCAATACACGGTCTTAGCGAACCATCCTTCTTGGCTACAAAAAAGAACCCTGCTCCCAATGGTGACGACGATGGGCGAATATGTCCCTTCTCCAGGGACTCCTTCACATAACTGCGCATAGCGGTGTGTTCAGGTACGGACAAATTAAATAAACGACCCTTAGGGAATTTACTACCAGGAATCAAATCGATAGCACAATCACAATTCCTATGCGGAGGTAGGGCATCAGACTTGGACTCTTCAAATACATCCTGAAAGTCCGACAAGAACTCTGGGATGTCAGAAGGAATGGATGACGAAATAGACAAAAATGGAACATCACCATGTACTCCCTGACAACCCCAGCTGGTTACCGACATAGAGTTCCAATCCAATACTGGATTATGGGTTTGTAGCCATGGCAACCCCAACACGACCACATCATGCAAATTATGCAGTACCAGAAAGCGAATAACTTCCTGATGTGCAGGAGCCATGCACATGGTCAGCTGGGCCCAGTACTGAGGCTTATTCTTGGCCAAAGGTGTAGCATCAATTCCTCTCAACGGAATAGGACACCGCAAAGGCTCCAAGAAAAATCCACAACGTTTAGCATAATCCAAATCCATCAGATTCAGGGCAGCGTCTGAATCCACAAACGCCATGACAGAATACGATGACAAAGAGCACATTAAGGTAATGGACAAAAGGAATTTGGACTGTACAGTACCAATAACGGCAGAGCTATCGAACCACCTAGTGCGTTTAGGACAATTAGAAATAGCATGAGTAGAATCACCACAATAGAAACACAGTCTGTTCAGACGTCTGTGTTCTTGCCGTTCTACTTTAGTCATAGTCCTGTCGCACTGCATAGGCTCAGGTTTACTCTCAGGCAGTACCGCCAGATGGTGCACAGATTTACGCTCGCGCAAGCGACGACCGATCTGAATGGCCAAGGACATAGACTCATTCAAACCAGCAGGCATAGGAAATCCCACCATTACATCCTTAAGAGCTTCAGAGAGACCCTTTCTGAACAAAGCCGCTAGTGCAGATTCATTCCACAGAGTAAGTACTGACCATTTCCTAAATTTCTGACAATATACTTCTACATCATCCTGACCCTGGCATAAAGCCAGCAGATTTTTCTCAGCCTGATCCACTGAATTAGGCTCATCGTAAAGCAATCCGAGCGCCAGGAAAAATGCATCAACATTACTCAATGCAGAATCTCCTGGTGCAAGAGAAAACGCCCAGTCCTGTGGGTCGCCGCGCAAAAAAGAAATAATAATCAAAACCTGTTGAATAGGATTACCAGAAGAATGAGGTTTCAAGGCCAAAAATAGCTTACAATTATTTCTGAAGCTCAGGAACTTAGTTCTGTCACCAAAAAACAAATCAGGAATCGGAATTCTTGGTTCTAGCATCGATTTCTGATCAATAGTATCTTGAATCTTTTGTACATTTACAACGAGATTATCCATTGAGGAGCACAGAGCCTGAATATCCATGTCCACAGCTGTGTCCTGAAGCACTCTAATGTCTAGGGGAAAAAAAAGACTGAAGACAGAGCTAAGAAAAAAAAATGATGTCAGGATTTCTTTTTTCCCTCTATTGGGAATCATTGGTTTGGCTCCTTGTACTGTTATGGCTGGCAATCAGGCAACACAGTGTGCAGTAATCAGCGCACATACAGAGATCTGGCAATAACCAAAAACAATAGGACGAGCTCTGAGACGTGGAATCTCTGTAGACTGCAGTACCTGATCTATCCTCACACAACTATAAGCAGCAGTGGATTGCGCCTAACAACTACCTATGCAACTCGGCACTGCCTGAGGAGCTGACTAGCCTGAAGATAGAAATACAAGCCTGACTTACCTCAGAGAAATACCCCAAAGGAATAGGCAGCCCCCCACATATAATGACTGTTAGCAAGATGAAAAGACAAACGTAGGAATGAAATAGATTCAGCAAAGTGAGGCCCGATATTCTAGACAGAGCGAGGATAGCAAAGAGAACTATGCAGTCTACAAAAAACCCTAAAACGAAAACCACGCAAAGGGGCAAAAAGACCCACCGTGCCGAACTAACAGCACGGCGGTGCACCCCTCTGCTTCTCAGAGCTTCCAGCAAAAGACAATAGCAAGCTGGACAGAAAAAACAGAAAACAAACTAGAAGCACTTATCTAGCAGAGCAGCAGGCCCAAGGAAAGATGCAGTAGCTCAGATCCAACACTGGAACATTGACAAGGAGCAAGGAAGACAGACTCAGGTGGAGCTAAATAGCAAGGCAGCCAACGAGCTCACCAAAACACCTGAGGGAGGAAGCCCAGAGACTGCAATACCACTTGTGACCACAGAAGTGAACTCAGCCACAGAATTCACAACAGTGAATAGCCAGGCCTTTCCCCGGGAAGGAACAACGACGGGAAGGGCAGCATCCTATGAAGGAAAGCTGTTATGATTAGGTAATTCAGTACCACAATGGACATAGAAGTCAGAGCACATACAGTGACCTGACAATAACCCAAAAACATAGAACGAGCTCTGAGACGTGGGAACTCTGCTGACCGCAATGCCTAATCCTCTCCATCCACACTAAAGGCAGCCGTGGATTGCGCCTAACGCTCCCTATGCAACTCGGCACAGCCTGAGAAACTAGCTAGCCTGAAGATAGAAAATAAGCCTACCTTGCCTCAGAGAAATACCCCAAAGGAAAAGGCAGCCCCCCACATATAATGACTGTGAGTAAGATGAAAAGACAAACGCAGAGATGAAATAGATTTAGCAAAGTGAGGCCCGACTTTCTGAACAGAGCGAGGATAGGAAAGGTAACTTTGCGGTCAACACAAAACCCTACAAACAACCACGCAAAGGGGGCAAAAAGACCCTCCGTACCGACTAACGGTACGGAGGTACACCCTCTGCGTCCCAGAGCTTCCAGCAAGCAAGAAAAAAACAAATAAGCAAGCTGGACAGAAAAAACAGCAAACAAAAATAACAAAAGCGGAACTTAGCTATGCAGAGCAGCAGGCCACAGGAACGATCCAGGAGGAAGCAAGTCCAATACTAGAACATTGACTGGAAGCCAGGATCAAAGCACTAGGTGGAGTTAAATAGAGCAGCACCTAACGACTTCACCACATCACCTGAGGAAGGAAACTCAGAAGCCGCAGTACCACTTTCCTCCACCAACGGAAGCTCATAGAGAGAATCAGCCGAAGTACCACTTGTGACCACAGGAGGGAGCTCTGCCACAGAATTCACAACAGAAAGCCACCTATGCCAAGCATGGTATCCATCCACAGACAGCTGTTTCGGGGTTTTTGCCCCTCATCAGTGTGGAGTAGGAATCTGGCTATTAGGAGCAGTGCCTAGTAAAAAGGCTATAAAGGCACAGATGCTTGGCCTCGGAGAGACCAAAACATCCAACACCGCGGAGACACCATCACGTGTTTCTCAACGCAGTGATTCCAGAACACTGCCCCCATCCCTTATGGGAAATATGCAGATGCATGTAAAGAAGCTGCGGAGACACCATCACGTGTTTCTCGACGCAAGCAGTGAATAGCCAGGCCTTTCACCGGGAAAGAACAACCACGGGAAGGGCAGCATCCTATGAAGGAAAGCCACCTATGCCAAGCATGGTATCCATCCACATGGAAACACGTGATGGTGTCTCCGCAGCTTCTTACTGTGGATCATCAGCTCCTCCTCACTATGCTCCGCTCCATCGGCCTCAAGGACACCGTTCTCTCCTGGTTCTCCTCCTATCTCTCTGACCGATCCTTCACTGTATGTTTTGCTGGTTCCTCCTCCTCTCACCTTCCCCTTACTGTTGGGGTTCCTCAAGGATCAGTCCTAGGCCCCCTTCTCTTCTCTTTGTATACTGCCCCTATTGGACAAACAATCAGTAGATTTGGTTTCCAGTACCATCTCTATGCTGATAACACCCAATTATACACTTCTGCTCCTGATATCTCGCCTGCCTTATTAGAAAACACCAGTGATTGTCTTACCGCTGTCTCTAACATCATGTCCTCCCTCTATCTGAAACTAAACCTGTCAAAAACTGAACTCCTCGTGTTCTCTCCTTCTACTAAACTACCTTTGCCTGACATTGCCATCTCCGTGTGCGGTTCCACCATTACTCCAAAGCAACATGCCCGCTGCCTTGGGGTCATCCTTGATTCTGACCTTTCATTCACCCCCCACATCCGATCACTGGCTCGCTCTTCTTATCTGCATCTCAAAAACATTTCTAGAATTCGCCCTTTTCTTACTTTCAACTCTGCAAAAACTCTTACTGTTTCACTTATTCATTCTCGTCTGGACTATTGTAACTCTCTACTAATCGGCCTCCCTCTTACCAAACTCTCCCCGCTCCAATCTGTCCTGAATGCTGCTGCCAGGATCATATTCCTCACCAATCGGTACACCGATGCCTCTACCTTGTGCCAGTCATTACACTGGTTACCCATCCACTCCAGAATCCAGTACAAAACTACTACCCTCATCCACAAAGCACTCCATGGCTCAGCACCACCCTATATCTCCTCTCTGGTCTCGGTCTACCACCCTACCCGTGCCCTCCGCTCCGCTAATGACCTCAGGTTAGCATCCTCAATAATCAGAACCTCCCACTCCCGTCTCCAAGACTTTACACGTGCTGCGCCGATTCTTTGGAATGCACTACCTAGGTTAATGCGATTAATCCCCAATCCCCACAGTTTTAAGCGTGCCCTAAAAACTCATTTGTTCAGACTGGCCTACCGCCTCAATGCATTAATGTAAGGATCCCTGTGTGGCCTATTTAAAAAAAAAAAAAAAATTGTTCTCATTCACTTTATGCAGGTAATAGCCCTCTGTGTCTGTACTGTTACATACTTAGGCGGTTAACTGGTTCATGCAGCTTTACATGAACACCCGAGCCTTACACTATGGCTGGTCCGAATAACTATAGCATTTGTTACCATCCACCTCTCGTGTCTCCCCTTTTCCTCATAGTTTGTAAGCTTGCGAGCAGGGCCCTCATTCCTCCTGGTATCTGTTTTGAACTGTATTCCTGTTATGCTGTAATGTCTATTGTCTGTGCAAGTCCCCTCTATAATTTGTAAAGCGCTGCGGAATATGTTGGCGCTATATAAATAAAAATTATTATTATTATTATGCATCTACATATTTCCCATAAGGGATGGGGGCAGTGTTCTGGAATCACTGCGTTGAGAAACACGTGATGGTGTCTCCGCAGTGTTGGATGTTTTGGTCTCCCCGAGGCCAATCATCTGTGCCTTTATAGCCTTTTTACTAGGCACTGCTCCTAATAGCCAGATTCCTACTCCACACTGATGAGGGGCAAAAACCCCGAAACAGCTGTCTGTGGATGGATACCATGCTTGGCATAGGTGGCTTTCCTTCATAGGATGCTGCCCTTCCCGTGGTTGTTCCTTCCCGGGGAAAGGCCTGGCTATTCACTGCTTGCGTCAAGAAACACGTGATGGTGTCTCCGCAGCTTCTTTACATGCATCTGCATATTTCCCATAAGGGATGGGGGCAGTGTTCTGGAATCACTGCGTTGAGAAACATGTGATGGTGTCTCCGCGGTGTTGGATGTTTTGGTCTCCCCGAGGCCAATCATCTGTGCCTTTATAGCCTTTTTACTAGGCACTGCTCCTAATAGCCAGATTCCTACTCCACACTGATGAGGGGCAAAAACCCCGAAACAGCTGTCTGTGGATGGATACCATGCTTGGCATAGGTGGCTTTCCTTCATAGGATGCTGCCCTTCCCGTGGTTGTTCCTTCCCGGGGAAAGGCCTGGCTATTCACTGCTTGCGTCGAGAAACACGTGATGGTGTCTCTGCAGCTTCTTTACATGCATCTGCATATTTCCCATAAGGGATGGGGGCAGTGTTCTGGAATCACTGCGTTGAGAAACACGTGATGGTGTCTCCGCGGTGTTGGATGTTTTGGTCTCCCCGAGGCCAATCATCTGTGCCTTTATATTCTATTTTTAAAGACATGATCCAAGGGAAATCCTCAGCATCATGTAACACTTGCTCAACATTTCACCATCAAAGTCTTAACTGCGGTGATTCCCTTGTAAACATACATAATGTCTGCTACATGTAGAAGAGTCCGATCACATAAGCAGATGGGGATCTCATAGAAGCTTTGCTGATCCAATATTTAGCTGCAACTAATACTAATCCTCAGTGATATTCACATAGGAAGATATAAATAGATGAATACATTTGAATATTGAGAAGCTAAATTTAGCAAAGCCTGTTCCATTTATTAGGCTCGGGCACTATCTTAGACTTCTATGCTTGGGAAACATAAAGCATTGGTGACCTTGATTGAATTGATAAATCTTTTGAAAGTATCCCTTGATACATCGTGAGCAGCGGCTGTAACCACGTCCCCGGCACTGACTGACAGCCTCTCTGCAGTGCATCAGTGCTGAGCTGGCTGTCAGTCAGAATAGATACCAGCTGTGCTACAATAACAGCAGCAATTTATTTGAGCGTTATCAAATCTGATCTCTGCTGTTAACCCCTTAAATGATGCTGTCAATCACTGACCTTAGCATATAAGATCCTATCAGGATGTCCATTCCAGGTAGTTTTCCCCCACATTCCTGTGACACATTTGGAGGGTGCCGATCTGTTATTTTGCTTTCTGCATATCCCACAAAAAAATCTAATAAAAAGTGACCAAAATATGTAGCATTCAAAACTATAGTTTGACATGCAAAAAGAAGACCTCTGCCACTCCATCAACAGAAAAATATATATTTTTATTTTTACAAAATTCAGAATTTTTAAAACAGCTAAAATGATAAAAATAAATCTAAACAAGTTTGTTATGGCCAAAACTGTACTGAAGGAAAGAATCGTATTGCAAGATCATTTTTACCATACAATGAACGCCATAAAAAATAAATTTTAAAGTTTTCTAGTACATTAATTATATGGTAAAATGAATGTGACATGTGTCATTCAAAACTACAATTAATCTTTAATCTTGCAAATAAAAAAGTCCTCATATAGCTATTTTGACAGAAAAATAAAAAAGGTATGGTGCTTTGTAAAAAAAAAAGTTAAATTAAAAAAAAAATGAAATTGGCTGCATAAACAAGGGGTCAAATATATCTCTTAGACTTGATTAGACTGGTGTTCTTACTTTGAAAATCCATGTCAGAATTGCTGAATAATGTTTTATGAAAATTGACACTTCTTATATTGCAATGAGCAGCTGGGCTAAAGTAAAATATTAATTTTAATATCAAGAATGTGAAGCCATTTGGACATGAATCTTTGGAGTGAGTACAGTATACCACCCTCATCAGGTCTGCAGAATTTGTTCAATATTATCATTAGTGGGTAGAAAAAGCAGTAGGACCCGGCACCAGGACCAAATGTCGGCCTCAATATACCTGGCTGAACAGCAATTCGAGAGGTACAACATCACGCGGTAATCAAGGTTCTTGCCGAATAAACAGTGCAACGGGAATCTCCAGTAGAGAAAAAAGGCAGCACTCATCATACCGATCGTGATTCTTTATTGAAAAGCGGAATTTCACATAGCAGCGGGGAGAAGAGATGGAGACAACAAAAGGACTATGGTCATTTCGCGCTGCAAGCGTTCCACTGGTCTTATTTTGGATCGGTACGGTGAGTGCTGCCTTTTTTCTCTACTGGACCTTTCAATATTATGAGCAGTTTGTATTGTAAAATCTGATTTATTCTTGAATACATTTCAAGGACATATTACTCTTCATGTCCTCTTACTTAGAAATAAGTTTTAATAGAAGTAGGAAAACCTAGAAGTATCAAGGAGATTCTGGGCGCTGCTTGGGTCTAATTTCAAAGGTTAACCCTGATCCGGTTGCTCTGTGACTGAGCCGCGCTGTCTCCTGCCAGGGGACATTTGAGACAAAGTCATGAGACTGAGCTGATGGTAGCATGGAAACCTATCAAGAATACGGCATTAATAAAACTATAATCATAATGTATAAAATTATTACGTGTGTAGAGGAGTCACCATGTGTGCTGTTCAGATGAGGGGCAGAATTGACTAATTTCTAATTATACAGTTTAAATTCACTAAATTGTTAATTATTGGGGATGCACACACAATGCTGGGCCAGACTTAATCTGAAATAAAGCCTTTTTAGTAATGCAGTTATATCAAAGCATTTGCCAGTTACCGATGCGTAATACTGTGGCAAATTTACTACAAATTGAATGTACACAGTGAAAATCCGCGGTGTAATATAGAAGAAGCATTATATCTCATGGGTCGGGACATTAAAGCTTTTACCTTGGCATAAAAAGCTTTGAAATGTCACAACATTTTGGAGAAACTCAAGGCTGCGTAAAATATAGCAACTTTTGTCATTCTTTACCATTTTTGCCCAGCTTCGACAAAGTGGTCAGAGCTGGGGTGGGGCCATGGGGACCGACGCTCATCAAAATTATGATGAGCAGCAGGGTTCACTACGGCATAAGTCTTACTCCTGCAGAAAATGGGGTAGGATTTGTGCCAAGGTGTTCCCTGAGGTTTGTGCCTCTTCATGAATCGGGAGTGTCTGACTCAATCACATCTCCTCATTAAGATTGGCGGTGACGGTGAACAACATCGGTCTTGGTGAATCAGGTCTTATGTGTACTACTTATTTAGGCTATGTTCACATGTCCATTATGGAGTTCCATTTTACGAACATACAAGGGGGAATTCATACCCAGAACAGATCTTTTTGCTAACTGGCACAAATGGAGGCAGAGTGACTCCATTATTATGAGGTCAGGCTCAGTTCATTCCCAACATTGCAGGCCGATGGATATCCAACGTCTGGCATCCCCACTATCCTGTGAACAGGAGTCTCACTTTCATTCTCTATCAGATTGGGGAGAAGCAGTGCTCCAATATCTCTGGTAGTCCTAAAAACAATGAATCCATTCCATTTATACTGGACATTTCAGAGCCTATATACGATGGATAGGTGATAACTTTCATAATTGTGAAGAACTCATGGAGGAATACCTGTCACTTATCATAAATATGTAATCTTGTTTTTACCTGATCTAAATGCAGCCATTCTCCTGAATCTGAGGGTGTTTTTTGGTTTCTGCATCTCACTGTTCCTGAGATATGGCTCCTTCTTCTTGGTTTGTGAATCTAGCTATAGGCCAAGAGCGCATGATCTTCCACTCTTCTCTGCAGGCATCTTCATGAGGATCATACCCATTTGCTAATAAGTCTAATTTTCCATACGAGGCAAAAAAAAGAAGAGGGGGCCATATCTCAGGAATGGAGAAGCACAGAAACAGAAAAGCACTTAGAACAGTTAAAAATAAATATTTCTGACACATGGCAGGTCCTGCACAACTCAATTACCAGTGAAGTATTTTTCTAATGAAAAAACAGCCATGCAACCAGCAATGTTCTATTGCATGGGATCACTCACCTCCTTAGTTTACACTTCTCAAGTGTGCTATACGGGACTTCAGAAGTTTGTAACATGGTGTTCCTCTATGTCCTGCTCTGGACAGATTCCAGCACCTCTCACTCAAAGGACAAATGATCCAGATTGGTCTGGCCAGGTGTCTGGTAATGATGGAACCCTGCATAGCATTATACTATTTAGGCCGGGGTAACACTAGTGTATAATATGACCAAGTGCTATGTGATAAAACATAGCATAGCACTCGGCCCAACGGGGCAGTAAGGATCAGCGATTATATTGTCATGCCGATTCGGCAATAGAGAACAATCGCAGCATGCTGTGATTGGCAGCGAGACTTGGCTCACTCGCTCCCATACAAATCTATTTGTGAGTATGAAACACCGGACATCATGCCAGTACAGTCCAATATGCGCCAAGACAGGCAATGGAGGCGATGGAGAAATTAGTTTCTCTGTCTCCTCCACACTTGTGCTGTGATTCTCTCTTGCAGCTGTTCCTGACCTGGTCATTTCCTCTCTCTATAAAATCTGCATGCGAGAGGAGCAGAGCAGAGCACAGCACAGCGCACTGACAAAAATACTCGCAGCAGAGCTGGAGCCAAGGGTCATTAACATATTGCATTTGATGCTCCCTCATCAGATGCCATACGCTACTCTGACTCAAGCCTTAGGAAGAGAATTTACTTGGTCCTATTGAAATTACAGAGTCCCCATCGTAAAGATTAACTTTTTAATGTTCCATAGTTTTCTGTGTATATTATGGTTGTGCAAGGAATTTACCAATATCTTATTGGACGTTCCCCCTTACAGGTACAGCTGAAAAGTGAAGAATCCAAAACATTTGCAATGAAGATCCTTAAAAAGCGACACATAGTGGACACAAGGCAACAGGAACACATTCGATCCGAGAAACAGATAATGCAAAGTGCTCACTCTGACTTCATTGTAAGGTAAGAGATGTGCCCCATATAATGCATCAGGATGGCTCAAAGATAGGCGACTAGTAAAGGCCAGGGACAAATATCCATTTCATGATGGTCAAGGTCAAATTTATGAGATGGAGTTTTTTTCCAAAGACACGTTCACCTTATGGCTGCAGGTGACATGTCATGTCAATGTCATGTCCCTACTGATAGTTTGGGGGGTCGTTGCTGACAGGCTGTATAAATGAATAACATAATGTTTAATCTTTCAGGTTATACAGAACATTTAAGGACAGCAAGTATTTGTACATGTTGATGGAAGCCTGTCTAGGTGGGGAGCTTTGGACTATTCTCAGGGACAGGTATGTACTCTGTGCCAGACCCTACCCAGGTCATATGAACAATACTGTATGCTACTGTTTTACGAAGACCTGTAAGCAACAAACCCAACATTGACCCTTTTTCAGGTACAATGGCTAATGCAACATTAAAGGGTTATTCCCATTATTTTCTGCAGAAACGCACCCCAACCTCCCAGCTTCCTGCCTAGTGGGAGGAGTGCACTTACCTTTGATTGACAGTTTGGACCAGTGGCATTGTTGCATCTTTGATCCAAACTGTGTGTGCTTCAATACTGTACTGTGAAGCAGTTTTGCCTCTACAGGATCATAGAAGCACAATACACAGAAGCTACCAAATTAGGAGCTGGGATTTCCCTCCAGCTATCCCAGCTAGCACCAGAGCAGCACTTACATGACCTATTGCGAAGAGCTTGTAAGCACTGTGCATATTTGGCCACCACTGCTAGAACTAGGCAATGTGCAGTAAGCAATACTTTTTGTAAAAACATGGGAATAACGCTTTAAATAGTGGGAAAAACTCCTTAAACCACAATCCATGTAATTGCGCTAAAAAGCATAACTATAAATAACCCCAATAAAAAGAAACGTTTTCACAAGCCAAGTGAAAATGTATGTAATATATACTGTATATATGTAACGAGACAACATAGTTAAGGCTAACAACGGGTACACCTAGGAGAAAGATGTCGATATCCTACACAATCATAATATACATCCTATATACTGTAAATTGATAAATAATTACCATAGTAAGCCAAAGAACTTTTATAAAGAATACTACTACGTGCTTCAAAAATTGACAATAGATAATATTTTATGCACATATATAAAAAGTAAAAATGAGAGGTATGGCAGGGACAAAATAAAGTATGCTACTTATATATAGTTCTAGTAACAAAAATATATACAAATACCAGCACTCTGAAGCCATCCAGTAAACAGGTATGTGTTCCCATATATAAAAAATGTTAAATATTCATTGCTTTACAAGCAGGAAAGTGTTACCGACGCGCGTTTCGCACATAAATGCATCGTTCAGGGGTGATAAAGTGCTGGCAGGGAAACCATGTAAAGTATCTAAAGCCAATAAAATAGAGGTAATTGCCCCTGTGTACCCAGTTTCAGTGTGTAGTGAGTGGGCAACATCGCTGCCCGCTTTCTGGTTATACCCATGACATCGTTGAAAAGTCCGATTATTAGTGATGAGTGAGTGTGCCCGCTACTCGAGTTTTCTGAGCATGCTTGGGTGTTCTCTGAGAATTTGGGGCATGCTCAGAGATTATGTTTGAGTCGCTGCAGCTGCATAATTTGCGGCTGCTAGACAGCCTGAATACATGTGGGGATTCCCTAATGAACAGGCAATCCCTGCATGTATTCAGGCTGTCTAGCAGTCGCAAACCATGCAGCTTCGGTGACACAAACATTATATACAAGCACACCCAAAATACTCTGAGAACACCCGACCATGCTCGGAAAACTCAAGTAACGAGTATATTCGCTCATCATTACCGATTATGTGACAACTGGTCACATGATCAGATAAGATCCCAATACAGTATAACCAGAAGTCTTACGGCAATACATTTTGCTAGGAAAAGAAATGATCATTTGATTGCATAGTCACATGATCGGAACTATTAACTCATACTGGTCTGTATATCCTCTGTACACGTCTTTCCCTGTATGGTGGAGTTGGGAAGAATAGTTGCCGGTCATAAAAGTGCCAGATACAATACCTTCTCTGTATGTATTGACTGATGTGTTACTTTACATGATATTCTGATCATTGCGAAAAAGAATCAGAATAATGTGGAGAAATTAATGGGTCTGCGCCCAATGACAATGCATTATTACAACCAGTCTGCTCTTTGTGCTTGAAGGAATTATATGACTTTTCTTTGCATTCTGCTCTTTTCCCCATCAATTACTATCGCATGACTACAAATAAGCAGCAAAACAGCAGCAGGAATAATTCAAAACGTGTACAAGTATGAACCTTATTTTGCTCTGTATGTTCTCATTGTGTGGTATGACCAGCATGTATGCAGGGCGGTCTATAGCTCCCGGTAACGTTGCATTGAGCTGATATGAACTAAAATGGAATGCAATTGTATTTCTCTTCATTACGAGAAAATGACGTTGCCTAGTGCGGTCTGTACATACTGGTTAACGCACAAACAATTGATGGGTGTGTTTCATTTTCTATATGTATGCCTTTATTTACATTTGTGTTATGTTGGCTATTCATCTATGAGTTCAAGTGAACGCTTGTCGTGTTGAAACCATTGCATTTTCTTGTCTATAGCACTTTATGTGTCATAATAAAATTATAATAAAATGCATATTTCTTAAACCCTTTCTCACCGGGAGCATGAACTTTGTGCAGTATACTAAGTCAGATTTGCATTTTCAAGTTTTCCGTGGATGTAGTATACTGGTAACCAGTCAGATGTTGTGAAACTCCCAGTCATTTTTTTCTAGCGTTTCATTATAAAGCAGATTGAAAAATCACAACAGGAAGTTCAGCCACATTGGTCGTCAAATCCTTTTTGGGGAAGTCAGTTTTATGATGACAACCAATATGGCTTCAGTTTTGCAAAAAAAGTCCACTTCAACAAAACAGAAAAATGCCCTAATTACCAAACTATGGCCTCTTCTCTAACTTTTAATCGATCTTTATATATATATATATATATATATTGCTTTTACATACATATTTTTTTAACTGCAAAACGTTTTTATATCTTTGGAATCCCCTACACATTAGATCTAAAGCTTATCAAGTGGTCAACTTTGATCATAACAAACAACCGTCAAAAGTTCTGGTGAAATGAACATTCATTTACTTCAGATGTCAACTGACCCTAGAATATTTGGAATCGTTCAAAGAAAACATGCGATGCATTTGATTTTTCTTGGCCAATGATTTGCATATTCGGCCCCAAAAAATCCAGTATTGTCCAGTGTTCTCTTGAATGTTTTTGGGGCAACCGACTACTGACGAAAGATCCATTTTTATCCAATGCTTTTCGGGGCCCTAATGGTTATTCCTGTGATACAAAATAATCATTAGCATTATTATTTCCATAGCATGCTGGCCTGTGTTATAAACACTGTTCACCGTATCCGTACCCATTGCATAATTCATTTCTCATTGCATAAGTATTTGATCATTGTACTGAATTGTGTTGACACCTTCGGCAGTCAGATCCGCTGTACTAAGGTCATTCAACAGCAATTTCGTTGAATGTGAGTCTTTTGGACATTGTGACTGTGATTTCTATTAGATATACACTGTATATGTAGATGAAATGTCTGACCGCATGCTATTTCTTCCAGAGGTTCATTTGAAGATTCTACAACAAGGTTTTATACGGCTTGTGTAGTTGAGGCCTTTGCTTACTTGCATTCCAAAGGGATTATTTATAGGGATCTCAAACCAGAGAACCTTATTCTGGACCATCGAGGTTACGCAAAGCTTGTAAGTGGAACATTAATGATATTGTTAATATTTCACAGGATTTAATTTGAAAATCTGATAAGGCAGTTATCATTTTATGATAGTAAATAGTAATAGTAAACGTAAATTACCTATTTATTAAGTTTTAATAAATTTATTTAAACCCTATAAATTTAATTCTTAAGACAAGACCGTCCCGACTGGGTACACCTTGTTGTGGTGAGATGGCTTTTATACTACTTTGATCAAAATAGTGATAACTACCCTGTTGTTTCCATGTACTGTTACTATTTACTTATTTACTTACTTTAGGGTATTTGCTCATTTTGATTTCTTCTTGGGTATTGTATGTGAAATGACCACAGTGTGAACGTGCTCTTACACGTTGCACATATACCAACTTGTGCGGTGGCTCTTTTCTTTGGTTTTCCTGGAAAAAGAAAGCATCCTTACCATTGGAATCTGCTCCCTGTCCCAACATTGCCACCAGTCTCCTGACCCTGCAGTCAATCAGTGGGAACAGCTGTCAGGTCATTGGTGGTTGAGGAATCATTACTTATAGCAGAGCCCAGTTGATTGGCAGTATCAGAGCAAAGAGTTGATTCCGATGAAAACATGCCTTCTTTTTTTTATTATTTTTTTTTTCCAAGGTAGCTTCCCATTATTAGCTTCAAAAATATAGCAGATAGCCCTTTTAACTTTACTAAAAATGAGTTCAGGATTCCAATACAAATTCAATTCATTAGGGCAATATACTAGAAAAAGTCTTGTCATGCTGTAATTCAGATCATAACCACTGCGTGGCCCCCTACATACACACATAACAAAAACATCTCCCAGCAGAGTATCACATTATAATATAAATATAATTATTAAATTATTTTTCTATTTTTCAAAGTGGTCATCTCAGATCATTTAACCTAAGCTGGCCCAAGATGAAGGGTTAGGAACAACACATCTGTATATATTGCTGAGTCCCCTAAACTGATTAAAACTAAGCTTGCTTTTGGATATGGACTCTACGTATCACTGTGCAAGATTCCAATTTAATGCAGAATGAACACTGGCAGATTTATTCTATTCTGCTCATGATTTTCTGCCTTGGATCTTATGTCATGGGCTGTGAAGAAATATAATTTGCAGATGGCTTAGCTTTTGTCTAGAGGCAAACATGCTGCCAAGGCTTGGCTTTGATGACATTCTTCTTCTTTCGCAGGTTGACTTTGGCTTTGCAAAGAAAATAGGTTTTGGTAAGAAAACATGGACCTTTTGTGGAACCCCTGAATATGTAGCTCCAGAGATCATCTTGAACAAAGGTCATGACATTTCAGCAGACTACTGGTCACTGGGAATCTTAATGTATGAACTCCTGACTGGCAGGTATGGGAATCGCCACGATAAAAATAGTAAAAGCAAATCGTGGAAGATTTATGTTCTTGTCACTTTGATTATAGCTTTGGCATCAACTAGACTTGGCAATGGTTATTGTAAGTTAATGCTTATTTAATAAGGCCCTAACAGAGCCATGGTCAAAACCTTAATATAGTATAGAAGTGCAGCAAGAAATTATGGTGCTCAGCTTTCAATGTGACCCCGAGTAAGAGGATCCGGATGTGAAGATCTGAGGTTGTAGGTTGTAATGATCACCCAGGCAGGTTATTGATTTAACTATGTTTTATTCTATACATCCATGGTTTTACAACAAATCCAAGAAGGTGGCCAAAATATAATATCCCCAGTCCATAGGATCCACTCCCCGGGTAGGGTAGTGATACACACTGTCTCCCAACTTTTGGTTGGCCCACAGATTTCGGATCTCTCAACAATATAGTCTGTAGGCTTCTTCAAATGACAGGTAACACAAACAAAGCCGATGTGTCCGGCCACAACAGTTCCAGTTAAGAAAGTTTCTGAAATCCAGATGACAGATCCTTCAACAGTAACACATGTGTCCAATCCAGTTGACAACCAATCTCCAAAACTCCATTGGATATCCATCAATGTGCTCCAGGACGCTTTCCTCGATATTATCCCTTCGATGTCACTCTTCCAACTGCCTGACTAACCACGTGGCATCTTTGTCTCCCTCCCCCTTACATATTTACCTTTAGCTCAAAGAACAAAGCATATTCCATAATCCCATCACCCGGGATTCCATGTGAGACCCCCTGTGGTGACGGCTCCCCTGGTTCTACTATCCCCATCCAGACAATGGGCCTAGGGCTGGGAGTGCAATGGCTTGAGACCTTGAGATACAGAGGGGATTGATAGGATGAGTGCGTTATATGTACCTTTAGCAATCTCCTGTCTGGCCTAAAGGTACCGTCACACTAGACGATATCGCTAGCGATCCGTGACGTTGCAGCGTCCTCGCTAGCGATATCGTCCAGTGTGACAGGCAGCAGCGATCAGGCCCCTGCTGTGCTGTCGCTGGTCGGGGAAGAAAGTCCAGAACTTTATTTAGTCGCTGGACTCCCCGCAGACATCGCTGAATCGGTGTGTGTGACACCGATTCAGCGATGTCTTCACTGGTAACCAGGGTAAACATCGGGTAACTAAGCGCAGGGCCGCGCTTAGTAACCCGATGTTTACCCTGGTTACCATCGTAAAAAAACAAACACTACATACTTACATTCAGCTGTCTGTCCCTTGCCGTCTGCTTCCTGCACTGACTGCTGGCCGTAAAGTGAAAGTGAAAGCACAGCACAGCGGTGAGTCACACAGCGGTGACTCACCGCTGTGGCTGTGCTGTGCTTTCACTTTACGGCCAGCAGTCAGTGCAGGAAGCAGACGGCAAGGGACAGACAGCTGAATGTAAGTATGTACTGTTTGTTTTTTTACGCTGGTAACCAGGGTAAACATCGGGTTACTAAGCGCGGCCCTGCGCTTAGTTACCCGATGTTTACCCTGGTTACCGGGGACCTCGGGATCGTTGGTCGCTGGAGAGCTGTCTGTGTGACAGCTCTCCAGCGACCAAACAGCGACGCTGCAGCGATCCGGATCGTTGTCGGTATCGCTGCAGCGTCGCTAAGTGTGACGGTACCTTTAGGTTTATATAAGATCCAACCCGCACACCTTCCTCTGCTTGCTGTCACTGAATAGAATCATTTATTCCTGAGGACGAACTGACGAGCAAGCAAATTACTAATAAAACACAGCAAGAAAATATCTAATAAAATACAACAACATTGATGCAACCGGAGCTCTGTCCTGGAAACAGTCTGTATTCCTTATAGCTGTGGACTCGCTCTACGTCCATTTGTCCTATAGTCCTTAGTATGTGGCCAGCTCCTCACACCAGATTTCTTTCTTTGTCAAGAAAATGTTCTTCTGTTTGTGAATGGGATATTACAATGTGCACATGGATTGATCCTAATATGCCTTGAAAATACTTTGAATTCAGTGAAAGTAATCATAAAGGGTTATCCTACCAGCATTATTTATTATCAATCCAAATGTATGATCGATGGGTGTTTACCCACTGCAAACCTCAGAAATCAGGAGAACATCTGTCTCTTGTGAATGGAGCAGTATGGAGCATGCATGACCATTGCTCCATTCGCTATATAGGGGAGTGGTGGTCATACATATGCATAATGATTACTATGGGCACAAAAAAGTGTATAGAACAGAGGTCACACATGCGCACTGCCGATCCTTTAATAAAGGACTTTGGGACCTCCATTATCAGGATCAGTGGTGTCCCAGGAGTTGAAGTACTCTTATGGATAGATAAGTATTGTTTTTGGAACAAAACATTTAAGTCTTTATCAGAATACAGAATTCAACTTTAAAGGAAACCCCTCACCAGGTTTTCTATATAACTTTTGTCCTCCACCTTTTACACATCTTTAACCCCTTCATGACCCAGCCTATTTTGACCTTAAAGACCTTGCCGTTTTTTGCAATTCAGACCAGTGTCCCTTTATGAGGTAATAACTCAGGAACGCTTCAATGGATCCTACCGGTTCTGAGATTGTTTTTTCATGACATATTGGGCTTCATGTTAGTGGTAAATTTAGGTCAATAAATTCTGTGTTTATTCGTGATAAAAACGGAAATTTGGCAAAAATTTTGAAAATTTCGCAATTTTCACATTTTGAATTTTTATTCTGTTAAACCAGAGAGTTATGTGACACAAAATAGTTAATAAATAACATTTCCCACATGTATACTTTACATCAGCACAATTTTGGAAACAAAATTTTTTTTTGCTAGGAAGTTATAAGGGTTAAAATTTGACCAGCGATTTCTCATTTTTACAACGAAATTTACAAAACCATTTTTTTTAGGGACCACCTCACATTTGAAGTCAGTTTGAGGGGTCTATATGGCTGAAAATACCCAAACGTGACACCATTCTAAAAACTGCACCCCTCAAGGTACTCAAAACCACATTCAAGAAGTTTATTAACCCTTCAGGTGCTTCACAGCAGCAGAAGCAACATGGAAGGAAAAAATGAACATTTAACTTTTTAGTCACAAAAATGATTTTTCAGCAACAATTTTTTTATTTTCCCAATGGTAAAAGGAGAAACTGAACCACGGAAGTTGTTGTCCAATTCGTCCTGAGTACGCCGATACCTCATATGTAGGGGTAAACCACTGTTTGGGCGCACGGCAGGGCTTGGAAGGGAAGGAGCGCCATTTGACTTTTTGAATGAAAAATTGGCTGCACTCTTTAGCGGACACCATGTCACGTTTGGAGAGCCCCCGTGTGCCTAAAAATTGGAGCTCCCCCACAAGTGACCCCATTTTGGAAACTAGATGCCCCAGGGAACTTATCTAGATGCCTAGTGAGCACTTTTAACCCCCAGGTGCTTCACAAATTGATCCGTAAAAAGGAAAAAGTACTTTTTTTTCACAAAAAATTTCTTTTCGCCTCAATTTTTTCATTTTCACATGGGCAATAGGATAAAATGGATCCTAAAATTTGTTGAGCAATTTCTCCCGAGTACGCCGATACCTCATATGTGGGGGTAAACCACTGTTTGGGCACACGGCAGGGCTCGGAAGGGAAGGCGCGCCTTTTGACTTTTTGAATGGAAAATTAGCTCCAATTGTTCGCGGACACCATGTCGCGTTTGGAGAGCCCCTGTGTGCCTATGCATTTCTAGCTCCCCCACAAGTGACCCCATTTTGGAAACTAGACCCCCCAAGGAACGTATATAGATGCATACTGAGCACTTTAAACCCCCAGGTGCTTCACAGAAGTTTATAATGCAGAGCCATGAAAATAAAAAATAACTTTTCTTTTCTCAAAAATGATTTTTTAGCCTGGAATTTCCTATTTTGCCAAGGGTAATAGGAGAAATTGGACCACAAATGTTGTTGTCCAGTTTGTCCTGAGTACGCAGATACCCCATATGTGGGGGTAAACCACTGTTTGGGAGCACGGCAGGGATCAGAAGGGAAGGCACGCCATTTGGCTTTTTAAATGGAAAATTAGCTCCAATCATTAGCGGACACCATGTCGCGTTTGGAGAGCCCCTGTGTGCCTAAACATTGGAGATCCCCCACAAATGACCCCATTTTGGAAACTAGACCCCCAAAGGAACTAATCTAGATGTGTGGTGAGCACTTTGAACCCTCAAGTGCTTCACAGAAGTTTATAACGCAGAGCCATGAAAATTTAAAAAAAAAATTATTTTCTCAAAAATGATTTTTTATCCCGCTATTTTTTATTTTCCCAAGGGTAACAGGAGAAATTTGACCCCAAAAGTTGTTGTCCAGTTTCTCCTGAGTACGCTGATACCCCATATGTGGGGGTAAACCACTGTTTAGGCACATGCTGGGGCTCGGAAGTGAAGTAGTGACGTTTTGAAATGCAGACTTTGATGGAATGCTCTGCGGGCGTCACGTTGCGTTTGCAGAGCCCCTGATGTGGCTAAACAGGAGAAACCCCCACAAGTGACCCCATTTTGGAAACTAGACCCCGAAAGGAACTTATCTAGATGTGAGGTGAGCACTTTGAACCCCCAAGTGCTTCACAGAAGTTCATAACACAGAGCAGTGAAAATAATAAATACGTTTTCTTTCCTCAAAAATAATTATTTAGCCCAGAATTTTTTATTTTCCCAAGGGTTACAGGAGAAATTGGACCCCAAAAGTTGTTGTCCAGTTTCTCCTGAGTACGCTGATACCCCATTTGTGGGGGTAAACCACTGTTTGGGCACACGTCGGGGCTCAGAAGGGAAGTAGTGACTTTTGAAATGCAGACTTTGATGGAATGGTCTGCGGACGTCACGTTGCGTTTGCAGAGCCCCTGGTGTGCCTAAACAGTAGAAACCCCCCACAAGTGACCCCATTTTGGAAACTAGACCCCCAAAGGAACTTATCTGAATATGTGGTGAGCACTTTCAACCCCCAAGTGCTTTACAGAAGTTTATAAAACAGAGCCGTGAAAATAATAAATGCGTTTTCTTTCCTCAAAAATAATTTTTAGCCCAGAATTTTTTATTTTCTTAAGGGTTACAGGAGAAATTAGACCCCAAAAGTTGTTGTCCAGTTTCTCCTGAGTACGCTGATACCCCATGTGTGGGGGTAAACCACTGTTTGGGCACACGTCGGGGCTCAGAAGGGAAGTAGTGACTTTTGAAATGCAGACTTTGATGGAATGGTCTGCGGACGTCACGTTGCGTTTGCAGAGCCCCTGGTGTGCCTAAACAGTAGAAACACCCCACAAGTGACCCCATTTTAGAAACTAGACCCCCCAAGGAACTTATCTAGATATGTGTTGAGCACTTTGAACCCCCAAGTGCTTCACAGACGTTTACAACGCAGAGCCGTGAAAATAAAAAATAATTTTTCTTTCCTCAAAAATGATGGTTTAGCAAGCAATTTTTTATTTTCACAAGGGTAACAGGAGAAATTGGACCCCAGTAATTGTTGCGCAGTTTGTCCTGACTATGCTGGTACCCCATATGTGTGGGTAAACCACTGTTTGGGCGCACGTCAGGGCTCGGAAGTGAGGGATCACCATTTGACTTTATGAATACAAGATTGGCTGGAATCAATGGTGGCGCCATGTTGCGTTTGGAGACCCCTGATGTGCCTAAACAGTGGAAACCCCTCAATTCTACCTCCAACACTAACCCCAACACACCCCTAACCCTAATCCCAACTGTAGCCATAACCCTATTCACAACCCTAACCCCAACACACCCCTAACCACAACCCTAACCCCAACACACCCCTAACCCTAACCACAACCCTAATTCCAACCCTAACCCTAAGGCTATGTGCCCACGTTGCGGATTCGTGTGAGATTTTTCAGCATCTATTTTGAAAAATCCGCGGGTAAAGGGCACTGTGTTTTACCTGCGGATTTACCGTGGATTTCCAGTGTTTTTTGTGCGGATTTCACCTGCGGATTCCTATTGAGGAACAGGTGTAAAACGCTGCGGAATCCGCACAAAGAATTGACATGCTGCGGAAAATACAACGCAGCGTTTCCGCGTGGTATTTTCCGCACCATGGGCACAGCGGATTTAGTTTTCCATAGGTTTACATGGAACTGTAAACCTGATGGAACACTGCTGCGAATCCGCAGCGGCCAATCCGCTGCGGATCCGCAGCCAAATCCGCACCGTGTGCACATAGCCTAATTCTAAAGGTATGTGCACACGCTGCGGAAAACGCTGCGGATCCGCAGCAGTTTCCCATGAGTTTACAGTTCAATGTAAACCTATGGGAAACAAAAATCGCTGTACACATGCTGCGGAAAAACTGCACGGAAACGCAGCGGTTTACATTCCGCAGCATGTCACTTCTTTCTGCGGATTCCGCAGCAGTTTTACAACTGCTCCAATAGAAAATCGCAGTTGTAAAACCGCAGTGAAATGCGCAGAAAAACCGCGGTAAATCCGCGATAAATCCACAGCGGTTTAGCACTGCGGATTTATCAAATCCGCAGTGGAAAAATCCGCAGAGGAAAAGAATACGTGTGCACATACCGAAACCCTAACCCTACCCCTACCCCTAACCCTAACCCTAACCCTACCCCTAACCCTACCCCTAACCCTACCCCTAACCCTAACCCTAAAGCCCCCGTCACACACAGCGAGATCGCTAGCGAGATCGCTGCTGAGTCACAAGTTTTGTGACGCAACAGCGATCTCAGTAGCGATCTCGCTATGTGTGACACGTAGCAGCGATCAGGCCCCTGCTGTGAGATCGCTGGTCGTGTCGGAATGGCCTGGGCCATTTTTTGATCGTTGAGGTCCCTCTGGGTAGCACACATCGCTGTGTTTGACACCTTACCAACGACCTCGCTGACAGGACGTCCCATTGAATCATCATGAAATAGCATCGTTCTACAGGTCGCTACAGGTCGCTACAGTTCACCGCATCGCTGCTGCGTCGTTGGGGAGATCGCACTGTGTGACATCTCACCAGTGACCACATAGCGACGCTTGAGCGATCCCTGACAGGTCGTATCGTTGTCGGAATCGCTCAAGCGTCGCTATG
Organism: Ranitomeya imitator; assembly: GCF_032444005.1. NCBI lineage: Eukaryota > Metazoa > Chordata > Amphibia > Anura > Dendrobatidae > Ranitomeya > Ranitomeya imitator. The sequence continues at coordinate 777,626,152 of NC_091283.1, forward strand.
TGTGACGGGGCCTTTACCCTAACCCTACCCCTAACCCTAACCCTACCCCTAACCCTACCCCTAACCCTAACCCTAACCCTACCCCTAACCCTAGTTCTTACCCCAACCTTAGTGGAAAAAAATATATATATTTTTTTTTATTATTGTCCCTACCTATGGGGGTGACAAAGGGGGGGGGGGCATTTCCTATTTTTTTCATTTTGATCACTGAGATAGGTTATATCTCAGTGATCAAAACTCACTCTGGAACGAATCTGCCGGCCGGCAGATTCGGCGGGCGCACTGCATATGCGCCCGCCATTTTGGAAGATGGCGGCGCCCTGGAAAGAAGACGGACGGATCCCGGGAGGCCGGGTAAGTATAAGGGGGGGAGATCAGGGCACGGGGGGGGCGTCGGAGCATGGGGTGGGGTGGATCGGAGCACGGGGGGGTGGATCGGCACACGGGGGGGTGGATTTGAGCACGGGGTGGGGGATCGCTGTGCAGGGGGGTGGATCGGAGCATGGGGGGGGTCGCTGTGCGGGGGGGGTGATCGGAGTACGGGGGGTTTGATTGGAGCACGGGGGTGTGATTGGAGCACGGGGGAGCGAACAGGAGGACGGGGGAGCGGAGCACAGGACGGAGGGGAGCGGACCACAGATCGGGGGGCTGGGGGGGCGATGGGTGGGGTGGGGGCACATTAGTGTTTCCAGCCATGGCCGATGATATTGCAGCATCGGCCATGGCTGGATTGTAATATTTCACCAGTTTTTTAGGTGAAATATTACAAATCGCTCTGATTGGCAGTTTCACTTTCAACAGCCAATCAGAGCGATCGTAGCCACGAGGGGGTGAAGCCACCCCCCCTGGGCTAAACTACCACTCCCCCTGTCCCTGCAGATCGGGTGAAATGGGAGTTAACCCTTTCACCCGATCTGCAGGGACGCGATCATTCTGTGACACAGCATATGCGTCACAGGTCGGATTGGCACCGACTTTCATGACGCATACGCTGTGTCACAGGTCGGGAAGGGGTTAATAGGACTTCTGCACGTCCTTCATATAAGCTCAGCTTCCCCTCATTCTGTACATAAAAAATTACTTTTTATAATTCATATACAGTATGCAAAACTTGCCGAGTAGTGAAGTGGGCATCTCTGAACAGGACTTGGCGACTCCTCTGTGTCCACAATTGCGCTTTACCTTCTTTGATTGAAATTGATGACATCTTCTATGTGAACTGCATAGCCTGTTCAATTCTCCTACAGGAGCAAACAAGATATGTTCAGGAATAACAGACTGTGTGGATATCACTCTTGCAGGTCCTTAACATGAGCTAAGCTTCCCAGCACCATAAGAAAATGCCTTTTTATAATTGTCACACACACTGTATGCTAATTAGTGGAGGGGTCCAATGAGCGTTTTCATAATGTGCTCAGTGCCTCCTCTGTGCAAATAATTGCACTTCGTCCTAATTGACACGACTAAGGGTACCGTTACACTATACGATTTACCAACGATCACGACCAGCGATACGACCTGGCCGTGATCGTTGGTAAGTCATAGTGTGGTCGCTGGAGAGCTGTCACACAGACAGCTCTCCAGCGACCAACGATGCCGAGGTCCCCGGGTAACCAGGGTAAACATCGGGTTACTAAGCGCAGGACCGCGCTTAGTAACCCGATGTTTACCCTGGTTACCAGCGTAAAAAAAACCAAACAGTACATACTTACATTCCGGTGTCTGTCCCTTGCCGTCTGCTTCCCGCACTCACTGACTGCCGGCCGTAAATTGAAAGCACAGCACAGCGGTGACGTCACCGCTGTGCTGTGCTTTCACTTTACGGCCGGCAGTCAGTGTGAGTGCGGGAAGCAGACGGCAAGGGACCTGACGGACACCGGAATGTAAGTATGTACTGTTTTTTTTTTTTACATTTACGCTGGTAACCAGGGTAAACATCGGGTTACTAAACGCGGCCCTGCGCTTAGTAACCCAATGTTTACCCTGGTTACCAGCGAACGCATCGCTAGATCGGTGTCACACACACCGATCTAGCGATGACAGCGGGAGATCCAGCGACGAAAGAATGTTCCAAACGATCTGCTACGACGTACGATTCTCAGCGGGGTCCCTGATCGCTGCTGCGTGTCAGACACAGCGATATCGTATGGATATCGCTGGAACGTCACGAATCGTACCGTCGTAGCGATCAAAATGGCACTGTGTGACGGTACCCTAACGTCTTCTACAGTATGTCAACCAGATAACCCGTTCAACTTCAGTGCAAATGGAAATAAGACTTTTGTGGGAATAATGGATTATGAATAACATAGGGGCAGCATCCACGTCAATCAAGGCTGCAGAGGTGGCAATCTTGGGCACACAAAGGGTGTCTAGCATCAGAGCCGAAACAAGGATTAGGCAGGGTAGGCACCCACCTAGGGTACTACCTCTTGCCTCAATGAGGGAGGCGCACTATGGGGAAAAAAGTGACATTGCTGAATGCCTGTGGCTGCCCAGAATTGTCCTCCTGCCTTAAGCACTCAGCACAGTGAAGGTCGGGGTGCAGGCACACAGGGGAGCAGTGTCAGTCACTGGCACCACTCACTAATCTCTGACTGCCTGCGCAACCTCCATGCATGCAATCGTATTTGCGTCTTTCAGACACGAATAGAATTGCTGTGAGTTGCACCTCTGGCACGAGAGCCGAGGAGCTGTTATCAGCTGCACGCTATAACAGGGACTTGATCAGAATGCAGGCCACTTTTGGTCAGTGCCCTGTTGAAAATGGCGCATGCAGGGGACATCAGATGGTGTAATGCAGTGACGTCAATGTGCCACCCAGTGCTATACTTCATAGAAGAATAGGAGATGAACTGCGCTGGACGGGGTATCACGAGTTGGTCATGTCCTCCTGAGAGATGTGGGTTTACAAAATCACTATGTATTGTGAATCGCAAATCTTCCATTTAGCCTGTGTGTTTGTGTTTCATATGAAATAGATTTACTCTCCTTTGTTGCTAAAGAGGTTAACGACCCTTTCTAGGCTGATTAGAAACTTGCAGTTCCATCTCGCAGCTGTTCCTGACCTGGTCATTTCCTCTCTCTATAAAATCTGTCCAGACCTTCTCTTCCTCGCCAGTGAAAGTGTTACCTCCTATCTCCTTGGAGTTGATGTGCTGAGTTGGAGATCGTTGTTGCATGCTGTTTTTGGGTGTATGCTTTCCTCATTGTCCTATTCCCATTTAGTTTGTACATCCCTACCCTTCCATATATACCTCTCTACCTTTGGTATTTTGAATGTTAGTTGCTTAGTTGGTAGTAAAGTATTTCATGCTTAGATCCATACACTCCTCTAGTGGAGTCCATATTCTGCACACAGAAGAATTAGAGATGTCTAAATATAATTTGCAAAGCTTTGGGGGTCAGTAATTCCCCACCCTTTTCTGGTTTAACAGAACAAGATTAATATAATTCGACCTATAAAAACGCTAATCATCGTGCCCTCATTATGTAAAACATGCAATATTCCTCTTGAACTGTATAAATAATATGCTTAGATAGATTTCATTCCCATGAACAGAGAGATTCAATTTCCATTAACAAGAAACAATTTGCTTGTTCAAAGAAATAAAAGTAATGAGATTCCCATTTGCATTAATTGTATCAATTCTTTTTCTTCACCCCAGCCCCCCATTCTCAGGTCCAGACCCTATGAAGACTTATAACATCATATTGAGAGGGATCGACATGATTGAATTTCCAAAGAAGATTACCAAAAATGCTGCTAATCTAATAAAAAAACTATGCAGGTGAGAACAAAAGCGCTGATTCCGGCATGAAAAGTATCACATGGAATAGCAAATTACTTGTAAGCGTTAGCTCTTTGTTTCAGGAAGTGCAGACAGGAAAGGCCACGTCCTCTTCATATACAAGCTGTCCATATACCTGAAGTTCCCCATAGGGCAGATGTATCGTACACATGATGCTGGGAGAGAGAAGGATCTGGCACGTTGGATCTCCAATGGCCGATCCTTTTGATCTCCGGGAGATAAGCCATAAAATTATGACAGCAGCTCTCTAATAGAGAACATAGGAGCACTCAGAAAGTCTGAAGAGATTGCTGTCAACTGAACAATCATTCGTTCAACATCTATCTAATGTGTAAATAGCTGTCCGACTATCCGAGACTGTTCAAGGAAAAAATCTCTGAATGTCCAAGTTTGATCCGATATTCGAATCGCACTTGGAAATGCAATTCAATGAGTCTGTGGAAAACATCAGACTGTATTCGGATGACATCTGAGTGCAGTCCCGATTTCTGCACACTGACAGAATGGAGAAGATGGAGACATTTTTTTTCTCCTCATCTGAGAGACTCAGTTCACACTAAGCTGACACTTTGATTGATCAAACTCTGATCACAGTTTGAATTCCATTTGCATATTCGTTCTCATTCTCTCAGATGATAGAATCTATGGTTGTCTGCCCCCGATGTAAAGGGGTAGCCTGTTAGTACTACTGAAAATACCTATAAACAGCCAGCAAATAAAAGATACTTCCAACAAATATAAAATCTGATAAACAGTCGAATCAAAAAGAATCAAATCATAACAGTAATCTGTGTTAATGTTAATCTGACATAATCAAGTAAACATGATACAATTGGAAGAGTGAAACAAGGAACCCCACCTGACCCAGGAAACAGCAAGGAAATTCATAATACAATTAATTTAATTCCATACATAAAAGGGGTTCTATAGTACTTGAGAGTACAACTATGCAATCATAGATGAAGAAATATCAAAACTAAGGCTACTTTCACACATCAGGTTTTTCCTTTCAAAATCTGACCATTCTGTGTCCATTAACGGATCAATATGTCTGCATTGATGCCAATTTATTTTCTTAACCTAAATCACATTTCGGAGGGTTTCAGCTTTCAAAAGAATAATTTATACAACCAATGGATGAATTTAACGTCAGGTTATAAGTAGTGTTGAGGGATACCTTCCGATACTCAAAGGTATCGGTATCGGATGGGATCGGCCGATATCCCAAAAATATCGGATATCGCCGATACCGATACCCGATACCAATGCAAGTCAATGGGACACAAGTATCGGAAGCTATCCTGGATGGTTCCCAGGGTCTGAAGGAGAGGAAACTCTCCTTCAGGCCCTGAGATCCATATTCATGTAAAAAATAAAGAATAAAAATAAAAAATATGGATATACTCACCCTCCGACGAACCCTGGCTGTCACCGCTGCAAGCGTCTGCCTCCGTTCCTAAGAATGCAGAGAGTGAAGGACCTTCGATGACGTCGCGGTCAGGTGACCGGTCAGGTGACCACGACGTCATCGAAGGTCCTTCACTCACTGCATTCTTATGAACGGAGGCGGACGCTTGCAGCGGTGACAGCCAGGGTCCGTCGGAGGGGTGAGTATATCCATATTTTTTATTTTTATTCTTTATTTTTTACATGAATATGGATCCCAGGGCCTGAAGGAGAGTCTCCTCTCCTCCAGACCCTGGGAACCACACGCACCGCACACGCCGAAGATGACTAGGAACTTCCGATTCCGATTTCCAATATCACAAATATATTGGAACTCGTTACCGGAATTCCGATACAGCAAATATCAGCCGATACCCGATATTTGCAGTATCGGAATGCTCAACACTAATTATAAGCTTTTATTTACATAACATGGATAAGCAACATAACTTCTGTCAGGGAGTGTACATATTAGCAGGCAGCATCCCTTATAGATAGTGATGCTTTTTCACTAAGAAATGATTAAGTGCATCTACATAATTCATCAATGTGCAGAAACAGATTACAGCATTTTGGAAAGGCCATATAATGGGATTGCATGGCTGCTGCAGGTACAGGTACATCTCACAAAATTAGAATATCATCAAAACATTAATTTACTTCATTTCTTCAATACAAAAAGTGAAACTCATATATTATATAGAGTCATTACAAACAGAGTGATGTATTTCTGTTTATAATGTTGATGATTATGGCTTACAACCAATGAAAACCTAAAAGTCATTATCTCAGTAAATTATAAAGTATTCTAACACCAGCTTGAAAAAATGATTTTAACATCCAAAATGTTGGCCTACTGAAATGTATGTTCAGTAAATGCACTCACTACTTGGTTGGGCTCCATTTGCATCAATTACTGCATCAATACGGCGTGGCATGGAGGCGATCAGTCTGTGGCGCTGCTGAGGTGTTATGGAAGCCCAGGTTGCTTTGATAGCAGCCTTCAGCTCATCTGCATTGTTTGGTCTGGTGTCTCTCATCTTCCTCTTGACAATATCCCATAGATTCTCTATGGGGATACGGTCAAGTGAGTTTGTTGGCCAATCAAGCACAGTGATATGTTGCTTGTAAACCAGGTATTGGTATTTTTGGCAGTGTGGACAGGTGACAAGTCCTTCAGGAGAATGAAATTTCCATCTTCAAAAAGCTTGTCGGCAGAGGGAATCATGAAGTGCTCTAAAATTTCCTGGTTGAGGGCTGCTGCGCTGACTTTGGTCTTGATTAATTAATGCAGTAATTGATGCAAAAGGAGCCCCGACCAAGTATAGAGTGCATTCACTGAACATACATTTCAGTAGGCCAACATTTCGGATGTTAAAATCATTTTTTCAAGTTGGTGTTATAAAGTATTCTAATTTACTGAGATAATGACTTTTGGGTTTTCATTGGCTGTAAGCCATAATCATCAGCATTAACAGAAATAAACACTTGAAATAGATCCCTCTGTAATGACTCTATATAATATATGAGTTTCACTTTTTGTAATGAAGAACTGAAGTAAATAACTTTTTGATGATGTTCTAATTTTGTGAGATGCACCTGTATATATGTGTGCGATACATCAGATGCAACAAACAATAGAACACTACTAGATAGTCTGCAGTAATCCAACTAGGTGCAACTTATTGTGCAGCTGGGTTTTAAACTATGGATTTCATTTCATAGCCTCAGCTACAAGATGTCATATGTGTGGTGCTAAATAGTTTAAGTTTTAGCAAATAAATGATGAGTTTAAGGAAATCTTACATTATTGGTTTTCCAATTTTTTTTTTTTTTTGCTGGTGTGCTGCCCTCTTCTGGTGCTAAGATGTTACAGCCGTATGAGTACTATCATCAGCTTTTGAATTATGGACTTATCAAATCAAAGTTTTACATCTACAATGTTTGTACAATTACGCAGATATTTTCATTAATTTGGGTATCTCTTTTTTCATCATTTTCTTACCAGGGACAATCCATCAGAAAGGTTAGGAAACTTGAAAAATGGAGTCAAAGATATCCAAAAGCACAAGTAAGTGACTCATGATGACACAAACCATACTTGTTCTCGTGTACACCGTTATATAGTAAGTACGTTTGATTCGAGATCATATTACGTCATATCTAGATGTTACAGCCCTTTGCTAAATGGCAAGTGCTGATGTTGAGTAGTAATAAATGATCTACTTTAGTAAAGTTAAAAAACAATGTCACAATACCGTTAATGTTAGTTTTATTTTACTAATTTTAGGAAAGTACCTTATAAGGTTATGTTCATATTTCCGTTATAACATTCCATTTGTCTTTTTTTTTTTTTTTACCAATACCTAAAAGGAATTAATATCCAAAGCAGATCCATTGCATTACTGATGCAGTTGGAAGCAGGTGATCCTCATTGATAGTTATGGGGTCTGTCTGGGTTTAGAACAGTAGAAATAGCGAAGAATGCAGAACTTTTTTAATGTCCTAAAAGTAGCCACATGCAACCTATCACAACACCTCGAATCTGGCCTTACTCTGAGGGTCCCGTTGTGCCCACAACCCTATGAATGGAGTTCCTCTGCTTCTGTTTCAATCAGTAATGCAACGGATCCATTTTGGACATTAATTCCATTTGTCTGTTCCTCAACACTGAAGAGATAAACGGAGAAACAAAGGAAATCACCATTGATTTTAACAACACTAAAAGAAAACTCTTAGGCCACGTTCACACGGTCAGTATTTGGTCAGTATTTTACCTCAGTATTTGGCCGGCGTCACACACAGCGTAAAACAATACGGTCCGTATATTACGGCCGTAATACGCTGAAAAGTCCCGAAAAAAGTGGTCCGTAGCTCCTCCGTAGGCAGGGTGTGTCAGCGTTTTTTGCGCATGGCATCCTCCGTATGTAATCCGTATGGCATCCGTACTGCGTGGTTTTCTCGCAGGCTAGCAAAACCAACATACCGCTATAGAAGTGATCCATGTGTCCCAAAAAGAAAAGAAAATATATATGTACTGTCTATATATATATATATATATATATATATATACACATATATATATATATGTGTCAGTAGACACATATATTAGAGAGAAAAGCCGGTAATTCAGTGCGGTGTACAGTAAAATCACACTGACAGCTTACAGTAGAATAGGTAGAATAAATGTGTACACATAGAATAGGTATATATATATATATATATATGTCAGTGAGACACATATATGTATATATATTAATATTTATTCCAGCGCTAGACAGCTTGAGAGCCGGTAATTCAATTACCGGCTTTTTCCTTCTCCTTCCTAAAACCCGACATGATTTGAGACATGGTTTACATACAGTAAACCATGTCTTCTCTCCATTTTTTTTGCAGATTCCACACTACTAATGTCAGTAGTGTGTATCTGCAAAATATGGCCGTTCTAGCTCTTAAAATAAAGGGTTAAATGGCGGAAAAAATTGGCGTGGGCTCCCGCGCAATTTTCTCCGCCAGAGTAGTAAAGCCAGTGACTGAGGGCAGATATTAATAGCCTGGAGAGGGTCCACGGTTATTGGCCCCCCCCGGCTAAAAATATCTGCCCCCAGCCACCCCAGAAAAGGCACATCTGGAAGATGCGCCTATTCTGGCACTTGGCCACTCTCTTCCCATTCCCGTGTAGCGGTGGGATATGGGGTAATGAAGGGTTAATGCCACCTTGCTATTGTAAGGTGACATTAAGCCTAATTAATAATGGAGAGGCGTCAATTATGACACCTATCCATTATTAATCCAATACTAGTAAAGGGTTAAATAAAACACAAACACATTTTTTAAAATTATTTTAATGAAATAAAAACAATGGTTGTTGCAGTATTTTATTCAACGCCCAATCCAGTCACTGAAGACCCTCGTTCTGTGAGTAAAAAAACATAATAAACCAACAATATACTTACCCTCCGCAGATCTGTAATGTCCAACGATGTAAATCCTTCTGAAGGGGTTAAAACATTTTGCAGCAAGGAGCTGTGCTAATGCAGGCTGCTCCTCGCTGCAAAACCCCAGGGAATGAGGCTAAAAATAGATCAATGATCTATATTTAGCTTCATTTGCGGTGAGGCGCCCTCTGCTGGCTGTTCATAGATCGTGGGAAATTACCTAGAAAGCTCCCTGGCTTTCTAGGTAATTTCCCACGATCTATGAACAGCCAGCAGAGGGCGCCTCACCGCAAATGAAGCTAAATATAGATCATTGATCTATTTTTAGCCTCATTCCCTGGGGTTTTGCAGCGAGGAGCAGCCTGCATTAGCACAGCTCCTTGCTGCAAAATGTTTTAACCCCTTCAGAAGGATTTACATCGTTGGACGTTACAGATCTGCGGAGGGTAAGTATATTGTTGGTTTATTATGTTTTTTTACTCACAGAACGAGGGTCTTCAGTGACTGGATTGGGCGTTGAATAAAATACTGCAACAACCATTGTTTTTATTTCATTAAAATAATTTTAAAAAATGTGTTTGTGTTTTATTTAACCCTTTACTAGTATTGGATTAATAATGGATAGGTGTCATAATTGACGCCTCTCCATTATTAATTAGGCTTAATGTCACCTTACAATAGCAAGGTGGCATTAACCCTTCATTACCCCATATCCCACCGCTACATGGGAATGGGAAGAGAGTGGCCAAGTGCCAGAATAGGCGCATCTTCCAGATGTGCCTTTTCTGGGGTGGCTGGGGGCAGATATTTTTAGCCGGGGGGGCCAATAACCGTGGACCCTCTCCAGGCTATTAATATCTGCCCTCAGTCACTGGCTTTACTACTCTGGCGGAGAAAATTGCGCGGGAGCCCACGCCAATTTTTTCCGCCATTTAACCCTTTATTTTAAGAGCTAGAACGGCCAAATTTTGCAGATACACACTACTGACATTAGTAGTGTGGAATCTGCAAAAAAAATGGAGAGAAGACATGGTTTACTGTATGTAAACCATGTCTCAAATCATGTCGGGTTTTAGGAAGGAGAAGGAAAAAGCCGGTAATTGAATTACCGGCTTTCAAGCTGTCTAGCGCTGGAATAAATATTAATATATATACATATATGTGTCTCACTGACATATATATATATATATATATACCTATTCTATGTGTACACATTTATTCTACCTATTCTACTGTAAGCTGTCAGTGTGATTTTACTGTACACCGCACTGAATTACCGGCTTTTCTCTCTAACAGCGCTGCGTATTTCTCGCAAGTCACACTGCTTGTCCGTGTGTAATCCGTATTTTTCACGCTTCCATAGACTTTCATTGGCGTATTTCTTGCGCAGTACGGTGACAAACGCAGCATGCTGCGATTTTGTACGGCCGTAGAAAGCCGTATAATACTGATCAGTAAAATACGGCAAATAGGAGCAGGGGCATAGAGAATAATTGTGCCGTATTTTTTGCGAGTTTTACGGACGTAGATTCTGCGCTCTTACGTCCGTAAAACTCGCATGTGTGACGGCGGCCTTTGTCAGTCAAGGCCAGTAGTGGGTGATAAATCCAGAAGTGGTGACAAGTTTCTATTATACTTTTCCTCTGATTGTTCCATTCCTGGTTTTGGCTTACAAATACTGAGGTAAAAACTCACCAAATACTGATAGTATGAACATGGCCTTATTCGTATAAATCAATTGTGTTCTTAAATCACAGATTTCCCACTATTACTTTGTCTCATGCTTTGAATTTCCCCTTTGGTAAAAAAAAGACAAAGTTTCTCAAAATATGCTCTCTCTAAGGCCGGGGTCACACTGAACGTATGAAAAATCGCTCCGAGTCTCCCTCCCGAAAGTCGCACAAGTGTTCTCCGTATGGTCATCCGTGTGTAATGTGTTTGTACTGCGATAATGCGATTTCCTCGCACCTTTGTATCCGTATGACATGCGTATGGCTTTACATTTCTCACTGCTTTTCCTCATTGAATTTAACGGCTCATTGAGCTGAAATGAGGAAAATGTGTGCTTATTTCTTGCAAGTCACATGGATGGTCCGTGTGGTGTACGAGTTTTTCTCGCACCCATAGACTTGCATTGGCGAGACTCGGGCGATATACGCATAGTACAATCGCAGCATGCTGTCATTTCACTGACACGCTGAATACGCCCGACAAAAAAAAAACGGTGATGTGAGCTTCCCCATAGAATAACACTGGTCCGAGTGCTATGCGATGTGTTCTCGCATAGCTCTCGTCCGTATTCTACACTAGTGTGACTCCGGCCTAAGGCTTCATTCAGACATCTCCATAAACATGGCCTGACGTTCATCAGTGTTTAGTCAGTTTTTTCATCAGTGCAAAGCTCCTCCTACCCATTACAATGTTAAAAACAGACAGCGCACGGATGGCATCTGTGTGTTCTTCACGATTCGTACCGTGGAATTCATTATTGTATTTGCAATGGTATATTTTTGGAGGGTGTTTTTTGCCTGTTTTTTACACCACAGAAAGAAATATACTGCAGTCAGGGACTAACGGACATTTCTGTCATCATTTTTTTGACACTTTCAATGTGTAAATGATGATGAAATATTCGGCTGGGCTTGTCAGTGCCCACTTCCACTCCTTGTCTGGGACCGGCATGAAAAAACGAAACAACACTAGAAAATGTGCTTACATTGCTTGATGAATTGGGCCCAAGATATCTAGTTTTATAAAAGCATAGGCCAAGTTCCAAACTAGAGGTCAAGTTCCTGACATTTCATTCTGTAGAGCTGTGCCGAGTATGTTCATGACTACACACCCTTGGGAGCCGACCAAATGTTATTTTAAGTCATGGCCAAGAATGACTTTCCTAGAAGATGTTGGGAAAATTATTTGTATCAAGCCAAGTTAACTGCATGAACTGTGGAAAATGATTTTATGTGTTTTCCCTTTGTTACAAAAATATATCAATACCAATTATTTTCCCACAATAGTTATATTATTACCAGTTCATGTCCGCTGTGACCGTTTTATATACTACAGTATGTTCACCCATATAGGGTTTTTCCATAAGCAATATTAACCACTTATCAATGGGTGAACCCAAGTTTTCCTGCACCTGGAGCAAAAATTCGGTTTTGCGCCCCTCCAAAACACAGTCACTATCCGACTAGCTTCTCTTCCTAATTTTCTCAATGTTAAGTGAAATACTATTGCTCCGCTAAGAGAAAAATGAAGAGAAGACAGTCAGCATATGAGCGGTCATGTGATGACCACTGAACTGTGAGCAGATGCAAATCCTGCCAGTGAGTATATGACCGCTATTCTGATATGGCATGTAGCAGTGTTTAATTTTATAATCAATGATTCTACCATAAATACAGATGTAGTAATTCTTAACTTGACAGATGGCACAATACTTTATTAACATAACCATGTATCATGTTATTGGACAAATTATGGATTAGTACATGTGTGCAGAATAAGAACAAGTACATGAATAAAACACTTGAACCACGAACAGTACAGAAATACAGCATCATAGCCACCATCAGTACTGGAAACATCACCATAACCACCAACAGTACATGAATACATCCCCAGAACAACCATGAGTAGAAGAATGCAGCACCAAAACCACCGTTAGTGCAGAAAAGCAGCATCACAACCATCATCAGTATAGAAATATATCACTAGAACCACCATCAGTACAATACAGCACCAAGATTAGTAATAATAATAATAATAATAATTTTTATTTATATAGCGCCAACATATTCCGCAGCACTTTACAATTAAGCGGGAACATGTACAGACAATACATTCAGTACAAGTTAAGACAATTTAAACAGTGACATTAGGGGTGAGGTCCCTGCTCACAAGCTTACAATCTACAAGGAAATGGGGGGACACAATAGGTGAAAAGTGCTTGTTATTTCAGGTCTGGCAATTATAATAAGTAGGGATTTTCATATAAAGCTGTATGATCCGGTCATCAGCCCGTGTGTTTAAGTGCAATAGTCAAGTATCAAGTGCAGTTATCGTGTGCATGGAGGGTGTGGGGACAGATGAATAGTAGGGTGCAGATTCACATGCAGATAGTATTTGGAAGGAGGGAACAGGGCAAAGTTAGTTTACTGAGTAGTTGATGTGGTAGGCTTGTTTGAAAAGATGGGTTTTTAAAGCGCGCTTGAATAGGTCGGGGCTAGGTATCAGTCTGATCGTCTGGGGAAGTGCATTCCAGAGAGCTGGCGCAGCACGAGAGAAGTCTTGGAGACGGAGGTGCAAGGTTCGGATTACGGGGGATGTTAGTCTTAGGTCATTTGTAGAATGGAGGGCACGTGTAGGGCGATAGACTGAGATGAGAGAGGAGATATAAGGCGGTGCAGAACTGTGGAGAGCTTTGTGGGTGAGAGAGATGAGTTTATACTGGACCCTGTAGCGAATGGGTAGCCAGTGTAATGATTGGCACAAGTTGGAGGCATCGGTGAAGCGGCTGGACAGAAATATGACCCTGGCTGCCGCATTCAAGATGGATTGGAGAGGAGAAAGTTTGGAAAGAGGGAGACCTGTCATGATCCCAATGGCAGGGGATCACAAAAAGGACAAGCACAGATACAAACAAGCTCTAGGGCGATGGAACCTGAGCTGACCGCGACCCTGAACCTAACACACAAATAAAAGTAGCCGGGGAACGTGCCTACGATGATCCTAGACGTCTCGCTCCAGCCGAAGATCTAACTTCCCCTATCAGAAGAAACACAGACCTCTCTTGCCTCCAGAGAAATACCCCACAGCAAATAGCAGCCCCCCACATATAATGACGGTGAAATGAGAGGAAAGCACATACGTAGTATGAAAACAGTTTCAGCAAAATGAGGCCCGCTAAAGCTAGATAGCAGAGGATACAAAAGTGAACTGCGCGGTCAGCGAAAAACCCTTCAAAAAACCATCCTGAAATTACTTGAACTCATGTGCCAACTCATGGTACATGAAAAGCAATTTCAGCCCACTAGAGCAACCAGCAGCAGAGAATCACATAACTGCAGGCTGGACTAAAAACCAAATTAAGCAAAACACAAAACAGGAAAATCCAAACTTAGCTTGTCCAGAAGGTTCTAGGAGCAGGGAGCAGAGGTAACAAGACACACTGGATACATTGATAACCGGCGAGGAAATGCCAGCAAAGCCAGGTTAAATAGGAAACTCCCATATGCTGATGGAACAGGTGGAACCCAGAAACCCAGGAAAGACAAGTCACCCAGTACCATCAGTAACCACCAGAGGGAGCCCAAAAACAGAACTCACAACAGTACCCCCCCCTTGAGGAGGGGTCACCGAACCCTCACGAGAACCACCAGGGCGACCAGGATGAGCCCGATGAAAAGCGCGAACCAAATCATCAGCATGAACATCCGAGGCAACCACCCAAGAATTATCCTCCTGACCATAACCCTTCCACTTGACCAAATACTGGAGTTTCCGTCTGGAAACACGAGAATCCAAGATCTTCTCCACAACATACTCCAATTCTCCCTCCACCAGCACTGGAGCAGGAGGCTCAAGAGAAGGAACAACAGGTACCTCATACTTCCGCAACAACGACCGATGAAACACATTATGAATAGCAAACGATGCCGGGAGATCCAAACGAAACGACACAGGGTTAAGAATTTCCAAGATCCTATAGGGACCGATGAACCGAGGCTTGAACTTAGGAGAAGAGACCTTCATAGGAACAAAACGAGAAGACAACCACACCAAGTCACCAACAAGAAGTCGAGGACCCACGCGGCGACGGCGATTAGCAAACTGCTGAGCCTTCTCCTGGGACAACTTCAAATTGTCCACCACATGACTCCAAATCCGATGCAACCTATCCACCACCATGTCCACTCCAGGACAATCAGAAGGTTCCACCTGACCAGAGGAAAAACGAGGATGAAACCCCGAATTACAAAAGAAAGGAGAAACCAAGGTAGCAGAACTAGCCCGATTATTAAGCGCACACTCGGCCAGCGGCAAAAAGGTAACCCAGTCATCCTGATCAGCAGAAACAAAACACCTTAAATAAGTTTCCAAGGTCTGATTAGTTCGTTCAGTCTGGCCATTCGTCTGAGGATGGAATGCAGACGAAAAGGACAAATCAATGCCCATCTTAGCACAGAAAGTCCGCCAAAATCTAGACACAAACTGGGATCCCCTGTCAGAAACGATGTTCTCAGGAATCCCATGCAAACGAACCACATTCTGAAAAAACAGAGGGACCAACTCAGAGGAGGAAGGCAACTTAGGCAAGGGTACCAGATGAACCATTTTAGAAAAGCGATCACACACAACCCAGATGACGGACATTTTTTGAGAGACAGGGAGATCCGAAATAAAGTCCATGGAAATGTGCGTCCAAGGCCTCTTCGGGATAGGCAAAGGTGACAACAATCCACTGGCCCGAGAACAGCAAGGCTTAGCCCGAGCACAAACCTCACAAGACTGCACAAAAGAACGCACATCCCTCGACAAGGAAGGCCACCAAAAAGACCTGGCCACCAAGTCTCTAGTACCAAATATTCCAGGATGACCTGCCAACGCAGAAGAATGGACCTCAGAGATGACTCTACTGGTCCAATTATCCGGAACAAACAGTCTCTCAGGCGGACAACGATCAGGTTTACCCGCCTGAAACTCCTGCAAAGCACGTCGCAAGTCTGGGGAGACAGCAGACAAAATCACCCCATCCCTAAGGATACCAGAGGGCTCAGAATTTCCAAGGGAGTCAGGCACAAAACTCCTAGAAAGAGCATCCGCCTTCACATTCTTTGAACCTGGCAGGTATGAAACCACAAAATTGAAACGAGAGAAAAACAGTGACCAACGAGCCTGTCTAGGATTCAGACGCCTGGCAGACTCAAGGTAAATCAAATTTTTGTGATCAGTCAAGACCACCACACGATGTCTAGCACCCTCTAGCCAATGACGCCACTCCTCAAATGCCCACTTCATGGCCAAAAGTTCCCGATTACCAACATCATAATTCCGCTCAGCCGGCGAAAACTTTCTAGAAAAAAATGCGCATGGCTTCATCACTGAGCCATCGGAGCTTCTCTGTGACAAAACCGCCCCCGCTCCAATCTCGGAAGCATCAACCTCAACCTGAAAAGGGAGCGAAACATCTGGCTGACGCAACACAGGAGCAGAAGAAAACCGGCGCTTAAGTTCCTGAAAGGCCTCCACAGCCGCAGGAGACCAATTAGCAACATCAGCACCCTTCTTAGTCAAATCCGTCAAAGGCTTAACAACACTAGAAAAATTAGTTATAAAACGACGATAGAAATTAGCAAAGCCCAAGAACTTCTGTAGACTCTTAAGAGATGTAGGCTGCGTCCAGTCACAAATAGCCTGAACCTTGACGGGATCCATCTCAATAGTAGAAGGGGAAAAAATATACCCCAAGAAAGAAATCTTCTGGACTCCAAAGAGACACTTTGAGCCTTTTACAAACAAGGAATTGGCCCGCAGGACCTGAAACACCTTCCTGACCTGCTGAACATGAGACTCCCAGTCATCAGAAAAAACCAAAATATCATCCAAATACACAATCATAAATTTATCCAGATATTCACGGAAAATATCGTGCATAAAGGACTGGAAGACTGAAGGAGCATTAGAAAGTCCAAAAGGCATTACCAAATACTCAAAATGGCCCTCAGGCGTATTAAATGCGGTCTTCCACTCATCACCTTGCTTTATTCGTATAAGATTATACGCACCCCGAAGATCAATCTTAGTGAACCATTTAGCCCCCTTAATGCGAGCAAACAAATCAGTCAACAATGGCAAAGGATGCTGATATTTTACGGTAATCTTATTCAAAAGACGATAATCTATACAAGGCCTCAAGGAACCATCTTTCTTGGCCACGAAAAAAAAACCTGCTCCCAAAGGGGACAAAGATGGACGGATATGTCCCTTTTCCAAGGACTCCTTAACATAATCCCGCATAGCAGTATGCTCTGGCACTGACAGATTGAACAAACGACCTTTAGGAAATTTACTGCCCGGAATTAAATTTATAGCACAATCGCAATCCCTGTGAGGAGGAAGCGAACTGAGCTTAGGCTCCTCAAAAACATCCCGATAGTCAGACAAAAACACAGAAATCTCAGAAGGAGTAGATGAAGCGATAGAAATCGGAGGTGCATCATCATGAACCCCCTGACAACCCCAGCTTAACACAGACACTGATTTCCAGTCAAGGACTGGATTATGAGTTTGTAACCATGGCAGACCAAGTACTAGAACATCATGCAAATTATACAGTACCAGGAAGCGAATCACCTCCTGATGAACGGGAGTCATACGCATGGTCACTTGTGTCCAGTACTGAGGTTTATTCATAGCCAAAGGTGTAGAGTCAATTCCCTTCAAAGGAATAGGGACTTCCAGAGGCTCCAGACTAAACCCACAGCGATTGGCAAATGACCAATCCATAAGACTCAGGGCAGCGCCTGAATCCACATAGGCATCGACGGAAATGGATGATAATGAACAAATCAGAGTCATAGACAGAATGAACTTAGACTGTAAAGTACTAATGGCAACAGACTTATCAACCTTTTTTATGCGTTTAGAGCATGCTGATATAACATGAGCTGAATCACCACAATAAAAGCACAACCCTTTTTTCCGCCTATACTTTTGCAGTTCACTTCTGGACTGAATTCTATCACATTGCATTATCTCAGGTGACGGTTCAGACGACACCGCCAAATGATGCACAGGTTTGCGCTCCCGTAAACGCCGATCAATCTGAACAGCCATAGTCATAGACTCATTCAGACCAGCAGGCGCAGGGAACCCCACCATAACATCTTTAATGGCCTCAGAAAGGCCATCTCTAAACCTTGCAGCCAGAGCGCACTCATTCCACTGAGTAAGTACCGACCACTTCCGAAATTTTTGACAATAAATTTCTGCTTCATCTTGCCCCTGAGAGAGGGCCAACAAAGCTTTTTCAGCCTGAATCTCTTGGTTAGGTTCCTCATAGCGCAAACCCAATGCCAGAAAAAACGCATCTGCATTAAGCAACGCAGGGTCCCCTGGTGCCAATGCAAATGCCCAATCCTGAGGGTCACCCCGCAGGAAAGATATAATTATCTTGACTTGCTGAGCAGGGTCTCCAGAGGAGCGAGATTTCAAAGAAAGAAACAACTTGCAATTGTTCCTAAAATTCAGAAAACGAGATCTATCTCCAGAAAAAAACTCTGGGACAGGAATTCTAGGTTCAGACATAGGAGCATGTACAACAAAATCCTGTATATTTTGAACCTTAGTGGCAAGATTATTCAGGCTGGAAGCCAAACTCTGGACGTCCATGATAAACAGCTGAGATCAGAGCCATTCAAAGATTAAGAGGAGGAGGAAGTAGCCAGGCTGCAATAAGGCTAGGCAGCAAACTCTGAGGGGAAAAAAAAAAACTTCCTCAGACTACTTATCCTCCTACTTCAGCCAATACAATTAACACTTTGTGGGCCGGTTATACTGTCATGATCCCAATGGCAGGGGATCACAAAAAGGACAAGCACAGATACAAACAAGCTCTAGGGCGATGGAACCTGAGCTGACCGCGACCCTGAACCTAACACACAAATAAAAGTAGCCGGGGAACGTGCCTACGATGATCCTAGACGTCTCGCTCCAGCCGAAGATCTAACTTCCCCTATCAGAAGAAACACAGACCTCTCTTGCCTCCAGAGAAATACCCCACAGCAAATAGCAGCCCCCCACATATAATGACGGTGAAATGAGAGGAAAGCACATACGTAGTATGAAAACAGTTTCAGCAAAATGAGGCCCGCTAAAGCTAGATAGCAGAGGATACAAAAGTGAACTGCGCGGTCAGCGAAAAACCCTTCAAAAAACCATCCTGAAATTACTTGAACTCATGTGCCAACTCATGGTACATGAAAAGCAATTTCAGCCCACTAGAGCAACCAGCAGCAGAGAATCACATAACTGCAGGCTGGACTAAAAACCAAATTAAGCAAAACACAAAACAGGAAAATCCAAACTTAGCTTGTCCAGAAGGTTCTAGGAGCAGGGAGCAGAGGTAACAAGACACACTGGATACATTGATAACGGCGAGGAAATGCCAGCAAAGCCAGGTTAAATAGGAAACTCCCATATGCTGATGGAACAGGTGGAACCCAGAAACCCAGGAAAGACAAGTCACCCAGTACCATCAGTAACCACCAGAGGGAGCCCAAAAACAGAACTCACAACAGAGACCGATCAGAAGAGAGTTGCAGTAGTCCAGACGAGAATGAATAAGAGCGACAGTAAGAGTCTTAGCAGTTTCCAAGGTGAGAAAAGGTCGGATTCTGGAGATGTTTTTTACAGTACAGTGATCAATCGCAATGTCAGTTCAGCCTCATATGCACCTGTATCACATGAACATACAACTCCTGATATGTCCTTTAGGAATATACTGGGAGATGTTAACAGTCATCATCGGACTGTGCACCATACCGGAACCACATTACTGATGAAATACTGTGTCACAAATAAACTTTACATACAGGCACCGTATAGATACCTGATTCTGACACTGATTGTATTTGTGCTCTTTCTTTTCTTCTCCATCTTATTCTGACCCCATGGTGACTTTTTACACCTACAACTTGTCTCTGCAGACTTCCATTTTATCTGTTCATCTGCAGCAAATCCCAACATGGTGTTCTTAAAAATAACAGTATCATTATAATGTTACTGAATAAAAAGATCTTCACTATGCTGTGCATCTGAATAATTGTGCTTCACTGTGCTCCCTGCTCAAATTATGACCCCTACACTGCCCCTATTATGATACATGGCCTCTACAGTGTCTTCTCCATTCCACACTGACCCCTGTCTTCATGATGCACCCTCACACTATGTCATCCCCCACACTACCCTGTCGCTATAAAGTGCCCCTTCCTCACTCTCCCCTCCTCTGCATGCGGTCTCCTCCATACTGTGGGCTCACACTTTCTCATCTCTATACTGCCCCCATGCTACCCAGACTTTATAGTGCACCCCCTTGCAGTTTTCTCCCCCTTTACTGTCCTCTCATCACTTATTCTCCTACCTTATCATAACTACTGATATTTCTCTCCCCCCACCCATATGATGTCCTCGCACATTTCCCGTTACCCATACTGTCTCCTCACATATTTTTTCCCTCTCTGCCCATACTGTCTCTTCATACATTTTCCATGTACCCATATAGTCTCCTCACACATCCCCAGTCCATACTGTCTCTTCACACATTTCTCCCTCCCTGTACTGTCTCCTCACACTCCCTCCACTGACACTTCACACATTTCCATTTTGCCACTGACCATTCATACATTTCTCCCCCTGACCATACTGTCTCCTCACACTTCTCCCCCATACTCTCTATTCACACATTCTTTGCCCATACTGTCTCTTGTCAAAGTTTCCTTTATAAGATCGATTAGCCATAAATTATTCATTTTATTTACGGTATTTATTCTACTGTTTGTAATTATTTTTGTATACTATTTTGTCTTTTAGATGGTTTGAAGGCTTTAATTGGGAAGGCTTAAGAAAAGGTACCCTCACACCTCCTATAATCCCAAGTGTAAGTATTTGACCACCTCCTGACACATCCAGTCAGCAAATCTATCTGTAGGTTTCAATACATTGTCATTTTCACCATAAAGGAGAGTTATGAATGATATTACAAAAAGCTACATAGTGCATATTGGCTATTACTCAATGTCTGTTGTACACAATAAGTCGGACATTCACAGATGGAGATTTAACCCCTTAGTGACCACCAATACTTCTTTTTACCGACCTCACATATCAGACAATAGCATTTCCCCAACTGTTGAAAATGCAGCAGCTGTCCACTGTACACTATAGCTGACACTTTGCTGTATCAGACTTGATGTTACGGATCTGCAACACAGGACTAAGGTAGAAGGGGGAAAACTGAACCTGCACTATGACTAGGCTGAAACCCTACGATGGAGTGGGCGACCCATTCCTTGCGAATAGACCCACCGTCGATCCTAGGTTAATCTCAAGCGAAGACCTATAGATAAGGGGATGGGGTTCCCTAAAGAACCAAGGACTGGGTACAAAAACGGGTCACCTCCTAATAGAAAACACAGAGAAGGCTGCAGAAACCAATAGAAAACAGAAACTAAGGCTAGCAGAACCAGAGGTCCCAGAACTGCACAAATAACACTCACAGAAGAAAAAGCAAAGCACCAAGCTAGAGCTCAAGCAGATAAACACTGTTGTCCAGCAAGAACTGGGAGGCAGGTGGTGGTTAATAAAGAGGGAAACAAACACCTGACCCAAGACAAACCCAGCACCAGGGGAAAAAGACCAGCAGCCAGAACTCCACAAGAAAATTGCAGATAGTCACAAACTAAACAGATTCTAACACTTGATTGGTTTTGGCACCAACCATGGCTTTTTAACCCCTTAGATACTACTGTCAATAGTGACTATGGCATCTAAATGGTTAACAGAGTGTGGGGGCTTCCTCTTTAATCCCATCGGCACCCTGAGATCACGATCGTGTGGTCCTGATGTTTTCCACGGCAATTCACGGTCAAATAGCGGCCTTAGAGTAAACGGCTATAGCGGCCTGATCAGAAGTTAACAACATTTAGGTGGTAAAAACATTTTTCCTTCATGTCATGTCACTTTGTATTAATTCCTGAAAAGCACCTGAAGGGTTAATAAACTACCTGACAGCAGTTTTGAATACGTTGAGGGGCGCTATTTTTAAAATGGTCTCACTTTTGGGGATTTTATGACATATGCTGTAGGTCTGCCAAAGTCATTTCAAAAATTTGTAAATTTCCTTAAAAAAAAGGAAAAATTATTACTAGCAAAATAAAAGATATTTTAAAAATGGTGCTGATGTAAAGCAGACATGAGGTACATTTTATTAAACTACTATTTTATGGGATATGGCTGTCTACTCTAGATTAAAGGGATAATTATTCAAAGTTTGAAAATTGTTACTTTTTAGAATTTTTTGACAAGTTTTTAATATTTTTATAAATAAACACAGAAAATATCAACTTTAATTTATCATTAACATAAAGTACAATGTGTCACGAAAAAACATTCTCAAAGTCAATGAGATGTATTGAAACGTTCTAGAGTTATTATCAAAGCACAGCTTGCTGCTCCTTCTCTTCACTTCTGAATGGTCCATTGTGCAGCGAGAGAATACTCTGGAGTCTATCGGTGATGGGCCACATGTCATAGACATCAGTGAGGCTTCCTGTCTCTCACCCGATGGATCAGACTGCAGATACAGAAACAATAAAATAACTATTAATCTATTACAATACAGGATAATGCTAATCTGTAACCGCCAGCAATTGGACAGTACCTGGGTTCTAGTTACAGTATTATTCCAAAGGGGCATTTACATTGCAGGATAATTGTGGACGATTGTTGTTAAAAAAAGCTTGTTGCACTCTTACCGTATAATGTCGTGTAAGCAGGCTCCCTATCACCTGATGAATGAGCAAACCACTCGTTCTTCACGTGAAATGATCTTTTGTGCAGCACAAAAGATTATATCATTCTCCATGGGGCATCGTTCTGTAGGAATTTACCCTGATAGAGACCCATGATATGTGAGGATTCGTACCGGGATACTCGTCTCAGCCACTTAATTCAGGATTTTCATTCAGTCCTATTGGTGTAGAGATGAGTGAATTTATTCGAGAGGAATTAAATTCTACCCAAATTTTACAAAAGTCTGCATTCGCACTTCTGCAAAATGGGGATCATTAAAAGGTTAAAAAAGCAAACTTATATTCACCTTGATGCTCACCTTCTGACCTTGTCGTCTCCCGTCCGGTACTCGTTGCATCTTTTTATCACCACTGCAGTTTTGTGCATGTGCACGTAAGATCACAATGCCACGGTGTGCACCGTGACCGTATGTGCCCTTGTAAAGAACCGTTCTGGGCCCCATCAGCACCAGAAATCTCAGTCTATCTTGAAGAGGCCTGAAATTTCAGTGCTGATAAGAAAAATATGATGAGTCTCGGATGGGGATGATGAGGAGAGCAATATAGTGAGTATACATTTTTTTTAAATATTACATTTATTATGGTTTTAGGTCTTTATAGACAACAATTAATTCACATGGAATAACTTGGCGGCATTTCCAATTTCCCAGGAAAATCCACAACGTGGTGAACTTGAATTTTGCTCGATCCGCTCGTCTCTGCACGTGTATAAAGTCCAGCCCTCACTGTCAGCATCCATTAACATTTGTGAAAGAAAGTCTCATACTGAAGATCTCACAGATACCAGTGTGGTCCTGTGATAGGATGATGCCACCACTCCAAGTCAGTTTGTCTGCACGCACCTCTTCATGAAACAGGCTAGTCCTGTAGAGGTGTGCGCTAGTGATGAGCGAGTGCACTCGTTGCTCGGGTTTTCCAGAGCACGCTCGGGTGACTCCGAGTATTTATGACTGCTCGCAGATTTAGTTTTCATCGCTGCAGCTGAATGATTTATAGCTACTAGACAGTCTGATTACATGTGGGGATTCCCTAGCAACCAGGCAACCCCCACATGTACTCAGCCTGGAAGTCATTTAGCTACCGGGATGAAAACTAAATCTCCGAACACTAACAAATACTCGGAGACCACCCGAGCAACAAGTACACTCGCTCATCACTAGTGTGCGCCACTATGTGCGCCTTGCCACAAATCTTACTCCAGCCATAGCTGGAGTAAGATTTGTACGAAGAGCAAATGACACCGCTTGTCATGAATTTGATGAACAAGGGTCACCACGCCTCAGGTCATACCTGTCCCTACCCAGCCCCACCTACTTTGTGAAAACTCCAGAAGGCGCATGTTTTGGCGAAACCTTGCACTGCGCAAAAAGCTTACAACATTTCAAGGTTTTTTTCACCAGAAATTTGGCAAAAAAGTTTTGATGAATCGCCCCCTTAGGATAAGGGGCACAAAGCTATGGACCCCAATCCTCCATCTGTTACATAAATAGACGCCAGTATTATATATAGCACGTGGTAGGTGGGGACTCCTTTACGAATATTTCTGCCCTGACTTTGTTTCTCCATTTCTCCTTTTGCAGGTTGCATCCCCAACAGACACAAGCAATTTTGACAGTTTTCCAGAAGACAATGACGATCCTCCACCTGATGACAACTCAGGATGGGACATTGACTTTTAATGCATTTCTCGTACCTGCTTCTGCCTTGCTGAAGACAGCTTTCCTGAAACATGGCTGCCAAGAGAACAAAAGAAAGAACTGGGGAAGATTAATGCTCGGGGTCACCATGATGCCTTGATTGATGCTGCTATAGTAACTACAGTGGCATTAGGACTTATTGCTTAGTTCACACAATAACCCTCTTTAACATAACTTTTTTTTGTTGTTGTTTCCCCCCCTTCTTTAATATAGCAGTCGACATGGTGGTCCTGAAGCAAAGCCTCATTCAAAAATATATGCTTTCTATAATTGCAGAGTTCACAATTTACCTTTTGAACCGTATAGTGTAAAATGTATTAAAACTGTACATATTTTGTAGCTAGGACGATCCATAGGAAGGAATAATTTATTTCGGCACAGTTGTCCTGACTCTTTCTAGGAGGGATGTGCAGTATAACCCCCTCCCTCTGCTGTTAGACTACAACTCTCACCATCATCTGGCTGGCTGGGGTTGATGGGATGAGTAGGTCAGCAGCGGCAGTGGGGTGAAAGATGCATGTCTCTTTTAAAGTGCGTAACTGATGACTTACTGCAGGTCAGAGTAGATAAATATGGGAAGTATTTATTAATCTTTTACCCCAGCTGTGTCCTGCTGAAAAATACTCTCCTTCCTTCAACTAAAGTGTTCTCTGTTGCCATATGGCACCCAATACAAAGGCTGAACTAATATTCAAGAGTACGCAGCATGGAGAAATAGTTCCTGGTGCCCTATAGCATTTAACTAACGGGTTGGGAGACCCTGCGCTTTGTACAAAGGGTTAAAGGTGGCCGCTGATCACTGATAGTACTGTAAGATCTTGTGGGGAAGGTACACTACCCTGGTGAAGGGAGCACAATATACCCTCCAGGAATATTGCAATGCATCCTAGTGTTTATGATCCCTTTAAATTTAGCAAGAGCAGCTGACATCTTTAAAGGATATGAACAAGTTTTTGGGAGTTGTGTTTTCTTAAATGTATGTATCCGAGGCTAAAAATCATGTTTGCAATTGAGTACCATTAAAAAATGTTGCGCTGTTTGGCTTTTACAGGCTTTTTTCGTTCTCTTGTTCATTGCTGGCTGCAGAATGAGTCAACTGAGAAGCTGACAGTGAGCTCATTCTAATGGAGAGTTTGTAAAGGGGCATTGAAACCGCAAGATAATCGCTAAAAATGCTTGTTTCACAATTATCTTGCCATGCAGACAGGCTGCCTACCACCTGATGAACGAACAAAAATGCTAATTCATTGGGTGAAATGATTATTTATGAAACATAAAAGATCAACATTTTCGGTATCGATCGCTCAGTAGGCATCCTTTGCTTTGCCCTGCCTGTGTAAACGGGCAACCGATCGGTAAAAGTTTACCAATCAGCAGTCGATCCGTGTAAACAGACCTTAACTCTTTAATATTCCTTTTCTTGAGCCCTTGTGAACTTAGATCAGCTCGGAGGATCCTATGGTTATAAATCTGCACAAAAGGATTTTTGGTAAAAGACAAATAAAAAAGATAGAAATTCTTTCTGAAATTAACTCAGTGATGGATCCTTAGTGAACTCATTCTACCCGTAGCAAAACGGAGGCTTTAGAAAGTAAAGAATGCAACATTTTTTTAATGAAACCTGATTGCAAACATTATTTTTAGTCCAAAAAATATATGCATTTAAGTGAATAAAAACAAAACAAATGTACATGAAATTGTTCTTGTCCTTCAAGATATCGTATATTTCTAGTGAATAAAAGGCTTTATTCCCACGACTGTTGGTTCCAGCTACCACCAGCGAGTGTAAGCAGTAGATAGACCATAATAATCTGTGTAATACAAAAGTTCCCCAGTAAAGTGCTGAATCGGACATTTGGTTTTTTTTCGCACTCATTGTGAGGACCACAATCATTTGGTCATTTTATGTTCATGTCAATCCAATTCTCAAATCTGTGTATTTTTTTTTTTTTTTACTTGTGTTCATGACCAGACTGAATGTTAACCTTTCTTTTGTTAGATTTTTAACGATTCTATTAATAAAAAAGCACAACTGTTGCATATGCTGTTGAAAATGATCATGGAAGGCATCGTGTTCATTCATCCATCTTCATCTATAGCATTGAATGTGATCGTGATTGAGGTTCTAGGTTCTCGATTTGGAAGTGGACTGTGATTAGGGACAAAGTGTACACATTCCTGGCAAACACTTATATACTGAATAACTAGAATAGTCATACATACATTCCTAGCAATCTATACATCAGTGATAAGCGATAATGTGTTGTCCGATCACGCGTGCTCGAATAATATGTTCGAGTCCCAGCGGCTGCATGTCTCGAGGCTGTTCGGCAGCCACAACACATGCAGGGATGGCCTGTTTGCTAGGCGATCCCTCATCACCAGTAGAGATCAAAGGCTACTCAATGGACACTGAGCATCATCGGAGATGATGGAGTCTAGGATGGCAATATTAGGGCAGAGACAGACTGCCGTATTTCTTGTGCGAGATTCGCATCGCACTGCATGGACTGGCCCGGCACCTCTTCTGACCTGAGCAAGACTATATGATGTATTTCTATGCAGCTGTAAAGCTCAGGTCAGGAGAGCCGACAGCCAGTATGAGGGTTACGATGTGATTCTCGCACGAGAAATATGGAAGTCTGTCTCTGCCCTTAGAAAAAGTATCGGAAAAGAAGTGCAATCGTTACTTCACCTGATGACGTGAGATTCATAGATTAGATCAAATGGAATCTGTATTTGTCATATAGAAGGTTGGGGGGTCTCTTATAGCTTCCTTTCTGTGACCCTACTTTGCAGGTATCTTTACACCTTCATGGAGAATTTCTGCTGGGTTTACATGGCACAATCCATGTCATTTATTGTCCTTGATAGACAGAATGATGAACAGTCTATATAAGCAGAACGATCGTTATTATAATTGTTCGAGCCCATGTTCTCGGCAACACATAGCACGATGTGCTGCCGATGATGATTTTGAACCCCTTCACGACCAATCAGCCATCAAGTGCCTCTAACAGCTGCGGGTGGATTCGAGATCCACCCGCGGCTGTTAGCTAGCTAAATACTGCTATCAATCACTGATAGTGGCATTTAACAAGCACAGACAGCAAGCGTGCCATTGATCCTGCCCATAAGTGCGCCCGTCACGACATCGTGGTTATGGGTTGTCAGGACAGCCGGGAGATCCCTGTGCCTGTCATCACGATCCTCTTGTGAACGCCGCCTTGTGACCAGCATTCATAGGAGATTGTGACATTTGCTATACATAGCAGGGTGGAAGAACAGTCAATCATACAATCGCAGCTTCGAGTCTTTTAAATACAGTATAAAAAAAACAAAGTTTTCAAAAATATAAAAAAATAACTATAAGAATAAATATAAATAAAATCACCTTCCTTTTACCCCATTAAAAATAAAACAATAAAAAATAAATATGCATAATTTTGGTGGCAAAATGTCATATCTGTCAAAATATATAAAAATCAAGCAGATCAGTAAACGGCGTAATGAGGAAAAAAATCAAAATGCCAGAATTATGTTTTTTGGTCACCGCAACATTGCAATAACATGCAATAAGAGGCGATCAAAACATTGTATCAACCTCAAAATGGTATCAGTGAAAACTTCAGCTCTGGGCGCAAAAAAATATTCCATCACAAAGCCCCAGATCAAGAAAAATGAGAACGATACAGGTCTCGGAAAATGGCGACAGATTTCTGAAATTTTTTTCATCATGAAAATAAAATAATACATGTTTGATATTTGTATACTCATACTGGCCTGGAGAATTATATTGCCAGGTTAGTTTTACCATATATTAAACATAGTAAATTGTAAAAAAAAATTGTGGAATTGCCCTTTATTTTGCAATTTCACCACATGTAATTTTTTCCCGTTTTCCAGTGCACTATGAGGTAGAAGGAATGGTGTCATTCAAAAGTACAACTAGTCCCACAAAAAACAAGCCCTCATACGGCTAAATAGCTGGATAAATAAAAAAAAGTTATGGCTCTTGGAAGAAGGGGAGTAAAAAACGAAAACGGAAAATGGCCATTAAGGGGTTAAATCTGCCCAAAAGACATACATCGCAACCGACAAACAGGTTTTTGTTGGATGTTTACTGGACTGTTTAGATGGATTGATAGTTGGGAATAAACATTCCTATGAACGCTCGTTACCAGTTATTGTTTAATGGGCTAATAGTAATTCAGAAATGTTGCTATAATTCATATATAGGACGGTTTAGTACAGATATACAGACCTGCCATTCCATAACTTTCCACTTGGCCCATGGTTAATTACATGGGTTAATCAGCTTTATGTCACTCTATATGACTGCAGACTTGTGAATCCTCACATCGCGAGCACTGTGAGGATTTTCCGGTGGCAGGCATGTGACTACAAGTAAGAGATTTTCATACATGTGGTCACATGCTGACTAGACTTGCCTGACCCGACTCAATTTAAGTGTATTGAGACCAGATACAGTCTAGTTGGAATGTGGCTGGGAGCATGCAAATCGTATACTTTTGATCACATGACCTCCCGACAGCAGAGAATCGTCAGAGCGCGCAACATGAGGATTCAGAGACTTGTAGCTTAAGAATGGACAAGCCCTTTAAGCCTAATTAGGGACATATATATAGTCACACAATGGGATGCTACAAAGACCCAAACCTTGTGCTCTTGTATCAATATTATATTGAAGCTGACAAATTGCAGATCCTTTATTAAAAGGAAACAATTACAGAAATAATTAATACTCAAATTCTTTTTAAAGAATATTACAACCTAATGAAAGGGAATGATGGTAAAACCACCTATTCTGGTAATTAGTCCATTTTTTAAATCAAGGCCTGAAGAAGGGTTCTCTTACATGATGTCAGGATGTGATAAAGTCTTAGTACTTTACCTAGGTGCTATGTATATACTTGATCTGTGAGATGTCCACAAATCATCACTTCTTACTGTAGATATAGGAAAACTACTTGTTTTAATTAGAAATTCTAATATTACATTTGCGAAGGCAATACCGATTAATTTCCAACTAAATCCGTACCTGAAAATATAATAAAGCTGACCGCAATCATAAGATTCATGTTGATAGTATCTATGGTGGTGCCGCCTGACCATCTAATGTGTAAGGGGACCCCACAACGATTCCCCGACTGCAGGATTGTCAGCTAACATTGCGATATAGGTTAGCTTTAGTGCTGCGCTTACAAGCTATGTTAGAACAAGCTGGTAAGCACTGAGCATATTCGACCAAAATAACATTAAAAGAAAATGCCCCTCTTTCTTGAGAACTGAAAATATTTTTTCTAACAAGTTAATTGCAGAGTTGTTCGTTTTTGTAAGCAGTTTACAAGTTTATTCATTAAAGCACCACGCCAGCATTTTTTTTCAGCACTGGAGTGGTGTTTCTAATCTAAGATTCCTCCCCCTAACTTCATACTTACCCGCCAGAGTGTTCAACATTTATCAGCGCCACTCCGGTCCCTCAGAACCATCTTGTGACTGGCCGGAAGTCACAAGCTGTCAATTTAAGTCTAAAAGAGCTAGAACGAAGGTCTCATAGACATGCGTTGAAAAGTGACCTCAGGCTCGCTCCAGAAAACACTGGGGTAATCCGGAAGGTCACACATGGGTGGAGACTGACTGGAACGGCGCTGATAGAAGGTGAAGATGGCGACAGGTAAGTATAAGTCTAGGGGAGGAGACCTTAGATTAGAAGCACCACTCGATCACTACAATGAAAACCCTGGAGTGGTGCTTTAGGCAAGATGATCATGCCATGGACATTCGGCCATGCCAAGTGGGCATCAGAAGAAATAGCCTTCAGCAGATAGATTAGTTAAAGCTATCTGGTGTGTATGGCCGGCTTCACAATGTAATCTAGGCTATCCTTTCCTTATCTATTAAGCACTTCAGCTTTGCTCTTGGCTGTCCAAAGTATTACATAACCCAACTGAGTCGATATGTAGCAATAAGCCAAGAAGCACAGGAATAATAATAATAAACCTATAGCATGTTATATATAGAAGATGTGAAATAATAGTACTGTAGTGTCTATTTGTATAGGAGTCCAATGTAAATATCAGACTAATGTCCTGGGAGCAAACTATTGTTCTGCCGCGACACATCGTAGCCGAAGGCTAGACAAGGAACTGAACAAACGATATGGCATATACTGTATATACTCTGTGACTACCTCTATATAAGGGGATAGCTACTGTTTATCTACTGGGAGAACGGTGCTGGGAAAGATGAGAACCCTGACTGTTAAAAGGCCAAGGTTTCGTCATGAATGTACCGTGCCCTTCCACTGTACTTTGTCCAAAGACTGGAGCACCATTTTACTGTAGATTTTTTAATATTTAAAAGAAAAAAAAATGAAAGCAAAAAAAAGAAAACTATTTCGCGTGCTTTTTGGCACCTCGCCTAAAGACTTAGATTTGATGTCATGCAGTTCTATATTCGTCACACAAGAGGCTTCCTTATTCCTCTGCAGCGCCCTCTAGGGGCAGAGGCAGTAATATTTTCATTGGGTCTATCTGGTTATAGGTAGAAACTGACATCAGCTAACATCATATACATCATTCATCCTCATTGTGAAAAGGTTAGTGGTCATTTCTGAGTTAATAATGTGGGCACTTTCATTTGTAAAGGTTTAATAAACTGAAGACTCTCGGAATGTATAAGAACCCGTTGTACAACGGTATCGATGGGGAGGGGTGGGGAATATTGGAAAGGCAATATAAAATGATAACACAGAACATGAAGAAAAACCCATTGTGACTCAACGTGCTATTGTAGACGGCTTTGCGAGATTAATGTTACTTTTTCGATTTGGTTTGTCATACAGCGCCATCCTCTGGCTGTGAGATATTCATCTACGTTATGTGTCCCTTGCATGTCTGGATTGGAGTGTAGATGTGCTCATTAAACCGCATTAGCGTGATCGTTACCGCAGGACTCATGCGAACAGTATTTGTAAATATTGATAATTTTGTGTTCCGATAAGATAGGCATTGTAGTTCTTTTCTTAGTAACTCATTGGATTATTTAATCATTTCCTTATTTGTAATGTGCAGTGTTTTATTAGGTACAGGTGGACCTTGTCAGTATTAGTGAGCGACTGTACCCTGTCCCCTCATCCGTCCCATAGTCCTGACCCCTAAAACCTGATGATTTCGGCATTGTTACAAGTGCCTTAAATTCACGGCATCTTCTAATAACGTAAGCGTTTCGATGTTATGCTGCATGACTATGACAAACACACCTCAAGACGTTGTCCTTTCTTAGCTTGCTCTGTTTTACAGTTCTTTCTGCTGACGATTTCTATGCCTTTATTATTCTATATTGATGAAATACGGAAACGATGATGTTGTTTTAATGACTTCTGTTCAATGTACTGGAGCTGTGTATCTGTGAATGGGATGCAGCATCATTTCTGTGAAATGTATAAATGTATGTGTGGGTCTAATTAATCTATGACATACTATCAGTCTTGACACAGGTAGAACTGTTTTGCTAAGGTGCGCCTAAAATAAGTAGTTGTCCTCCAGCATACTGGACCAGACTCCCGAGGCTCGAATACATTATTTACGGCAAAAAAGGCTAGTTAATACGCAGGGTGAAATGATGACTCGCTTTTCGGAGCTATCCTCCCGGCAGAGTTGGCAAACTCCCGATAATGTATAAAATATTCCTCTACTAATCCCAATGACTCCACACTATCCTAATAAAACAGTTCTTAAAGGAGGCCTGACATGTTATGTGGTGGAATGGGTTAATTTGACCTGTGAGGCAAAGCTCCCACTGTGCAGCCATCTCTGTAGGCTTTCATACATGAATATTAAAAGGGTGGTCCGAAGGCAAAGTAATTTTCATTCTAAATCCCTATGTATCTAATGCCATAATCTAAACTATTTTCTAGTTTACTTGCATAAAAAATTCCCTATCCTTCCCTAACTGCTATTCTATTGTTTTCCCTTCTTCCGTTTTGATGATGCCTTGTTTGAGAACCCCCCAGTGCATGCTGCGATACTAAAACAAAGTGTCATCGCTGTGGCAGTGATTGAAGCCTCTGCCCCCTCCCTGAAATGAAGTATCATCTGGGATGCTCGTTTTAGGGGCTGGCCTAGTCCCTGTATGCTGTGCACTGTGTGATGTGCACAATGGCAGCGCGCTCTGCTGTCGGCTTACATCAGCAGTAAAGAACTGTCAACAGAGAGGTGTCAGAATACCCAGCATGCAGAGACTAGCACATCGGCATAAATGATGTCACTGGTCTCTGCATATCGGGTATTATGTCTCCACTTTGTTGTCAGCCCACTACTACTGTTCAGAGCCAACAACAGAGAGAGTGCGCTGTCATCGTGCACATCGCACAGTGCACAACGTGCAGGGACTAGACCGGTCACTGAAATGATGCTTTACTTCAGGGAAGGGACAAATGTCAAGGCAGGAATTGCAGCCTCTGCCTTCTGATAATGCTTTCAGCATGCACTGGGGGTTCTCAAAGCATCAAGTAGGGGAAAAAATTGAAAAGCAATTAGTTAAGGATGGATAGTGAATATTTAATGCAAGTATATTAGAAAGTAGTTTTCATTATGGCACTAAATAGATAGGGATTTAGAGTGAAAATCACTTTGCCATTGGACCACCCCTTTAAGAAATCATGATTCAGACGTCATTTTACATCTGCCACTTGCATTAGAACATTGTCCAATCACTGAATTTGTATGAGGGCTTCCCAACCATCTTCCTCCCATCACTTTTCTGATGGCAGATGTAAGAGGAAAGAATCATTGCACATGCTTCCATTGAAACAATGTTTTTGGCTGCTACTTATTCACCTGTAACCATTAAAATAAACATGCGCGCCAAAATGAGTTAGAAGAGGTAGTCTCATCTTCTCAAATGAGTAAAATTGCTAAGAGATTGTAAAAAACAAGTAACTTTGCAATTTTCTTCTCATTTAAAATCTTCTCTGTTCTCAAGAATGAAGGTTTTCTTCATTTTATAGTTTAATGTTCATCATTACCTGTGTCATCAGCCACCGCTGCAGTCTATTAGAGGTGGTCGGTCTCCTATACAAAGAGCGCAGCACTTGCCAGCTCTTTACTATAGAGCTTGTAAGCCTGTGAGCCAGCCTCAGTGTTACTGTTCTCTTCCAATGCTGCAAAGGGAAAGATGCTTCTTCTTGCAGCATGGGAAAGCACACCGTGTTGGGCCAGCGGTGTGACTATGCTGTTGCTTGAAACTGCCAACCATCAGGCGTGCACAGTGCCCCAGCAAGCAGGAAGTTAGGAAGCAGAGAAGTGGTGTGCTCCTGCATTTTTATGATGCAAAAATTCAATTTAGCATGCATATTAATGGGACAACTGGGTGAATTAGCTGTACGTCAATCATTTAGTCAACAACAATGTCGTGTATGACCAACTTCAAACTCATGCATTAAAGGGAATCTGTCACTAGGATTGTGCTACTCATTCGCAGAGCAGCAGGATGTAGGGCAAAGACCCTGATTCCAGCGATGTGTTATTTATTGAGTCCTGCAGTTTTGATTAAAAACTGTTTTATCTGCTCAAATTGAACTGTTCTCTGAATGCTGAGCTCTGTATAACCCCGTCCACACCACTGATTGCCTTCTTACTGTGTGCTCTGTCCATAGGCAGAAAACTGCCAATCAGTTTTTGGGATGGGGTCATACAGAGATCATGAATATGGAGGACTACATAGCAGCAGATCTACTAGTCTTCTAGTGATAATCTCCTGCTCATAAAACTATGATTTTTGTTAAAAAAAAGTACACAAATCGGCCCAGTAAGTGACACATCGCTGGACTCAGGGTCTCTCACATAGCAAAAACCTAGTGACAGATTCCCTTTAAATACTTGTCATGGTAATACTGCTGCTTTGTTATTGCCTACTAAAGGGATTTTCCGGCATTAGCATTATGAACTCCATTGTCCAATGCTCAGATAAAAAAATAATCACAAAAAAGCTGTTACTTACCTTTCCCAGGTCCAGGGCTGCCTCCCTCCTGCTGCCCCAGTGACTGTTTACAGGCTGCAGCAATGATGTCATGACTATAGTGCACATCGCTGCGTATTACTGAGCTCAGCGGCTCTACCATTGAAGACAGCACAAGACACTGAGCTCAGTCATTGGCTGCAGTGGTGATGTGCACTGTTCTGATAACACCACCACTGCAAGCACCGCAGCAGAAGGGAAGAGCCATCGATGGGCCTTGGGACATCATAAATTCTTAACCAAACGTTGGTCGATGGGGTGAGAATCACAATTCTTGGAAAACACCTTTACTCCATCCTATTTTTCATTTGTTGTATTTTTTAATATTACATAATCATGTTCAATGCTTTCACTCATAATCTAGAATTGTTGTGTATTGATACAAATCATTAAAAAAATTAAAACATCAGGAAAACGTATTTACCAGACTTGTTGCTGTTGATGGAAAAATGTAGGTATCTTTTTTCTGATCATGAGAAGACATTAGAAAAGTTTAGATCTTTACATTTTTGGGGGACATTATTGGCGGTCTTTATAAATTTCATTGATTTGTTCTCACCTTCATTTCCACTTATTTCTTCATATTCTGTTCATCATATCGCTATATCCCTAATATTAGCAAAGTAAGGATAGTTAAGTAAACATTTTACTTCAACCTCCATTTCATGGTCCTAACAGGGTTTCCAACTTTTTGTAAATTCTTGAGTAGTCTGCAGAAATATGGGACTTTTTTCCCACTATCTCCCCAAAAATGAATAAATTGGATGCGTGTCTTTTTTAAGACTAGTAGTAATTAAGTAAGTCATTAATGCCATGATCACCATTTTAATGCTCATAGAAAATGATGGTACTGAGTTCATATCTGGTTATTAAGTTATCATAGTTTTATAATTTATCTATGACTGTTCGCTGTCTGTCATTTTTTGGATTGGTGGTCAACTAGAAAAAAAATGATGTTGGGAACCCTGGTCCATCATCTTATCCACTATAATCACAGCTTACAAAGCTAGAATCGGCAGTGTTCTCCATCCGCCCGCCAATTAGTGAACCCATAAGTTATATGCTTTATATTCAAAGCATGTGATGCTATGGATGGTCCTGACCTTCACGTCTAGAATTTTCCACGGTATATTACCATTTTCTTTCTCCTTAGATCACATTTAGATTTTGTGTTTTTCATGAAAGGCCTTTGTATAAGAATTGGTTTTCCAACTGGGATAATTCTTACTTGTTAGAAAGTTGACAGTGAGCTGACTACAAAAACGTCCCTGTGTTGAGGATACTTGGACCTGTTTCTAAAAGAAAGAAACCATGTTCTTCTAAGCCTTAACATCCCCTTGAATGTTTGAAGAAAACCTGTTAGCAAGTTTTTAGACCCCCAAACAAACGTCATCTATGTAAAGTCCCTGTAATGATGATTATGCTCATAACTTTGCTTTATAAGTCTGTGCCTCTGTTTTATAGAAATCCAACAGCAATTTTTTATGCAACTGAGATGCAAGAGCAGAGAGTTTGGCCCTGCTCATCCAGCTCTTCGGCTTTTCTTCCTCTTTCCACTTCTAACACCGGACTCCTGTTGAGCTTTATGACTTCATGTTGTTTTTGTGACCTGCTCTCCCACCCGAGATCTCAAGAAAGCACCATCTTTCCCAAAGGCTGCACATGCGCAGATCCTAGTCAATGTCTCACGCAAAGTCAGCAGGACCTTGCCTCAACATTTCAGGAACTTTGCAAACGTGTTGTTAGTTTGGGGTCTGAAAACCCGATGAACGGTTCCCTTTGATTTCCCTGCAGCACCACCACAGCACAAATAAAATATTACACAGGGCCCATTTTGAAGCAGGTTCTTTATGTAATACAGGATAGGACAGGTTCTCCAGCCTAGCAGATGCTCTTTGTAACTACTCTCCAATCTTCACTCTGTGGGTTTTATAAACTAGACACACCTTTTAAGTGTTTATTTAATATCTAGGAACCTCATTGTAATAATAGCCAATTTAATTGTACAGGCTTGTAAGCACTTAGAGCTCCACTGCAGTGTTTTTTGCATTGCACCGCTGGTGTGTTGCCTTAAATGTAAGTCCCTTACGCTCCAGGGCACATACCATCTGGCATCTTCACAGTTTTTCGGGACCACTCCAGTCCCACAGTGCCATCGTGTGACAGTAGCTTCTGACTGGCCAGAAGTCAGAAGCTATGTGACAAGCTCTCAATGCAAGTCTATGAGAGCCAAAATGAGGTCAGAACGAGGCTCTCATAGACTTGTATGGAAAAGCGACCTCCATGAAACACCGGAGCTGCTGGCAGGTCACTTTTCGCTGGTGATCGACAGGAGCAACACTGGAAAAGGCTGAATTCAGCTGCAGGTGAGTATGAGACAGGGGGCAGGGAAATTACATTTAAAGCACCACTTCAGCGGTGCAATATAAAAAAGTGGCATTCAGCCTCCAATCTTTTGTTCTTCCAGACTGACTATAGTAACACTTATAATAAATAAATTTGTAAACATGTGCAATAAGAAAATATGCAGGGACAAAAATTATATCAGTTTAATGTTTGTTATCCTACGCCACAGAAAATGAAGGAAAACCCCACTAATGCATGATGCAGAACCTTGCAACACAGACTTCCCCAACCATTCTGAAAAATAACTATCTCAAAAGCTACTTCCTCAATCTCTACTAGAAATAAAAAAGTTCTCAAAACCAGTGGACACCCAAAGTGCTCTTCTGTTGGGGTTCTTGTGCTTGTGTCAACTCATTATATCATCGTTTGTTCCTATGATCTCCAACTTTGCCGAGATGTCCTCCTGGCCCAACTTGTGAAGCTCCAAAAATATTTGATAAATTGTTCTGTATGGGATAACGTCACTTCATAATTAAAGCAATGTTTTGGAATGGAGTTTGCCATGAAATTTTCCTAGCCACCAAAATATAAATCTGGTATACTATCAAAGTGAATGAATGTCTCTGTAAACCAAATTACGGTTCATCAAACAGCCTTCCACAGCCCTTAGCAAAGCAGAGCCTCTGCTGTCTGTGAGTTCTTCTATATGCAATCCATTTTGACACAAGTTGTCAATACAAGTAGAAAGCAGAACTGAGTGTGAATTTTTTGCTCTTTTTTTTTTTGCAATGCACAGTCATGACTCTGAAGGCTGAGTGTGCATCAAAGCTTTGGATCCTTTCAGTCAGGAAGGTTCTATTGGACGTTGCCTATTTATTCCACTTTCTGCTCTTTTTAAATGGTCAATTATTTTGTATATTTATGGATATATTTTCCTTAGGTCTTCTCTTGACACAGTATTCTACAAAAAACTAAAAACAAAAAACAAAAAAGTGACTTTGTCTGAACACGTCTGTCCTCAAATGGTCGTTGACCAGTTGCACTCTTTTGATGTAGATGAATAATATTCTTCATATAATGAATTGCTCTTGATTTGCTCTGTATTTTACCTGCAGCCGTATTGCTGAGTGCCTGTTGTATACTTTATAGAGTTCAAATAAAGCAATTACTTTTGAATATTTTTCATGTTTTTTTGTATATTCTCAGCTGTTGTCTAAAAATTATAAAAGTTAAAATATAATACCAACCCACCATTGGTTATATTCAGTCTGACATTCTATTGTGTTCCTGTTTTCTAGATTATACGTTTTCTAGAATATTTTATCTGATATTATATTGTTTCTTTACTAATGCTGATCTATCATTGGATTGGCAGCCAACATTGCAGAAGTTAACCCAATTTGCAACACACAAGATTAGCAAGCAAGTATAATGATTCACGTTTTGATCATTTTTAGAAAAAATTGGAGTATCTGATCAACAGTCTCAAAACCAGTATGTATTTGGGTTTAATTCTCTTATGGAATATTAACCGACATATTTTAAATATTAACTTTTTCTACCCCCAAATATTGGCCCTTTTTAAGATCTATTGCATGTGACAGTCTTGTGATATGATTATGGTCTTGCAGGGTGGCTTTGCATGGAGTATGATTTACAATTAACAATAAAACTATCAGACACGGCTCCACCCAATGTCGTAGATGGAAGCTTATGGATCACAATGCATAATCAACAAATGGGCCCCCAACTATCAGGGACCTTTAAAAGAATAGTCTTCTTATAAGACAAGCCTACAACCTGCAGTAACCACCGATTGACCAAACCGCTGCACGGCCAGCTCTACCCTCACCTACTGTATCCTCACCCATCCCTTGTAGATTGTGAGCCCTCGCGGGCAGGGTCCTCTCTCCTCCTGTACCAGTTGTGACTTGTATTTTTCAAGATTATTGTACTTGTTTTATTATGTATACCCCTCCTCACATGTAAAGCGCCATGGAATAAATGGCGCTATAATAATAAATAATAATAATAATAATAATAAGAGCCATAGGGTTCTTTTGATCCCCTTAACCTCCACGGCTGGTGTGATTGCAAACCCTGTGCCCTCTATACATTCTCTCCTAGCTATAATAATCATTATTCCCTCTCTCTGACCTTGACTTTAAGGGCATCGGAGGCAGTGTATACATTTCTGACTCTCATCTTCATGGCATTTACCTGACCTAATTCTATGCTAGTCCTAGGCTATACTGATGTTCATAGGGTTTGGAGGTGTCACGGTTCCACCCCTCAGTGTGTCTGGAATGCAGTTGCTGACAGCTCAGCTGTCCAATCTGGTACAGATGTGTGCTGAAGTTGTCAGTACTTTGATTGACAGATCAGTCATCCAGCCTGGTACAGGGGCGTGCTGAGCAGTCAGTGCATTGACAGCTTGGCCATCCAACCTGAGCCTGGGAGGCGCTGCCTGTCTGCAGGTGTTTATTGTTACAAGTGTTTGCCAGGCTACTAAACTGGCATTAGTCCCAGATCTCTGCCAGATATACATTTAGCTTATGTGTGGTTTGTTCTTTCTGTGCCTTGTATTGTGTTTCTTGATCTTTCATTGCCTGACCTTGAACCTTGTTATGACCATACATCTGTATAACCCCTTCTGCTCTGATCCGTTATCCTCCTGGTACTCTTATCTTGAAATGTTGCATGACTATGCCTTTGTCTCTTCCTTCTGTTTATGATGTACCGTCCTGTCTTTTGACCTCGGACTCGTTCACTATCTGGTCTCACGGTTTGACCGTGAGAAGTGACTCAGTGTCACAAGTGGGCTAACTGGAACAGTGTTTTGGCAGGGAAATACAGAATATAATTATATGTATATGGATTTACGTGGCATTAGGTCAGATATTTGTGGGGTTTTTTATAACTTAACTTCTGGTTGTTGAAACCCCTACAGCCAGATGTTTGCTGGTTGGTAGTCAATAAGAGAATGTAAAGCAATGTACACATGCTG
Organism: Ranitomeya imitator; assembly: GCF_032444005.1. NCBI lineage: Eukaryota > Metazoa > Chordata > Amphibia > Anura > Dendrobatidae > Ranitomeya > Ranitomeya imitator. Next base: position 777,666,037 of record NC_091283.1, read on the forward strand.
AATTTTAGCCAACCATTCTCAAGTTTACACTATGAACTGAAACCATATGGGCCAATAAAGTCCTATAGTTTGGACTAATTTTGGAGTGCTGCTTACATTTTTGGTTTCTAGATAGATAGTTGTAACTTAAGACAGGAAAGTGGGGTAATGTAATTACTGTGAAAATTACAATGCACACCAAATTTTTACAATTTTCACATATTTTTCTATAAACAAAACCACACTTTTTTTGTATCATTTTACATTTCAACTCAAATCATGCTTTGATATTTGGATTTATAGAAAAAAACACCCAAAGAAATGCTTGTGAAAAAAAAAGCTTGAATATCATGCCATTTTTTGCAACAAGAAAGATAAACACGATGAAACTAACTATTTAAAGGCACAACCAAAACAAAATCAAAAACAAAAACCTGTTCCAAAAATTGTTATATATGCACTTTTTTGTTAAAATTTAAATTCGTAAATGGAAAATGGACTCAAACAGTTGACATCTAGAGTAAAAACAAATGCTACCAGAAATTGGAGAAAGCCACCAGAAAAAATTCAGTATGTGTAGATTGATTACATTCTCTTATTGACTTCCAACCAGCAAACATCTGGCTGCAGTTGTTTCAACAATCAAAAGTAAATTTAGAAAAAAAACACCACAAACATCAGACCATATGCTATGTATATCCATATACAGGTGCTTCTTACAAAATTAGAATATCATCGGAAGGTTAATTTATTTCAGTTCTTCAATGCAAAAAGTGAATATATCATATAGAATCATTACGAACAGAGCGATCTATTTCACGTGTTTATTTCTGTTAATGTTGTTGATTATGGCTTACGGCCAATGAAAACCCAAAAGTCATTAAAGTGTTGACCAAAGAACAAGAAAATATATCATTTTATGTAGTGACATATTCCACATCCCATCCATTCAACCACTACCAGAAAGTTACTTATAACACTTTCAACCTATTTTGCAAGTCTATATTGGATGCATGACCTAGGAGATAAACTCAAAGGTTTTGATCTACCTTTAGAAGCATTGAAGGGAAATTGGTGTTTAAAACACAATCTAATCCTCTTGATTTAAACAAAATGTCACCCCTTTCTTTCCATCAATACGTTTCGCAGTGCAAAGAAAACAAATTGATGAGGTTTGATAGAGGTGCAACTTCAAAAACAAAATTACAGTGGGCCAGGTCATGTTTCAAAAAAGGAGGTGAGTAAAGAATGGGATGAGCAGTATCAAAAGCTGACATCCCATTAACAGATGCTTAGAAGTGGTAGGTGGATAAGCTTAACTGGGTATGGGGTGATAAGAAAACTAGGAACCACTGACAAAGAAACTACTAAGATCTTCAGTTAACATCACATTACTAGAAGCAAGACAAAGGCTTGATTTGTTGTTCTAACCTTGAGCAAATACAGTTTCTTTAAGATCCCTTAGAAAATTAATGATAATGATGACCTAAACTGACCCAGGTGTAGCTCTGTAACAAACCCGTCCAAACAATTGAAGGCTGCTTATGTTCTTGCTAGGTAGAAATGTAATTAGATGAGCTCCCACTGTGGATAGGTCAACACCTGTGATTGTGTTAATGGATCTGTCACCTTGTAATCCACGATCCTCCACCCATCAAGCATACACGATGGACCATTGAACAATCTTTACAAGCAGTGGTTGACACCCAGGTAACAATAGATTATTATTTGCACACTGTTATATAAATGATATTTAAAATACAGCTCCACTTTTGTGTTTTTTTTGTTTGTTTTTTCCTATGGCCAAAGGAAATGATTGGCTTACAGTGAGAACATGATTAATTTACGTGACGCTCTCCCATTCTGATTCAAAGTGTGTTGACGGCTTCCTCATCAAAAGCCATATCACTAATGGAAAAAGCAGGCAACACCTCGAGAATTACAATGTCAAAACAGGAAATTAGCATTTCATTAATGATATATATATTTAAAGGGCCCTCCGAGTAACACACCAAAGGAGAGGAAGACTAATTGTTTTTGTCTTGTTTATAGTTTTGTTTAGACAGTTGCTTAATTTCCTAATTTAGGTCAAATACAATTTGTTTCAGACACTCCTTTGATGACCCTCACAGCTCCTTCAAAACAGTGACAATTTCCTCCTGATACAACAATAATCACAATTAGTTGATCATTGTTATCAATCAAAAGGGATGTTCATCATTTTTATTCTTGTGTTTCATGACAGAAATTTGCACCATTTGCCTTCTACAGTCTTCTAACTGCTGGCTGCAGAATCGTTTAAGTGGGATTCCGTCATTGAGCTCACTATGATGAAAGAACATGAGAGTTTATAACTCTTATCTGTCTTTCTTTACTGTCTTTTAGCTGATATATGACCATAGACCACATCAATGTTAAATGCACAGCGAAACAAAGAGCCCGTAAAAGCCAAAAGGTGCAAAATGTTTAATAAACCAAGATGTAAAAATGATTGTTAGCACAAAACACATACATATAAGTAAAAAAAAAGTCTCTAGAGTTGAATAAGCTTTTTAACCTTATCATTCTGTATGGGGATGTCTCATGAGAAGATCACTATATATGGAAGACGCTTTCCAAATACAGTCATGATAAAGGCTGCATGCCAAAACTAGTCAGTTGTGTGTGGCTTCATTTCTCTGTCGTCTGGTCTGCTATGTGCTATCATTCCTGATTTTAATGCTCTTCAGAAGTCAAATCGTGCTTTTTTCACAGCAAACCCACCATACGACAAAAAAGTTGAATCCAGCCACTGATGGGGATAACACTGTGCTCAGGATAAACTGAATAGCAAATTGTGGGGTCCTCTTCCTCCTATTACTTCATGACAATGACACATTTGAGGCTCAACTAACACTTGTTGAAAAGACATAATTTTTCATTACCCAATGTTATAAAATTCTGCGAAGCACCTCTGGGTAAAATATGCTTAACACATCGATAGATTTCTTGAAGAGTTTTGTTTCCAAAATAAAGTCATTTGTGCAGAATTTCTGGCACTTTTCAAGGCTTTTCCAACAAACAGGCCCATTAAAGTCGCTTCAAACCTGAAGAAGTTTATAAAAACACTAGATGGAGGCCTGATGATATCGCATCGGGAGGGCGGTAATGTCACAATGGGGGCAGGCTTTGTAGTGTTGAGAATCTCTCCCCCAATGTGCTCACCCACCTATCCACTCTCTCTTTCCCCATGTGCTGACTTCTCCCATCTGTGCTCTCTTCTTTGACCTCTCTACCCCATGTGCTATCCCCCTTGTCTGCTGTTGGCATTGATATTTGCTTTTTAACCCCTTTCTGACCTCGGACGGGATAGTACGTCTGAGGTCAAAACCCCCGCATTGATGCGGGCTCCGGCGGTGAGCCCGCATCAAAGCGGGGACATGTCAGCTGGTTTGAACAGCTAACATGTGCCTGCAATAGCTGCGGGTGAAATCGCTATTCACCCGCTGCTATTAACTTGTTAAATGCCGCTGACAAATGCTGACAGCGGCATTTAACCGGCGCTTCCGGCCATCCGGCCGGAAATGAGCGCATCGCTGACCCCTGTCACATGATCAGGGGTGAGGGATGCATCAGAATGGTAACCATAGAGGTCCTTGAGACCTCTATGGTTAGTGATGCCGGCCTGCTGTGAGCGCCACCCTGTGGTCGGCGCTCATAGCACACCTGCAATTCAGCTACATAGCAGCGATCTAATGATCGTTGCTATGTAATTGAGCTGATCGAGTTGTGCCAGCTTCTAGCCTCCCATGGAGGCTATTGAAGCATGGCAAAAGTAAAAAAATAAAAATAAAAAAATGTGAAAAAAATAAAAAAAAATAAGTTTAAATCACCCCCCTTTTGCCCCATTCAAAATAAATCAATTAAAAAAAAATCAAACCTACACATATTTGGTATTCCCGCGTTCAGAATTGCCCAATATAGCAATAAAAAAAAGGATTAACCTGATCACTAAAAGGCGTAGCAAGAAAAAAATTCGAAAAGCCTGCATTACGTTTTTTTGGTCACCGCAACATTGCATTAAAATGCAATAACGGGTGATCAAAAGAACGTATCTGCACCAAAATGGTATCATTAAAAATGCCAGCTCGGCATACAAAAAATAAGCCCTCAGCCGACCCCAGACCTGGAGAATCATAATGGCTTGTCAGTTTTAGCATTTATTAAACCTAGTAAAAAAAAGCCAAACAAAAAACAAGTGTGGGATTGCACTTTTTTTGCAATTTCACCGCACTTGGAATTTTTTTCCCGTTTTCTTGTACACGACATGCTAAAACCAATTATGTCATTCAAAACTACAACTTGTTTAGCAAAAAATAAGCCCTCACATGGCCATATTGATGTAAAAATAAAAAAGTTATGGCTCTGGGAAGGAGGGGAGCGAAAAACGAACATGGAAAAACAGAAAATCCCAAGGTCATGAAGGGGTTAAAGGGGTTTTCCCACAAACAAAAATTAATTTTAATTTTAAAAATTGTCTGTGTCTGACCGTGCACAGAACATACCACATCTCCTGGGCAGGGGAGGAAGCATAAAACAATACTGACATTACAGCAGGAGATCACAGAGGATACATTTTGTGAGGTAAAATATTGTTTAAAAACAGTCAGTGAAATATTTTACCTCACAAAATGAATCCACTGTGATCCCCTGCTGTAATGACAGTATTATCTTTTGCTTCCTCCTCTGCCCAGAAGATGTGGTATGCTCCGTACACGGTCAGACACAATTTTTAAAATGAACTTTCGTTTGTCGGAAAACCCCTTTAATGTGACCGGCTTCCTCTGCCTGTAGACACGTCGCACATCTGTCGCCAGGATCAGCCGAATGATTCACTGTGCCTGTGCGAAATTCGTGCAGGCACAGTAAATCAGACCGCCGCCATCTTTGTGCAGACAGATAGCGGCGGTTACATTAAAACTGCATGCGCATTCGGCTGATCCCGGAGGCGGCATGTTCACGACAGTGTTTCACTGGTGGTACCGCGCAAGAAGCTGCGTATGGCATATATAGTGTGGTGTGCACGGCATATACAGTGTGTGTGTGTGTGTGTGTGGTGGTGCGTACGGCACATACAATGTGTGTGTGTGTCGTGTGACGGTGTTCCGCTAGTGGTACCTGTTGTGAATTCTGTGGCAGAGCTCCCTCCTGTGGTCACAAGTGGTACTTCGGCTGATTCTCTCTGTGAGCTTCTGTTGGTGGAGGGAAGTGGTACTGCGGCTTCTGAGTTTCCTCCCTCAGGTGATCTGGTGAGGTCGTTAGGTGCTTCTCTACTTAACTCCACCTAATGCTTTGATCCTGGCTTCCTGTCAATGTTCCAGTGTTGGACTTGCTTTTCCCTGGATCATTCCTGTGGCCTGCTGCTCTGCATAGCTAAGTTCTTCTTTGCTATTTGTTTGCTATTTTTTCTGTCCAGCTTGTCTAATTTGTTGCTGGAAGCTCTGGAACGCAAAGGGTGTACCTCCGTGCCGTTAGTTCGGTACGGAAGGTCTTTTTGCCCCCTTTGCGTGGTGTTCTTTAGGGTTTTGTGTAGACCGCAAAGTTACCTTTCCTATCCTCGCTCTGTTCAGAAAGTCGGGCCTCACTTTGCAGAATCTATTTCATCTCTACGTTTGTCTTTTCATCTTAACTCACAGTCATTATATGTGGGGGGCTGCCTTTTCCTTTGGGGTATTTCTCTGAGGCAAGGTAGGCTTATTTTCTATCTTCAGGTTAGTTAGTTTCTCAGGCTGTGCCGAGTTGCATAGGCAGAGTTAGGCGCAATCCACGGCTGCCTCTAGTGTTGTTTGGAGAGGATTAGGGATTGCGGTCTGCAGAGTTCCCACGTCTCAGAGCTCGTTCTATGATTTTGGGTTATTGTCAGATCACTGTATGTGCTCTGACCGCTATGTCCATTGTAGTACTGAATTGCCTTTCATAACAGTACAGGAAGCCAAAAGTACTAATGATTCTCAATAGAGGGAAAAAAAAAGTTCTGAGACCATTTTTTTTTCTTTGCACTGTGTTTTGCCTTTTTTTTCCCCTAGACATTTGGGTGGTTCAGTACACAGGTGTAGCGATGGACATTAGAAGTCTGTCTTCATTTTTGGATCAGCTCTCGGCAAAAGAGTACAAAAGATCCAAGACACTATTGATCAGAAAGTTATGTTGGAACCAAGAATTCCTATTCCTGATTTGTTTTTTAAAGATAGAACTAAGTTTCTGAGTTTCAAAAATAATTGTAAATTATTTCTGGCCTTGAAACCTCGCTCCTCTGGTGATCCAGTTCAACAGGTTTTGATTGTTATTTCTTTTTTGCGCGGCGACCCTCAGGACTGGGCATTTTCTCTTGCGCCAGGAGATCCTGCATTGAGTAATATCGATGCGTTTTTCCTGGCGCTCGGATTGCTGTACGATGAACCTAATTCAGTGGATCAGGCAGAGAAAAATTTGCTGGCTCTTTGTCAGGGTCAGGATGAGATAGAGGTATATTGTCAGAAATTTAGAAAGTGGTCCGTGCTCACTCAATGGAATGAATCTGCGCTGGCAGCTATGTTCAGAAAGGGTCTCTCTGAAGCCCTTAAGGATGTCATGGTGGGATTTCCTATGCCTGCTGGTTTGAATGAGTCTATGTCTTTGGCCATTCAGATCGGTCGACGCTTGCGTGAGCGTAAATCTGTGCACCATTTGGCGGTATTACCTGAGCTTAAACCTGAGCCTATGCAGTGCGATAGGACTTTGACCAGAGTTGAACGGCAAGAACACAGACGTCTGAATGGGCTGTGTTTCTACTGTGGTGATTCCACTCATGCTATCTCTGATTGTCCTAAGCACACTAAGCGGTTCGCTAGGTCTGCCACCATTGGTACGGTACAGTCAAAATTTCTTCTGTCCGTTACCTTGATCTGCTCTTTGTCATCGTATTCTGTCATGGCATTTGTGGATTCAGGCGCTGCCCTGAATTTGATGGACTTGGAGTATGCTAAGCGTTGTGGGTTTCTCTTAGAGCCCTTGCAGTGTCCTATTCCATTGAGAGGAATTGATGCCACGCCTTTGGCCAAGAATAAGCCTCAATACTGGACCCAGCTGACCATGTGCATGGCTCCTGCACATCAGGAGGTTATTCGCTTTCTGGTGTTGCATAATCTGCATGATGTGGTCGTGTTGGGGTTGTCATGGCTACAAGCCCATAATCCAGTATTAGATTGGAAATCCATGTCGGTGTCCAGCTGGGGTTGTCAGGGGGTACATGGTGATGTTCCATTTCTGTCAATTTCGTCATCCACCCCTTCTGACGTTCCAGAGTTCTTGTCTGATTACCGGGATGTATTTGATGAGCCCAAGTCCGATGCCCTACCTCCGCATAGGGATTGTGATTGTGCTATCAATTTGATTCCTGGTAGTAAATTCCCAAAAGGTCGACTGTTTAATTTATCCGTGCCTGAGCACGCCGCTATGCGCAGTTATGTGAAGGAATCCCTGGAGAAGGTCATATTCGCCCGTCATCGTCACCATTAGGAGCAGGGTTCTTTTTTGTAGCCAAGAAGGATGGTTCGCTGAGACCTTGTATAGATTACCGCCTTCTAAATAAGATCACGGTTAAATTTCAGTACCCCTTGCCATTGTTATCTGATTTGTTTGCTCAGAATAAGGGGGCTAGTTGGTTCACCAAGATAGATCTTCGTGGTGCGTATAATCTGGTGCGAATCAGGCGAGGAGATGAATGGAAAACTGCATTTAATACGCCCGAGGGTCATTTTGAGTATCTAGTGATGCCATTCGGACTTGCCAATGCTCCATCAGTTTTTCAGTCCTTTATGCATGACATCTTCCGAGAGTACCTGGATAAATTCCTGATTGTGTACTTGGATGACATTTTGATCTTCTCGGATGATTGGGAGTCTCATGTGAAGCAGGTCAGAACAGTTTTTCAGGTCCTGCATGCTAATTCTTTGTTTGTGAAGGGATCAAAGTGTCTTCTTGGTGTGCAGAAGGTTTCATTTTTGGGGATCATCTTTTCCCCTTCTACTATCGAGATGGATCCTGTTAAGGTCCAAGCCATCCATGATTGGACTTAGCCGACATCTCTGAAAAGTCTGCAAAAGTTCCTGGGCTTTGCTAATTTTTATCGTCGCTTCATCTGCAATTTTTCTAGTATTGCCAAACCATTGACCGATTTGACCAAGAAGGGTGCTGATTTGGTCAATTGGTCTTCTGCTGCTGTGGAAGCTTTTCAAGACTTGAAGCGTCGTTTTTCTTCTGCCCCTGTGTTGTGTCAACCAGATGTTTCTCTTCCGTTCCAGGTCGAGGTTGATGCTCCTGAGATTGGAGCAGGGGCTGTTTTGTCGCAGAGAGGTTCTGATTGCTCAGTGATGAAACCATGCGCTTTTTTTTCCAGGAAGTTTTCGCCTGCTGAGCGAAATTATGATGTGGGCAACCGAGAGTTGCTGGCCATGAAGTGGGCATTCGAGGAGTGGCGTCATTGGCTTGAAGGAGCTAAGCATCGCGTGGTGGTATTGACTGATCATGAGAACTTGACTTATCTTGAGTCTGCTAAGCGGTTGAATCCTAGACAGGCTCGTTGGTCGCTGTTTTTTGCCCGTTTTGACTTTGTGATTTCGTACCTTCCGGGCTCTAAAAATGTGAAGGCGGATGCTCTGTCTAGGAGTTTTGTGCCCGACTCTCCGGGTTTGTCTGAGCCGGCGGGTATCCTCAAGGAAGGAGTAATTGTGTCTGCCATCTCCCCTGATTTGCGGCGGGTGCTGCAAAAATTTCAGGCTAATAAACCTGATCGTTGTCCAGCGGAGAGACTGTTTGTCCCTGATAGGTGGACCAATAAAGTTATCTCTGAGGTTCATTGTTCGGTGTTGGCTGGTCATCCTGGAATCTTTGGTACCAGAGAGTTGGTGGCTAGATCCTTTTGGTGGCCGTCTCTGTCGCAAGATGTGCGTGTTTTTGTGCAGTCCTGTGGGATTTGTGCTCGGGCTAAGCCCTGCTGTTCTCGTGCCAGTGGGTTGCTTTTGCCCTTGCCGGTCCCGAAGAAGCCTTGGACACATATCTCTATGGATTTTATTTCTGATCTTCCCGTTTCTCAAAAGATGTCAGTCATTTGGGTGGTCTGTGATCGCTTTTCTAAGATGGTCCATCTGGTACCCTTGTCTAAATTGCCTTCCTCCTCTGATTTGGTGCCATTGTTCTTCCAGCATGTGGTTCATTTGCATGGCATTCCAGAGAATATCGTTTCTGACAGAGGTTCCCAGTTTGTTTCAAGGTTTTGGCGAGCCTTTTGTGGTAGGATGGGCATTGACTTGTCTTTTTCCTCGGCTTTCCATCCTCAGACTAATGGCCAGACCGAACGAACCAATCAGACCTTGGAAACATATCTGAGATGCTTTGTTTCTGCCGATCAGGATGACTGGGTGTCCTTTTTGCCTTTGGCTGAGTTCGCCCTTAATAATCGGGCCAGCTCGGCTACCTTGGTTTCGCCATTTTTCTGCAATTCTGGGTTCCTGTTATGTTTGCTAATGACAGGTGTTATGAAGGCAATCCAGAAACACAGTGTGCTTAGCGATCAGAGCGCACACAGTGATCTGACAAATACCCAAAAATACAAGAACGAGCTCTGAGACGTGGAAACTCTGTAGACTGCACACCTGATCCTATCCTAAACACAACTAAAAGCGGCTGTGGATTGCGCCTAACAACTACCTAGGCAACTCGGCACAGCCTAAGAAACTAGCTAGCCTGAAGATAGAAAAACAGGCCTGACTTGCCCCAGAGAAATTCCCCAAAGGAAAAGGCAGCCCCCCACATATAATGACTGTGAGTAAGATGAAAAGACAAAACGTAGGGATGAAATAGATTCAGCAAAGTGGGGCCCGATATTCTAGGACAGAGCGAGGACAGTAAAGCGAACTTTGCAGTCTACAAAAAACCCTAAAGCAAAACCACGCAAAGGGGGCAAAAAAAAACCCACCGTGCCGAACTAACGGCACGGCGGTACACCCTTTGCGTCTCAGAGCTTCCAGCAAAACAAAAGACAAGCTGGACAGAAAAAAAGCAACAAAAAAACAAAAAGCACTTAGCTATACAGAGCAGCAGGTCACAGGAACAATCAGGAGAAGCTCAGATCCAACACTGAAACATTGACAAGGAGCAAGGATAGCAGCATCAGGCGGAGTTAAGTAATGAAGCAGTTAACGAGCTCACCAGAACACCTGAGGGAGGAAGCTCAGAAGCTGCAGTACCACTTGTGACCACAGGAGTGAATTCAGCCACAGAATTCACAACAGTACCCCCCCCTTGAGGAGGGGTCACCGAACCCTCACCAGAGCCCCCAGGCCGACCAGGATGAGCCGCATGAAAGGCACGAACAAGATCGGAAGCATGAACATCAGAGGCAAAAACCCAGGAATTATCTTCCTGAGCATAACCCTTCCATTTAACCAGATACTGGAGTTTCCGTCTAGAAACACGAGAATCCAAAATCTTCTCCACAATATACTCCAATTCCCCCTCCACCAAAACCGGGGCAGGAGGCTCAACAGATGGAACCATAGGTGCCACGTATCTCCGCAACAACGACCTATGGAATACATTATGTATGGAAAAGGAGTCTGGGAGGGTCAAACGAAAAGACACAGGATTGAGAACCTCAGAAATCCTATACGGACCAATAAAACGAGGTTTAAATTTAGGAGAGGAAACCTTCATAGGAATATGACGAGAAGAAAACCAAACCAGATCCCCAACACGAAGTCGGGGACCCACACGGCGTCTGCGATTAGCGAAAAGTTGAGCTTTCTCCTGGGACAAGATCAAATTGTCCACTACCTGAGTCCAGATCTGCTGCAACCTATCCACCACAGAATCCACACCAGGACAGTCCGAAGACTCAACCTGTCCTGAAGAGAAACGAGGATGGAACCCAGAATTGCAAAAAAATGGAGAAACCAAGGTAGCCGAGCTGGCCCGATTATTAAGGGCGAACTCAGCCAACGGCAAAAAGGACACCCAATCATCCTGGTCTGCAGAAACAAAACATCTCAGATATGTTTCCAAGGTCTGATTGGTTCGTTCGGTCTGGCCATTAGTCTGAGGATGGAAAGCCGAGGAAAAGGATAGGTCAATGCCCATCCTACCACAAAAGGCTCGCCAAAACCTTGAGACAAACTGGGAACCTCTGTCAGAAACAATATTCTCAGGAATGCCATGCAACCGAACCACATGCTGAAAGAACAAAGGTACCAAATCAGAGGAGGAAGGCAATTTAGCCAAGGGCACCAGATGGACCATTTTAGAAAAGCGATCACAGACCACCCAAATGACTGACATCTTTTGAGAAACGGGAAGGTCAGAAATGAAATCCATCGAAATATGTGTCCAAGGCCTCTTTGGGACCGGCAAGGGCAAAAGCAACCCACTGGCACGAGAACAGCAGGGCTTAGCCCTAGCACAAATCCCACAGGACTGCACAAAAGTACGTACATCCCGTGACAGAGATGGCCACCAGAAGGATCTAGCCACTAACTCTCTGGTACCAAAGATTCCAGGATGACCAGCCAACACCGAACAATGAAGTTCAGAGATAAGTTTATTAGTCCACCTATCAGGGACGAACAGTTTCTCTGCTGGACAACGATCAGGTTTATTCGCCTGAAATTTTTGCAGCACCCGCCGCAAATCAGGGGAGATGGCAGACACAATGACTCCTTCCTTGAGGATACCCGCTGGCTCAGATAAACCCGGAGAGTCGGGCACAAAACTCCTAGACAGAGCATCCGCCTTCACATTTTTAGAGCCCGGAAGGTACGAAATCACAAAGTCGAAGCGGGCAAAAAATAACGACCAACGGGCCTGTCTAGGATTCAGGCGCTTGGCAGACTCGAGATAAGTCAAGTTCTTATGATCAGTCAATACCACCACGCGATGCTTAGCTCCTTCAAGCCAATGACGCCACTCCTCGAATGCCCACTTCATGGCCAGCAACTCTCGATTGCCCACATCATAATTACGCTCAGCGGGCGAAAACTTCCTGGAAAAGAAAGCACATGGTTTCATCACTGAGCAATCAGAACCTCTCTGTGACAAAACCGCCCCTGCTCCAATCTCAGAAGCATCAACCTCGACCTGGAAGAGAAACATCTGGCTGACACAACACAGGGGCAGAACAAAAACGACGCTTCAACTCCTGAAAAGCTTTCACAGCAGCAGAAGACCAATTAACCAAATCAGCACCCTTCTTGGTCAAATCGGTCAATGGTTTGGCAATGCTAGAAAAATTACAGATGAAGCGACGATAAAAATTAGCAAAGCCCAGGAACTTTTGCAGACTTTTCAGAGATGTCGGCTGAATCCAATCCTGGATGGCTTGGACCTTAACTGGATCCATCTCGATAGTAGAAGGGGTAAAGATGAACCCCAAAAATGAAACTTTCTGCACACCGAAGAGACACTTTGATCCCTTCACAAACAAAGAGTTAGCACGCAGGACCTGAAAAACCATTCTGACCTGCTTCACCTGAGACTCCCAATCATCTGAGAAGATCAAAATGTCATCCAAGTAAACAATCAGGAATTTATCCAGATACTCACGGAAGATGTCATGCATAAAAGACTGAAACACAGATGGAGCATTGGCAAGTCCGATCGGCATCACTAGATACTCAAAATGACCCTCGGGCGTATTGAATGCAGTTTTCCATTCATCTCCTTGCCTGATTCTCACCAGATTATACGCACCACGAAGATCTATCTAAGGGTACCGTCACACAGTGCAATTTTCATCGCTACGACGGTACGATCCGTGACGCTCCAGCGTCGTAACAATATCGCTCCAGCGTCGTAGACTGCGGTCACACTTTGCAATCTACGACGCTGGAGCGATAATTTCATGACATATGTGCGATGTAGAAGCCGTTGGTTACTATGCGCACATCGTATACGATATATGTTACACCATGCAATCATGCCGCCACAGCGGGACACTAGACGACGAAAGAAAGTTTCAAACGATCTGCTACGACGTACGATTCTCAGCGGGGTCCCTGATCGCAGGAGCGTGTCAGACATTGCGATATCGCTCGAACGTCACAGATATATCGCTCGAACGTCACGAATCGTGCCGTCGTAGCGATCAAAATTTCACTGTGTGACGGTACCCTTAGTGAACCAACTAGCCCCCTTAATCCGAGCAAACAAGTCAGATAACAATGGCAAGGGATACTGAAATTTAACAGTGATCTTATTAAGAAGGCGGTAATCAATACACGGTCTCAGCGAAACATCCTTCTTGGCTACAAAGAAGAACCCTGCTCCCAGTGGTGATGACGATGGGCGAATATGTCCCTTCTCCAGGGATTCCTTCACATAACTGCGCATAGCGGCGTGTTCGGGCACGGATAAATTAAATAATCGACCTTTAGGGAATTTACTACCAGGAATTAAATTGATAGCACAATCACAATCCCTATGCGGAGGTAGAGCATCGGACTTGGGCTCTTCAAATACATCCTGATAATCAGACAAGAACTCTGGGACCTCAGAAGGGGTGGATGACGAAATCGACAAAAATGGAACATCACCATGTACCCCCTGACAACCCCAGCTGGATACCGACATGGAATTCCAATCCAATACTGGATTATGGGTTTGTAGCCATGGCAACCCCAACACGACCACATCATACAGATTATGCAACACCAGAAAGCGAATAACTTCCTGATGTGCAGGAGCCATGCACATGGTCAGCTGGGCCCAGTATTGAGGTTTATTCTTGGCCAAAGGTGTAGCATCAATTCCTCTCAATGGAATAGGACACCGCAAAGGCTCCAAGAAAAACCCACAACGATTAGCATAATCCAAATCCATCAGATTCAGGGCAGCGCCCGAATCCACAAACGCCATGACAGAAAACGACGACAAAGAGCATATCAAGGTAATGGACAGAAGGAATTTGGACTGTACAGTACCAATGACGGCAGACCTAGCGGACCACTTAGTGCGCTTAGGACAATCAGAAATAGCATGAGTGGAATCACCACAGTAGAAACACAGACCATTCAGACGTCTGTATTCCTGCCGTTCAACTCTAGTCATAGTCCTATCGCACTGCATAGGCTCAGGTTTAACCTCAGGCAGTACCACCAAATGGTGCACAGATGTACGCTCGCGCAAGCGTCGACCGATCTGAATGGCCAAAGACAAAGACTCATTCAAACCAGCAGGCATAGGAAATCCCACCATGACATCCTTAAGAGCCTCAGAGAGACCCTTTCTGAACAAAGCTGCCAGCGCAGATTCATTCCACTGAGTGAGTACTGACCATTTCCTAAATTTCTGACAATATACTTCTATATCATCCTGACCCTGGCACAAAGCCAGCAAATTTTTCTCAGCCTGATCCACTGAATTAGGCTCATCGTACAGCAATCCGAGCGCCAGGAAAAACGCATCGACACTACTCAATGCAGGGTCTCCTGGCGCAAGAGAAAATGCCCAGTCTTGAGGGTCGCCGCGCAAAAAAGAAATAATAATCAAAACCTGTTGAATAGGATCACCAGAAGAATGAGGTTTCAAGGCCAGAAATAGCTTACAATTATTTTTGAAACTTAGAAACTTAGTTCTATCTCCAAAAAACAAATCAGGAATAGGAATTCTTGGTTCTAACATAGATTTCTGATCAATAGTATCTTGAATTTTTTGTACATTTATAACGAGATTATCCATTGAAGAGCACAGACCCTGAATATCCATGTCCACACCTGTGTCCAGAATCACCCAAATGTCTAGGGGAAAAAAAAAAAGTGAACACAGAGCAGAAAAAAAAAAAAAAAAATGATGTCAGAACTTTTTCTTTCCCTCTATTGAGAATCATTAGTTTGGCTCCTTGTACTGTTATGTTTGCTAATGACAGGTGTTATGAAGGCAATCCAGAAACACAGTGTGCTTAGCGATCAGAGCGCACACAGTGATCTGACAAATACCCAAAAATACAAGAACGAGCTCTGAGACGTGGAAACTCTGTAGACTGCACACCTGATCCTATCCTAAACACAACTAAAAGCGGCTGTGGATTGCGCCTAACAACTACCTAGGCAACTCGGCACAGCCTAAGAAACTAGCTAGCCTGAAGATAGAAAAACAGGCCTGACTTGCCCCAGAGAAATTCCCCAAAGGAAAAGGCAGCCCCCCACATATAATGACTGTGAGTAAGATGAAAAGACAAAACGTAGGGATGAAATAGATTCAGCAAAGTGGGGCCCGATATTCTAGGACAGAGCGAGGACAGTAAAGCGAACTTTGCAGTCTACAAAAAACCCTAAAGCAAAACCACGCAAAGGGGGCAAAAAAAAAACCCACCGTGCCGAACTAACGGCACGGCGGTACACCCTTTGCGTCTCAGAGCTTCCAGCAAAACAAAAGACAAGCTGGACAGAAAAAAAGCAACAAAAAAACAAAAAGCACTTAGCTATACAGAGCAGCAGGTCACAGGAACAATCAGGAGAAGCTCAGATCCAACACTGAAACATTGACAAGGAGCAAGGATAGCAGCATCAGGCGGAGTTAAGTAATGAAGCAGTTAACGAGCTCACCAGAACACCTGAGGGAGGAAGCTCAGAAGCTGCAGTACCACTTGTGACCACAGGAGTGAATTCAGCCACAGAATTCACAACAGGTTCCATCCTCGTTTCTCTTCAGGACAGGTTGAGTCTTCGGACTGTCCTGGTGTGGATACTGTGGTGGACAGGTTGCAGCAGATTTGGACTCATGTGGTGGACAATTTGACCTTGTCCCAGGAGAAGGCTCAACGTTTTGCTAATCACAGACGCCATGTGGGTCCCCGACTTCGTGTTGGGGATCTGGTTTGGTTATCTTCTCGTCATATTCCTATGAAGGTTTCCTCTCCTAAGTTTAAACCCCGTTTCATTGGTCCGTATAGGATTTCTGAGGTTCTTAATCCTGTGTCTTTTCGTCTGACCCTTCCAGATTCTTTTTCCATACATAACGTATTCCATAGGTCATTGTTGCGGAGATACGTGGCACCTATGGTTCCATCTGTTGATCCTCCTGCCCCGGTTTTGGTGGAGGGGGAATTGGAGTATATTGTGGAGAAGATTTTGGATTCTCGTGTTTCTAGACGGAAACTCGAGTATCTGGTTAAATGGAAGGGTTATGCTCAGGAAGATAATTCCTGGGTTTTTGCCTCTGATGTCCATGATCCCGATCTTGTTCGTGCCTTTCATGTGGCTCATCCTGGTCGGCCTGGGGGCTCTGGTGAGGGTTCGGTGACCCCTCCTCAAGGGGGGGGTAATGTTGTGAATTCTGTGGCAGAGCTCCCTCCTGTGGTCACAAGTGGTACTTCGGCTGATTCTCTCTGTGAGCTTCTGTTGGTGGAGGGAATTGGTACTGCGGCTTCTGAGTTTCCTCCCTCAGGTGATCTGGTGAGGTCGTTAGGTGCTTCTCTACTTAACTCCACCTAATGCTTTGATCCTGGCTTCCTGTCAATGTTCCAGTGTTGGACTTGCTTTTCCCTGGATCATTCCTGTGGCCTGCTGCTCTGCATAGCTAAGTTCTTCTTTGCTATTTGTTTGCTATTTTTTCTGTCCAGCTTGTCTAATTTGTTGCTGGAAGCTCTGGGACGCAAAGGGTGTACCTCCGTGCCGTTAGTTCGGTACGGAGGGTCTTTTTGCCCCCTTTGCGTGGTGTTCTTTAGGGTTTTGTGTAGACCGCAAAGTTACCTTTTCTATCCTCGATCTGTTAAGAAAGTCGGGCCTCACTTTGCAGAATCTATTTCATCTCTACGTTTGTCTTTTCATCTTAACTCACAGTCATTATATGTGGGGGGCTGCCTTTTCCTTTGGGGTATTTCTCTGAGGCAAGGTAGGCTTATTTTCTATCTTCAGGCTAGTTAGTTTCTCAGGCTGTGCCGAGTTGCATAGGCAGAGTTAGGCGCAATCCACGGCTGCCTCTAGTGTTGTTTGGAGAGGATTAGGGATTGCGGTCTGCAGAGTTCCCACGTCTCAGAGCTCGTTCTATGATTTTGGGTTATTGTCAGATCACTGTATGTGCTCTGACCGCTATGTCCATTGTAGTACTGAATTGCCTTTCATAACAGGTACCGTGCAAGACGCTGGTACCACCAGCAGTTTCCATATTGAGACACCCATCACTTCGGTGTCCCAATATGGCGGTCAGTGAACTTCTGCTGTTTGGAATTCTGGGATCCGGACACATTTGGACAGAACAGGATGTGAAGACATTACAAGGCAAGTATATGTTAAAATAAGATGTGTACGTTTTCTTGCAAAATGTAAACTTGTTGCTAAATTTTAATCCTTGTAACATCCTAACTTAATAAAATATTGTTGGAAAATGATACTGAAGTAAAGTACACATGTGGGAAATGTTACATATGATCCACTTTGTTTGGTATGACTATCTGCTATAAGGGAATACAAATTCAAAGCTTTAAAATTGCAATTTTTTTCTACAGTTTAAACAAAATTCCAGTAATTTCACTAATAAACGCAAATTTCATTAACCTAAATTTACCACTAACATTAAAGTACAATGTGTCACGAAATAAACATTCTTAGAATTACTGCAATATGCAGAACAATTGCAAAGTTATTACCATATAAAGTGACACTGGTCAGAATTGAAAAATGGTGCTTTGGCGTCAAGGCTAAAATTAGTTAGGTCCTTAAGGGGTTAAAGTAGCTCTCCACTCTGAGAAGTAAAGGGGTCTTCTGATTTCCTTAGGTCCTAATAGGTGTTTTGGTTGGAATTATCTGGTTTAATGTCCCAAAGTTTTAGTGCACTAATAGCTGTATAGTACAAATGTGCGATTCTACTAAAATTCAAATGGCCAGATTTGCTCGAATTCAGCCGTGCAATTAGATTTGTGTCAAATGTATTTGACTCACATCTAATTACTGGTAAAAAACTTTTTTGTTCTCCAGACATAAGAACATAAAAAAGGGAGGGGTTAAAGTATTTAATAAAAAAGAATTATCACCTCACTCCTTATCTATCATGGAACTGCAGCTTCATGAACAAATTTGTGCTGGCTCGCTTCCTCCCTCTAGCAGGGGCAGCCATAGACAGAGAAGGGCCCTTTGCAGTCCAATGTCTCATCACAATAAACAATTCCACCTGCTTTGGAGCTGGAAGTGGCTCCCTTGTTTCTGGGGCCCATGTGCAGCTACACAGGTTGCTCCTGTGCTATGTCCACCCCTTTGTTCCAGTGTTCTCGTCATCTTCATTCTTATTCACTCTTATCCTCCGTATTCATTCTTATGGACCTCTGGTGCCTACAAAGCTTTATTCAACAACTTGATATGTGTCATCGGAGGCGCCAAAGACTGCAGACATAAGAGAAGACTGGAACTAGATGTAGAAGCTAGCCGAGAACCCATTGGGGAGCTGTGGCATCTGGACAGGTTAGTAGTGATGAACGAATGTGTTCGTTACTCGAGATTTCCGAGCATGCTCGGATGTTCTTAGAGTATCTTGGGCGTGCTCGTAGATTATGTTTGTGTCTCCGCAGCTGCATGATTTGTGGCTGTTAGACAACTTGAACACAAGCAGGGATTGCCTGCTTGTTAGGGAATCCCCACATGTATTCAGGGACACAGAGCCCTGTTTGATTATGTCCTAATATTTGGGATACATACGTGACATTTCCCTATGCTTATAATGGCCACTGTCAGGAGTTTCACGTCCTTTTTATCACATCCTTTTTACCGTCTAAGATAAATGACCTAGAGTTCTGCCTGACTGGTCGATGACTCTTGCATAGCTATCAACTTTGAAGACTTAGATCATGAAAACAGCTTTATTCAAATTGGGAAAATTTCTCATGATTGTGGATGGTGGATCCCCCAGAGATAATTCATTTAACACCTATTCTGTGGCTAAAGCCTTTAAAGCTTGGAGCATTCTCATTACCAAAGACACTTCTTTGAATAATGTATTTAACCTTTGGTGGCTTAAAACCTTATGGGTCTTATTTGATGCTGGGACCCAAGTGTAATTGCAAACTCTTACCCCCCTTCTTCCTCCTTACCTTTCCTTCAACTATCTCTCCTGACTCTACCATACGCAGAAGGGTTTGCTCTGCCGTGTGCTCCTATGTTCTTTACAAGAGAGCTGTTGTCAAACTAATCTCTTATTTCCCCTAGAATAGAAGGCTTGACAGTCCAAAAATTGACATGCTAGATCCTTATTTCTCTGACATTGTGGGGCCCCTATACACATTAGATTGTTGGCAGAGGCTACGGATCTTGGCGTGTTTGGCTAATGACAATATAAAGTGTATTGGGCCCATAACTTTGAGTAAGTATGGTCAACTTGTATTCACAAGTAGAGTGATAGAAGTCTTGAGGGATTCAGAATTGGAAGCTGGGCAGAAGACGAGTCTGGGAATTAACTACAGAACCCTAATGTAGCACAGAAACAGCACGTAGGCTGGATATTTTCATTGTTAATGATTTATTTATAGATGACTATGCTAGTTCTATCCTACCAAAAATATCTATAAGGCTGAATTTACATATCCATATTATGTGGCCTGTGTATGGAAAGCAATGCCCAGATTGCAAAGATTGATTTGGGATCTCCTGACCCAAAGTGATCGTTTTATACTGGAAATCGGGCTGTGCGGTGGCTCAGTGGGTAGCACTGAAGCCTTGCAGTACTGGAGTGCTGAGTTGAAATCCCACCAAGGACAACATCTTCAAGGACCATATCACAGACAAGACACTGGAGTATATGTCCATATTCAAACAAGTTATAAATTTATTATATCATAATTCACAAAACATAAATATATACAAATTAAATCATGCAAATACAAAAGATAACAAGCTAATTCAGGAGGGGAAACTCAGGTAGCACAGACCAAAACACAGTGTGGGTCACTGCCGATGCCATAACCAGATAGCAATAAAGTGTATAGTGCAAATATGGGCAGACAGAAAAACGGGGGTATATTTAATTCATATGAAAAAATCACTTGGCCCTATACAGGGGCTCAAAAATCTAAAGTGAGGCAATCATTCCCACCCCGAGTTCTTACCCACACACTGGCATCAAGGAGGATCCACACCGTAGCCCCAACGCGCGTTTTGCGTTGGCTTCGTCAGGGGGCGTCAAGGAGTTTGCATGTTCTCTCTGTGTTTGCGTGGGTTTCCTCTGGGTTCTCCGGTTTCGTCCCATACTCCAAAGACATACTGATAGGGAATTTAGTTGGTGGGACAGCGATGATAAAAAAAAAAAGCGCTGTGAAATTAATAGGGATATATAAGTGAGCAAAATAAATAAATGCGAATGAGACTGTTAGTTTGGGTTTGCAAAATATGTGGTCTGGTTGGGCATTTTGGTCCGTGCATGGACCATACAATACAAACATGTGAATTCAGCGTTGCAGCATATTGTAAGATACCTGTATGATGGGAATGTAAAATGTTCCATGTACACCTCTGTCTCGGCATCACTGGTTTCTTTTTGATCATTCCACAACAGATAAAAATATATAAGCCAAAACTAATTAAAAGAGACTCTAGTGAGCTGTGCAAACAGCAGAGGTGAATGCATTGTGTTTGTACGAGCACCGACACACTCTCTGCTCCCTCATCTGCTGTGACATTTACTCCAGCACATGCTGCATCTATTGATCTTATTGCTAGATTCATTTATTTTGAGAAAGGGCAAATAACTGACTTAGGCTGGGTTCAAATTGCGTTAACAGCAGCCCGTTAAACACATACGTTAATGGGCTGGTGTTAACGCAAGTGCCGTTATGGCAGCACGCTAGCGCAGATAGTGGTGACAGACCCGGAAAATGCTGCAGCCTGCGTCTCTGGTCCGTAACTCAATGACAGCACATGACTAGCACATGCCCATTGTGGGCGTGCGCTAGCAATGCGTCCGACATTGCATTCAATGGCGGCATTAACGGACTACGTTACACTGCGTTATGCCGCGGTGTAACGTAGTCCGTCTAACGGACGCCCATGACGCAATGTGAACCTAGCCTTACTCCTTTTTTAGCTACATGAAACCATACATGTTGATTGAACAATTTATGGAATAGTATGGAACTGAGGAGGTGCTAATATTTTATCATTAATTACCTGAAAAATAGATTTTATTTTTATAAAACTACATAAATATAACACTAAAAAAAAAACAACATATACAGTATACAAATAAAAATACTACCATCATCTGTGATGTTTGGAACTATATAAAGCCAGAGCTCACTAAACAAATAGCCATAAGTTGTTTTGTGAGGCCACCAGGGGGAGACAAATAAGTGAATTATAAGAGCTTTGAAATTATGATTATGTAGGAAAACTAGAGAACTTTTGATTAGCTGTTATGGTTCTGGTTAAAAATGAGTATGGCCACAATCGTGGTTGCAGTATGTGTGACTGTGACTGGACCTGGAGGTGGAGGAGGCCCTCCGACACATGCTTATATTTCAGCTGGATGTGCGTCTGAGGACATATATTCAGCAGAAATGCATTGTTGCACAGAGACCTGCCGGGTCCCCACACGACAATACACACCAGAGGCCCGTCGGAGGCCAGCAGCTGATGTCAGCATGCAAGTCACTGGCTGTGCACGGCAGTGGCATCCTGTGCTGCCCATCGCTTGCACACTGAAGTCAGCTGCTGGATACAGACGCCATGCTTCTTGAGAATGGAGGATGGTGAGTAGAATCAGGTTATTTCTACATTAAAGGACCGAGGCAGAATGGGGGACATATATAACAGGATGGGCCCACAATGGGGGACATATATACCAGGATGGGCCCAGAATGGGGGATATATATACCAGGATGGACCCAGAATGGGGGACATATATACCAGGATGGGCCCAGAATGGGGGACATATATACCAGGATGGGCCCAGAATGGGGGACATATATACCAGGATGGGCCCACAATGGGGGACATATATACCAGGATGGGCCCAGAATGGGGGACATATATACCAGGATGGGTCCAGAATGGGGGACATATATACCAGGATGGGCCCAGAATGGGGGTATATACCAGGATGGGCCCAGAATGAGGGACATATATACCAGGATGGGCCAAGAATGGGGTACATATATACCAGTATGGGCACAGAATGGGGGACATATATACCAGGATTGGCCCAGAATGGGGGACATATATACCAGGATGGGCCCAGAATGGGGGACATATATACCAGGATGGGCCCAGAATGGGGGACATATATACCAGGATGTGCCCAGAATGGGGGACATATATACCAGGATGGGCCCAGAATGGGGGACATATATACCAGGATGGGCACAGAATGGGGGACATACATACCAGGATGGGACCAGAATGGGGGTATATATCTGCAAGGGGCCCAGGATGGAGGACATTACTAAATAATGGGGGAGGGAGCAACACGTATGTCCTTATATTATTTAGAATGCTACAAAGGCCCATACATCTGTCCAGCTGTCCAACACAAAAAAGGGTGGATAGGCTTGATCAAAATTTTGCATCGGGGTCAACTGGACTATAGTTACGCCACTGAGTAGGACTGCAATGGGTGACTCTACTTTTCTAGGCTAGATTTTTTTGTTCCATTTACTGCCTGAACGTCGCTGATGATAATGTTCACCATGTTTCAACAGGTTTCTTTCAATCAGGGGCTAATGGGTTCATTTCCTTGCACCCACCTGTTGGATGTGAATGCAGAGTACAGCATCCTAACCCAGCTGTGACCTTTGCACATTGCACTACTGAATGTATACATCACTTGTTACATCCAATGCATGGCTTTATTTTTTATAGGAAATCATGTGGAAGGAAGATAAAATATTAATTCTTCATTATCATCTCTTACATTTAAATTAACCAAAATGAAAGCTCTTAGCTGTATTTTTGCTCTGGGGACTGGTGATGTTCTCAGGAAAAATTCTAGTGATAGAAGTGCTACTGATGCATTACTTTGACTAAGTTATCTAGGTTTTCATGGTTTTTGCACCATTTTTTAAACCTTAAATCATTTTCTATTTGCTACTGGATGAGAGAAACCAAGGGCTCATGTTCTTTTAACTATAGACAAATGAATGTAACAAAATCATCTGTGGGGACAGAAAACATCTGTATTATAGATACATGTTCTTGCAAATATCCATTTGTGTTTTAGACTATATACCGCATTAGAAAAAAATGTTCAATCCATAGACATAAGTAGAATCCTTATTTTTACACTCCGCTGACTTCTTAGAATGTTTTGTAAGGATATTTCAAATGTCAAATAATGACTCTGTGGAAATATATTATGCCACTTACTATTCTATTGAGCCTTGCTGACCTCCACTTTTAAACTGTGACACAGTCAGTCAGTTTGCTTGTACAAAACCATTACCTTTATGAAAGACTATCACCTACTCATACCTTCCAACTTTTGAAGGATGGGAAAGGACACACCATGTAGCTTGTGTTTTGCTCCACTGCAGAATTTTGGGTCGCACCCCTTGACCACAACTCGAGCCATAAAATTTAATTTGTCCATGGCCACATAAAGAATATGAGTGTTTTGGCTCACCTGGTGAAGTGGGCCCACTAAGCCTCAAGTCCCGCTGGGTAAACAGGCCCCAAGCATCGATGCATCTGGCAAGATGACATTTGGAGAGCGAGGGCCAGACACCTGCCTGAATCTCGGGTCAGCAGGATGGATTCTACAAAGCCAGCAGGGCACCAGGAATAGAAGCAAATGAAACGGTGTGTCCCGGAGGGAGAGAGTAACAAACTAAAGTATCAAACAATCCAAAGACACTGATATGTATCCTAATAGGCTTTATAAATGCTAGGGAGATGAGGTCACATGACAGGCAACCTGCAAAGCCCGACTTGGAGCACAACAGAGGGCAGCAGACCGAGGTGAAGGGAGAATAGCCAGGGTTCAGAACAGGTAACAGTGAATAAGTGATGGATAACCACTTTAAGGCTGTGTTCATAATATTGTTAAACTCTTTGTTGTTTTCCTGTTACATTGTAGGAGCAGAGGAACAGAAAGAAGCCTAAGACAGACTCATCAGTCAAGCCTGACTGTCCCCACTAACTATAATGACCTCCGTCTCTTTTCTGTCCAGGTGTCCATCATATTTCCAACCGAAGCTCTTGTTTGTATAAGTCCATGCTCAGGACGTCTGCACAGTGCTCCCTTCTTCCCTCACACCGAGACATATCACAATGCTAAACGTCATCATATGCCCTGGACTGAGTGCAGAGAGGAGCCTCTTATAAGGGGGTGTCTTCACAGTTAACCATTTAAAAGGTGTTTTCCCTTTTCAAATTTCTGCACACCATCAGCATTTCTGTGTTAAAAATATTAAAACCAGTAGAATAAGCTTCCCCTGTGCTAGCACCGGCTCCCTCCTGCTGCTCCTATTGCTTGTTTACAGGCTGCAGGGGCGACATCACTGTTAGGGTACCGTCACACAGTGCAATTTTCATCGCTACAACGGTACGATCCGTGACGCTCCAGCATCGTAACAATATCGCTCCAGCGTCGTAGACTGCTGTCACACTTTGCAATCTACGACACTGGAGCGATAATTTCATGACGTATGTGCGATGTAGAAGCCGTTGGTTACTATGCGCACATCGTATACGATATATGTTACACCATGCGATCATGCCGCCACAGCGGGACACTAGACGACGAAAGAAAGTTTCAAACGATCTGCTACGACGTACGATTCTCAGCGGGGTCCCTGATCGCAGGAGCGTGTCAGACACTGCGATATCGTAACTATATCGCTCGAACGTCACGAATCGTGCCGTCGTAGCGATCAAAATTGCACTGTGTGACGGTACCCTTATAGTTCACATGACTGCTGAAGCCATTCATTGGGCTTAGTGCTAATGTTGAAACCTCCTGACGAAACTGCGGGGGCAGTGAAACGCGTGTCGAGGTGCGCTACGGGACCACTACCACCACCCACACTTCACTATGGCTGCAGGTATATGCAGAGCTTGTTATGATATCCTCTACTATCATTTTATATTATTATCTGGAGGCACTATTAGTATTTTATTATTAGGTAACAGCTCTGTCTATGCCTTAGGGTGAGCCTTTCCTATGAATGTGTTTTTGCACTCTTTGGTGGCATTTTATGTGGATGGTACAGGATTGCTGGCTGGAGTTACCCACACCTGTCCCTTGTGGACACTGTTATCTTTAGACACGTTATACTGCGTGTGGATCCCAATATACTTTTGGATGTGCCACCAATATCCACTGTTAAGTTATATATAATTCCTGGGAGGTATTATCATACCTGTTTGCTATTTTTTGCTTTACCCACAGACGTGGTGTGTTGTGTTGGGTGGTTATGTGGCCTCATCGGTCTTTCCATTGTACATAGCTGATCCTATTTCCTCCCCTAGGTATAGGGTATTGTCATGATGATATGTTTATGTGTTATAGTTTTTTTTCATATTGCTGTATAAATATTTGTAAGATGGGTATTTAACCCTTGTCAGGCTGCATAATTTTACAACCTTAACAGGCTGCATAGGTACAATTGTACCTTCACATATACCTCCACTGTGGGAAGACTTTACTTGGTTTCAGAAACTAAAGTTCATTCAGCTACAAATGTTATGCTGATATCTATTGTTCAGTGTTGTTACTGGTCACTTATGTTGCTGTCAATTAAGTTAATTCAAACTGGGAGTGGCTTCTACTTGTCTTCCTGCCTCCCTCCTCTCATTAGCCATTTTGCTGTTCATCTCATTGCTGTGAGCACACATTTCTAGGCTTGTGAAGTCTTCAATTTCTTGGAAACGAAGGTAGGAAAGTCTCACAGCATCTAACAGCCAGTTATACCTTTATTCTCATTATGTGGGGACAGAACAGTCAAATTGTCTTTCAGCCTGGACTTGGCTTACATATATTTTGTATGAAACTTATCACTATAGGTATAATTTTTATACGAAAAATGGATAATAATTAGTATCTACATATTGTTTTACGATGTTTTATTTATATTCAGCACAAAATACGAAGCCAAAATTCATCTAGCAAGTCATCATGAGTGATAGTAATGCTGGATCTAGTTTCCGCCATAATCCAAGAAAACGTGTTTGCAGGTTAGTATAATTTTGTGAAAAGCCAATAATGTAGTATTTCGGAAAATTATTTATTTTACATTTTTTCATATTTACAGATTTACGTCTGACGAAATAATGCGAATGCTAGAAGAATCTGATTCTGAGCATGAGGATGAACCATATGTTCCATCTGATGATGAAAACTATGTACCACAAGTGGATGTTACTGAAGAAGATTCAGACATTGAACAAGAAATGGTCATAGAGCATGAAAATGAATACGAATCAGACGAAAGTGTTGAGGATGATTCTGTGCCTCAAAGTGCAGGCGACATTTGGACTGCTAAGGATGAAACTCAATGGTGCAGTAATCCACTGCCAAATGCACAAACAAAATCTCGTAATGTCCTACGACAAAGAGGTGGCCCTGCAGCAATCAGCAACCTATATACAGCAAAAGAGCTATTCAAGTCCATCATGACTCCCGAGATGTGTGACATCATATTACGGGAAACGAATCGAAAGGCCAAGAGAGTTTGTGATGCTTACAACAACGAACTGGTACAACGTTTTCCTGATTCTTCCAAACGGCCACCACAAAAAACATTCAAGCAATTTACTGAAACTGAACTTCATGCATTTTTGGGCATACTGATTGCTGCTGGTGTGCACAGAGCCAACAAAGAGAATCTGGAGGAAATGTGGAATGTTGCTGCTCTGCCTCTTATACGTGCAGCCATGTCTCGTGACCGCTTCAAGATGATACTCAGATTTATCAGGTTTGACAACGAAAATACACGTGCAGAACGTGTGCAAACAGATAAAGCTGCACCAATACGGGACATCTGGACAATGCTGAACAGTAATCTGGAGAGAGCCTACAAGCCATATCATTGTATCACCGTCGACGAGCAATTATTTCCATTTAGAGGTCATACTAAATTTACCCAGTATATACCTTCAAAACCAGCTAAATATGGCATAAAGATTTTCTGGGCTTGTGACTCATCAAATGCCTACCCTTTACAAGGTCAGCTCTACACTGGGAAACCAACTGATGGTCCTCGACAAGTAAACATTGGAGAACGAACAGTATTGGACCTAGTGAGCTCGTATAAAGGCTCTGGAAGAAATGTCACCACCGATAAGTTCTTTACAACCATGGAACTAGCTAAGGTATTGAACTCCTGGAACATGACACTAGTTGGTACAGTGAGAAAAAACAAAAGGTTCCTACCTAACAACATGCAGCCTGCCAAAGAAAGGCCTGTATACTCGACAAATTTTGCCTACAATCATGATGCAACAGTCTGTTCATATGTACCAAAGAAGAACAAATCAGTCGTGCTTCTATCATCTATGCACATGACGGGAGAAGTTGAAGAGACACTAGCAGCCAAGCCAGAGATAATAAAATACTACAACATAACAAAAGGTGGCGTTGATGTTATGGATAAAATGTTGGGAGAGTACACTGTGAAACGACGAACATCACGTTGGACTTTGGCATTTTTCTACAATATGATTGATGTCAGTGGGTTAGCATCCTACATCATCTACAGAGAACACAATCCAAGCTTCAGGGCAAAGGATCAACGAAGAAAGTTCCTGAAAGATCTCGCAAATCAGCTGTGTATGATTGCAATTGAAGATCGTAGTACAAACAAAATGATAATGAGAAACCATTTTCTTCGAGGTGCAGTAGAAATGGTGCTTGGACGATGCATTGTGGTAGCATCGCAGCCAGCAGCTGGCCCCAAAATACCTCATGGTAGTCGTGGACCCTCCCCTGTTGTTGGTAGTTGCTATGTCTGCCGAGACCTGAGGCGAAAACAACGCAAGACTAGAAAGTCTTGTGTGGTTTGTGTGAAACCCATTTGCGATGAACACTCTGTAGCAAAGCCAACATGCATTACTTGCAAAGAAAATCAATAAAAAAAAGTTTCTTACATTTTCTTTTATAATGTAAATGAACAGTTTTTTACTTGTTTATAATAGTTAAATAGCATTATCATTAAAAAAAAATTTATGCTTTTTCCCTTGCATTATCTTCATTCAAAATATATGAGGTACATTTGTACCTATGCAGCTTGTTATGGATGCAAAAAGATCTCGACCCCTTATCTCGGAAGCGGGTGGAGATATTTTATTGAAATTTGGCCAATATATTCTGGACCAAAAATGTAGAGATGTCACGAAATTTCAGCCCTCTACGTCTTTTCAAAAAAAAGTTATTGCAATTTTAAAACGGAATAGTTACAATTGTACCTATTCAGCCGGATAAGGGTTAATACATTTATATATTGGTAACATATGTGTATCTTCTATTGTTCTCTATCAGTTTATATAGCTAGAGTTGAAGGGATCACTCAGTGATCATATGTTGGGCTTTTCGCTAGGAGACGTTAGTGCTAATGTTGGCTCAGTGATTGGCTGCAGCAGTCATGTGTGCTATAGTCATGGTGTCACAGTGACAACCGGTAAGCAATCACTGTCAGTAGGTGGAGAGGAAATGCTGGATCTGGGGAGGGGGAGTATAACTGGCTTTATAATTTGTAACACTGCACTCTGATGGTGTGCAGAAGGACAAAAGAGAGAAAATGTATTTACCATATTTTCTTGTGTATAAGACGACTGGGCGGATAAGACGACCCCCAACTTTTCCTTATAAAATATGGAGTTTGGGATATACTTGCCGTATAAGATGGGAGTCATCTTATACGCCCAGTCATCTTATACGTCGTGTGCGGTGCGTATGGTTCCCAGGGTCTGGAGGAGAGGAGACTCTCCTTCAGGCCCTGGGATCCATATTCATGTAAAAAAAAAAGAATAAAAATAAAAATATGGGATATACTTACCCTCCGACGGCCCGTGGCTCTCAGCGGTGCAAGCGGCGGCCTCCGTTCCGAAGGATGCATTGAGTGAAGGACCTTCGATGACATCACGGTCACACGACTGGTCACGCGACCGCGACATCATCGAAGGTCCTTCGCTCAATGCATCCTTAGGAACGGAGGCCGCCGCTTGCACCACTGAGAGCCGCAGGCCGTCAGAGGGTAAGTATATCCCATATTTTTATTTTTATTCTTTTTTTACATGAATATGGATCCCAGGGCCCGAAGGAGAGTCTCCTCTCCTCCAGATACTGGGAACCATACAGGACCGCTCCCTGCACACGCCATGCCCAGCGTATAAGACGAGCCCGGACTTTTTAGATGATTTTCAGGGGTTAAAAATTCTTATTATACGCCGGAAAATATGGTACTTTTTATTTCCTCTCTCTGATGCGGCTGTAAGGCTGCCGTCACACTAGCAGTATTTGGTCAGTATTTTACATCAGTATTTGTAACCAAGAGTGGGTGATAAATCCAGAATTGGTGCATATGTTTCTATTATACTTTTCCTCTGATTGTTCCCCTGCTGATTTTTGCTTACAAATACTGAGGTAAAATACTGACCAAATACTGCTAGTGTAACGGCAGCCTTAGACTTTAATTGCATTATTTTTTTCACACCGCTTTTTGTTACATAAAAGCTACTATGTAATTTTAAATATTTTTTATTTATTGCAAATATAGAAAATAAACATTTTTTCTTGTTGAAATGAAGTATTGAATATATTTTGCAAGTTATTAGATATTTTGCTATTTATATTTAAAGGGGCTGTTCACTATTGGACAGACCTAGCTTCAAGGAGGAGATTCTAGAGGGGGGTAGGTGTGTACCGCCAATGGCGACAGGCCACCCCACCATGAGCCAGGAGGGCCTGCTGTCAGCGCCCGCATCGGGCCCCCATCCTCCCGTCAATGCAAGCAATGATAATGGAGGAGGGAGCATCAGCAGTCACTCCCACCCCTATCATTCTGCCTCAGCGTCTGACGTGTCAGAGCAGTGGGTGTGTTGACATCATTACAGCACACCCACTGCCCTGAGATGTGTGGAGCTTCACACCACATGCTCAGGACACTGGAGCATTGGGTGGAATGAGAGGAGGTGAGCATTGTTTTTATTTAAATCAGCAAAGGGTGGACAAAATAGAGTATGGATGACAATGTAGGGTGCATTCTATAGTATAGCGGATCATGAGGAGAGCATTAAATTGTACGGAGTACTATGGGGGGTGCATTATATTGTATGGAGGGCCATGGTGAAGCATTATATTGTATGGAGGACCATGGGATGCATTATGTTTATGGAGGACCATGGAGAGCATTATTTTGTGTGGAGGACCATGGGAAGAGTATTATATTGTACGGAGCACCATGGTGGTGCATTATTGTATTGTATGGAGGACCATGGGAGTGCGTTATATTGTATGGAGGACCATGGGGGTGCATTATATTTATGGCGGTCTATAAGAGGTGCATTATATTGTATGGAGGTCCATGGGGAGAGCATTATATTATATAGAGGACCATGGGGGTGCATTATATTGTATGGAGGACCATGTGGAGAGTATTAAATTTTATGGAGGACGATGGGGTGCATTACATGATATGGAGGGACATGGGGTGCATTATATAAGGAGGACCATAAGGATACATTATATTGCATGGAGGACCATGTGGGTGTATTATATTGTATGGAGGACTATGGAGCTGCATTATATTTATGGAATACCATGGGGGGTGCGTTATATTGTATGGAGGACCATGGAGGTGTATTATATTTAAGGAAGACCATAGGGAGTGCATTATATTGTATGGAGGACCTTGGGAATGCATTATATTTTATGAATGACCATGGGAAGAGCATTATATTGTACTAGATGGTGGCCCGATTCTAAC
Organism: Ranitomeya imitator; assembly: GCF_032444005.1. Taxonomy (NCBI): domain Eukaryota; kingdom Metazoa; phylum Chordata; class Amphibia; order Anura; family Dendrobatidae; genus Ranitomeya; species Ranitomeya imitator. The sequence goes on from NC_091283.1 coordinate 777,696,920, forward strand.
GTATCGGGTATTCTAGAATATGTATGTAGTTTATTTATGAAGTTTTCAGAATAATGCAATTTATAGACAGGATTCGGCTGGCCGGCGCGACCAATTAGCAAAGCGTGGTTCAAATTCTGTGCCAATTCACGGCTGGACTGCGCCTGTCGCTGATTGTGGCCGGCCGGGTGTGACCAATCAGTGAAGCCAGGGCCGGCTCCAGGTTTTTGAGAGCCCTGGGTGAAAGAGTCTCAGTGGGCCCCCTTCTTTAACACATACCACGATTCAGGATGCACAGATACAGCAGAGAAATATACCAGAGCCAAGTAGCATATAACACAGCCCACGTAGCATATAACACAGTCCAAGTAGCATATAGCACAGCCCACGTAGCATATAGCACAGCCCACGTAGCATATAGCACAGCCCACATAGCATATAACACAGCCACATAGCATATAGCACAGTCACGTAGTATATAGCACAGCTCACCTAGTATATAGCATAGCCCATGCAGTATATAGCACAGCCCATGCAGTATATAGCACAGCCCATGCAGTATATAGCACAGCCCACTCAGTGTATAACAGCCAACGTAGTATATAGCACAGCCCACGCAGTGTATAACAGCCCATGTAGTATATAACACAGCCCACGCAGTGTATAACAGCCCACATAGCATACAGCACAGCCCACATAGCATATAACATAGCCACGTAGCATATAGCACAGCGACGTAGTATATAGCACAGCCCACCTAGTATATAGCACAGCCCATGCAGTATATAGCACAGCCCATGCAGTATATAGCACAGCCCACGCAGTGTATAACACAACCCATGTAGTATATAGCACAGCCAACGTAGTATATAACACAGCCCACGCAGTGTATAACAGTCCACGTAGTATATAGCACAGCCCACGCAGTGTATAACACAGCCCACATAGTATATAGCACAGCCCATGTAGTATATAACATAGCCCACATAGTATATAACACAGGCCATGTAGTATATAACACAGCCCACGTAGTATATAACACAGCCACGTAGTATATAGCACAGCCACGTAGTATATTGCCTAGCCATGTATATTGCACAGCTACGTAGTATATAGCACAGCCCACATAGTATAAAACAGCCACGTAGTATATAGCACAGCTCACGTAGTATATAGCACAGCTCACACAGTATATAACACAGCCACATAGTATATTGCCCAACCACGTAATATATTGCACAGCTACGTAGTATATAGCGCAGCTCACGTAGTATATCGCACAGCTCACGTAATATATAGCACAGCCACATAATATATTGCACAGCCCACATAGTATATAGCACAGAGACGGAGTATATAACACAGCTCATGCAGTATATAACACAGCACACGTAATATATAGCACAGCGATGTAGTATATAGCACAGCCCACATAGTATATAGCAGATACATAGTATCTAACACAGCCCACGTAGTATATAGCAATGTGGGCACTATATCCCTGTTAAAAAAAGAATTAAAATAAAAAATAGTTATACACTCATCTTCCGTCGGCCCCCGGATCCAGGCGAGGCATTTAGTGATGCTCCTCGTGACGCTCCGGTCCCAAGAATGCATTGCGGTCTCGCGAGATGATGACATAGCGGTCTCGCGAGACCGCTACGTCATCATCTCGCGAGACCGCAATGCATGGCCCGGAGCGACGTGAGGAGCGGGAAAGGCGCCGGAAGGTGAGAATATAATGATTTTTTATTTTTTTTAACATTACATCTTTTCACAATTGATGCTGCATAGGCAGCATCAATAGTAAAAAGTTGGTCACACAGGGTTAATAGCAGCGTTAATGGACTGCGTTACACCGCGGCATAACGCGGTGTAATGCAGCCATTAACCCTGTGTGAGCGCTGACTGGAGGGGAGTATGGAGGGGCACTGAGAGTAGGAAGGGGCGAATTCGCGGCTGGACTGTGCCCATCGCTGGCCGCAACCAATCAGCGACGCAGGATTTGCATGACAGACAAACAGACAGACAAACAGACGGAAGTACCCCTTAGACGATTATATAAATAGATGGAGGACTATGGGGGGTGCATTATATTGTATGGAGGATGATGTGGAGAACATTATATTGCTGGTGTGTTGTGAATCATTGTCCTGCTGCATAACCCAATTGCGCTTCAGCTTGAGGTTGTGAACATATGGCTGGAAATTCTCCTTCAGGATTTTTTGGTAGACAGCAGAATTCATGGTTCCATTTACCACATCAAGTCTTCCAGGACCTGAAGCAGCAAAACAGCCCCAGACCATCACACTACCACCACTATATTTTACTGTTGGTATAATGTTCTTTTTCTGAAATGCTGTGTTACTTCTACGCCAGACGTAATAGGACATATAGCTTCCAAAAAGTTCAACTTTTGCTTTGTCAGTACACAGAGTATTCTCCCAAAAGTCTTGGGGATCATCAAGATGTTTTCTGGCAAAACTGAGACAAGCCTTTATGTTCTTATTGCTCAGCAGTGTTTTTCATCATGGAAGTCTGTTATGTAGTCCATTTTTGCTCTGTGTCTCTCTAACGGTGTAGTCATGAACACTGACTTTAGCTGAGGCAAGTGAGGCCTACAGTTCTTTGGATGCTTTTGTGTGGTCTTTTGTGACTTCTTGGATGAGTTGTCGCTGTGTTCTAGGGTAATTTTGGTCGGTTGACCACTACTGGGAAGGTTCACCACTGTTCCATGTTTTTGCTATTTGTGCATAATGGCTCTCATTGTGGTTCCTTTGTGTCACAAAGTTTTAGAAATGGCTTTATAACCTTTTCCCAACTGATATAACATAGTAACATAGTAACATAGTTAGTAAGGCCGAAAAAAGACATTTGTCCATCCAGTTCAGCCTATATTCCATCATAATAAATCCCCAGATTTACGTCCTTCTACAGAACCTAATAATTGTATGATACAATATTGTTCTGCTCCAGGAAGACATCCAGGCCTCTCTTGAACCCCTCGACTGAGTTCGCCATCACCACCTCCCCAGGCAAACAATTCCAGATTCTCACCGCCCTAACAGTAAAGAATCCTCTTCTATGTTGGTGGAAAAACCTTCTCTCCTCCAGACGCAAAGTATGCCCCCTTGTGTCCGTCACCTTCCTTGGTATAAACAAATCCTCAGCGAGATATTTGTATTGTCCCCTTATATACTTATACATGGTTATTAGATCGCCCCTCAGTCGTCTTTTTTCTAGACTAAATAATCCTAATTTCGCTAATCTATCTAGGTATTGTAGTTCTCCCATCCCCTTTATTAATTTTGTTGCCCTCCTTTGTACTCTCTCTAGTTCCATTATATCCTTCCTGAGCACCGGTGCCCAAAACTGGACACAGTACTCCATGTGCGGTCTAACTAGGGATTTGTACAGAGGCAGTATAATGCTCTCATCATGTGTATCCAGACCTCTTTTAATGCACCCCATGATCCTGTTTGCCTTGGCAGCTGCTGCCTGGCACTGGCTGCTCCAGGTAAGTTTATCATTAACTAGGATCCCCAAGTCCTTCTCCCTGTCAGATTTACCCAGTGGTTTCCCGTTCAGTGTGTAATGGTGATATTGATTCCTTCTTCCCATGTGTATAACCTTACATTTATCATTGTTAAACCTCATCTGCCACCTTTCAGCCCAAGTTTCCAACCTATCCAGATCCATCTGTAGCAGATAGATTTCAATTACTTTCTCATTTGTTCCAGAATTTCTTTGGATCGTGGCATGAAGACTAGCTTTTGAGGAACTTTTGATCTATTTCACTGACAGGTCCTATTTAAGTGATTTCTTGATTGAGAACAGGTGGGGCAGTAATCAGGCCTGCATGTAGTTATGGAATTTGAACTCAGCTTCCCAAAGATGTGATCAATTACAGTTAATTTATGTTTTAAGGAGGGGGGGGGCAATCACTTTTTCAAACAGAGCCCTGTAGGTTTGGATTTCTTTTTCCTTGAATAAAAAAGACTTTCATTTTAAAACTGCATTTGTGTTTATTCATATTATCTTTGTCTAATATTTAAAATTATTTGGAGATCTGAAACATTTAAGTGTGACAAAGATGCAAAAGAATAGGAAATCAGGAAGGGGGAAAACACTTTTTCACACAACTATATACTGTATTATTTTCACCTAGAAACAAATCTACATCCAAACATCCTAAGGAGTCCAATGGACTGCCTGATCTGGTGACATACTCAAGACCCTGTATAGTGTCCTCTATCTCCTCCTCAATTAATTATAGGTCTATGTATAGTGACTTCCCTCACCCTCAATTCATTATAAGTCCCTGTAATGTGTCCTCTCGTTATCATGTTCTGTCCCACTGTGTTATAGGACAAAAAAAAACAATCACTCACCTCTCCAAACGATCCTCCAAGGTGCCACTTCCATCCTCTTCTGGCCAAGCACCTGTTAAATGACTGGCGGCACAATGACATCATCGCTTTGGTTGAGTCATGGATGAATGCAACTTCCTGCAGCTCCGGTGCTACTTTCTGTTATGTGCAATGGAGCTGCAGGAGCTCCCTCTGCCCAGTGATGCACATGATGTTGGCGAAAAAAGTATAACGATGGCAATCAAGCCAAAAGGCCCTCTCAGAACCTTGGGCCCCAGCTAGTCAGCCAGATTACCTTCATTTTATTCTGCCCATTTTCAGCTGGCATGGACCCTCCTCCACCTGAAGGCATATAGAAGTGCACCTTATTCACCTATATAGCATCTCCATGATGATAATAATACAAAGAAGAAGAAAAAACAAGATTGGCCAGTGCCAGAGCCTACACAGATCAGTCATTTTTTATTTTTCCGATGGTCATCAATGTGAAGATAATGCATATCTAAAATTCATATTAAATCCTATTCATTGCAATCAGGGTGCATCCGGTCACTACATTAAATTATCACGCTGCACAAAAATCCTGCATTTTAGAGTTCCCCTTCCTCCTTTGATGGCTCCCACCTCAATTAAATTATTCGAAGAGTGTGTTTTATGTTCATGACTTGATACTGCAAGAACAAACCAGCAATTGTAGTGTGAATGGATTTAAGACAGGCGGCAGTCACAAGGAGGATTACCTGACATTTAACCAGATAAATTTGCTGAGTACAATGTCTGAACGAAAAACCTACAGAAAACCCAGGCAAACTATTTGTGAAAATGCCACCTTTGCCAAAGTCTGATTAGGACCTGGGGTCCTCAGTCTGTTTGATCTCAGCTCATCAAAGAGAATCCTTAAACAAGCTTCATTTTAAACTAGAGGACACTGGGATGTACTGAGAAAACAAAGGCAGCTCCGCCAGGAGAAGAAAAGCTTCACAGTTTAGTTCAATGGAGTGCAAGATGCATTGGCTTATTAGGGCTCTCAGCTACAGACTGAGCTCTTCCCGAGACTTATATGATAGTTTTCACAAAGCCTGGTGTTAGATTCTCTCTACTCATGTGTCAGCTCATTAGGAAAAATAGAAAAACAAATAGATACATTAGTTGTATGTAGATGTATATGTTTACTTATATATAACCTGCCTATAACGAGCCATAATGCCCCTTATTATGCTGTGTATTCTCATATGATGGAGTGCTGAGCAATGAAAATTGTAGATTTTCCCCACACCTGAAGGTTTCATATTATAAGGACCAAATTGTAAATGGACTGGCATGGTTAGTATAATGCCAGGAGCTCATAATAATATCGGAGCCTTCTTATGAATATCCAGGGGCATAACTATAAAATGCACGGGTTACTTGGGCCCTGGAGACTAGAAGGGCCCAAAAGATCCCTTTAGGTACCTTCACACATAACGATATTGTTAACGATATCGTTGCTATTTGTGACGTAGCAACGATATCGTTAATGAAATCGTTATGTGTGACAGCGACCAACGATCAGGCCCCTGCTGGGAGATCGTTGGTCGCTGAATAAAGTCCAGAACTTTATTTTGTCGCTGGACTCCCTGGAGACATCGCTGGATCGGCGTGTGTGACACCGATCCAGCGATGTCTTCACTGGTAACCAGGGTAAACATCGGGTAACTAAGCGCAGGGCCGCGCTTAGTAACCCGATGTTTACCCTGGTTACCATCCTAAAAGTAAAAAAAAACAAACAGTACATACTTACCTACCGCTGTCTGTCCTCCAGCGCTGCGCTCTGCTTCTCTGCACTCCTCCTGTACTGGCTGTGAGCCGGAAAGCAGAGTGGTGACGTCACCGCTCTGCTTTCCGGCTCCCAGACAGTACAGGAGGAGTGCAGAGAAGCAGAGCGCAGCGCTGGAGGACAGACGGCTGTAGGTAAGTATGTACTGTTTGTTTTTTTTTACTTTTAGCATGGTAACCAGGGTAAACATCGGGTTACTAAGCGCGGCCCTGCGCTTAGTTACCCGATGTTTACCCTGGTTACCGGCATCGTTGGTCGCTGGAGAGCGGTCTGTGTGACAGCTCTCCAGCGACCAAACAGCGACGCTGCAGCGATTCGGATCGTTGTCGGTATCGCTGCAGCGTCGCTAAATGTGAAGGGGCCTTTTGACTGATGTGAAAAGACTTTTACTAATAAAGACCTGTGTTATTTGGGGGGTTTGGCTGGATCTTTTACAATGGGGTCTATGAGCTCCAAGTGACACCAGTGTGAATAGCGACACTCCTGGGGAGTTGTACATAGGTAAAACTGGAAAAAAAAATAAAACAATGGCAGAGTAAAAAATGATAAATAAGTCAATGAATCACGTAATAAAAAGATAGGGTTCATTCTACACTGCCAGCATTCAAAAAAGGAGAAGAGAACAGTGTCCAGTAACGCGGTTTATTCGTTAACGCGTTTCGTAGTTACAAACTTCTCTATCAGGAAAAACCACGCCAAACGCGTTGACAAATAAACCGCATTCCTGGATATCTTTCTCCTCTCCTTCTTTGAATACCTGCTGCGCAGAACTATCTCGATCTCTCCATTTCAGTTGATATCTTAGCCTGGGGTCTGCAGCAGCCTTGAGCCTTATAGAGGTTGTGGGTACTCAACTATACCAGGTGAGTACCAATGTCTTTGGTCTCTCTATTGTCACTCGGACAAAACCCTATTGAGCTTATTGTTGTTCCAATATTTCTAGTTTGTAATGAAAAAATATACAGTTTATCAATCAAAAAAAAATTGGTGTGAAGTGGACATACAATAAGATAAAAAAGGGCATCAATGTGAAAAAAAGGAGACATGATTGCATGATTTTTAAATAATTAAATGACATTTTATTGCATAAAATAAGTATTTGATCACCTACCAACCAGCAAGAATTTTAGCTGTCACAGACCTGTTAGTTTTTCTTTACAAAGCCCTCCTACTCTACACTACTGTTACCTGTATAAAACACACCTGTCCACACACTGAATAGATCACCCTCCAACCTCAAGACAAAAAAAAAAAAGACAAAAAGGGCCAAAATTGTAGACCTGAACAAACCTTGAATTGGCTACAGAACAATAGGCAAGAAGCTTGAAGAAAAGGCATCACCTGTTGGCACTATTATTAGAAAATGGAAGAAATACAAGATGATTGTCAATCTTCCTCGGTCTGGGGTTCCATGCAAGATCTTGCCTTGTGGAGTAAGGATGATTCTGAGAAAGGTCAGGAATCAGCACAGAACCACATGGGAGGACCTGGTCAATGACCTGAAGAAAGCTGGGATCACAGTATCAAACATTCCCTTTAGTAGCACACTATGCCATCATGGATTAAAATCCCTCAGGGCACATAAGGTCCCTCTGCTCACGCCAGCATATGTCCAGGCCCGTTTGAAGTTTGCCAATGACAAAGCACAAGGACATCATCTGAACTGTGAAGCATGGTGGGGGAAGCATCATACTTTTGGGGCGCTTTTCTGCAAAGAAGATAGGACAACTGCACCGTATTGTAGGGAGAATGGATGGGGTCATGTATCGCGAGATTTGGGACAACAACCTCCTCCTCTAAGAAAGAGCATTGAAGATGGGTCGTGGCTGGGCCTTCCAACATGTCAATGACCCAAAACACACAGTCAGGGCAACTAAGGAGTGGCTCAGCAAGAAGCATTTCATGGTCCTGGAGTGGCCTAGCTAGTCTCCAGACCTGAACCCATTAGAAAAAGTTTAGAGGGTGATGAAACTCATGTTGCCCAGCGACAGCCCTGAAACCTGAAGGATCTGGAGAAGATCTATATGGAGGAGTGCAACAAAATCCCTGCTGCAGTGTGTGCAAATTTGGTTAAGAACTACAGGAAAGTTTGAACTCTGTAACTGCAAACAAAGGTTTCTGTATCAAATATTAAATTCTATTTTTCGATTGTATCAAATACTTATTTCATGCAATAAAATGCAAATGAATTATGTAAAAATCATAGAATGCGAGTTTCTGAACATCTTTTAAGACTCTGTCCCTCACAGTTGAAGTGCACCTACGATAAAAATTACAGACCTCTCAATACTTTGTAAGTTGGAAAAAGCATCAGTGTATCATATACTTATTTTCACCATGTATATACAGTGCCTAAAAGTAGTATTCAACCCCCTGCAGATTTATCAGGTTTACACATTTGGAATTAACTTGGCATTGTGACATTTGGACTGTAGATCAGCCTGGAAGTGTGAAATGCACTGCAGCAAAAAAGAATGTTATTTCTTTGTTTATATTTAGATTGGTAGAGCAGCTTAGTATACATTTTTTGCAAAAAACGTATCAACCAAATACCCTGTTTTTTACATCTTTTACTAGCACTTGCGGATTACTGCAACATTTTTTCAAACTGAGTGTTTTTGGTTTCACTATTCTCTTTTGTGTCTTCAGGTTTCTTGGTGGTGTGTGAACATGATCATACAGACTTGTTCACTGTGCAAGTAGCCCATGTGTTCCTGTTTCCATAATTGTTCTCTTGTGTCTACAAGACTGGGGAGTTCCACCACTCCTCTTGGGCTATCTACACAAAAGCTGTTCTACCCTGTATGCACACATGGATTTTTCCTCTCTGAACCCTGTTCACACAGGTTATATACAGATGATCAGGTTTTTAAATACATCAGATAGGGATTGCATACATTAGTTAGGACTGCTCTGATAAGGGTATACCGTGCAGATTGGTAGAGCAGCTTAGTATACATTTTTTGCAAAAAACGTATCAACCAAATACCCTGTTTTTTACATCTTTTACTAGCACTTGCGGATTACTGCAACATTTTTTCAAACTGAGTGTTTTTGGTTTCACTATTCTCTTTTGTGTCTTCAGGTTTCTTGGTGGTGTGTGAACATGATCATACAGACTTGTTCACTGTGCAAGTAGCCCATGTGTTCCTGTTTCCATAATTGTTCTCTTGTGTCTACAAGACTGGGGAGTTCCACCACTCCTCTTGGGCTATCTACACAAAAGCTGTTCTACCCTGTATGCACACATGGATTTTTCCTCTCTGAACCCTGTTCACACAGGTTATATACAGATGATCAGGTTTTTAAATACATCAGATAGGGATTGCATACATTAGTTAGGACTGCTCTGCTAAGGGTATACCGTGCAGATTGGTAGAGCAGCTTAGTATACATTTTTTGCAAAAAACGTATCAACCAAATACCCTGTTTTTTACATCTTTTACTAGCACTTGCGGATTACTGCAACATTTTTTCAAACTGAGTGTTTTTGGTTTTACTATTCTCTTTTGTGTCTTCAGGTTTCTTGGTGGTGTGTGAACATGATCATACAGACTTGTTCACTGTGCAAGTAGCCCATGTGTTCCTGTTTCCATAATTGTTCTCTTGTGTCTACAAGACTGGGGAGTTCCACCACTCCTCTTGGGCTATCTGCACAAAAGCTGTTCTACCCTGTATGCACACATGGATTTTTCCTCTCTGAACCCTGTTCACACAGGTTATATACAGATGATCAGGTTTTTAAATACATCAGATAGGGATTGCATACATTAGTTAGGACTGCTCTGATAAGGGTATACCGTGAAGATTGGTAGAGCAGCTTAGTATACATTTTTTGCAAAAAACGTATCAACCAAATACCCTGTTTTTTACATCTTTTACTAGCACTTGCGGATTACTGCAACATTTTTTCAAACTGAGTGTTTTTGGTTTTACTATTCTCTTTTGTGTCTTCAGGTTTCTTGGTGGTGTGTGAACATGATCATACAGACTTGTTCACTGTGCAAGTAGCCCATGTGTTCCTGTTTCCATAATTGTTCTCTTGTGTCTACAAGACTGGGGAGTTCCACCACTCCTCTTGGGCTATCTGCACAAAAGCTGTTCTACCCTGTATGCACACATGGATTTTTCCTCTCTGAACCCTGTTCACACAGGTTATATACAGATGATCAGGTTTTTAAATACATCAGATAGGGATTGCATACATTAGTTAGGACTGCTCTGATAAGGGTATACCGTGAAGATTGGTAGAGCAGCTTAGTATACATTTTTTGCAAAAAACGTATCAACCAAATACCCTGTTTTTTACATCTTTTACTAGCACTTGCGGATTACTGCAACATTTTTTCAAACTGAGTGTTTTTGGTTTTACTATTCTCTTTTGTGTCTTCAGGTTTCTTGGTGGTGTGTGAACATGATCATACAGACTTGTTCACTGTGCAAGTAGCCCATGTGTTCCTGTTTCCATAATTGTTCTCTTGTGTCTACAAGACTGGGGAGTTCCACCACTCCTCTTGGGCTATCTGCACAAAAGCTGTTTTACCCTGTATGCACACATGGATTTTTCCTCTCTGAACCCTGTTCACACAGGTTATATACAGATGATCAGGTTTTTAAATACATCAGATAGGGATTGCATACATTAGTTAGGACTGCTCTGATAAGGGTATACCGTGAAGATTGGTAGAGCAGCTTAGTATACATTTTTTGCAAAAAACGTATCAACCAAATACCCTGTTTTTTACATCTTTTACTAGCACTTGCGGATTACTGCAACATTTTTTCAAACTGAGTGTTTTTGGTTTTACTATTCTCTTTTGTGTCTTCAGGTTTCTTGGTGGTGTGTGAACATGATCATACAGACTTGTTCACTGTGCAAGTAGCCCATGTGTTCCTGTTTCCATAATTGTTCTCTTGTGTCTACAAGACTGGGGAGTTCCAGCACTCCTCTTGGGCTATCTGCACAAAAGCTGTTCTACCCTGTATGCACACATGGATTTTTCCTCTCTGAACCCTGTTCACACAGGTTATATACAGATGATCAGGTTTTTAAATACATCAGATAGGGATTGCATACATTAGTTAGGACTGCTCTGATAAGGGTATACCGTGAAGATTGGTAGAGCAGCTTAGTATACATTTTTTGCAAAAAACGTATCAACCAAATACCCTGTTTTTTACATCTTTTACTAGCACTTGCGGATTACTGCAACATTTTTTCAAACTGAGTGTTTTTGGTTTTACTATTCTCTTTTGTGTCTTCAGTGCCTACAAGTAGTATTCAACCCCCTGCAGATTTATCAGGTTTACACATTTGGAATTAACTTGGCATTGTGACATTTGGACTGTAGATCAGCCTGGAAGTGTGAAATGCACTGCAGCAAAAAAGAATGTTATTTCTTTGTTTATATTTTTTAAAAATTGTGAAAAGTCTTTTCAGAGGGTCATTTATTATTCAACCCCTCAACCCACCAGAATTCTGTTTGGTTCCCCTAAAGTATTAAGAAGTAGTTCAGGCACAAAGAACAATGAGCTTCACATGTTTGGATTATCTCTTTTTCCAGCCTTTTCTGACTATTTAAGACCCTCCCCAAACTTGTGAACAGCACTCATACATGGTCAACATGGGAAAGACAAAGGAGCATTCCAAGGCCATCAGAGACAAGATCGTGGAGGGTCACAAGGCTGGCAAGGGGTACAAAACCCTTTCCAAGGAGTTGGGCCTACCTGTCTCCACTGTTGGGAGCATCATCCGGAAGTGGAAGGCTTATGGAACTACTGTTAGCCTTCCACGGCCTGGACAGCCTTTGAAAGTTTCCTCCCGTGCCGAGGCCAGGCTTGTCCGAAGAGTCAAGGCTAACTCAAGGACAACAAGGAAGGAGCTCCGGGAAGATCTCATGGCAGTGGGGACATTGGTTTCAGTCAATACCATAAGTAACGTACTCCACCGCAATGGTCTCCGTTCCAGACGAGCCCGTAAGGTACCTTTACTTTCAAAGCGTCATGTCAAGGCTCGTCTACAGTTTGCTCATGATCACTTGGGAGGACTCTGAGACTGACTGGTTCAAGGTTCTCTGGTTTGATGAGACCAAGATCGAGATCTTTGGTGCCAACCACACACGTGACGTTTGGAGACTGGATGGCACTGCATACGACCTCAAGAATACCATCCCTACAGTCAAGCATGGTGGTGGCAGCATCATGCTTTGGGGCTGTTTCTCAGCCAAGGGGCCTGGCCATCTGGTCCGCATTCATGGGAAGATGGATAGCACGGCCTACTTGGAGATTTTGGCCAAGAACCTCCGCTCCTCCATCAAGGATCTTAAGATGGGTCGTCATTTCATCTTCCAACAAGACAACGACCCAAAGCACACAGCCAAGAAAACCAAGGCCTGGTTCAAGAGGCAAAAAATCAAGGTGTTTCAGTGGCCTAGTCAGTCTCCTGACCTTAACCCAATTGGAAACTTGTGGAAGGAGCTCAAGATTAAAGTCCACATGAGACACCCAAAGAACCTAGATAACTTGGAGAAGATCTGCATGGAGGAGTGGGCCAAGATAACTCCAGAGACCTGTGCCGGCCTAATCAGGTCTTATAAAAGACGATTATTAGCTGTAATTGCAAACAAAGGTAATTCCACAAAATATTAAACCTAGGGGTTGAATAATAATTGACCCACTCTTTTATGTTTAAAAATTTAACTGAGCAACAAAACTTTTTGGTTTGTAAGATTTATGCATCTGTTAATAAATCCTGCTCTTGTTTGAAGTTTGAAGGCTCTAACTTATTTGCATCTTATTAAACCTGCTAAATCTGCAGGGGGTTGAATACTACTTGTAGGCACTGTATATAGCTATCATATCGATTGTATACCAAGGCCATATTAATAAAGATGAAATACACAAACCAGGTAAGTCAATTGTGTATAAATCAATAGTAAATAGACTGCAAAGTGGAATGTAGTGTGCTCAATCAAGACCTAAAATCAACCATTCAGGTAAGGTGTGGCTACATATCAGCATAGAGATGTCAGAAATAAAAGCAAAAGCACAAGCAAATACAAATTATGGAAGCATAATACCTATGTATATTACGCAGGGACTCTCTCAGGATGCACCTACCCCAACAAATGTTTTGTCATTGCTTTCGTCCCCCTACCATTGGTTTTTGTTTTTATTTGCCGATTTGTCTGGCTGGAATTACGATCCGGCATATATATGCATGGAAGTATACACACGTACATACAGATGTTTCTCACTAAATTATAATATCATCAAAATGTTAATTTATTTCAGTTCTTCGATACAAAAAGTGAAACTCATATATTATGTAGAGTTATTACAGAGTGATTTCACATGTTTATTTCTGTTAATGACGATGATTATGGCTTACAGCCAATGAAAACCCAAAAGTCATTATCTCAGGAAATTAGAATACTTAACAAGAAACACCTGCAAAGGTTTCCTAAGCATTTAAAAAGTCTCTTTCTCTGTTTCAGTAGGCTCCACAATCATGGGGAAGACTGCTGAGATGACAGATGTCCAGAAGGCAGTCACTGACACTCTCCACAAAGAGGGCAAGCCACACAAGGTCATTGCTAAAGAAGCTGGCTGGCGTCAGTTTTGACAAGTTTTTCTAAAAAAAAGCAAACAAAAAAACTGGGGCAAATTTCTCAAGCTTTTCTTTGCAGTCAGTAAAAAACTTCTAGCTAGTATGCCATCAGTGTGATGTCCATATTTTACATACCAATTAACTTGTATTGCCAAGTATTAGCGATGAGTTGGATCTAAAACAGTTGTCTCCATTCTTATTTTTTAAGATACTCTTCAAGTGAACAGTCCATAGACTATAATGGGTGAAAACATGTACATCTGAATGAGGCATAAGATATGTACGAGGCAAGACACAAGGACTGAACATGTTCCAGTTTACCTTTGCTGTTCGTTTTTTTGTTTCAATTAGTTTAGATCATTTACAAAACAAAAACAACATGTTGTAAAAGAACGTGTACATGTGTAAGCCCAGCCTTACGTTCAGGACAAGCCCAGCGTTCTATCACCTATGCCTGGAAGGCATTTTTCATGTAAATATGCAGATGGCACAATTTGTAATTGGAGGCGCCATTAAAAAAGCATGCGATACATGGCATTACACAATCTGATGTGATCAAACGCAATTACAAATGCTAAACTGTGACAAACTAATTTCTGCTTAATCCTAATCAAAGCTCAAAGGTTTTTTTATCTTAATATTTCTCACTATATTCTGTTTTACAGATTGATCCCTAGATCACCAAGACTGTGGTTGTGGGGGAGGGGGAGTTGTTCATCAATTGTTATCTTATCCATAGATGGGCTATTTGTACATTAAGGCTAGGGCCACCCGGGACAATAGGTCCAATTATGCAAATTACATTCTGATCAGGCTTTGATCATTGTGATTTGATTTTCTCAGATGTGGAAATTTGTTTTTCCATCTTCTCCATTCATTCTGTCCATGAGAATTGGATGGATTGAACCCGGAAGTCATCTGAGTGCAGTCTGATGTTTTCCCCGGACTCATTGAAATTTATAATCTCTTGTCATCCAATTATCGTGGAAAATTGTGCATGCTGCGATTGTTTTCCTTGGACCACTGGATATGTGCACAAGGAAAAAAATTGGATATGTACACAACCCCATAGAATAACATGGGGATAAAGGTACCGTCACACTCAGCAACTTTCCAACGATCACGACCAGCGATACAACCTGGCCGTGATCGTTGGAAAGTCCTTGTGTGGTCACTGGAGAGCTGTCACACAGACAGCTCTCTCCAGCGACCAACGATGCCGAAGTCCCCGGGTAACCAGGGTAAACATCGGGTTACTAAGCGCAGGGCCGTGCTTAGTAACCCGATGTTTACCCTGGTTACCATTGTAAATGTAAAAAAAAAAAAACACTACATACTTACATTCCGGTGTCCCTCGCCGTCAGCTTCCCGCACTGACTGTGAGCGCCGGCCGGCCGTAAAGCAGAGCACAGCGGTGACGTCACCGCTGTGCTTTACGGCCGGCGCTCACAGTCAGTGCGGGAAGCTGACGGCGAGGGACGTGACAGACACTGGAATGTAAGTATGTAGT
Organism: Ranitomeya imitator; assembly: GCF_032444005.1. Lineage (NCBI taxonomy): Eukaryota > Metazoa > Chordata > Amphibia > Anura > Dendrobatidae > Ranitomeya > Ranitomeya imitator. The sequence goes on from NC_091283.1 coordinate 777,712,204, forward strand.
GTTTTTTTTTTTTACATTTACAATGGTAACCAGGGTAAACATTGGGTTACTAAGCGCGGCCCTGTGCTTAGTATCCCGATATTTACCCTGGTTACCAGTGAACACATCGCTGGATCAGCGTCACACATGCCGATCCAGCGATGTCAGCGGGTGATCCAGGGATGAAATAAAGTTCTGGCCTTCTAGCTCCGACCAGCGATGTCACAGCAGGATCCAGATCGCTGCTGCCTGTCAAACACAACAATATCGCTAGCCAGGACGCTGCAACGTCATGGATCGCTATCGTTATCATTGTAATGTTGTTCAGTGTGAAGGTACCTTAAGTGCTATTTGTCAAAACAAGGGACAGCACTCATCTGATTTTTACGGTCTTGTGCACGAACCCTAATAGTCAAGTGACGATGGAAATGTGTATAAAGTCTCTAGGTAAAGAACATTGGCGTAACTAGAGTCCAAAGGGCTCCTGTGCACAATCAGACCGCACATCCAGCTGGAATATTTGCTGGTGCTGGCGAGCCCCCCTCCCACGTGTTCCCAGTTTCGTGGTAGAACAGTCTGTGACTGCGATTGTTATTCCCTGGTAAAGACTGTCACTTAGATTATCTCTCTAGTTAAAATTTATATTGCTCACATTAGTACCAATGCCAGAAATTCAGATCTAGAAATACTGAAGTTCTTTGTAATACATTTTTGGTAACAGTTCAACCCCCGAGAACTGATTTGAGTTGAGTCCAGCTATAGGAAAATGGGCAAAGGATGTATTAATAAACAGACTTTCCTCTTTCTGGATCCCAAAAGCTAATGTGCTTTATTAAAGTCTAATGTTAGAAAAAGGAGTTTAATTTCCCAGAAACAGCGCCACCTTTGTCCGCAGGTGAAGTCAGTTCATTTCAGCTCAGACCAATCAAGTGAAAGGTACCGAGCAGAGCCCAATGGATAAGAGTGCAGCAAACCTTTTTTTTCCCTAAATAATACAATCTTCTTTAATTCTAAATTGATATCCAATGATGTGCGCACCTACATGTCTCAGAACGCCATTCCTTTGACATATTTCGAGACATTAAAGAGTGAAATAACTGTTGGAATTTGATGGCTTTTGATCTGCAGCATCCTGCACTTTGTACACTAGGTAACACTTTGCTCTATTGTTTAAAAGAAAAGGCTAATAATGTCGACTGCAATAGTTATCTCTGCTTAAGATCATGAAACTTGGTGCCGGGATAATGACTCAAATTTGAGGTTATAGACCGAGAATGCAAAAAATTCACCAGGATGCCTTTTTGAAGTGATGAAATAAACGCCGTCTTGTTCAAGAAAGTAATAATCTTATGAGACATCCTCTGACAACATTGCAGCATCTGATAAGTAGAAGCAATTCTCTGTTTGTTTGTGTGTTATTCACATTACTTGGAGACATGTGTCCTCATCTTCTGTTCATTGCTGGGGAATAATTACGGGTGATGTCCTACAGCCACATTGATGTGAAATGACCTAGCGCTGCGACTGCGAGACATGATTTCAACTTCAAATGAGGACTAAGTAGTTTAGACGTACGACTGTAAGATACTTCATGTCCGTGTAGTCTTCAGATGTGTGTATATATATATATATATATATATATATATATATATATATATATATATATATGAATATATATATATATACATACAGTGGTGTTTCATTGCAACCATTTGGTAAATTAAAAAAAAAATCTTTTATTTCTCATTAATGTACACTCTGCGCCCCATCTTGTCTGAAAAAAACCCAGAAATGTAGTGATTTTTGCAAATTTATTAAAAAATAAAACTGAAACATCACGTGGTCATAAGTATTCTGACTCTTTGCTCAGTATTGCGTAGAAGCACCCTTTGAGCTAGTGCAGCCACGAATCTTCTTGGGAATGATGCAACAAGTTTTTCACACCTGGATTTGGGGGTCCTCTGCCATTCTTCCTTGCAGATCCTCTCCAGTTCCGTCAGGTGGGATGGTGAACGTTGGTGGACAGCCATTTTCAGAACTCCAGAGATGCTCAATTGGGTTTAGGTCAGTGCTCTGGCTGGGCAAGTCAAGAATGGTCACATAGTTGTTTTGAAGTTATTTTAGCAGTGTGCTTAGGGTCATTGTCTTGTTGGAAGGTGAACCTTCGGCCAAGTCTGAGGTCCAGAGCACTCTGGAAGAGGTTTTTATCCAGGATATGTCTGTATTTGGCTTCATTCATGTTTCCTTCATTGACAACCAGTCGTTCTGTGCCTGCAGCTGAAAATCACCCCCATAGCATGATGCTGCCACCACCATGTCTCACTGTTGGGATTGTATTGGGCAGGTGATGAGCAGTGCCTGGTTTTCTCCACACATGCCGCTTAGAATTATCATCAAAGACGTCTATCTTCATCTCATCAGATCAGAGAATCTTATTTCCCATAGTCTGGGAGTCCTTCATGTGTTTTCAGCAAACTCTATGCAGGCTTTCATATGTCTTGCACTGAGGAGAGGCTTACTGTATGTTTGGCCACTCTGCCATAAAGACCCAACTGGTGGAGGGCTGCAGTGATAGTTGATTTTGTCGAACTTTCTCCCATCTCCCTACTGCATCTCTGGAGCTCAGCCACAGTGGTCTTGGGGTTCTTCTTTACCTCTCTCACCAAAGCGCTTCTCCCACGATTGCTCAGTTTGGCTGGACGGCCAGGTCTAGGAAGACTTCTGGTGGTCCCAAATTTCTTCCATTTAAGGACTATGGAGGCCACTGTGCTCTTATTACCCTTTAGTACTGCAGAAATTATGTTGTGACTTTGGCCATATCTGTGCCTTGCCACAATTCTGTCACTGAGCTCCTTGGCCAGTTCCTTTGACCTCATGATTCTTATTTGGTCTGACATGCACTGTGAACTGTGAGGTTTTATATAGACAGGTGTATTTCTTTCCAAATCAAGTCCTGTCAGTTTAATTAAACACAGCTGGACTCCAATGAAGGAGGAGAACCATCTCAAGGAGGATCACAAGGAAATGGACAGTATGCCACTTAAATATGAGTGTTTTAAGCATAGGGTCGAATACTTATGACCATGTGAGATTTCAGGTTTTTTTTATATTAAATTTGCAAAAATTTCATCATTTCTGTTTTTTTTTCCAGTCAAGATGAGATGCAGAGGGTACTTTAATGTGAAAAAAATGAACTTTTTTGAATTTACCAAAATGGTTGCAATGAAACAAAGAGTGAAAAATTTAAATGGGTTTGAATACTTTCCGTACTTATATACTTATACGTATACTTTCCATATATATATATATATATATATATATATTAGCTGAAGAGCCCGGCGTTGCTTGGCCATAGTAAATATCTTTGGTTAGTTATAGCACCTCACTTCTCTTATTTTCCCATCACGCCTCTCATTTTCCCAATCACATCTTTCATTTTCCCCCTCACATCTCTCATTTTCTCCCTCACTCCTCTCATTCCCCCCTAACACTTGTCATTTCGACCTCACATCTGTCATTTTCCGATCACTCCACTATTTTCCCTCACTCCTCTTTCGACCTCACATCTGTCATTTTCCGATCACTCCACTATTTTCCCTCACTCCTCTCATTTTGCACTCACACCTTTTCATTTTCACCTCAGTATATGCATGTTTGTCATGTCCCTTATATATAGTATACACCTGTATGTCATCTCCTGTATATAGTATATACCTGTATGTCATCTCCCCTGTATATATAATATACCTGCTGTGTGTCATCTCCCCTGTATATAGTATATATCTGTGTATATAGTATGCGCGTGGTGAGTTTTGAGTGGCGACTTTTGTGTTTCGACTTTTATGTGGCGAGGTTGGTGTATGTGTGGTGAAATGTGTGCTGAGGGTGGTATATGTGTTCAAGCACGTGGTAGTGTGTGGCGCATTTTGTGTGTTTGCTCATATCCCCGTGTGTGGTGAGTATTTCATGTCGGGGCCCCACCTTAGCAACTGTACGGTATATACTCTTTGGCGCCATCGCTCTCATTCTTTAAGTCCCCCTTGTTCACATCTGGCAGCTGTCAATTTGCCTCCTACACTTTTCCTTTCATTTTTTCCCATTATTTAGATAGGGGCAAAATTGTTTGGTGAATTGGAAAGCGCGGGGTTAAAATTTCACCTCACAATATAGCCTATGACGCTCTCAGGGTCCAGACGTGTGACTGTGCAAAATGTTGTGGCTGTAGCTGCGACGCCTCCAACACTTTTCCTTTCACTTTTTCCCCATTATGTAGATAGGAGCAAAATTGTTTGGTGAATTGGAACGCGCGGGGTTAAAATTTCACCTCACAACGTAGCCTATGACGCTCTCAGGGTCCAGACGTGTGACTGTGCAAAATTTTTTTGCTGTAGCTGCGTCGCTTCCAACACTTTTCCTTTCACTTTTTCCCCATTATGTAGATAGGGGCAAAATTGTTTGGTGAATTGGAACGCGCGGGGTTAAAATTTCGCCTCACAATGTAGCCTATGACGCTCTCGGGGTCCAGACGTGTGACTGTGCAAAATTTTGTGGCTGTAGCTGCGATGGTGCAGATGCCAATCCCGGACATACACACACACACACACACACACACACACACACACACATTCAGCTTTATATAGTAGATATATATATATATATATATGGAGCTTCTTGTCAATCAGGTAAGAGTCCTGCGTGTAATTCATTCTGGGACATTAGTCTGAGATATATCACACATGAAAATATATTTGGATGTGATAAGATTATATGGCATTCCTTGAACTGGCAGTTTATATGAAAATATTCTCTCTTTCCAGGAATCCGTAGGAAAAAAATGACAGAAAAATCTATGGTCTGTCTCCAGGGTCTCCAACTTGATTTTTTATTTACCAAAAAATTACAGACAAAAAATATTTTTTACGGAAACATTGGAAAACAATAATAAGTCACTATCATTATCAGCCCATAATTCTGATATGAGACATCAGCTGCATTTACTGTGAACTGTAAAATGACAATAATTATAGTATAAAACAATCCATATAATTTTCTTCAACTTCACAAAAATCACTAACACCTTAAATGTTTTTTCATGTACAGAGCAAAAAATGTGCCCTATTTTTAAGGACTGTACTGGGATTTCTGCTCGGTTTTCAGCCCCATTCGTCGTTATCTCTTAGAAAACTCAGATTAATCACACTTCCTTTTACGTTGTTCACATTTTCTGTAGGAGATTATGTTACATTTTTTAGGTTTATTTGTTTTAACTTTTGTAAATGATAGATCTTTGACAACAGGCAAAGCAAGACTTGGTTTCCACAATAAATATCATTACCACAAATAGTCCACAAGTTGGCGCCAGTTCTCTAGTTATAAAATATGTCACTGAAGAACAGGTAACTGACTCTGATGCTTCAGATACCAGAAGAACGGAAAAGATCCCATGTCATTGTGTTTACGCCAGAGTCACAGGAAGAACATATCTTTGTACCGTGGCAGCTGGTAGATAGAAAAGAATCAATATTGAGAGTTCTAAACCTTTAATGTCGAACTGAAGAAATGAAACTACGCCAAACAGAAATAAAATAATTTGTCAACAAATTTGACAGAACAAACCCATTAACAATGATGAATAAATTAGACCTGGTGAGGCTGGTGGACTCCCTTTGAAAATCCATGTCAGAATGGTTGTACAGTATAATCCTTTTTGAAAGTTTTCTTTTCTGCTAAAAATATAATAAGATTATCATAGAAATATCAGGATTTTATATCCATTCAAACATGAATATTCAGAGGCAGTACAATAGCAGCATCTGTACTAAGTCATCTATTCATATCAACTTTTATGGTTAAATCTATTATCTATCTATCTATCTATCTATCTATCTATCTATCTATCTATCTATCTATCTATCTATCTATTATCTATCTATCTATCTATTATCTATCTATCTATCTATCTATTATCTATCTATCTATCTATCTATTGATCTTTTATCTATCTATCTATCTATCTATCTATTTATCTATCTATCTATCTCATACCTATCTATTATCTATCTATCTATCTATCTATTATCTATCTATTATCTATCTATCTATCTATCTATCTATCTATCTATCTATCTATCCATTATCTATTATCTATCTATCTATCCATTATCTATCTATCTATTGATCTTTTATCTATCTAGCTATCTATCTATCTATCTCATACCTATCTATTATCTATCTATCTATCCATTATCTATTTATCTATCTATCATCTATCTATCTTTTATCTATCTATCTATCCTTCTACCAATCTATCTATCCATCTATCTATATTTTATCTATCTATCTATTATTTATCTATCTATCTTTTATCTATTTATCTATCTATCTCATATCTATCTATTATCTATCTATCTATCCATTATCTTTTATCTATCTATTATCTATCTACCTTTTATCTATCTATCTATCTATCTATCTATCTATCTATCTATCTATCTATCTATCTATCTATCTATCATCTATCCATTATCTATCTATTATCTATCTATTATCTATCTATCTATCTATCTATCAATCTTTTATCTATCTATCCTTCTATCTATCTATCTATTATCTATCTATTATCTATCTATCTATCTATCTATCTTTTATCTATCCATTATCTATCTATCTATCCATTATCTATCCCATATCTATCTATATACAAAAAATGGAACAGCACTTTACCAACAGGTGGGTGCATGCCTCCTGGACAAAACATCCAAAACTTGCTTCAATACAGACATAGGAAAAAATGCAGGCAGCACTCCATAGCTTAAAGGTGAAAAAATGTGGTTTCATTTCAAACCCACATGCTGTTACCACAGCATGTGGGTTTGAAATGAAACCACATTTTTTTCACCTTAAAGTTATGGAGTGCTGCCTGCATTTTTCCTATATCTATCTATCTGTCTATCTTTTATCTATCTGTATATCTATCTATCTATCTATCTATCTATCTATCTATCTATACGTCAAAAAATGAGGCAGCACTCCATGTAGTCAATGTTCAACTTTGTAGGATTTAATCAACCCACTGTGCAGGGCGACGTTTCGGCTCAGACTGAGCCTTTCTCAAGCAATGGGTGGTACAAAAAAGTGCATATATATAGTACTTCCATCAATAATTACAACCAATAGGGGTTTAAGCCAATCCAGGTTCATAACATACAGTGCTTCAATTATTTTTCATTATATATACCAGTATAAAGTGCTATAGTGCTTAAGTGCTAAATGCTCTAATGTGCTTCTGTTACATACATGTATCCCCCTGTCAAGATCGCTCCATATTTATTATCCATAGATATTATTACCACTTACTTTATGCTGCGAGGGCTCATGTAACGCATGGAGGACACCATTACTTCTACTTGGCGTCCATACATTCTATCTGCGCATGTCCGGGAAACAAGCTAGGCCCAAATAAGAGATTACCGATACTTCCGATCTGCGCTTGCGCACTAGCGCTAATAGACGCCATATGCCCTGTGGCAATAAGCGATTACAGATAGATTCATCTTACGCTTGCGCACTAGCGCTAGTGATAGCCATATTGTGAGTGGCACATTCTACCACTATATGATGCGCTTGTGCCTGACCGCCATATTAGACGTGGCATACACTAAAACGCTAATTCTGTTGTAAAAGACTAGTGAATCATCGATACATTCCATGAACAGCCATGTATTGCATATCATATGGTTTCATGTTGTGGCTTACATTATCCAACTGTCCATTAAATGGACTTCAAATAGGTTTTTTCTGTACCCTGGCTACTCGGACGGCACCTTATTCAGGATGTCTCCGAGCGCCACATAGTGTCCAGATGCCCCAGCTAACCTCTATGCGCCAACTGTTGCAATTAGGACAACTACTAGGTAACAACCTTTGCATTTGTACTATTATTATCTGAGCCAACAACCACCATATACAAAAGAATATAGCGCCCTATAGAAAATAATTTTTCTTAAGCTAATATTACTTTTCATCAATTGTTTTATTGTTGTTCCCAGGACAAATTCACAGTTAGAAAAATTATTTTGAGACAAGTTTTTTAATGTTTAGGAATTTTTTGACAGAAACCAAGCATTTATAGAAAAAAACAATAAAAAAATGAAAAAATAATAAGTTTTCGGTCCTCCTGCGTTCATGTCCACCCACAGATTTATTATGGATCTACGGAGGGGATGACAGAAAATATGTTAAAAACAATTAAAATTTAAAACAACAGAAGGGTAAGTATACCTCTTCTTAACCAATCTATCTATCTATCTATCTATCTATCTATCTATCTATCTATCTATCTATCTATCTATCTATCAATCTATCTTTTATTTATTTATCTTTCTATCTACAGTATCTACCATACTTTTCGGACTACAAGATGCGCCGGACCATAAGACGCACCATGGTTTTAGAGGAGGAAATTAGGAAAAAAAATTGAAGCAAAAAAATTGTCATTTCTGTACTGTAGTATCCCCTATCCTGGTATATATGGTCCTCTCATCCCCATTCTGATACACATGGCCCCTCATCCTTATCCTAGTATGAGTAGCACCATCACGGTTCTGGTTCAATTGGTCCCATCCTGATTCTGATATGATTGGTCCCATCCTTTTTCTTTGATAATTGGCCCCATCCCATTCCTGGTATGCTTGGCCCCATCAGGAAAGATTAAAAAACAAACAAACCATTACACTCACCTACACGGCGCTCCCTCTCAGCTTCCTGCTCTGGTACCAGCAGTTGCTTAATGCTTGTAAGCAGCGCATGGCAGGGACATCATACGCTGCTCACAAGCAGAGCACAGCTTAAGCTACTTTCACACTTCAGTCGGTATGGGGCCTTCGCAAACCGTCGCAAACCGTCGGCCCGACGGACGATGTGCTAAATTTAGAACAACGTGGGCAACGGATGCAGTTTTACAATGCATCCGCTGCCCATTGTGATGAGCGGGGAGGAGGGGGCGGAGTTTCGGCCGCACATGCGCGGTCGAACATGGCAGACACATCGCACAAAAAAACATTACATTGAACTTTTTTTGTACGTCGCGTCCGCCAAAACACGACGGATCCGTCGCACGACGGATGCAACGTGTGCCCATCCGTTGCGATCCGTCGCTAGTACAAGTCTATGGGCAAAAAACGCATCCTGCAAGCACATTTGCAGGATCCGTTTTTTTGCCCATGACGAATTGCGATGGAGGAAAAAAGACAGAAGTGTGAAAGTAGCCTTACAGAATACTTACCGGGACCATTCATCGCAGAGAGCGGTGAGTATCCATCCTTTTCAGTAGCGCACTGTCAGCCGCCTGCTTCCTGCTTCGGCAGTGGTCACGTGTGCCGATACTTAAGAGAAATTAATATTCTGAATATTCATTTCTCTTAAGTATCGGCACATGTGATCGCCGGCAGCAGCAGGAAGGCTCCGGCTGACACTGCGTGCAACTGAAGAGGATGGATACTCACCGCTCTCTGCGATGAACGGTCCCGGTGAATATTCTGGCAGCTGTGCTCTGCTCGTGAGCAGTGCATGACGTCCCTGCCATGCGCTGCTAACAAGCATTAAGCAACTGCTGGCATCGGAGCAGGATGCTGCGAGGAAGTGCAGTGTAGGTGAGTGTAATGTTTTTTTTTTTTTTAAATCTTTCCTGATGGGGTATGCATACCAGGAATGGGATGGGGCCAATTATAAAAGAAAAAGGATGGGACCAATCATACCAGAAACAGGATGGGGTCATTTATACCAGAAAAATCAATATGCATTGCCCTTCACGCCCATGGGCGTGGAATGCAGTGCATATTCATTTCTCTTTAGCAGTGGGCACAGGAGTTAGCCGGAGCAGCCTCCTGTGACCCAATGCTCTGCCGAAACCGCTCCCCACTACAGCCAGAGCCCATACATCTGGACTATAAGATGCACCCCTCATTTTCCTCCACATTTTGGGAGGAAAAAAGTGTGTCTTATAGTCCGAAAAATACTATATCTATTATCTATCTAGCTCTCTATCTATCTCTATTTATATTGGACAAGTGCTAGCTGTGATTTTGATGGACAGAACATGAACTCATGATATTTATGGGGTTGTGCACATGTACGATATTTTTCCTTGACCAAATGGTCTCAGGGAAAAGATTGCAGCATGTTTAATTTACCTCCAATAATTCGATGGCACACACCTATTCATGTCTATGGATCTGAGAAAAAAATGTATGCTATCCAAGTCCAAGTGCCGTCCGATTTTCATGGACTGACATAATGGAGAAGGCAGAGAAACTTTTTTCACATCCTGATTTCAGTCTGATCAAACTCTGATCAGCATATTCGGACCATTTTTCTCGGATGGAGACAAGAGCAACCTATTATCTATCTATCTATCTATCTTTCTATCTATCTATTATCTATCTATATATCTAGTATCTATCTATCTATCTATCTATTATGTATCTATCTATCTATCTATCTATCATCTATCTATCTATATTTCTATTATCTATATATCTATCTATCTATCTGTCTATCTATATTTCTATCTATTATCTATCTTGTTTCTATGTAAACATAACTAATCAATTATTTATAGCATCTGAGTGTATATAATCTATTTCATAATAAACAAAATAAAATACACAGTAGCAGTTTCAGAGTAAAGGATAGGTGCCAACCCACTGGTTGTAGTCCAAAAAAAAAAACAGATAATATGCATTCAAAAAAGTAGGTGACATTCAAAAATGGCAAACTATGAAAAGTCCAGTGAAACTTTTAACAATACATATGTGCAAGCCTGAGAAAGGCTCTTTGTAACTGCTCTACATATATACATATATTATACATATATGCTATATATATATATATATATATATATATACATATATACTTCTACATATAAACTATGGTATAGACATAGAGATTCCTAATGGAATAGATTTATTTATTTATTATTATTTATTAATATAGCACCATTGATTCCATGGTGCTGTACATGAGAAGATTATTCGATCCTCAATAGTCTCTGATTGTTTCCGTTTCCAATTTCCATCAGGTAATTTGATATGTATTATTATTCATCTATGTATAGTGTAATGTTTATTCTGTCTCTCTACCTATGTCTCCATTATAAGATCACACCGTTTGGCTCCCTCCTGCCTATGTGTATTTTCTGTGCCAGCAGTGACTATATCCCTCCTCTGTGTGTATCCTGTATATACTAGTGGCAGCCGCACGGTTGGAGGCTCCTGACCCGAGCGATCCTCACACACCGTCCCCGCTAATTGCGCTCCAGCCTGTGATGTGCCCGGCTGCAGACAGGCCCCGCGGCTCCGTGCTCCCATCCCCCGGCTTTGTTGTGCCGCGCTGTGGGCGTGGATGCAAACAAGCGGCCGGTATAAGTAGAGCCCGGCACCGGAGCGTCCGCACACAGCAGCACTGAGCAGCGCCGCCCGGGACTTATCTCCTGACCATGCTCCCACCGTGTCTCCCCAGGATGCTCATGACCCTCCTCACTCTCCTCCATGGAGCCTCTGCCTATGTGGTGGTGGGGAGCTCCAACGCTATCAAGAACGCTCCTGCAGCCCCCGCTGGACCACCCATGGGCTTCTACCCAGTCAGTGTCAGCCCGGACTCCTACTATGACATGGCCAACAAGTACCAGCCCCTGGATGCCTACCCGGTAGGTGCCTTCACTGATCTGGTGACATTTCCACAACGGTTGTCCATCAGTTATACAATATATTTAGAAGAGCCCATGCTGTGCCTAAGATGACCCATGGGAACTTGTTAGACGGGTGGCATTTAATGCAAAGTGATTTATGAGACCTTTAGCCTAGAGGATGAGTGTAAAGTATACATCCATTGCATGTGATGGTCTTCTCTGTGCTGTTCTGACATCTCCTGTACCTTTTCAGCTCTACAGTTGCACAGAAGATGATGATTGTGCTCTAGATGAATTCTGCCACAGCTCCAGAAATGGCAACAACATGGTCTGTCTGGCATGCAGGAAACGCAGGAAAAGATGCCTCCGGGATGCCATGTGCTGCATGGGCAACTTCTGTAGTAATGGTGAGTCCTTTCAGTTTTTTTAGACAGGTAACTCTGGTATCAGTGTTTGATGCAAGTGTCAGTAAAAAAAAAAATGGAGTAGTTGATGGGGAAGACATAGGAAGTTCCATTTTCCATGATAAATACCTGGCTTTGAGTCCTTTGTAGAAGAGCTTTCTACATAACAGTATTTTGCTGTAGAACAATCTGTGCAGGGCCGGACTGGCAATTCTGGCAAATGCCAGAAGGACCTGTCTGGTTGTGGGCTACCATGTCTGCTATGTTGTTAACAGAATCCGTGTTCTCAAGACCTCCACACTGTTAAGAGTTGTGATGGAGCACAAAGTTGGTGACTTCGTCACTTACCCCAGCAGGCCACGGGTATCATTAGAAATACTGGACTTGTAGTAAATCTTCCTTTCCTCCATCCAGGGTTATATTAGTAATACATGCCATCTGGTTCTTGGGGACGGGGACAACATGGGCCTGTGTGATTTCGAATGCCAGGCCAGTCCGTACCTGAATCTGAGCAACCATGTGTACTAAACATAGGAACTCAGGACCTTCTCTGGAGGAGCCAGGAACTAGAAAAACCTCAGCTCCTTAATCTCAGCTGAACTGTCCAGTTTGAAATGTAAAACAATTGAATGGACACAATGAACACAACATTGTCCACAGCTGTACCACTAAGTGGATATTTTTGCCTAACAAAAAAATAAAAATTGACCTGCCTTTGAGGATTTATTGAAACACTCTTAATGACAGCTCATGAGGAAGCTGGAGCTTCCCATAGATTTAGCATAAATGCTAAAGGGTCACTTACCATGACAATTTACCCACCAGCCAGTTTTTTGGTTGGCTTTACCCTTTCTTGGTGACCTACTGTGATTGTGCTCTTTAGTAAGCCATTATAGACACAGATGAAGTGCATTGTCTTACATTGTCTAAGCGAGCCAGGTGATTGCTTTTGTGATGCCTTTTACACCTGTCCTGTGACATAATCTTGTGTATTACCCATGCTAAATTCTGACTTGTGCCCTTTCAGGTATTTGTGTGCCAGTTGAGCACGAGCATGAACGCTTTCCACACCCTATGGAGGATGATATTATGGAGACCTATAATACTGACCAAGCCACTATGGATACCAACACCAAATTTACCACATCACCTTCCGGAATGCAGCCATTTAAAGGTAAATGGACGACTTTTATTGAGATGTTGTAGGCCGTTTTTATCATGAGATGAATATTGGCTCTACTACATAAGAAGGTAGAGCGGTTGTACCTTAGGTTATACCAATGTCCATTACACAACCCAGAAGAGCTTATGGAGCTATGATATACTATCTCAATCACTGACATGTGCTTTGTTTTTCTCTCTAGGTCGTGATGGTGACGTGTGTCTAAGATCATCAGATTGTGGGCCAGGACTTTGTTGTGCACGTCATTTTTGGTCAAAGATCTGTAAACCTGTCCTTGAGGAAGGTCAAGTGTGCACCAAGCACAGGAGAAAAGGTTCCCATGGTCTGGAGATATTCCAGCGTTGTCATTGTGGTGCCGGACTCTCCTGCAAGTTACAGAAAGGAGAGTTCACAACAGTTCCTAAAACCTCCAGACTTCACACTTGTCAGAGGCTTTGAAAGCTCTCCGTGGACTTCTTATTGCTAAGTTAAGCTAGGACTTTGCTTGACAGATGATCTGCTCTTTGGATGTACCGTGTAACCTTCTCACAGTTTACATTCAGTACTCTGGAGGCCGTCTATGATCCATAGCCACCTGAAAAGTTTCTTTTTACGGAACTACACTTTATTCCCAGTGTTTGCAGTAAATTACTGTGTTGTAAATACAATGCAACTCTCTCGGTTGTATATATTTATGATTGTAGAACGTTACTAGACTGCAGCCGTTATGCTTCTATTGTGTACATTTGTACACAACCCCTTCTCCTTTTTATTTTGTACATTTGAACTTAGGTCTTAGGATCTCAGCATTTTTTATTTTTAATAAAATATTTTGAAATTAGTTATTCCTAGTCTGTTGTATTTCTACTTACTATTGCCTGAAAATACTTTGGTATATATTCTGAAATTTTCTACTATTGTACTTTATATATTTTTTTTCTACTTAGTAATGGGTGGATCATACAGTAAGGATTAAAATACATGTCAACTCTCTTTCACATTAAGAAAAAGGTGTTTTATTAGAATAATAATCATCAATGCAACTGTCATAACCATTGCATTAGTAACAGTAATCAGAGTTTGTGCTCCTTGGCATTTTAATTATAAATTCCGTTTTTTTGTGTGCATTTTATTCTTTTTATTATGCTGATGAAATGAACTGCAACAAAAGAGATACCAGAGATGGGTAGATCGCTTCATGGCTGCTGACCCACGTCCTGGTCAGTAGTTTCTGGCTGCTGGACGGGAGGCTCGCGAATCTCTTACCGTCCGTGATTTTGGCCCGCCAAGGCTGGCATGACGTCAACTATACATCATGCTGCGATCATGAAGTTGTGCCAGCCCTGGCAAGTCAAAAACTGCACTGTTAAGCCCAGAAGGAAAGAGCTTAACCAGCCTCCTTTCCATCGGCCAAAGATTCCGAATCGATCCGCTCATCTCTAATGGATACCATGCCATCAATTCATATATATATATATATATATATATATATATATATATATTTTTTTTTTTTTTTTGCCTTGTGGTATTTGTTACTGAAAAAATGGCATACACAGTTCATACATTTTATAAAAAAAACAAAAATGATCAATATTTTTGTCTTAAATTTTTTTTTTGTATTTGTTGGTGTATGAACAACAAAAATGTTGTCAGAAGTCCTGGCATGCAAAAAATATTCAATCATGAGTGGAGGGCTGTAGTATAGTTGCACAAAAATGTTGCAACTTTCATAAAGTCGTATTAGATCACTTGGTGTAAAACATCCGGAAAAGCCACATTAACATAAAAATCAGAAAAATAACGAAACAAAGGACAACTTTCAAAAAAGGTGCAAATCTTTTGAATTTGTCACAAGACGGTATTTGAGAATTATTCATGCCCAAAACACTGAAAAATATTAATGAATAATTGGCCCTATGATAGTTTAGAACTAAACTGAACTTTTAAATGCAAGTTGGGATTTGCAGTTACAGACACTCGGGGCTGATTTCGGTGATACATACACTTGCCAAAGGCACAAAGAAGAACATGGTTACAACAATTTAAAGTGCAGCAACTTACAAAGGACAGGATGTAAAGTGATGGTTGATCATACAGGTCTAGGGCACACCACCCTCCCCTTCTGTCTATGTCCTTATGAGCTATTGTCACCTTTCCATTGGCAACAGCCCTCAGATCATCTAAAGCTGTAGACTCGGAAAAAACACAAAAGGGGGAGAGGAAACAGAAAACCATCACTTGCACAGTTACTAAGAAGATACTTCCGCTTCAAAGAAAAATCAGAGGCCTTTCCTGGATAACTGAGGTCATACGATCTCTCATGGAGCATCCTCTTCACCTGCAGGACATCTTACGCCCCCTTTATCTGTTTATCATAGGTTACCAACAGCAGAACAGGCCAACCCTGGGTATCCAGCAATGTCAAACTAAGTCATGGCATATTTGAACCTGTAGTTTATTTTGCATGGTAGGAAGAATATTCTGGTGGCTAATTGTACAATTGAATGACCATACGCATCCTGCAATAATCATGACGTGCAATCTTTTTAAGCTTTATTGAAGACACTTTATGTAAAAGTATGTTCTTCCATAACAGGCACGTTATACACTTGTGGACCACGATCGTTGAGAAGAAGGTATCATATGGAATGTGTTAAGAACTCTGACTAGCTGGTATAAGTTATCTAGTAAGTACCTGCCAGGTCTATTGACCAAAGAGTTACGTCTTGTATATGGCTTTTAATCCTAAACCAACATCTAATTCTATGTCTGACACCCACCACTACCATGTAACAGATCTGTAGTTGACATGACACCCACCACTACCATGTAACAGATCTGTAGTTGACGTGACACCCATCACTACCATATAACAGATCTGTAGTTGACGTGACACCCACCACTACCATGTAACAGATCTGTAGTTGACGTGACACCCATCACTACCATATAACAGATCTGTAGTTGACGTGACACCCACCACTACCATGTAACAGATCTGTAGTTGACGTGACACCCATCACTACCATATAACAGATCTGTAGTTGACTTGTCAGATACACCTGCCAGAAATACCAGAATATGCGCAGCTCTCTCCATTCAGTGCTATAGAAGCAGTGGTGTAACTAGAGTCCAATTGGCCCCAGTGTGAAATTAGGACATGGGCCCCCACCTGCATGTTTCTCAGATGTATGGACCATTGTAGCTTTCTATATTATATAAAGACATAGGTGTTCACCCCCCCCCCCCACCCCCCACATTTCAAAATGTTTCCGTCCTGACTCCATATAGTAATAATCTCCCACATCCTTGGCCAAATGCTATACATTTTCCCCCATCCGTGGGCCCCTATCTGCTATAATGTCTCTATTATGGAATAATGTCCCACATTCTGGTATAATGTCCCTGTCCTGGTATAATGTCCCCAATTCTGGGATAATGTCTCCCATCCTGGTATAATAGCTCAATTCTGGTATAATGTCCTCCATGCTGGCATCACATTCCCCTTGTTGTTATAATGTCTCTATGCTGGTATAATGTCCCCATACTGGTACATAATGTTCCTCATCCTGGTATAAAAGTTCAATTCTGGTATAATGCCCCCATGCGGGTATAACATTTCCCATGTTGTTATAATGTCTCCATGCTGGTATAATGTCCTTCATGCTGGTATAACATTACCCTTGTTGTTATAATGTCTCCATGCTGGTATAATGTCCCTATGCTGGTACAATGTCCCCATACTGGCATAATGTCCCCTATCCTGGTATAAAAGTTCAATTCTGGTATAATGCCCCCATGCTAGTATAATGTCCCTGTCCTGGTATAATGTCCCCAATTTTGGAATAATGTCCCCCATTCTGGTATAATGTCTTTTGGTATAATGTCCCCCATTCTGGTATAACGTTTCCAATTCTGGGATAATGTCTTCCATCCTGGCATAATAGCTCAATTCTGGTATAATGTCCTCCATGCTGATATAACAGTCTCCATGTTGTTATAATGTCTCCATCCTGGTATAATGCCCCCATGCTGGTATAATGTCTCCATGATGGTTGCTTTCTATTCTTCTCAACCACATTTTAAAAACAAACAAAAAATTGTTCTCACTTTCCTCTGCCCCCACACCACGCGGCGTCCTCCTCTGTAGCTGGTTCTGGGGCCGTCAGCTGACTTTGACACGTTAACTTTGGCATGTTACTATGGGCAACGCGTGACATCACTGCCATGTGACGCGCATCACTGATAAGGTGAAGTCAACTGCTAACTTCTGATTGGCCGGTGACATGTATTGCAGCTCAGGGAGCTGGCGGGTCTTTTCACCACGATACATTTCACATGGATGTGCGTCAGATGTAATTTATCCTTCTTCTCATCATACTTGGGCAGTACAAATTAATGCATTAGCGGTAACCTACTATGCTAGATGACCACCTGACACACTATACAGCGGCTTTATTTATAAATGTATGATGAAATTTATCAGTGGACAGCATCCTTGGAATTGCTGCCTTCTCTAGAACTTAAGTTGTCTTTTCGTCTCCTGTCCTTCCATCATTTGCTCTGTGTGGCTAGTGGAATGTTGGCTGATTTGCATGTAAAAGACTTTCCTTGATTCTCCTCTCTTATTACCTTTCAATCTTCAAAAGGAGATATAAAATAATAGATAGGATACCAAACACAGCAAGATAAACATAAAAAACAAAGCACTGGGAAGTCGTCAGGGAATGAGGAAGTTATTTGGAGACAATGTACTGTGGCATTATCTAACAGTCGGAGATAATATTCAGTGGACAATGAAATGTTAGTGCTGATAAAGACAGGGCAGAGAGTGTCCTAAGGCAACACTTACTGTTTAGATCACTGAGCAAACAATGGCTTCAATGGCTAGAGGTGAAAAAAATAACCGCAAGCAACTAACTATATCGTACTGATATGACACCGGGGTAATTTACTTTTCAACAATTATAATGTATTGTTATAAAACTCAATGATTTGCACTGTAATTGAAAAGTCTAGGAGCCCCCTCCCTTTCATATATACAGTTGTGCTCAAAATTTTCCATACACCAGCAAAATTTTTGCTTCCTTGGCCTTTTTTTCCGAGAATATGAATGATAACACCAAAACATTTTTTCCTTATTCTTCCAAACATGGCGAGTGGAGTTGATACCAAAAAGCTCTATTTTGATCTCATCTGACCACATGACCTTCTCCCATGCCTCCTCTGGATTATCCAGATGGTCATTGGTGAATGTCAAATGGGCTTGTACATGTGCTGGCATGAGCAGGGTGACCTTGCGTGCCCTGTAGGATATTAATCCACTTAGGCATAGTGTGTTACTTACTGTAATGTTTGAGACTGTGGTCCCAGCTCTCTTCAGGTCATTGACAAGGTCCTCCCATGTATTTCTGGGCTGATTCCTGACCTTTCTTAGAATCTTCCTTACCCCACGAGGCAAGATCTTGCATGGAGCCCCAGACAGATTAAGATTGACAGTCATCTTCCAAATCGCACCTCACCACCAGTGCGCTCGACCTCATCCCATCCCACCTCCTCCCCAACCTCACCGCCATTCTTATCCCATCCCTAACCCACCTCTTCAACCTATAACTAACTTCTGGTACCTTCCGTTCTGCTTTCAAACATGCCGCAATCACGCCTATCCTGAAAAAGCCGACCATTGATCCAACTGCTATGTCCAGCTATCGCCCAATATCGCTGCTCCCATTCGCTTCCAAACTCCTGGAGCAGCACGTCCACGCTGAACTTTCCTCCCAGCTCTCATCTAACTTGCTCTTTGACAATCTACTTTATGGTTTTCACCCCATCACTCAACTGAGACAGCCCTGACCAAAATTATTAACGACCTACTTACAGCCAAAGCTAACGGACAATACTCTATACTCCTCCTCCTAGACCTGTCCTCTGCTTTCGACACAGTTGACCACTGCCTCCTACTAGAGATCCTCTCCTCCTTTGGCATCAAAGACCTCACCTTATCCCAAATCTCATACCTTTCCAACAGCACATTCAGAGTCTCCCAGTCCCACACTACCTCCTCATCCCACCCTCTCTCTGCTAGAGTCCCCTAAGGCTCTGTTCTATGACCCTTACTCTTCTCAATCTATAAACTTGGCCTGGGACAACTCATAAAGTCCCATGGATTCCAGTACCACCTTTATGCTGATGACACTCAGATCTACCTCTCTGGCCTAGATGTCACCTCTTTGCTGTCCAGAATCCCGGAGTGTCTATCAGCCATATCCTCCTTCTACTCCTCTCACTTCCTCAAACTCAATGTGGACAAATCTGAACTCATCATCTTTTCTCTATCTCATAGATCTTCCTTAACTGACCTATCTATCGCAATTAATGACATCATGCTTTCCCCAGTACCGGAAGTCCGCTGCCTCAGAGTAACCCTTGACTCTGCCCTGACCTTCAAACCACACATCCATACTCTTTCCACCTCCTGTCGCCTTCAGCTCAAAAATATCTCTAGAATATCACTTTTCCTCTACCCTCAATGTACTAAAATGCTTGTGCATGCCCTCATCATCTCCCGCCTCCACTACTGCAACATCCTTTTCTGTGGCCTACCTGCACCTCTCCAGTCCATCCTTAACTGCCCGAATAATTCATCTGTCTCCTTGCTACTCTTCAACTTCTCCCCTCTGCAAATCTCTTCATTTGCTCCCATTCCCCCAGAATATCCAGTTTAAATTACTAATACTGACCTACAAGGCCATCTATAACCTGTCTCCTCCATACGTCTCTGAACTAATCTCCCGATATCTTCCATCACGCAATCTCCGGTCCTCTCAAGACCACCTTCTCTCCTACACACTTATTCGCTCCTCAACCAAACGCCTCCAAGACTTCTCAGGAATATCCTCCATCCTCTGGAATTCTTTGCCCTAACACGTCCGATTATCAACCACATTCAGATCCTTAAGACGGAACCTGAAAACCCACCTCTTCAGAAAAGCTTACAGCCTGCACTGACCCCGCTGCCTCCTCACCACTACTGGATCTACTGCCTCACCAACACCGGAGCTGCTGCAACCCCCAACCCACTGTTTCCTTCCTCACCATCCTGAAGAATGTCAGCCCACAAGGGCAGGGTCGTCTCCCCTCTGTATCAGTCTGTGATTGTTAGTTTTTTACTGTAAGTGATATCTGTAATTTGTATGTAACCCCTTCTCATGTACAGCACCATGGAATCAATGGTGCTATATAAATAAATAATAATAATAAATAATAATAATCTTGTGTTTCTTATATTTTCTAATAATTGTGCCAACAGTTGTTGCCCTTTCACTAATGCTACTTTCACACTAGCGTCGGACTCGGCCTGTCGGGCCGACCTACCAACGCTAGCAGTGAATGCGCCGCACAACGGGGGCAGCGGATGCATTTTTCCAGCGCATCCGCTGCCCCATTGTGAGGTGCGGGGAGGTGGGGGCGGAGTTCCGGCCGTGCATGCGCGGTCGGAAATGGCGGACCGTCGGCAGCAAAAAACGTTACATGTAACGTTTTTTGCTCCCGGCGGTCCGCCACAACACGGCGCAACCGTCGCACGACAGTTGCGACGTGTGTCAATGCGTCACAATGCATCGCTAATGTTAGTCTATGGGGCAAAAACGCATCCTGCAGAGAACTTTGCAGGATGCGTTTTTTCCCCATAAATGACGCATTGCGACGTATTGAAAAAAACGCTAGTGTGAAAGTAGTCTAATCTGTTTGCCTATTGTCCTTAAATTTAAAAATAACACCAGGGTAAACAAAGAGATCCATAGTAATAAAATGTATAACTTTATTAATGATGGTTAAAAGCAGTTAATGCATAAAAAATAATAAAAATAAAAAAGCAGAGTGCCTCACAAGGAAGACGTCACAGACTCTTATAAATAAATGTAATAAAAAATTGATTAAAATTAATAAATGCTATAATGTGAGGTAATGATGCGCCAAGTCGGCAAAAAAGGAAAGGTAGGGTAGCAGGAAGGAATGATCAAGACATAATATAGAGAGGTATCTAAAGGCAATGGTTTAGTAGGTGTTCAGTATAATGTGCAGTCTTTCCAAATATTAAATACAATGGAATATTCCTGCTATACAATGCCGCCAACATATGGGCTTTGGTGTAGATATATCCACAGCCAAAAGACTGATACCCAACAGTGAGGAGAAAATACCTATGCAGCACTAAAGCGTAAATAGATCCAGAATAATTTACCCTAAATGTAGCAGAGTGGCGTCCCCACGCCCCGACGCGCATTTTGCCGCTTTATTCTTCGGGGAGTGTAGAGTAGGAGGGCTTCTTAAAGAAAAACTAACAGGTCTGTTAGAGCCAGAATTCATTTTGATTGGTAGGTGAAATGCTTATTTCTTGCAATAAAATAAAATTTTATTTAATTTAAAAATCATACAATGTAATTTTCTGTTTTTTTTATTTTTAGATTCTGTCTCTCGCTGTTGAAGTGTACCTGTGATAAAAATTGCAGACCTCCCCACTCTTTGTGGGTAGAAAAACTTGCAAAATTGTCAGTGTATAAATTACTTATTTTCCCCACTATAACTCAATATAGTCCGCAAATAAAGTTACCCATAACCAAGGTTGGGTTTAAGTACTCCAAAAAATACATAACTATCACAAAAAATTACCACAAGGTAAAGAAGGAAGTACGTCAAGTTCAAGGATAAAAAATAATATTTTATTGATAATAGTAAAATGCATTAAAAACAATAACAAAGAAAGGTGCTAGATAAAAAGAGGGACTCTATTCATAGGATCTAAGGGGGATCAAAGCATACAGCAACTGCATTCCCGCAAATCATTAATTGGTCATAAACCAATTGCATAAAAAGGTGAGAGAAAAAGTATACAGACCACCTTATATATGGGATATGTAAAAGACCGCAAACAGTATGCCTTTATAGAAAAAAATATAATCCAAAAACTACAATAAATGCTGATAAATGAATGACAAGACGGAATGGAGTAGCTGTGTTTAAAGTGCAAAATTACAAAGCTCTAATATGTAAGACTAGTCACAAAACATTACTTAATGCTGAGGTGCCTCCCGAAGAAGCAGAGCGAAACACGCGTCGGGGCAGGGGGACTTCATCTAAACTACCAGGCTTGTGCAATGGTACTGAAAATTATACCAATTAAAACATCAACTCGTACCAGAAAAAACAAGCCCTTTCATGACTCTATCGGCAGGAATGTGGAAAAATTACAGCTCTGAAAATATGGTGGTGGAAAAACTTGTTTTTGCAATAAAAAGCATATTTTAGTGTGTGCCAGCAGCAAAAGAGAAAAAAAAACTATATAAATCTGGCATGGTACCAAAGCAAAGACTATCGTCTACTAATCATTTATATCGCACAAGGAACAGCGAAAAAATGTTAAAAAACAATTCTTCATCTGCTGTTGATTTTTTCATTTGGCCTCCCAAAGATCGCAGTAAGGCTCAGCACACATTTATCCTGCGCTTTATGCTTAGTGCTTACACTGGGGTTTCCATGTAAATCACTGAAATATGTGATTCAACTGGAACCCTGGCAGAAGTTTCCTTATAATGAAGCAGATGGGGGCACTGTGGAGGCAGTCCTGCTGCCTATAATCGGAGACTTAAGGTATCTTCACACTAAACGATATCGCTAGCGATCCGTGACGTTGCAGCGTCCTGGCTAGCGATATCGTTCAGTTTGACACGCAGCAGCGATCAGAATCCTGCTGTGATGTCGTTGGTCGGGGCCAGAAGGCCAGCACTTTATTTCGTCGCTGGCTCTCCCGCTGACATCGCTGAATCGGCGTGTGTGACACCGATTCAGCGATGTCTTCGCTGGTAACCAGGGTAAACATCGGGTTACTAAGCGCAGGGCCGCGCTTAGTAACCCGATGTTTACCCTGGATACCATCCTAAAAGTAAAAAAAACAAACACTACATACTTACCTACCACTGTCTGTCCTCCGGCGCTGTGCTTTCCTGCACTCACTGTGAGCACAGCGGCCGGAAAGCAGAGCGGTGACGTCACCGCTCTGCTTTCCGGCCGCTGTGCTCACAGCCAGTACAGAGAAGCACAGCGCCGGGGACAGACAGCGAACGTAAGTATGAAGCGGTTTTTTTTTTAACTTTTAGAATGGTATCCAGGGTAAACATCGGGTTACTAAGCGCGGCCCTGCGCTTAGTAACCCAATGTTTACCCTGGTTACCGGCATCGTTGGTCGCTGGAGAGCTGTCTGTGTGACAGCTCTCCAGCGACCAAACAGCGACGCTGCAGGGATCCGGATCGTTGTCTGGATCGCTGCAGCGTCGTTTAGTGTGAAGGTACCTTTAGATGGAAACCACAAAGTAAGCGCTCAGCATAGAGTGCCGAATAAATGTGATCCCAAACTTTATGTAAAATGTTCCCAATAAAAGCTTCAAGTCAATCCACAAGAAAAGCAAGTCCCCACTCATTTTATGGAAAATTTAGGGGACTTCCATGTTACTGGTAGTACAAAGGCTCTGGAAAAGCGAAATGGCTCCTCAGTCCTCACCCCTCTAAAGAAATTCAAATTACAAATTACAATTACAAATTTCCCCCCTCCCTTCTGAGCCCCAGTGTGCCTAAACCATATTTAGCGTTCACATGTTTGGTATTTCTGTAGTGATGACAGCCCATCTGAAAAAAAGCTGAAGATGAAAAGAGGATGACTTCTACAAATGGATAATGATCCTAAACACATGTCAAAATCCACAATAGATGACCTCAAAAGGCGCAAGCTGAAGGTTTTACAATGGCCCTCACAATCCCGTGATCATTGAAAACCTGTGGCTATACCTAAAAATAGCAGTACATGCAAGACGACCCAGGAATGTTAAAGAGCTGTAAAAATTGTCCAAGGAAAAATAGATGAAAATCCCTCCAACAAGAATTGAAATGTCCGGCTACAAGCATTTACAGCTGTGATACTTTCGAAAGGGGGTGATACTAGATACTAACCATGTAGGGTGCCGAACCTTTTGCATTGACCCAATTTTATGTTTGTGACTTTTAAAATGTAAAAGATGGGAAAAAACTCCAAATATATATATATATAATATATAAAGCTGAATGTGTGTGTGTGTATATGTGTGTATGTATGTCCGGGATTGGCATCTGCACCGTCGCAGCTACAGCCACAAAATTTTGCACAGTCACACGTCTGGACCCCGAGAGCGTCATAGGCTATGTTGTGAGGCGAAATTTTTACCCCGCGCGTTCCAATTTACCAAACAATTTTGCCCCCATCTACAAAATGGGGAAAAAAGTGAAAGGAAAAGTGTTGGAGGCGTCGCAGCTACATCCACAAAATTTTGCACGGTCACACGTCTGGACCCCGAGAGCGTCATAGGCTATGTTGTGAGGTGAAATTTTAACCCCGCGCTTTCCAATTCACCAAACAATTTTGCCCCTATCTACATAATGGGGAAAAGTGAAAGGAAAAGTGTTGGAGGCAAATTGACAGCTGCCAGATGTGAACAAGGGGGACTTAAAGAATGAGAGCGATGGCGCCAAAGAGTATAAACCGTACAGTTGCTAAGGTGGGGCCCCGACATGGGATACTCACCACACACGGGGATATGAACACACACACAAAATGTGCCACACACTACCACGTGCTTGAACACATATACCACCCTCAGCACACATTTCACCACACATACACCAACCTCACCACATAAAAGTCGAAACACAAAAGTCGCCGCTCAAAACTCGCCACGCGCAAAACTCGCCACATGCAAAAACTAGGCTCACGCAAAACTCGCCACAAGTGCAAAACTCACCTCATGGAAAACTCGCCACACGCAAAACTTGCACACGCGGAAAAATTGCCACATGCACAAAAGTTGCAACACATGCAAAAGTTGCCTCACACAAAACTTGCACATACTCAAAAGGCACCACACATAAAACTCGCCACACGCAAAACTTGGCATGCACAAAACTTGCTGCACACAACTTGCTACACTAACCTGTCACATGCAACTCGACACACAAAAAGTTGCTACATGCATGTCCCCACACAAAACTCATCTCACAAAAGTCGCTACATGCATGACACCACACGCAACTCAACACACACAACTTGACAAACGAAACTCGCCCTAAAACACACACAAGTCTGGTATTATCCTTCAAAAATAAAAAACTGATTAATAAGCAGATAAACTACAAGAGCAACAAATGTACCATATAGGAAATACGGCAGCTGTCAGTCACATATTATGTGTATGTGTGAGCTAATATATACAGCCAGGGGGAGGGCTTCCTTTTGGCTGGGGATTTATCAGGCTGCCAATTTAGCTTACAAATACTGAGGTAAAAATACTGAGCAAATAATGTGTGAACGAGGTCTAATACAGGAGGAGATGACACACAGATATATACTATATACAGGAGATGACACACAGATATATACTATATACAGGAGAGATGACACAAGTATATACTATATACAGGAGGAGATGACATACAGGTATATGTTATACATAGAAGATGACATACAGGTATATGCTATATACAGGAGGAGATTACACACAGGTATATACTATATACTGGGGAGATGACACAGGTATATACTATATACAGGAGGAGATGACATACAGGTATATACTATATATAGGAGATGACATACAGGTATATACTATATATAGGAGATGATGACATACAGGTATATACTATATACAGGAGGAGATGACATACAGGTATATACTATATATAGGAGGAGATGACATACACGTATATACTATATACAGGGGAGATGACACACAGCAGGTATATACTATATACAGGTGAGATGACATACAGGTATATACTATATACAGGAGATGACATACAGGTGTATACTATATATAAGGGAGATGACAAACATGTATATACTGAGGTGAAAATGAGAGGTGTGAGGTGAAAATGAAAAGGTGTGAGTGCAAAATGAGAGGAGTGAGGGAAAATAGTGGAGTGATCGGAAAATGACAGATGTGAGGTCGAAATGACAAGTGTTAGGGGAGAATGAGAGGAGTGAGGGAGAAAATGAGAGGTGTGAGGGAGAAAATGAGAGATGTGAGGTGGAAAATGAAAGATGTGATTGGGAAAATGAGAGGCGTGATGGGAAAATAAGAGAAGTGAGGTGCTATAACTAACCACAGATATTTACTCTGCCCAGGCAACGCCGGGCTCTTCAGCTAGTATATATATATATATATATATATATATACAGTGGGGCAAAAAAGTATTTAGTCAGTCAGCAATAGTGCAAGTTCCACCACTTAAAAAGATGAGAGGCGTCTG
Source organism: Ranitomeya imitator (assembly GCF_032444005.1). Classification (NCBI taxonomy): domain Eukaryota; kingdom Metazoa; phylum Chordata; class Amphibia; order Anura; family Dendrobatidae; genus Ranitomeya; species Ranitomeya imitator. The sequence goes on from NC_091283.1 coordinate 777,738,764, forward strand.
TAATTTACATCATAGGTAGACCTCAACTATGGGAGACAAACTGAGAAAAAAAAATCCAGAAAATCACATTGTCTGTTTTTTTATCATTTTATTTGCATATTATGGTGGAAAATAAGTATTTGGTCAGAAACAAACAATCATGATTTCTGGCTCTCACAGACCTGTAACTTCTTCTTTAAGAGTCTCCTCTTTCCTCCACTCATTACCTGTAGTAATGGCACCTGTTTAAACTTGTTATCAGTATAAAAAGACACCTGTGCACACCCTCAAACAGTCTGACTCCAAACTCCACTATGGTGAAGACCAAAGAGCTGTCAAAGGACACCAGAAACAAAATTGTTGCCCTGCACCAGGCTGGGAAGACTGAATCTGCAATAGCCAACCAGCTTGGAGTGAAGAAATCAACAGTGGGAGCAATAATTAGAAAATGGAAGACATACAAGACCACTGATAATCTCCCTCGATCTGGGGCTCCACGCAAAATCCCACCCCGTGGGGTCAGAATGATCACAAGAACGGTGAGCAAAAATCCCAGAACAACGCGGGGGGACCTAGTGAATGAACTGCAGAGAGCTGGGACCAATGTAACAAGGCCTACCATAAGTAACACACTACGCCACCATGGACTCAGATCCTGCAATGCCAGACGTGTCCCACTGCTTAAGCCAGTACATGTCCGGGCCCGTCTGAAGTTTGCTAGAGAGCATTTGGATGATCCAGAGGAGTTTTGGGAGAATGTCCTATGGTCTGATGAAACCAAACTGGAACTGTTTGGTAGAAACACAACTAGTCGTGTTTGGAGGAAAAAGAATACTGAGTTGCATCCATCAAACACCATACCTACTGTAAAGCATGGTGGTGGAAACATCATGCTTTCGGGCTGTTTCTCTGCAAAGGGGCCAGGACGACTGATCCGGGTACATGAAAGAATGAATAGGGCCATGTATCGTGAGATTTTGAGTGCAAACCTCCTTCCATCAACAAGGGCATTGAAGATGAAACGTGGCTGGGTCTTTCAACATGACAATGATCCAAAGCACACCACCAGGGCAACGAAGGAGTGGCTTCGTAAGAAGCATTTCAAGGTCCTGGAGTGGCCTAGCCAGTCTCCAGATCTCAACCCTATAGAAAACCTTTGGAGGGAGTTGAAAGTCCGTGTTGCCAAGCGAAAAGCCAAAAACATCACTGCTCTAGAGGAGATCTGCATGGAGGAATGGGCCAACATACCAACAACAGTGTGTGGCAACCTTGTGAAGACTTAGACAAAACGTTTGACCTCTGTCATTGCCAACAAAGGATATATTACAAAGTATTGAGATGAAATTTTGTTTCTGACCAAATACTTATTTTCCACCATAATATGCAAATAAAATGTGAAAAAAACAGACAATGTGATTTTCTGGATTTTTTTTCTCAGTTTGTCTCCCATAGTTGAGGTCTACCTATGATGTAAATTACAGACGCCTCTCATCTTTTTAAGTGGTGGAACTTGCACTATTGCTGACTGACTAAATACTTTTTTGCCCCACTGTATATATACTCTGCACCCCATCTTGACTGAAAAAACAGAAATGTAGTGATTTTTGCAATTTTATTAAAAAAGAAAAACTGAAATATCACATGGTCATAAGTATTCAGACCATGTGCTCAGTATTGAGTAGAAGCACCTTTTGAGCTAGTACAGCCATGAGTCTTCTTTGGAATGATGCAATTAAGTTTTCCACACCTGGATTTGGGGATCCTCTGCCATTCTTCCTTGCAGATCCTCTCCAGGTCCGTCAGGTTGGATGATGAACATTGGTGGACAGCCATTTTCAGGTCTCTCCAGAGATGCTCAATTGGGTTTAGGTTAGGGCTCTGGCTGGGCCAGTCAAGAATGGTCACAGAGTTGTTCTGAAGCCACTCCTTTGTTATTTTAGCTGTGTGCTTAGGGTCATTGTCTTGTTGGAAGGTGAACCTTCGGCCAAGTGTGAGGTCCAGAGCACTATGGAAGAGGTTTTCATCCAGGATATCTCTATACTTGGCCACATTCATGTTTCATTTAATGACAACCAGTCGTCCTGTCTCTGGAGCTGAAAAACACACCTATAGCATGATGGTGCCACCACCATGTTTCACTCTTGGGATTGAATTAGGCATGTGATGAGGAGTGCCTTGTTTTCTTTACACATACCGCTTAGAATATCACCAAAAAGGTCTATCTTCGTCTCACCAGACCAGAGAATCTTATCTCTCGTAGTCTGGGAGTCCTTCATGTGTTTTTTAGCAAACTCTATGTGGTCTTTCATATGTCTTGTACTAAGGAGAGGCTACCGTCGGGCCACTCTGCTATAAAGGCCCGACTGGTGGAGGGCTGCAGTGATAGTTGACTTTGTGGAACATTCTCCCATCTCCCTACTGCATCTCTGGAGCTCAGTCACAGTGATCTTGGGGTTCTTCTTTACCTCTCTCACCAAAGGCTCTTCTCTCAGGATTGCTCAGTTTGGCTGGATGGCCAGTTCTAGGAAAACTTCTTGTGGTCCTAAACTTCTTCCATTTAAGGATTATGGAGGCCACTGTGCTCTTAGGAACCTTGACTACTGCAGAAATTCTGTTGTAACCTTGGCCGGATCTGTGCCTTGCCACAATTCTGTGTTTGAGCTCCTTGGCCAGTTACTTTTACCTCATGATTTTCATTTGGTCTGACATGCACTGTGAGCTGTATATATGACTCCCATGCTGATATATTTGTCCCTTAACCTTGGTCCTTCCTAGTATATATCCCTCATCTGAATCCATCCTGGAATATATATTTCCCATTTGGGCCCATCCTGGTATATATGTCCCCATCTGGGCCCATCCTGGTATATATGTTCCCCATTGAAGCTCATCCTAGTATATATGCTTCCCATTTGGACCTATCCTGTTATATATGTCCTCCATCTAGGCCCATCCTGGTATTTATGTCAACACAAAAATCATACACAAGGAACTTCATTGTATCGGTTTCCATGGTCGAGCAGCTGCATGGAAGCCTTACATCACCAAGCACAAAGCCAAGAGTTGGATGGAGTGGTGAAAAGTGGCCACAACTGGACTCTGAAGGATTGGAAATGTGTTTTGTGGAGTGATGAATCACACTTCTCTATCTGGCATCAAGTTGATAAGTTTTGGTTTAAGATAGTGCCAGGAAAACATAACATAATTGACTGCATTGTGGCAGAATATTCTATGTAAAACAACTTTAAAACTGATTTTTTTTTTATAACTGCAGTACTTAAAAACTGTACCAACATGAACAATGTATCTACTTTTCTAGTGTTGTCTAGTGTTGTTTCAACCAAGTGAAAATAAAAATGTTATGTAATATGGCAAAACACCATTGGCACATACTTCCATAAATCTGAGTTTTAACTCTGTCTACATATTAAATGAGCTTATACATAAACACACCTTTCATTTTCCAGAGCTTTAAAGCACAGTGTGCAGACAACATGCAGTTTGTTTAGAGAATGTATTATTTCTCTCCGTGGAGATTATAGCTGTCTTTCTCCAGATTGTATCCTCCAAAATTATACCCTCCGCAATCACAAGTAAAGTTATGCTTGTCATTTGCTGCTTATTTATTTAAAATAAACCACACATACATATATATACAGTGGGTACGGAAAGTATTCAGACCCCTTTAAATTTCTCACTCTTTGTTTCATTGCAGCCATTTGGTAAATTCAAAAAAGTTCATTTTTTTATCATTAATGTACACTCTGCACCCCACCTTGACTGAAAAAAACAGAAATGTAGAAAGTTTTGCAAATTTATTAAAAAAAGAAAAACTAAAACATCACTTGGTCATAAGTATTCAGACCCTTTGCTCAGTATTGAGTAGAAGCACCGTTTTGAGCTAATACATCCATGGGTCTTCTTGGGAATGATACAAGTTTTTCACGCCTGGTTTTGGGGATCCTCTGCCATTCTTCCTTGCAGATCCTGTACAGTTCCATCAGGTTGGATGGTGAACGTTGGGGGACAGCCATTTTCAGGTCTTTCCAGAGATGCTCAATTGGGTTTAGGTCAGGGCTCTGGCTGGGCCAGTTAAGAATGGTAACAGAGTTGTTCTGAAGCCGCTCTTTTGTTATTTTAGCTGTGTGCTTAGGGTCATTGTCTTTTTGGAAGTTAAACCTTTGGCCAAGTCTGAGGTCCAGTCTCCAGAGCACTCTGGAAGAGGTTTTGATCCAGGATATCTCTGTACTTGGCCGCATTCATGTCAACGAAACAAAGAGTGAAAAATTTAATGGGCTCTGAATACTTTCCGTACCCACTATATATATGGGGGTCTGCTTCATATGAAGAAGAAATGCAAAGATGAATGACTTAAATTCGAGAGTTGACTAGTAAGTCACTGGATTTACCACATCATACACTATATACTATCTTGAGAGCTCCTGTGTATAATATCACAGATGATCACTGTATTACCTGTATACTTATACCATATTTTTCAGACTATAAGACGCACCCAAAAATTTTCCGAGGAAAATAGGAAAAAAAAAAGATTTTTTATAACTTGGGGTCCAATCTTATAGTCTTGGCGGGGGTAGCAGTGTTGCGGGTTCACAGGAGGCATAGTCCCTTCCTCAGGAAGCTGGCAGCAGGAGCAGAGGTGCCCCAGTGGTACGATGCTGGGATAGCGGTCTCTTGGCCAAGAAAATTGCCAAACTGCATTATGTGAGTGCCATGACAGTTGTAAGACTATAAAATAAAGTCTGTCCATCCATTCAGAAGTCAAAAGGTGGACATCCAGGCAAAATATCGGAGTCAACAAGTCGGCTCATCCCATGGTCTATCAGTTCTGGCGCGACAAACACGGCAGTGGTGGTGGCTTGTATGCTTCATAATAGTGAGATCACAAACATCAATGCAAGCACCATGTGATGCACATTACACAAGTCTGGAATGGTGGCCCAAAAAAGAGGAAGAAGCCTCAATTGTAATGTTGTCATAAGTAGAGTTGCATTGAGTTTGCAAACAAGTGTGAAAAGTGGACATTTAAAGATTTGAAACATTGGATTTGGAGTAATGACACGAAAGTCAAAAGACTAGGCTATGATAGGTGCAAATGGGTCTGAAAGAAACAAGGAAAAAGGGGCTAATGGATTGAGAAATTAAAGGAAATGTCAAGTTCGGTGGAGGATGCCTTATGATATAAGGTTTTCTCACAGCCACAGGCATTGGATTCTTGACCAGGATCCATGGTGGTCTCAATGCTGAGCTATATGTGAGTATCCTACAAGATGAGTTACTTCGTACACTCAAGTACATATACTATATGTATTATAAGGACAACACAGTGTTCCAACACAACAACAACTTGAAGCATACGACGAGATTGGCGAAGAAATGGTTCAATGACAATGAAGTAGGGATGCTGGATTTGCCCTCACAGTCCCCAGACCTCAACACAATCAGACACTTTTGTGTAGAATTGAAGAAAAAACTGTATACATACCCAAGTGAGTTGACCAGTGTGCACCAACTTTGGGAACATATGGAGGAGACCCGAGATCAAACTTCAGCCAACATATGTTTGAATCTGACCTAGAACATGCCCGAAAGGATTCAGGCTGTGTTGAAAGCCATAGGTGGATTACCAAAATACTAACAAAATGATACAAACAAAACTTTAGATCTTTAGGAGCAAAGCAGTAACAATGCAGTGACATGACAAGAATCTACAGAACTATCATATGCTAAATAGCTGCATGTCAAATTTAATATATTATTGAAACACAGAAGTACCACAAAATCTCACAGATTATATATATATATCTATGCTGTATATACCGTGACTAATATAGTGACTTCAGGTACCCTGTGAAAGAGACGTGTGGTTACCACCACCATAAGACTAAAACAGCCCAAACGCTATGACCATAGATTCAACCAGAGATATAACACCACACCAGGAAATTAGTCATAAAATTAACTTTTTATTATTACACAATATAGGTGACAACAATACACAAATCATAAAATCAATATATTAGTACGCTCCACAGGACATCAATAGATATGATATATAACAGCAAAAACCCACAATAATATAGATCCCTCTAAAAAATATGTATATATATATATAGAATTATGTACTATATATACCGTGTGCAGTATATGAACTATTCAAATGAAAAAAATGTGTAAAACTATATGCCTTATGATTGAAAAAATCTATATTATAAAAAATGGTATGTGTATTATAACAGAAATAAATCCTGTGTGCCTTATATATATCTATATATATATATACAACACAGATGAATAAAAAATGAATAAAAGATGTGCAAAATGCAATTAAAAAAATATATATATAAAAACAGTGAGGAAAAAACGTGAGAAATACAAAAAAATATAATAATATAAAATATATGCGAGAAATATGCCAAAGAAGCAATAATTTTATATATGCTAAGCTACTGATATATATGCACCAATAGGTGCTTAACTACTGTAAAAACCTAAAAGAAAGTGACATGTGCTAAATGCAGGAAATAATGACCAGCTGATTATGATCACATAAAGTACTAACTTGCTCTAGTAGGTCCAAAAAGGACCAAGCAAAAATGTTAAGTGCTACGTTTTATAGGCAAGTTCACACACAATGCTCACTTAAATCAGAGAGCCCAGAAAGGTACAAGCAAAAAGTGCTATGTGCTGTGCTAAAGATCCAAATAGACAAGTTACCACAGAATGCCCACTTAAATCAGTGAGCCCAGAAAGGTACAAACAGAAAGTGCTATGTGCTGTGCTGAAGGTCCAAATAACTATGTGCCAACGGAATTGTTGTGCATCTGGCACCAGAAGAAGTAACAATACTGCAAGAAATATGAATAGATACTGAGGGGATCAAAAGATAATTAATCATACCTTGGGCAGCTTAGTCCTGTGGGAGCGCACCCCGACGCGCGTTTCGGAAGTTTTCCTTCGTCAGGGGGTGTTATGTCAGAGTACGGAGGGGTTTATATCTAGGCGTTCAATCTATTCCTGGCGCCGCTAGTAAAGCCGGCGCATGCGCAGTCAGGAGGATCCGGGGAAATGACGCCACGCACCCATGTGACCGGACGTATGGGACAAAGTGCCCGACGTTACCAAGGACACTGGGACGCGACACCAGATCCCGGAACACAGACGACACATGCGCACAACCAGAGGCGCAGTATAGAAGATATCGCATGAAAGTGACCAGACTGAGTGGTATTTACAAGGTTGACCCTGAAAAAACAGGGGGGATTTTGTGCATTTACGCATTAAAATATCGCTGCTGTATATCAAACTATTAAAGCGCATACATAGCAATATGTGTAGAGAATAAGATAATTTATATTGGAACCATTATATATGTATCCTAATAATATATGATACTAATGACAGATTTTAAAGACAAAGAGTGTGTCATGTGTCTCCAGAGACAAAAAATGTAAGGGACGGACCTATCTCTCTGCATTATTGTGTCCTACCTAGCTCCCTTCCCTGGATCACAAATATCACGTGTATTTAACCAAATGAAAGTATTAACAATAAAGCAATTATTATAGGTATATTACTGTGTTCAAACAGAAATGGTATACTCACACAGGTGTATCCACCATAATTGCAATATTATATAAAAACTCACGAGCACAAAGCAATATAAGTGGCATATCATGTCCATATAAACATGACCAAAAATACCACAGACTACACGTGATAATATATTAAATTACTGTGGAGGGTATATCACGGTATAATGTAAACTTAGTATATTATGCATTTCACAGTAACTATGTATATTTCTCACAGAGATACATATTGCATATGGTATAGTTATCTCCAACCTACACATAAGCTCACCGAAATTAATAAAAAAATAAACAATATATATAGATGCACAGTGGATCCTGAATATGTCCAACTCTTCATAATACAGGCAGACGATTTCATCCGGATCCACACCACAGAAGAATCAATCAGACGTCCCACAACAGCTGTATACAGGATATAAGGTAAGTACAATCTAGAATGGATAAAAAACAACATTAAAATCCGAACTCAAAATATAAAACATATATATAAAAATAATAAAATACTAAAACACTGGTGTCCCTTTTTTTTTTTTTTTTTAAATAAATGTTTAAAAGAACCTACATCATAGAAATGGCGCAAAACTCAAATTTTCATTTAGGCCTATTGGTGACACTGTATTCAGAACCCAAATCCATCTTGTTTCTTTTTTAGATAACGGAATTGTTATTGGTCCACCACGTTCCCCATTTTCAACCATATCAATGCCCATTACTTTGAACAATGAGGAGTCGCAATTGTGGTGGACCTTAAAGTGTTTCGGGATTGTTTTCAGAAGTGTAAGATCAACCACTTCTTTTGCCGCTTCAATTCCCAAAACATGCTCACGGACCCGTGTTTTGAGCTGCCTTGTAGTCATGCCCACGTATATCATGGAGCAGGGGCAAGTGGCGTAGTAAATAACTGCCTTAGAAGTGCAAGTTATGCTGTGCCTAATTTCAAAAGTATTAATACCATCAGAACTGCAAAATGTCTGCTCTCTTACTACGTTAGGGCACGCCACACATTTACCGCACGGCCTACACCCCAGAGTCCGTTTAGCATTATCTAGAAAAGATGGATGGGTCTGATTATATGGGTAATGGCTTTTCACTAGGCAATCTTTTAAATTTCTTGCCCTCCTATAAGTAATGGTGGGTCCATCACCAACATATCGTGCTAAGATAGGATCCGCTTTCAAAATTCCCCATGATTTGCTCAATTGAGACCTTACCATTTCGCTTTGCCCGTGGTATTTCGTGATGTATCTTACCACCTGGTTCGATTTGGCAGGTTTAATTCCGTAAAGTGCTTGGTGCCGCGAGGTATTTTTAGCCCGATTGTAGCCCTTTTTCACTGAACGCCGGCTATATCCACGTTCTAGAAATCTATCCCTCAGTTCTGAGGCCTGTTTTTCAAACTCTGTGTCCTCAGAACAAATCCTCCTCAACCTCAAGAATTGACCAATAGGGATAGAGTTAATCATTGTAGGGGGATGTGCCGATGTTGCATGTAGGAGTGCATTCACGGCTGTTTTTTTGCGAAACATCCTAGTCTCCAAACAGTTATCCATATTCCTATGGACACTTACATCCAGGAATTCCATCATATTTTTGTCATATTTATACGTTAACTTAAGGTTCCGGGAATTTTTATTCAGGCCTGACATAAAATCCTCCAGGGATTCAACTGAGCCCTGCCATATGAAAAATACGTCATCTATGAATCGCACCCATAAAGGGATGTGGTCCATTGATGACTCAGGCTCTGACATCAGTAGGTCCCTCTCCCACAGCCCCAGGAACAGATTTGCATAACTGAATAACTAGAGCGGGGGCACCACATAGGAAACGGGGATCCAACCTGGTCTATACTATACTAAGCCATGAAAAAACAACACAAGAAATAGACCATAAAAGGGGATCACCCAAGGCAATGGATTAAATATGAAAATTACAAATTTTATTAGAATAACACTCATGGACATAGGAAACAACCACATGAAGCACACAATTAAAAGCATTTAAAATTGGTCACACATAGGACCTAGAAACATGAACAAATGGCCCATAATAGAACCCTCCTCCTAGATGCGATCCCTCCCCAAACACACTGTAATGGCTAATAATAATATATAGTACAGTGTAAGATGTCTGCATGAACAGCACTATTGGAATATAGGGTAAAGCAACACAACCTAAGAAGTATAGTTGTGACCATGATATATAATGCACCAGTCTATGAATACCTCACACCAGCAGGATTACCTATGTAACACAAATAAGCAGATATGCAAAAAAAAAAAACAAAAACAAAAAAAAAAAAAACCTTTTTGCAATAACATAAGACATAGACAAAAGCTTAATAAAGCATACACAGTGAATCAGATTGATCCCAAACCACACATATAGCATATAGGTCTACTCCATTAAGGTATAGAGTTGTATATAATGCAGAGTTAGTTGTGTAGCGCTTCCACTGGTCTAGTCTAACGTGGTATATAACCTGTGCCATTAAGTTGCAAAAGCTCCCATAGTAAGGGAAATAAAAAGATCTGCTGAGGAGTGAGGATTCAGATCACCAATAACAAGAAACCAGTATGCAAACCCAGGAGCTGTTCAAGCTCTGTACATAGCCAAGGGGGGTATCAACAGGAGGAGCAGAGACCCTACGCGTGTCGCCACACCAGTCATGTGGTTGTTTCCTATGTCCATGAGTGTTATTCTAATAAAATTTGTAATTTTCATATTTAATCCATTGCCTTGGGTGATCCCCTTTTATGGTCTATTTCTTGTGTTGTTTTTTCATAGATTTGCATAACTGGGCGCAAAAGCCGCGCCCATTGCAGTACCTTGGAGCTGCAGGTAGAGGGACCCCATAAAAAGAAAAAAATTCCTCGTTAATGAGAATTCCAACAATTGGATGGTAAACTGTCTCATCTGCACGGGCAAGATAGATGAATCTAAAAAGTATCTCACCGCCTGAATCCCATCCTTGTGTCGAATATTTGTGTAAAGGCTCTCAACGTCACACGACACTAGCAAGGAATCTTCACCAATAAATAAACCATCTACTTTCTTTAAAAAATCATTTGTATCCTTGATAAACGATGGTAGCTCTTCAACCAATGGTTTTAATTTTTCATCCACAAATTTATTTATTTTTTCTACGTAGTTACCACAACCTGAGATTATAGGTCTCCCAGGTGGATTCTTTTGATCTTTGTGGACTTTAGGTAATAAATACAAAGTTGGGATTGTCGGTTCTATTACCTGTAGAGCCAGAAATAATTCCCTAGAGATCACTTTATTCTCATGGGCCACACAAAGTATCTTCAAAAGTTCACCCTGGAATTTCGTTAGCGGATTAAATGTCAATTTTTTGTAACATACACTGTCCCTAAGTTGGCGGAGGGCTTCCTTCTCATAAAGATCTTTAGGCCATACCACCACATTTCCACCCTTGTCCGCCGGCTTGAATATTACATCCTTTAAACCTTGTAAATTTCTAAGAGCTACTTTCTCATCCATATTCAAATTAGCACTGTTGGGGAATACCGGAATATTATCAAAAGCCTTGCTTACTGTTTTCACAAATACTTCTATCGTAGAACAGGCCGACAAGGGTGGAAATTTACGTGATTTGGGACGGATGGATGGTGGAATCTTACCTCCTATTTCTTCCTTGTGCTCCTGAGCTAGTTCCTCCAGGGTAGCTAGTGCCTCCTGTTCCGCCTCTGTAGGGAATAATCGCAACATATCCTCATTATGAAAGTGTTTTTTAAAAAGGAGTTTTCTTGCAAATAAATGCAGGTCCTTAACGGCCTCAAATTTATTAAAATTGGCCGACGGACAAAACATCAAACCTCTCTGAAGGACATCTAATTCATTTATTGACAGCACATGTGAACTTAAGTTAATCACCTTTAAAGTATTTCCAAATCTCTCAGGTGATTGTCCAAAATTACGTTTTGTTGATGTATAACGTGGCTCACGTTTGCGTTTAGGTGTTGAAGCTGTCGTTGTAAATACCGAGGCGGAAGAGGAGGCACCAGATATATCCACGGCAACAGTGTTTGATGATGCAGAAAAACTACGGCTCCTATTTTCCCCATTCGGATTGTCCCTCCGCCATCTATAAATGTTACCGCTTGAAAAATCCTTCTGATCACGTACTAGTTTCTTTGTTTGGTTCACTCGGATCTCTTTTATCCATTGGTCCATCATTTTTTCAAGTTGATCATCCATAGATGTAAATTGATCATGTGGTAGGCAAGATTTAGCCTTGATGAACATTTCATCAAGTGCTTTATCCACCTCTACTACATTTTTGGAATGATGTTTGACTAGGAGCTCCATGAGTTGTTTTGATGCAACATTGCATACCTCCTCCCAGTTCTTAATGAGCTCTTCATCATTCACTGGAAATGCCGTGGTAACATGTATTCGCAGACCCCTCGGAATCAGGCGGTGTTGGATGTAGTTCTCTAGGAAGGCTCTGTTCCACCACGAGCGGGTTCTCTTATATGCCAAATTTTTAATTGCTTTTAATATCTCCTCAAATTGTAGACCACCAGTTATTGTAGTTGCCACCTCATTATTTGAAAAAACCTCATTGATCTGGCCCTGCCATGATGCCTCCCTGGTTTTAAAGTCCATAATCACAACGAGAGGGAAAACGAGCCTGTGCAAAACACAGTAAATTGTATATATTATTGAAACACAGAAGTACCACAAAATCTCACAGATTATATATATATATCTATGCTGTATATACCGTGACTAATATAGTGACTTCAGGTACCCTGTGAAAGAGACGTGTGGTTACCACCACCATAAGACTAAAACAGCCCAAACGCTATGACCATAGATTCAACCAGAGATATAACACCACACCAGGAAATTAGTCATAAAATTAACTTTTTATTATTACACAATATAGGTGACAACAATACACAAATCATAAAATCAATATATTAGTACGCTCCACAGGACATCAGTAGATATGATATATAACAGCAAAAACCCACAATAATATAGATCCCTCTAAAAAATATGTATATATATATATAGAATTATGTACTATATATACCGTGTGCAGTATATGAACTATTCAAATGAAAAAAATGTGTAAAACTATATGCCTTATGATTGAAAAAATCTATATTATAAAAAATGGTATGTGTATTATAACAGAAATAAATCCTGTGTGCCTTATATATATCTATATATATATATACAACACAGATGAATAAAAAATGAATAAAAGATGTGCAAAATGCAATTAAAAAAATATATATATAAAAACAGTGAGGAAAAAACGTGAGAAATACAAAAAAATATAATAATATAAAATATATGTGAGAAATATGCCAAAGAAGCAATAATTTTATATATGCTAAGCTACTGATATATATGCACCAATAGGTGCTTAACTACTGTAAAAACCTAAAAGAAAGTGACATGTGCTAAATGCAGGAAATAATGACCAGCTGATTATGATCACATAAAGTACTAACTTGCTCTAGTAGGTCCAAAAAGGACCAAGCAAAAATGTTAAGTGCTACGTTTTATAGGCAAGTTGTTGAAAGCCATAGGTGGATTACCAAAATACTAACAAAATGATACAAACAAAACTTTAGATCTTTAGGAGCAAAGCAGTAACAATGCAGTGACATGACAAGAATCTACAGAACTATCATATGCTAAATAGCTGCATGTCAAATTTAAGCATGAGATATCCAGGATGATTGTCTCTAAATTATGGTAGTCTCAAGTTCAAAGCAAAAGTGGATAATGAGATATGGAGTCTGAAAGTCAAAAGTTCAAAACATTGTTATCCTTTTGCTCTTCGCTGTATACTATCTGCAGAGCTCCTGTGCATAATGTCACTGGCGATCACTATACTACCTCCTCTCTCACACTATACACTATACATTACAGATGCTTCCCACTAAATTAGAATATCATCATAAAGTTCATTTATTTCATTTCTTTAATACAAAAAGTGAAACTCATATATTATATAGAGTCATTACAAACAGAGTGATCTGTTTCAAGTGTTTATTTCTGTTAATGTTGATGATTATGGCTTACACTCAACTGATACCTGAAAGTCATCATCTAAGTAAATTAGAATAATTATCAAAAAACATCTGCAAAGCCTTCCTAAGCGTTTATAAAGGTCCCTTAGTCTGTTTCAGTAGGCTCCACAATCATGGGGAAGACTGCTGACTACAATACTGTCACATAGGGCATACCGGTGCTGGCCCTACTTTATATGGGAAAATAAATATTATGCAAGTTTGGCATTGCCGTAATCGAATAATCATGTTGTCCTGGAATATCATTTTGCCGGGTCATTTTTGCCACACAATGTACACTTGAAAAACAAAACCCCCAAAACAGTGAAAGAATTATTTTTTGTTTCATAATTTCAACACATTTGTTTTTTTTTCTGTTTTCCAATACGTTCTATAATAAGTTAAAAGGTGCAATTCAAAACTTCAACTTGTTCTGTGAAAAAACCCAAGCCTTCATACGGCGGTGTCAATGGAAGGGAAAGGGGAGTTAAAACAAAAGCAGAAACATATGTAAAGTGTAAACAAAGCTTAGAGAGTAACCGTTGTTTAATTTATTTTTTTTTCATAAATCAATAGTACACATGAAAATAATCAACTTTGTAAGATATCTTATCAGAGAAATTGGCTTTTTTCTCCTCCTGGATTAATCTTTCACTCCTGATTCAGGGGTAGAATCTGTACTCAATGAAGATTTCTTCATTATTGAGGTAGGAGTTGGTGCTTTTAAAATTCTATGCAGAAGGTAGAAGGGAGGAGCTAGAGGCAGATACAGACATTCTGCTGCAAATTCTCTTGAAATGACAATTAGGCTATGTGCACACGTTCAGGATTTCTTGCAGAAAATTCCTGAGAAAAACAGGACATTTTCTGCAAGAAATCTGCAAAAAATCTGCATGCGGTTTTGGCGCGGTTTTGGCGCGGTTTTGCCACGGTTTTGATGCGGTTTTGATGCGGTTTTGCCGCGTTTTTTTCCGGACACTTCCCAATGCATTTGGTAGTGGGAAATCCGCAAAAAAAACGCAAAATTAATGAACATGCTGCGGTTTTTACCGCAATGCGGTTTTTACACGGAAAGAACCGCATCATGTGCACAAAACATGCGGAATTCATTCTAAATGATGGGATGCTTATTATATGCGGGTTTTTTTTGCGGTTTTATAGCGTTTTTATCAGGAAAAAACGCAAAAAAACCCGCAAAAAAACCTCAACGTGTGCACACAGCCTTACAGTTCTCCATAAGACTGTACAAGCACCAACTGCCATCTCCTATCTCAGAATCTGTTTACACTGAAGATACATTTTTCCATGGAATTGAGAATTTAGAGCATAAACGATCAATAAAGAAGAAGAAAGAAGTGGATGTCTCCAATCAGATATATTAAAAAAACTTTATTTCCACATGAAGGAGAACGATTGATGGTTACTCTTGAATAGAAAGTGCTGGACTATTGAGAAACTCCTACTTAAAATTATTACAATTATAAAATGTATTTAGGGTTCCTTTTTATTTTTAAATTAGCACTATTGTTAATTAATGTTTTGTTTCTTGATGAAAAGAAGAAATATCCAAGAGATGAGTGTGCCCCCCTTTTATTTATTGCTGGTTTTGGTGCCATAATATCCTGTCCTTGGGCAATACTCCGTATCGTTTTGCATGCTGTGTCTTTTGATATGATGGCCCTTGAAATTCTAATGGGTTCGGGGAAAGAGAGACCTCTGTTCATTCTGCTTGAAAGACTTTGCTTTGAAATGTTGTTGCCAAATAATGAAATGTGAGTAACTAAGTGAATGGAAAGCAAAGTAGTTTGAGCGACACCCATCACTCCTTGCCTTTCATGGAGACAAAATGTAAATAGGTTTCTGATAAATCGATTTGACTTACTTTTTGCATTTTGTGAGAAAGTATTTACTAGGTTTAAACAGTGACCCTCCTCAGTGTTATTAAAGGATATATAGAGGGTAGGCATTTAAATCTTGTTCGTAAGGATACACACAGAATATCATTGTATCACTGATATTTAGCATTGAAGCCATTAGTATACATAAAGCCATTGTGTGAATGGCGCCTTTACTTTGCTCTATGATTTATATAGTTTGAACAGTACCTTCGGCACCAGATATACTATGTTAATTTTTTTGTTCAATATCTAAATTTTATTCATAATTTTGAACTAGAAACAGAGCAGGAGAATCACACGACAATCAATAAGAACAAAGGAAGAAAAGGAAACAAGAGCGAGGGATTGGGGAAAGCCAGATGGAAGTACCAAGCCTTCAGAAAATGTTTCTTCTACAACAAGCCACATTAAAATAGGAAAGGTCTACTCCAATAAACCATAACATGAAAATATCCAGCAAGTGAAGTGATTAACACTGATCATCTCATGGCAGTACCTTCGTAAAGGGGTTGACCACATTCAGGAATTGGGCCGCAAACTTTGTAAAACACTTGAAATAACAAACTCAGCAGGAGCTTTCCCTTCCTAGCTTTGGTCCTTTTGCTATGCCGGTCTCTTGTTTTGGCTGTTGGGGTAGGTGCATAAGACCATTTTCTTTCCATCTGAAAGATCCCATACTATGGCTTGGTCAGAGTGACATCAGTTTTTCTTGGAGGTGGAGAGAAAAAAATTTCTCCACCCTCTCCATTCTTTTAGGCTGTGAAAATCAGACTACATTCAGATGTCATCCGAGTGGGTCCAATGTTTTTATCACAGACAGATAGACTTGAATTGCTGATTCTGATCAAACATTAGAATCAAAGTCGGACATATCTTCGATTCGCACATGTCCGTACATGGGTATAGGTGCTATCCATAATAACCATGGATGGCATGAGTCCAATATAAACTGTTGTGTGTACAAGCCCTAACAGTGATGGTTTTAAGTAAAAAT
This sequence comes from Ranitomeya imitator, assembly GCF_032444005.1. Classification (NCBI taxonomy): domain Eukaryota; kingdom Metazoa; phylum Chordata; class Amphibia; order Anura; family Dendrobatidae; genus Ranitomeya; species Ranitomeya imitator. The sequence goes on from NC_091283.1 coordinate 777,755,310, forward strand.
GTGGGGATTGATTTGTGACTCCTTTCGCTTGACCAGGTCAGTAGGCTTTGGTCGCTGTCCAGGAGGCTCACAAATCTCGTACCTTCTGGAATTCCCCGCTTAGCTTTTTGATTTTGAGGTAGGGGAGTAATCCACAGATGACGTTGTACCAACCCAACTAATCAAAAGCTGGGCTAGAAATCTCGGAAGGACAAGATTCACGAGCCTCTCGTCCAACAGCTAAAGACTACTGACCTGGCCTATTGGACCAGAATCCCGCTAATCGATCTGCTCATCTTTAGTTATGAACGTTTATATGCAGTGAATGAAGGAGACTTAAATAAACCATTCATCAGGGTGAGACGGTTATGTGCCATGACAGGCATTATTTTCTGTCTACAGCAAATGTTTGTTATTTGTCTATATCATGCTTTGTTTCTTTTATGGTGAAAATATAAAATTGCCATTGTATAAAGGAGAGACATTTGTACTTTTACAGAGGAAATACTGAACAATTCTCAGATGACAAGAATGAACCTCATATAAGTGAATAATCCCTAATTCTCAGACGCTTTAAAGGGACTCTGTCACCTGAATTTGGCGGGACTGGTTTTGGGTCATATGGGCGGAGGTTTTGGGTGTTTGATTCACCCTTTCCTTACCCGCTGACTGCATGCTGGCTGCAATATTGGATTGAAGTTCATTCTCTGTCCTCCATAGGACACGCCTGCGCAAAGCAATCTTGCCTTGTGCAGGTGTGTACTATGGAGGACAGAGAATGACCTTCAATCCAATATTGCAGCCAGCATGCAGCCAGCAGGTAAGGAAAGGGTGAATCAAACACCCGAAAACTCCGCCCATATGACCCAAAACCAGTCCCGCCAAATTCAGATGACAGGTTCCCTTTAACTCTTAAGGAAACATTGTTATTCCATTTTTAAAGGAAACCTTCCTACCTTCTAATCTCACGTGATGTTTGTGGACCTTATCCTTTTGTATTTTGTAGTGCTACTTCCTTTGCTTTTATCCTATTTGCATCCATAATTAAAGCTTTTAAAAAGACTGCTAGAGGGAATGATATTGAAACATTTCAGAATGCACTTTTTTTTTTCCATCTTTGATCTTCATATTCCAGAGGAATTGTGGTTGCTGTTTTGTTTGGGATTCCGATACAGGTAAATGTAGCATTTAGCTCAGCTTGTTCCATGTAGGGACACCTGTACTGAGAAATGCCAACGGCTATTGAGCTTTGCGAAGCTTTACTGAGACACACCACGGTGTTAACCCTGATGAAAGGAGTGTCATCAAGAAATGCTGATTCTTGTCGCCAGTGCTTGCCACGTTAACCGTCCTACGCTGCTGACTAATGAACCTGCCTTCTAAGTATGTGTCTGCGTTAATGTGCAATTTGGAGATCTTCCTGCTTACAATGTAGACTGTGTAATGACACATGTACGAGACGTGTAAGTAGGACGTTTGTAGATTAAACACAATATTTCAGAGTAATATTACAGATCAAGGTACTCAGCTACTAATACCTTCAGGGTAAGTTAAAACTAGAGAGGAAATTGCTATAATAAGGTTTGATCATTCCTTTTGCTAAGGTTCGGTAGAGTTATCTCTTGAAGTAAATCTTACTGTTGTTGTTTTTTAAACTTCTTGCAGGGACCTTTTAGTTTTTGATTAATATGAAAGGATAAAACAGCATGTTTATACAGAGAATGTGACCTCCAGATCCCCACACAGAAGGCCTATAAAATGTCATGATGTTCTAATACTCAATACTGTTTACAGTGGCAAGCAAAAGATTGGGCACCCATGGTTAAAATGATTGTTATTGTCAACAGTTAAGCAAGTTGAAGATTATGTAATCTCTAAAAGGCCTAAAGATAAAGATGACACATTTCCTTGGCATTTTAGGCAAAAAAAAAAAAATTGTCATTTTTTACATGTTATAAATTATAAAAATGAAAATGGGCCAATGCAAAAGTTTCAACACCCTTGGAGAATTGTGTGCTCAGATCACTTTGACCAAGATTTCAGACATTAATTAACCTACGAGGGTTATGGCTTGTTCACTATCGTTGTTAGGAAGGGCCAGGTGATGCAAATTTCAAATAGTATAGATTTAGGGGGCACCACAGACGAATATAGAAGGGATCCACCCCGGTCTAAACAACAAATGTCATGCAGAAAAGGAAAGAAAGGAATAAGCCATAATGGAGGGATCACCTGAGGCTGGATTTAAACATATAATCAATACAATTTTTATTTGAAAACACACATGTGAACAAGCAAAAAACATTAAAACCACTAAAAATTTGTCACACAATTGACATGACATACATATTACAAAAGGTTCAAAATAGAACCTGCCACCCTTAATTACCCTCAAAGAGAATATATGAATACCATGTGCAAAATTTTGCTGCCTATACGAACAGCATATCCAAGCTGTGTTTTATATGCTAAGCACCTTGAGCTAAAAAAAAACAGGTATATAGAGAGATTAAAGCGACTCTGTCACCCCCTCCAGCCGTTAGAAAATAAAAGAGCCACCTTGTGCAGCAGTAATGCAGCATTCTGACAAGGTGGCTCTTTTAGTTATTGGTGCAGTTAAAGCCAAAATAAAGCGTTTATAATTTCGCCAAAATACCTTTCTTTAGACAGGGAGGCAGGTCTTAACCCCCCTGCTGCAAACACCACACTTCAGTCACTCAAATCTTCTTCGGCGCCGGGGCGCCGCCCCCTCCGCGCTGTTTTCCAATCAAATCCGGCGCCTGTGCTGTTTAGTACTGGCTGGGGCAGGCGCAGTGAGCACTACCCCTCTGACCTCAGATACAGTCTTGCAGACTGCGCCTGTGCGGCCGCCCTGCCTATGAATCCCAGCCCCGCAGTGTGTTATGCATTATGTACAGTGCGGGGCTGTTTTTTCGCGATAAAAACTCTATAAAAAACGCATGCCTATGCATCCTATCATTTAGAATGCATTCCGCAATTTTTGTGCACATGATGCGTTTTTTTCCACAAAAAACGCATTCTGGAAAAAGAAGTATCATGTTCATTAGTTTTGCGGATTTTTGCGGATTTCCCATTATATTATGGCATTTGGAGTGTCTAGGAAAAAAACGCAAAATATCATCATAAAATCCTCAAAAAAAAAGCGCAAAAAATACGCAAAAAACATGAAAAAAACCGCAAAAAATACGCATGCAGAATTCCTGCGGAAAACCTCAGGTTTATCTCAGGAAAATTCTGCATGCATTCCAGACGTGTGCACATACCCTTAGTATTCCAATAGCTGGCTGATAACAGAGAACCCAGTAGTTAAATAAATATACATTGAAAATACTGAATAAACATCACATGACTCTGTATATGGCCATACTCACAGTATTCACAGTATAGCAGCCTAGCACTCTGGAAATGAAAATGGCGGAGGCCTACAAAGCAGTAGAAGGCTATAAGAACATAGCAAAGTGTTTTCAAGTTGCTTTTTCCTCAGCTAGAAATGTAATTAAGAAATAGCAGTTAACAGGAACAGTGGAGGTCAAGATAAGGTCTGGAAGACCAAGCAAAATTTCAGTGAGAACTGCTCGTAGGATTGCTATAGAGGCAAATCATAACCCCTGTTTCACTGCAAAAGACGTTGAAAAAGATTTTGCAGAATCTAGAGTCATGGTACATTGTTCAGCTGTTCAGAGACACCTGCACAAATATGGCCTTCATGGAAAAGTCATCAGAAGAAAATCTCTCCATCGCCATAGAATTCAGCATCATAATTAAGCAAAAGAACATCTAAACAAAGCTGATACATTTTGGAAACAAGTCCTATGGACTAATGAGGTTAAAATACAACTCTTTGGCCACAATAATCAAATGTATGTGTGCCAATGGCATGGGGAACATGCTATACCATAAGAGGTAATTATGGCAGACACTATAACAGCTTTTAAAATAGGGATGAATGATTTCCTTGATACACGTAATATTGCGGGTTATAGTTAAATTAGTGACAAAATGTACAGTTGGTGGAGAAAGGTTGAACTTGATGGAAGTAGGTAATTTTTCAACCTATTTAACTATGTAACTATTTAACATTTCATGGGTAGAGGGAGGAATGAATTCAATGAAATTTCAATAAATTCTTGATGCAAACATAACACCATCTGTAAAAATGCTGAAGTTGAAAATAGAATGGCTTCTACAAATGGGTAATGATCCTAAACACACATCAAAATCCACAATAGACGACCTCAAAAGGTGCAAGCTGAATGTTTTACAATGGCTCTCACAGTCTCCTGATCTGAACATCATTGAAAATCTGTGACTGGACCTTAAATAGCAGTGCATGGAAGATGACACAAAAATCTCACACAACTGGAAACATTTTCCAGGGAAGAATGGATGAAAATCCCTCAAATAAGAATTGAAAGACTCTTGGCTGGCTACAAAAAGCATTTACAAGCTGTGATACTTTCAAAAGGGGAACTACTAGGTGCTAATGAGACAGGGTCATACATTTGTCAATTTTAAAGTGTAAAATATGAAAAATATATATACTGTATACATTCCCAAAAATGCAAAGGAAATGTATAATCTATAATGATAGGCCTTTTAAAGATCATTTCGTCTTCAACTTGCTTAGGCTAGGTTCACATTTGCGTTGTGTAGTCCGTCTAGCGCATACGCTAATGGACTGCGTTAATGCAATGTCTAAAAAGGGATCACGTTTAGCGATCGCGCTAGCGCAGCTGCCCGATCTATCTGCACTAGCGAGAACGGACCCAAAATCGCTGCAGACAGCGTTCGAGGTCCATCAGAAAATAACGGAACATAGCTAACGCATGCCAAAAATGGCATGCGTTAGGGTTGCGTTACATACATTGCAGTCAATGGGTGCGCTAACGGATCCGTTACATTGCATTAGTGGTGCTATGTAATGGATTCCGTCAGCGGACACCCACTAACGCAATGTGAACCTAGCCTTAACTGGGCACAATAACAGTAATTTTGACCACAGGTGCCCACACTTTTACATTCCACTGTACACTGCCCATGCACCTTCAATAGATGTAGAATGATAACTTTTCTTCCTTATCCCTGAGCCTACAAGAGTTTTCAATCGGGAGAGGTGGCAGCTTATCCACTGGAGAAAAAACGGACTGAGTGTTAAAATTCAACATGGCTGATCCTACTCTCTCCGATATATGTTGGTTGAGATTTAGAAGATTTCTCCAACTTTGATCTTATGTTCATAGGAGACTTTAGAACTATCGGTGCCATGACATTTAGTACAGTAGAGCATTTTCACCGGGGATATAACAATAGTTGGTGCAAAGGGTATGGTTACATTTGAGCTCTTAAAAAGCTCTCTGAAAAGGACCCGCTGACTCATATAAGGAGGCCAGTACAATAGATATACAAATTAATTTTGGAACAAATCAAGCCAGACAAGTCATTAAAAGTTAGAATCACCAAGCTATAACTTAACGACTTTGGACACATCTTACGAAGAGAGTAATCAGTGGAGAAGGACATCATGGTCAGAAGAATAAAAGGAATAAGGCGAAAAGGAAGACCAACAACCCAATGGCTTGACACTATGAAGATAATGGAGGAGAAGACCCTGGTAGATCTACAGTGCCGGCAAAAAAAATCTTTACATTTGCGCAGCAAAAAAAAACTTTACATATAAAATCCACATCATAATTTCACTTTTTAAAAGTGTACACAATGGGGGAGATAATAAAAAAACTGTCTAATATTAAAGCTGGCTTTGTTGCAAATATCAACCAATCAACGCTCAGTTTTCACTTCTCTGGTAATGCGAAAGCTGCACTATGATTGGTTGCTATGTGCAGCTCAGCTGGTTTTGCTATTTGGCAGTCTTGTAAAGATTTTTTTTGCCGCACTGTATCTAGGCTTGTACAAGATCGATCTTCCTACAGATCATGCATCCATCAAGTCACCAGGGCTCTAGATCAAGACGAAGATCACTAAGTAAATAATACAATAGATATGTATTTTTAAGGGTCCTGCTACAGGTTTTGCATTGGTGTCTAAAAGCTTTAAAGGGGTTGTCCGATCGAAATTGATAAATCTGCTATTACTCTGTGTGACTGCAGACTTATGAGGCTGCGCCCACTGGATCACCCCGTCTGGCATGGCATTACTCAATACAAGTTTATGGAGGAGCCCACTAGACAGGCTCTGGCCAGGAGTATGCCTAACAAATACATACTCTCCTGTCCCAGCTCAGAGACAGGCAAATCCTTGCATGTACAGTGTGTCCACTGGGGGGATTCATAAGTCTGCAGTCACACAGAGTGACTGCATACTTATCAATTTAGACCAGGCTATCCTTTTTAACTAACCCCTTTGACTTTCTCTATGATCTTCTAAACTTTAGGCTGGTATCCATCTAGACAGCTAAAATATTACTAGCTACAGGAAACTATTTTGTAAAGAGTAATGATGGGGATTGGAGAAAATTAAGTAGCTTCCAAAAATTAATGGTCATGCTAAATTTATAAAAAGCCTAGAATGCTAATGTTACTTCTTTGTTAGTCTGGCATTGTGGCCAAAGTTTTGATAAAAGGGTTGTTTTGTATACAAGACTCTAACAATGGCCTTGGCTTCTATGTTTGAGTCATAGGGTGTTGCCCCCCCCAGGCTAAGATAGTGGAGCCATTACTACTAGTCATGTGTCTGTATACTCTGGGAAAGTGGAATTGTACTGAAGAAGAGCAAGAAAATGCCTGGTTATACTGATTATGCCACAGCCTCTGCTGATATGATATTAGAACGCTACTACAGAAGTGATTTTTTTAGACTTGGTCACGAAATCTAATTCCTGTGCCTATTTGTTTTAAAGATTCAACCAGTGATATTACAAGATGACTTTCATACTAATTAGTCATAAAGATTCTATGATCCTTTTATGATCATAAATAATAGCAAGATATTGAAACAATTGGAAACTCCAATATCTCTACAGAATAAAATGAAATTTCCTCAACAGCATCTGTTTGTTTTTCAAAAAAAGAAAAAAAGTTTTCTTGCTCCATGTGAGTTGGTATCTATTACAAACTTTTTACTGACTCAGAAAACAACTACGGGAAATAATATTTCTGATAATAAGCTGCGGTAGGTCTTGTGACATGTCATTAAAATTAAAAACAACAAATGTGAGTAGATTGTTTAAGCTGAAAGTTAAAAGAAGATTCACTCCGTTGCCCAAGGGTCATATTATTAGTTCTGGCAAATTCTGCGGTATTGGTTAAAACGAAGGATAATTTAATAGCCAATCCTCAAGGAAAAAGTGCCAATCAGCCGTGGTTTCATAACCAAAATAAGTCAGACATCTTTTGGCAACAAATTATTGTGTGTTAGTGGAAGCTAGCAGTGTACTCTCAGCTTTGCTTCTAACCACAGAATTTGCCTTAATTGATCAGCAGTCAGCATCAAATCTGATTAGAAGTACAGGAATGTTAGGGATTTAGAATGTCTAAATGTGGCTAAAAAAGATACAGAAATAAAATTAAATTGAAAGAAAAAAGAAAAAGGAATAAAAAAATAAACTAGCAACATGTACAGCGATATCCTTACTCCTGCATTCCAAAGGACTAATATAATAATGAGTCATGTAGTTTCCTTCAGTATTGTTCTGTTTTTATTTTATCTCCTACTCTGTCCTCTAGTCTTCAGATCAGCAATATGAAGGTCAGGAGAGTGGCTTAAAGGGCTTTGTCTAGGAGCCAATAAAAAAACTTTCAGCTACTGCTTTGTCTGAAAGTCATATTAAATAAAGGTACCATTACACTAAACAACTTACCAACGATCACGACCAGCGATAAGACCTGGCCGTGATCGTTGGTAAGTCGTTGTGTGGTCGCTGGGGAGCTGTCACACAGACCGCTCTCTCCAGCGACCAACGATCAGGGGAAAGACTTCGGCATCATTGAAACTGTCTTCAACGATGCAGAAGTCCCCGGGTAACCAGGGTAAATATCGGGTTACTAAGCGCAGGGCCACGCTTAGTAACCCGATATTTACCCTAGTTACCATTGTAAAAGTTAAAAAAAAAAACACTACATACTCACATTCCGATGTCTGTCACGTCCCCCAGCTTCAGCTTCCCGCACTGACTGTGTCAGCGCCAGCCGTAAAGCAGAGCACAGCGGTGACGTCACCGCTGTGCTCTGCTTTACGGCCGGCCGGCGCTGACACAGTCAGTGCGGGAAGCTGATGCCGGGGGACGTTACAGACATCGGAATGTGAGTATGTAGTGTTTTTTTTTTTTTAATTTTACAATTGTAACCAGGGTAAATACCGGGTTACTAAGCGCGGCCCTGCGCTTAGTAACCTGATATTTACCCTGGTTACCAGTGAACACATCGCTGGATCGGCGTCACACACGCCGATTCAGCGATGACAGCGGGTGATTAGCGACCAAAAAAAGGTCCTGATCATTCCCAGTGACCAACGATCTCCCAGCAGGGGCCTGATCGTTGGTCGCTGTCACGCATAATGATTTTGTTAACGATATCGTTGCTACGTCACAAAAAGCGTGACGTTGCAATGATATAGTTAACGAAATTGTTATGTGTGAAGGTACCTTAAGGTTTTGACCCGCATCCTCATATACACAAGCTAAAAATCAAAGGGAATCCATCATGTAAAAAATGATCCCGGCTGGCAATTAATACCAGTGGTGTGCTTGCCGCTGCCATTCATTATCAGCTGAGCAGTGACTGAAGCCATGCCGGCCACACCACTGTAACTGAAAGCTCGAGAAAAGTTAATTTCTTCCCAGCAGAGGGGCTCTCAGTGCCGGCACCGGGCAACTTCAGAATGCTACTAACCTGCAGATAAAACCCTATATTGGCAGGAGATGCCTGTCATCTGAGACAGTGAAAGAAACACCTGATGTCAGAGCACTGCAGTTCCTACGCTGTCATACATATGACAGTGTGTGAGCCAGCAGCTGTGATCGATGGTATAAAGGTTACCGATCAGTCAGAGCACTGCAGTTCCCATGCTTTCATACAGATGACAGCGTGTGAACAAGCAGCTGTTACAGTCATCGGCTGATGAGAGTGCTACTCTCATCATCCTAAACCTGGCCTCGCTCATAGCTGCGAGAGCAGGAGAAGCTGATGAGAGTATTCATCAGCTGGTGCCTGTGCAATAAATAAATAATAAAAAAATGACATGAGGTCTCCTTTATTCTTGGTAACAAGCGCAGGCAAAACCAACAGTTGTTAGCTGCAGCCTCCAGCTGTCAGATTTATCATGGCTGGTTATCAAGAATAGAGAGGTACCACAACATTTTTAAATTATTTAAATAAATAATAAAAAAAAGGGCACAGGATCACTCCCATTTTTGACAGCCTACCAAGCTAAATTGCACTGATTGGGGCTCACATTCTCAGACTGGGAAGGGGCCATGTATATTGGCTTTCCCTAGCCTAGAAATAGCAGCAGCAGCAACCCCAGATGCGCATCTATTAGATGTGTCAATTCTGGCGCTTTGCCCAACTCTTCCCAGTTGCCCTGGTGTGGTCGCAAGTGGGGTTCACATTTGTGGGGTTGATGTCAGCTTTGTAATGTCCGCTGACATCAAGCCCATAGGTTAGTAATGAAGAGGCTGAGCTTAGCAATGCAATTCAGAGTTTGAGCACAACCTAGGACAGATATGGATTATCATCAGACAGGTGAGGAATATGGTGGTTATTACAATTTATTTTACAGTAATAAATGGGTAAAAGAGGGTGAGTAGTATTTGTTTCAAATAAAGGAGTCTGTGTCTTTCTTTCAATTAAAGGACTATATTCTGGTTGTGCAATTATTACAATATGATTATGGGGTTAGTAATGGGGGTGTCTTATACTAACCTGTGGGCTTGATGTCAGAGACCATAAAATAGCTGATATGAACCCCAACCCTATTACCCCACTTATCACCGCACCAGGGCAAGTGGATAGAGCAGAGGCTTAGTGCTAGAATTGGTGCATCTTATGGATAGATTAATTTCTAGGGCAACTGAGAGCTGAAGTTCTTAGTCTGGGAGGGGACAAATAATCATAGCTCTTTCCTAGGCTATTAATGTCAGCCTGCAGCTGTCTGTTTAGCCTTTGCTGGTTATTCAATATAGGGGGACCGACATCTTTTTATTGCTGGATTCCCCCCCTATATTAATCAGTAAAGGCTAAGCAATCAGCTGTGAACTCATATTAATAGCCTGGGAACCGTAATGGATATTGATCCGTTCCCAGAATATTAACAACAGCCCCCAGCCGTTAGCTTTGCCTCTTTTGGTTATGAATACTACAGGGCCCCCCACTGTTTTTTTTTTTTTTTTAATTCATTAAGTAGTACAGCAAAATGCACACAATTTATCCATTTTTTACTATAACATAAACAAATAATAAAACACCAGATTCTCCATCTGTCTGACGATAATCCATTAAATGCCATGTCCCACAATGATCCGTATGGTTTGGAGAGCAATCACATCAGTGAACTGATCCCTCTTCATGCCAGCCCGCTCACACAGAGCAGAGCGTGAGAATGTGGCAGTGACATCATTAAGGTTACTACCGGTCACAGGCAGAGCTTCTCAGACTCTGCTCAGTGTGTCACTGATGTGACTGCTCTCCAAACCATTTGGATCGTCTTTGGAACATGGCAATTAACCCCTTAAGCCCCAAGGGTGGTTTGCGCGGTAATGACTGGGCCAATTGTTACAATTCTGACCACTGTCCCTTTATGAGGTTATAACTCTGGAACGCTTCAACGGATCCTGATGATTCTGACACTGTTTTATCGTGACATATTGTACTTCATGATACTTGCAAAATTTCTTTGGAAATTTGGCAAAAATGTTGAAAATTTTGCAATTTTCCAAATTTGAATTTTTATGCCCTTAAATCACAGAGATATGTCACACAAAATACTTAATCAGTAACATTTCCCACATGTCTACTTTACATCAGCACAATTTTGGAACCCAAATTATTTTGTTAGGGAGTTATAAGGGTTAAAAGTTGACCAGCACTTTCTCATTTTTACAACACCATTTTTTTTAGGGACCACATCACATTTGAAGTTATTTTGAGGGGTCTATATAACAGAAAATAACCAAGTGTGACACCATTCTAAAAACTGCACCCCTCGAGGTGCTCAAAACCACATTCAAGAAGTTCATTAAACCTTCAGGTGTTTCACAGGAATTTTTTGAATGTTTAAAAAAATGAACATTTAACTTTTTTTCACAAAAAATTTACTTCAGCTCCAATTTGTTTTGTTTCACCAAGGGTAACAGGAGAAAATGGACCACAAACTTTGTTGTACAATTTGTCCTGAGTACACCGATACCCCACATGTGGGGGTAAACCACTGTTTGGGTGCATGGTAGAGCTCGGAAGGGAAGGAGCGCCATTTGACTTTTCAATGCAAAATTGACTGGAATTGAGATGGGACGCCATGTTGCGCTTGGAGAGCCATTGATGTGCCTAAACATTGAAAACCCTCACAAGTGACATCATTTTGGAAAGTAGACCCACTAAGGAACTTATCTAGATGTGTTGTGAGAGCTTTGAACCCCCAAGTGTTTCACCACAGTTTATAATGCAGAGCCGTAAAAATAAAAATTCTTTTTTTTTCCACAAAAATTAATTTTAGCCCCCAGTTTTGTATTTTCCCAAGGGTAAAAGGAGAAATTGTACCCCAAAAGTAGTTATCCAATTTTTCCTGAGTACGCTGATACCCCATATGTGGGGGGAACCACCGTTTGGGCACATGGCAGAGCTCGGAAGGGAAGGAGTGCCGTTTGACTTTTCAATGCAAAATTGACAGGAATTGAGATGGGATGCCATGTTGCATTTGGAGAGCCACTGATGTGCCTAAACATTGAAACCCCCCAACAAGTGACATCATTTTGAAAAGTAGACCCCCTAAGGAACTTATCTAGATGTGTTGTGAGAGCTTTGAACCCCCAAGTGTTTCACTACAGTTTATAATGCAGAGCCGTAAGAATAAAAATTCTTTTTGTTCCACAAAAATTATTTAAGCCCCCAGTTTTGGATTTTCCCAAGGGTAAAAGGAGAAATTGAACCCCAAAAGTTGTTGTCCAATTTTTCCTGAGTACGCTGATTTCCCATTTGTGGGGGGAACCACCGTTTGGGCACATGGCAGAGCTCGGAAAGGAAGGAGCGCCGTTTGGAATGCAGACTTAGATGGAATGGTCTGCAGGTGTCACATTGCATTTGCAGGTCCCCTAATGTACCTAAACAGTAGAAACCCCCCACAAGTGACCCCATATTGGAAACTAGACCCCCCAAGGAACTCATCTAGATGCGTTGTGAAAACTTTGAACCTCCAAGTGTTTCACTACAATTTATAACGCAGAGCTGTGAAAATAAAAAATCATTTTTCCCAAAAAAATGTTTTTTTGCCCCCCAAATTTTTATTTTTCCAAGGGTAACAAGAGAAATTGGACACCAACAGTTGTTGTCCAATTTGTCCTGAGTACGCGGATACTGTTAGGGTTGGCGGAACGCACCAAATATATAGTTTATTAGATGGAATTGGTGCGTTCGCAACCCGGGATCCACCGTGCAGGAAAGCACCTGCTGCTAAATAATGGCGGCTCTATATGGAGGCATATACCAACTCTGTTAGCTTCACAGAGTAACCGCAAGAGGCAGGCTCTGTGCCCTGTTAGACTTTCACAGAGGCACAGGCCAACTACCCAGAAGTGAGCAGTGAGTGGTCATGCATGCATACACAATCTCCTCGCCGGAGGAGCCAGCATTCTAGGGGCTTATTTCGGCCGGGTCCCTGAACACACTTATACACAATCTCCTCGCCGGAGGTGCCAGCATTCTAGGGGCTTATTTCAGCTGGGTCCCTGAACACATACAAACGCATGACCACATTGGCGCAAAGCATATGACAAAAGACGATACTAGCGCATGGCCGTGCGGTCATGCGCAGTTTATATAGTTGCAGCACAGGAAGCTGCTACTGAAGTTTTTGCCCTTTCAGGACCTTCCAGAAGGACCAATGGAAAGTGCTGCAGTACCTGAGCATGTTTTGCCCTTTCAGGACCTTCCAGAAGGACCAATGGAATGTACTGCAGCACCTGAGCATGTAACCGAACATGTGGCCCTCGACCTCCAATGGGAGACCCTGCCCTGGGCATGCTCAGTGTGAGTAAACAAGGACTTAGTCCCAGAGAGGCTCGCTCGCCGCAGATCAGTGCAGGGTACCATAGGAAAGCCAGAAAAGGCAGTAGTGACCCTATGCACCGAATCAGCCCCAGCGAGACGCTGGGAGCGATGTCTCCGCTGAGCAGAGCCCACTGCGGCCGATACCGAATGGGAGACCACAGCAGACACGGATCGAGATTCCCCCTGTGCAGCAGAGGAAACTCGACTCCTAACATTACCCCTCCTCCTAGGGCCCCCCCCTCCTTGAGCCTCACTACGCTCAAAAGCTGCGATAAGCAGCGGAGCCCGAATGTGCTCCACAGGCTCCCAGGTTCTATCCTCTGGGCCGTGACCCTTCCAGTCCACCAGATAAAATTTCTTGCCACGTACCACCTTGCACCCCACAATAGCATTCACCTCAAACTCATCCGTGGTTGAACCCGATGTCCCAGCAGATGACTCGGAAAACCGGGACAAATGAACGGGCTTTAAGAGGGAAACGTGGAAAGTATCGGTGATACCAAGGCGTGGAGGAATAGCCAAACGATAGACCACAGGGTTGACCTGTTCCAGAACCTTAAACGGGCCAATGTAGCGAGGAGCAAACTTAGTGGACTCAACTCGCAGCCTGATGTTACGGGCGGAGAGCCACACTAAGTCGCCAGGAGCAAAGACCGGAGCGGGGCGCCGGTGTGTATCAGCCGAAACCCTCATTCTCTCCTTGGAGGCCCGGATGGCATCCTGTGTGCGGTCCCAGATGTCACGTGCCTCCACCGCCCAGTCTGCCACCCTAGAATCGGTGGATCACACGGGCATGGGCACAGGGACACGCGGATGCTGGCCGTAATTAAGGAGAAAACGAGTCTGACCAGTGGAATCGGCTACGGCGTTGTTCAGGGCAAATTCCGCCCAAGGTAGCAAAGATGCCCAGTCATCCTGCCTAGCAGAGACGAAATGTCGCAAATATGTCACCAGAGTCTGGTTGGTTCTCTCCACCAACCCATTCGTCTCGGGATGGTATGCAGAGGAGAGGTTTAACTCTATGCTGAGTAAACGGCAGAGCTCTCTCCAAAACCGAGATGCGAACTGGGGACCCCGATCACTGACAATCTTATCAGGCATACCATGCAAACGGAAAACGTGTTTAATGAACAACACCGCCAAGGCCCGTGCTGAGGGTAACCGAGGAAGCGGCACCAAATGCACCATTTTGGAGAAATGGTCGGTGACAACCCAAATAATGGAGCAGCCACGCGACTTGGGTAGACCCACCACAAAGTCCATCCCGACCATCTCCCAGGGCCTGTCTGCCACAGGTAGAGGGTAAAGCAACCCAGCAGGCCATTGCCGAGGAGACCGATTCTGGGCGCAAGAAACGCACGCCTGAATATAGTCCCTGACATCTCGGGCCATATGCGGCCACCAGTATGTTCTCGCCAAAAGCTCAGATGTCCTCTTGGTCCCAAAATGCCCACCCACTCTGGAGGAGTGAGCCCAAGAGAGAACCTCCGGTCGCAAGTTTGCTGGCACGAAAGTCTTGCCCGGGGGCACAGACTCTAGCAAAACCGGAGCTACAGTTCTCAGGCTCTCAGAAGGGACAATAAGCCGAGGCTCCTCCTCCTCCTCCTCAGATGACACTACGAAGCGGGAGAGAGCGTCGGCACGAACGTTCTTCTCCCCGGAGAGAAAATGGAGAGTAAAATGGAACCGGGAGAAGAACAGGGACCATCTAGCCTGGCGAGAATTCAGCCGCTGGGCCGTCTGTATATACACCAAGTTCTTGTGGTCAGTGAAGACTTGGAAGGGAAAGCGAGCTCCCTCCAAGAGGTGTCTCCACTCTGAAAAAGCCAACTTCATGGCTAGCAACTCCCTGTCCCCGATGGAATAATTCCTCTTCGCTGGTGTGAAGGTCTTGGAGAAGAAGAAGCAAGGATGCTTCCGACCTTGAGCATCCTTTTGGAAAAGGACTGCTCCAGCACCAACGGATGAGGCATCCACTTCCAAGATAAATGGTTTATCTACATCGGGGCGATGTAGGATGGGAGCGCTAGCGAAGTGTGACTTAATCGAGAGAAAGGCCTTGGAGACCTCCTCTGACCACAACTTGGGATTTGCTCCCTTCTTGGTGAGGGCAACCAAGGGAGCTACCAAAGTTGAGAAGTGTGGAATGAACTGGCGATAGTAATTGATGAACCCCATAAAGCGCTGCACCGCTTTAAGAGAATGGGGTTCCTGCCAGTCCATTACAGCCTGTAGCTTGGCAGGATCCATAGCCAAACCCTGGGCAGAGATGATATAACCAAGGAAAGGCAAGGACTCCTGCTCAAACACACACTTCTCCAACTTGGCGTAGAGGGAGTTTGCCCGTAAGAGGTCGAAGACTTTGCGAACATCTCTCTGATGGGAATCAATATCTGGAGAGTAGATGAGAATATCATCCAGATAGACTACGACCGAGGTGGTGAGCATATCTCGGAAGATGTCGTTGGCACGGGCATGGGCACAGGGACACGCGGATGCTGGCCGTAATTAAGGAGAAAACGAGTCTGACCAGTGGAATCGGCTACGGCGTTGTTCAGGGCAAATTCCGCCCAAGGTAGCAAAGATGCCCAGTCATCCTGCCTAGCAGAGACGAAATGTCGCAAATATGTCACCAGAGTCTGGTTGGTTCTCTCCACCAACCCATTCGTCTCGGGATGGTATGCAGAGGAGAGGTTTAACTCTATGCTGAGTAAACGGCAGAGCTCTCTCCAAAACCGAGATGCGAACTGGGGACCCCGATCACTGACAATCTTATCAGGCATACCATGCAAACGGAAAACGTGTTTAATGAACAACACCGCCAAGGCCCGTGCTGAGGGTAACCGAGGAAGCGGCACCAAATGCACCATTTTGGAGAAATGGTCGGTGACAACCCAAATAATGGAGCAGCCACGCGACTTGGGTAGACCCACCACAAAGTCCATCCCGACCATCTCCCAGGGCCTGTCTGCCACAGGTAGAGGGTAAAGCAACCCAGCAGGCCATTGCCGAGGAGACCGATTCTGGGCGCAAGAAACGCACGCCTGAATATAGTCCCTGACATCTCGGGCCATATGCGGCCACCAGTATGTTCTCGCCAAAAGCTCAGATGTCCTCTTGGTCCCAAAATGCCCACCCACTCTGGAGGAGTGAGCCCAAGAGAGAACCTCCGGTCGCAAGTTTGCTGGCACGAAAGTCTTGCCCGGGGGCACAGACTCTAGCAAAACCGGAGCTACAGTTCTCAGGCTCTCAGAAGGGACAATAAGCCGAGGCTCCTCCTCCTCCTCCTCAGATGACACTACGAAGCGGGAGAGAGCGTCGGCACGAACGTTCTTCTCCCCGGAGAGAAAATGGAGAGTAAAATGGAACCGGGAGAAGAACAGGGACCATCTAGCCTGGCGAGAATTCAGCCGCTGGGCCGTCTGTATATACACCAAGTTCTTGTGGTCAGTGAAGACTTGGAAGGGAAAGCGAGCTCCCTCCAAGAGGTGTCTCCACTCTGAAAAAGCCAACTTCATGGCTAGCAACTCCCTGTCCCCGATGGAATAATTCCTCTTCGCTGGTGTGAAGGTCTTGGAGAAGAAGAAGCAAGGATGCTTCCGACCTTGAGCATCCTTTTGGAAAAGGACTGCTCCAGCACCAACGGATGAGGCATCCACTTCCAAGATAAATGGTTTATCTACATCGGGGCGATGTAGGATGGGAGCGCTAGCGAAGTGTGACTTAATCGAGAGAAAGGCCTTGGAGACCTCCTCTGACCACAACTTGGGATTTGCTCCCTTCTTGGTGAGGGCAACCAAGGGAGCTACCAAAGTTGAGAAGTGTGGAATGAACTGGCGATAGTAATTGATGAACCCCATAAAGCGCTGCACCGCTTTAAGAGAATGGGGTTCCTGCCAGTCCATTACAGCCTGTAGCTTGGCAGGATCCATAGCCAAACCCTGGGCAGAGATGATATAACCAAGGAAAGGCAAGGACTCCTGCTCAAACACACACTTCTCCAACTTGGCGTAGAGGGAGTTTGCCCGTAAGAGGTCGAAGACTTTGCGAACATCTCTCTGATGGGAATCAATATCTGGAGAGTAGATGAGAATATCATCCAGATAGACTACGACCGAGGTGGTGAGCATATCTCGGAAGATGTCGTTCACAAAGTCTTGGAAAACGGCTGGGGCATTACAGAGGCCGAAGGGCATCACCAGATATTCATAGTGCCCATCCCTGGTGTTAAAAGCCGTCTTCCATTCATCCCCCTCACGGATGCGAATCAGGTTGTAAGCACCCCGCAGATCTAACTTTGTAAATACCCTTGCTCCCCGTAGCCTATCAAAAAGCTCGGATATAAGGGGTAATGGGTACTTGTTCTCAACGGTGATGGCGTTAAGACCCCTGTAGTCTATGCATGGACGTAAGTCTCCAGTCTTCTTCTGTACGAAGAAGAACCCAGCCCCTGCCGGTGACACTGACTTCCTAATGAATCCTCTTGCCAGATTCTCTTGGATGTACTGGGACATAGCCTCCGTCTCCGGGAGAGATAACGGATAGACTCGACCCCGGGGAGGCTCAGCACCAGGCAAGAGGTCAATAGGACAGTCATAGGGGCGGTGAGGCGGAAGGGTCTCCGCAGCTCTTTTGGAGAACACGTCTGCATAGGGCCAATAGTGCTTGGGGAGAGAGGAAAGATCTGCGGGTACCTGTGTAGTAGCAACCTGAACGCACTCCCTCTGACATCTACCCTCGCAGGATTTACTCCATCCCAAAATTCTCCCAGGGGACCACTCAATATGAGGAGAATGGTAGCAAAGCCATGGTATCCCCAACAGGACCTCATCAATTCCCTCAGGAATGACTAATAGGGAGATTATCTCCTGATGTGATGGAGACACAGATAGCGTGAAAGGAATGGTTTGGTGGGTAATCTGTGAAGGTAGTGTTGACCCGTTTACCACTCGAACGGTTACTGGCTTGGCGAGCATCACCAAGGGTATTGCGTGACGCTGGGCAAAAGCGGAAGACATAAAGTTACCCTCTGCCCCAGAATCCACGCATAGCTCGACCATAAGAGTGGATGGGCCTATGGTAATTGTCCCCTTGAAGGACAACTTTGAGGCAAACGTCACCGTGTCTAGCGTACCTCCTCCAACTGCCACTAGACGCTGACGTTTCCCCGACCACTGAGGACCCTTGGAGGCAAGATGTCCTGACTGCTGGCAAACATGATGGACCTTATGTGCACGGGCGGACTGAGACTTGGATCCCGCTCGTGTCACCTCTAAGGCCTCATGTGACTCGGACGCCTGGACTGGAGATTCCAAAGGTTTGGCGAAGGTGGGAGCCAGCCGAAACCTCTGCCTACACTGGGCTCGCTCCAACCTTCGCTCGTGAAAACGAAGGTCTATGCGAGTAGATACGGCTATGAGCTCCTCCAGTGTGGCGGGAATCTCCCTAGTGGCCAAAGCGTCCTTCACATGGTCAGCCAGCCCCCTCCAAAATACGGGAATGAGGGTTTTATCTGGCCATTCCAACTCAGACGCTAATGTCCGGAAGTGAAGAGCAAAATGGCTGACCATGGTTGAACCCTGAGTCAAAGCCAGCAGTTGGAGCGCTGTATCATGGGTGACTTGAGGTCCTAAAAAGACCTGTTTCAGAGTGTCCAGAAACCTAGGAACACTCCGCACCACATGATCGTTGCGCTCCCACAGCGGCGTAGCCCACTCCAACGCTCTGTCCGACAGGAGAGAGATTATGAATCCCACCTTTGCCCGCTCAGTAGGGAAACGTGCAGCCAGAAGCTCGAGGTGTATACCACATTGGCTCACGAAAGCCCTACAGGACTTACTGTCCCCAGAGTATCTCTCAGGCAAAGGAAGGTGAGATAGGGTCGGAACAGAGGTGGCAGTGGGTAAAGCTGCTGCAGCCACGCTAGCAGCCTGAACAGCTATTGCGGTAACATCCACCGCCGAGGTTGCACGCTCAAGAGACGCCAACCGGCCCTCCAGCAGCTGGATGTACCCCTGCAATCGCTGTTCATCCGCCATTACTTAGCCAGATCCTGGCGCTAGTATACTGTTAGGGTTGGTGGAACGCACCAAATATATAGTTTATTAGATGGAATTGGTGCGTTCGCAACCCGGGATCCACCGTGCAGGAAAGCACCTGCTGCTAAATAATGGCGGCTCTATATGGCGGTATATACCAACTCTGTTAGCTTCACAGAGTAACCGCAAGAGGCAGGCTCTGTGCCCTGTTAGACTTTCACAGAGGCACAGGCCAACTACCCAGAAGTGAGCAGTGAGTGGTCATGCATGCATACACAATCTCCTCGCCGGAGGAGCCAGCATTCTAGGGGCTTATTTCGGCCGGGTCCCTGAACACACTTATACACAATCTCCTCGCCGGAGGTGCCAGCATTCTAGGGGCTTATTTCAGCCGGGTCCCTGAACACATACAAACGCATGACCACATTGGCGCAAAGCATATGACAAAAGACGATACTAGCGCATGGCCGTGCGGTCATGCGCAGTTTATATAGTTGCAGCACAGGAAGCTGCTACTGAAGTTTTTGCCCTTTCAGGACCTTCCAGAAGGACCAATGGAAAGTGCTGCAGTACCTGAGCATGTTTTGCCCTTTCAGGACCTTCCAGAAGGACCAATGGAATGTACTGCAGCACCTGAGCATGTAACCGAACATGTGGCCCTCGACCTCCAATGGGAGACCCTGCCCTGGGCATGCTCAGTGTGAGTAAACAAGGACTTAGTCCCAGAGAGGCTCGCTCGCCGCAGATCAGTGCAGGGTACCATAGGAAAGCCAGAAAAGGCAGTAGTGACCGTATGCACCGAATCAGCCCCAGCGAGACGCTGGGAGCGATGTCTCCGCTGAGCAGAGCCCACTGCGGCCGATACCGCATGGGAGACCGCAGCAGACACGGATCGAGATTCCCCCTGTGCAGCAGAGGAAACTCGACTCCTAACAGATACCCCATATGTTGGGGTTAACCCCTGTTTGGGCACACGAGAGAGCTTGGAAGGGAATGAGCACTGTTTTACTTTTTCAACGCAGAATTAGCTGGAATTGAGATCAGACGCCATGTCGCGTTTGGAGAGCCCCTGATGTGCCTAAACAGTGAAAACTCCCGATTCTAACTGAAACCCTAACCCAAACACAACCCCTAATCCCAACCACACCCCTAACCTCAACCACACCCCTAACCCCAACACATCCCTAACCCTAATCCCTACTCTAACCTCACCCCTAACTCCAACACACCCCTAACTAAGAATCGCCTTATTCTGAAGACAGTAACTTTTTTATTTTTTCGCTGATCATGCTGTATGGTTGGTCGTTTTTTGCGGGACAAGATGATGTTTTCAGCGGTACCATGGTTATTTATATCCATCTTTTTGATCGTGTGTTAGTCCACTTCTTGGTCGGCGGTATGATAATAAAGCGTTGCTTTTTGCCTCGTTTTTTTTTACGGCATTCACTGAAGGGGTTAACTAGTGGGACAGTTTTATAGGTGGGGTCGTTACGGACGCGGTGATAATAAATATATGTATTTTTTATTATTATTTAAAGAAATGTATTTATGGGAACAATATTTTTTTATTTAGTTTTTTTTTTTTACACATCTAAATATTTTTTTAAAATTTTATAATGTTGTCCCAAGGGGGACATCACACTATAGGGTCAGATCGCTGATCTGACACTTTGCACAGCACTGTGTCAGATCAGCGATCTGACAAGCAGGGCTGCAGGCTTACCAGCGCCTGCTCTGAGCAGGCGCTTGTAAGCCACCTCCCTGCAGGACCCAGAAGTAGCCCCATGGCTATTTTGGATCTGGGGCTTGCAGGGAGGAGACACTTGGTACAAGGTGAGCACATCGCCTTGTACCCAGGGTCGAATGCAGGGAGCCCCCTCCCTGTGCGATGCTTCCCTATACTCCCGGAACACTCTGTTCATTTTTGATCGCAGTGTTTCGTGGGTTAATGTGCCAGGAGCAGGACCGCTCCTGGCACATAGTGCCGGATATGACCTGCAATAGTCAGCTGACACCCGGCCGCGATCGGCAGCGCTCCCCCAGTGAGCGTGGCCAATTGCATATGACGTACTATCCCGTCACTGTGAATTAAGTCCCAGGTCACCTCGACAGGATAGTACATCATATGGGATTAAGGGGTTAATGGATCATCATTGGACAGGTGAGGAATATGGTGTTTTATTATTTTTTCTTGTACATTAATAAATGGGTAAAAGAGGGCAGGGAGTTTTATTTTAAATAAAGTAGTCTGTGTGTTTATTCCAAATAATGTACTTTATTCGGGCAGTGTATTTTTTTTAAATCTGACTATGGAGTTAGTATTGGAAGTGTCTTATAGATGTTTTTTAATGTAATATTTATTTAAATAATTAAAAAAGATGGCCTGGGGACCCTTTTATTTTTGATAAACAGCGAATATAAAGCTGAAAGCTGGGGGCTACAGCTCGCAACTGTCAGCTTTATCTGTGCTGGTTTTCAAAAATAAAGGGGAATCCACTCCATTTTTTATTTATTTATTATAGCCTCACCTGCTCTCACTGTTATGAGTGAGACCAGGTGTAGAATGATGACAGTAGTTTCCACGGAGTGGTTCCCACGCTGCATGACAGCATGGAAACTGCAGCGCTCTGACCGGCAGTAACCTTTTTACCGCCGGTCACAGTTGCTGGTTCACACACTGTCATCTGCATGACAAAATTGGAACAGCAGCGCTTTAACAGTCAGTAACTTAAAAGGTTAGTGCCGTTCAGAGCCAGTGTTTCTCAGGCAGTCACAAAGATAACAGCGTGGGATACATCCGATGTTTGGGCTGCCGAGCCCGAACAGTAACATGGTCTCCCTGGATAAGTCTGTGTTTGGTCTTCTGTGCATGGAAACTGGCATATGTTCGGTACTGACCCTGAACCTTACTGTTTGGGTTCACCCATCACTAATTGTGATGACCCAGCTTTACACTGTCAAAAAGAGTACTTCTGAAAAAAGTGCAGGGAACATAGTGTAAGTGTAATGATGTGGTTCTTTGTCATAGAAAAATTTTATGATTAGATTAAAAATAAAAATACCATAATCAACTTTAAATTTTCTACAATTTTAATATTCCCTTTAACACCCCATACTCTTACCTCTCCTAATCACTGGCATGTTTATTGCTTTAAGAACCGTTACCATACACATAATTATTATTATCCAATGTCTTTTATAATTAAATATTAACATGTTATTCTTTTCATAAAAATAAAGAATACATACAAAAATAAAAATATTCAACTGATTGGAAAAATGACAATAAGTAAATTCTTAAGACTGTGTGTGAGTCAGAAGCTGGAGTTCAGAAAGTCCAGACTCAGGAAGGATGTTTTCCTAAAACACTTCCTGAAAACCAGACAACACTTGGCACGTGAGGAAAGGGAGAATCTAAAATTGGGAGTGTAAATCTATTTAACTCAGAGTGACCAAGCATTTTGCAGAATGTGTTGCCACTGAAAGTATTTGAACTGGAAAATTGGTCATGACTCGCAATTCTGCATTTATGCAAATATAATCACTGCATTGCAAGAAATTAAGCTTAGTATTATTGTCTGTCATATTGTATAAATATAGATAAAGACAAATGTATGATGTAAAAACAAATAAATACGTAATTCACAGAATTATTTGCTTGCCATATTTATTAATATATTACTCAATTATAAATATTGATATCTGGTGATGAGCAGATGAATCTGCAGAGGATCGAGTTTGAGTCCAATTTCCTTAAATTCATGGTTTCCCACAAATTTAACCATTTTGAGATTTGATTAGTGGTTTGCAATAAAAAAAGAAAGAAACTTGTCGAACACCATTTTCCACACTAGGCGTCAAAGAGAGGGCTAACATCATTTTGTGTTGCAGCACATGCCTCCCCATTACGCCCTGCAGCTATGACAGCTTACAGATTATCATACCTTATACAGTGGTGGTCAGTACCTGGGCCATCACAGATCAGTGGTTCCAAGTGGAGCACTGTTTGTACGGCAGATTTGTTTTTCATCTCCAGAGTCACTGGATAAGTCTCTCTCTTCTGTAGAGTATTAATGCTTATGGTCAGCTGGGTTTTCTTTCTCTCTCCTGTAGAGTGTAAGCTCTTATGGTCAGCTGGGTCCTCTCTATCTCTCCTGTAGAGTGTAAGCTCTTATGGTCAGCAGGGTTCTCTCTACATTTCCTGTAGAGTGTAGGCTCTTATGGTCAGTAGGGTCCTTTGTAGCTCTCCTGTAGAGTGTAGGCTCTTATGGTCATCAGGTTCCTTTATATCTCTCCTGTAAAGTGTAGGCTCTTATGGTCAGCGGGGTCCTCTCTACATCTCCTGTAGAGTGTAAGCTCTTATGGTCAGCAGGGTTCTCTCTACATTTCCTCTAGAGTGTAGGCTCTTATGGTCAGTAGGGTCCTTTGTAGCTCTCCTGTAGAGTGTAGGCTCTTATGGTCATCAGGTTCCTCTCTATCTCTCCTGTAGAGTGTAAGCTCTTATGGTCAGCAGGGTTCTCTCTACATTTCCTGTAGAGTGTAGGCTCTTATGGTCAGTAGGGTCCTCTCTATCTCTCCTGTAGAGTGTAGGCTCTTATGGTCATCAGGTTCCTTTATATCTTTCCTGTAAAGTGTAGGCTCTTATGGTCAGCGGGGTCCTCTCTACATCTCCTGTACAGTGTAAGCTCTTATGGTCAGTAGGGTCCTCTGTAACTCTGCTGTAGAGTGTAGGCTCTTATGGTCACCAGGGTCCTCTATATCTCTCCTGTAGAGTGTAGGCTCTTATGGTCAGCAGGGTCCTCTATATCTCTCCTGTAGAGTGTAGGCTCTTATGGTCAGCAGGATCCTCTCTACCTCTCCTGTAGAGTGTAAGCTCTTATGGTCAGCAGGGTTCTCTCTACATCTCCTGTAGAGTGTAAGCTCTTATGGTCAGCTGGGTCCTCTCTATCTCTCCTGTAGAGTGTAGGCTCTTATGGTCATCAGGTTCCTCTATATCTCTCCTGTAAAGTGTAAGCTCTTATGGTCAGCGGGGTCCTCTCTACATCTCCTGAACAGTGTAAGCTCTTATGGTCATCAGGTTCCTCTATATCTTTCCTGTAAAGTGTAAGCTCTTATGGTCAGCGGGGTCCTCTCTACATCTCCTGAACAGTGTAAGCTCTTATGGTCAGTAGGGTCCTCTGTAACTCTCCTGTAGAGTGTAGGCTCTTATGGTCAGCATGATCCTCTCTACCTCTCCTGTAGAGTGTAAGCTCTTATGGTCAGTAGGGTGCTCTCCAGCTCTCCTGTGGATTGTAATGTCTTATGGTCAGTGGGGTCCTCTCTCTCATGTAATGTGTAAGCTCTTATGATCAACGGGATACTTTCTATCTCTCCTGTAGAGTGTAAGCTCACATGATCAGCGGGATCCCTTATGGTCAGCAGGGTCCTCTCTTTCTCTTCCTCTGAAAATCATTTGTTGTGAGGCTTCCATACACATCAGATGGTCGTCCAGTCCCTCTGAAATCATTGAGTTCGGACAACTTTCATCTATGTGTACGGTGGCTTTTAGACTGATCATTGTTTTAAAACCAAACCCTTAGGCCTCATTCAAACAAATCAGTGTTTCAAGTAATTGTTCTATTTGTGATTTTTAAGGATAGTCTTTGGAATCCATGTGCAGTATGTGCGCTATCAATGATTAACATGGCAATGAACAGGAGAGGCTTTGCAAGTTTATTAAATTATCCTTATGTGAAAATCACAGATGGTAAAAATTGACACTGACCAAACACTGATGAAATGCTGATCACAGGTGATGCTTGGACATATTTTTTGTGTATGTGTGTATTACTATGGTATAAAAAGCCATAAAATGCATGAAATATAACATTACATATATGTTATCTGAATTCATTTTCATTTAAAACAATATTTAAATAATAGATAAAATCTCTCCATGGCATGAAAGTAAATAAAGAGAAATGACAGAGCTGAGTAAAATTCTCTCTTGCTGTATAATATGCTTTAAAATGTGTGATTGATGCAATAACCATGAGGCTGCATGTGCCCGGCAGGTGCTACTGATTCATGCAGTGTGCGTGCCATCTA
The DNA here is from genome assembly GCF_032444005.1 of Ranitomeya imitator. Lineage (NCBI taxonomy): Eukaryota > Metazoa > Chordata > Amphibia > Anura > Dendrobatidae > Ranitomeya > Ranitomeya imitator. The sequence continues at coordinate 777,780,652 of NC_091283.1, forward strand.
AATCTTTGTTTTTGTAATGTACCATACAAATAGCAAACTGGGATGAAATTCTCAATTACAAATACGCACAACACACCGCCCACTTTCCCATTTTAGAAGTTAGGTCTAGTATTTTTGACTCTGTTTTTTTCTTTCAATGAGAAATGCATTGCTCTTAAATAAACATGATTATACCCTGCATGGATATACAGTTTAATTCAAATCCTAAAAATAAAAAGAGAGACGTCAATTAGATCTGGGCTGCACGACAATTTAAATTCTAATTGGCTTGTGGTTATTCCACAACTGGGAATTTAACCCAGAGAGTCTGAAACAGGATGAAGGTCTGTAAAAACAGGCACCTAGTACACAGCTCCCGCGTGCAATCCAGTTCATCCGAAGAAGGGTCGAGAATGATCGCTCTGCGTGTCACATCTGGAGCATCGCTCTGTTTTAAGCGGATGTTTAAGTAAATATTGCTCTCCTACAACAAGTTATTTTTTAGGATGCTGTAAATAAAGTTTATTGAAAAAAGCCATGCATAGAACCCTATTTATACAGCCCTAGCGTCTAGACAAAGAAATGTTTGACAGTAACACTCCAGGGCCGAACGCTTCTGACAATGTTGCATTTATGGGATTATTTAAAAAGCAAAAAGTGCACCAGCTCACCGGGTGAAGATAAACTTAATCCACGGCTTGGACCATGCTCCTGTGTAGTATTCCAATGGAAATCCAAAAATGCATCTTTAGTCCAGGCACATGGATGGGGCATAAAATCTTCTTTATTGAATAAAAACATGTTTTAACAGAGTAACATCTGCAATCTCTGTATTATTGTAAGTGAAAAGAACAAAATAAACGTGGAGGATATCCTCTCACCCATTACAAATGTGTTGCAAGCATAGATCTCCACATCTTCTCGTTGCGCCTGCACAGGGAATCAGAGTGTCACATTGGGAGGTCGGGAAAGAGAAAGAATACTTAGGGGCAACCAACATAAACTGCAAAGGACATCCACTGTGAATGGTGGATCCTGTGCTATTTATCATTATAATCAGAATTGTTTTTTTTTTAGTGCAATCATGCCTGTGATGATAGTGAATGTAGAGGAGCAGAAACACCAACAATTGTTTCTCAACGCAGGCAGTGAATAGCCAGGCCTTTCCCCAGGAAGGAACAACCAAGGGAAGGGATGTGCCGGAATTGGCGCATCTCACAGATGCGCTATTTCTGGGGCGGCTGTGGACTGGTATTTGTAGCCGAGGGGGAGCCAATATCCATGGCCCCTCTCTTGACTATGAATATCAGCCCGCAGCTGTCTGCATAGCCTTTCTGGCTATAAAATATAGGGGGACCCCTCATCATTTTTTTGGGGGGTCCCCCTATTTTAATAGCCAGTAAAGGCTACGCAGACAGCTGCGGGCTGATATAGCAGGCTACAAATATTGGCCCCCGGCCATCGGCTTTCCCCCTCTGGCACAGAAAATTGCATGGGAGCCCACGCCAGTTTTTTCTGTTTTTTTTTTTAAATTAAACGCTCATTAAGGCCTCTTTCATACTTGGGTCGGTACGGGTCTGTTGCTATGCGTCGGGCACACGTACCAACGCACGTTGTGAAATTTGTGCACAACGTGGGCAGCGGATGCAGTTTTTCAACACATCCACTGCCCATTCTGAAATCCGGGGAGGAGGGGGCGGAGTTTCAGCTGCGCATGCTTGGTAGAAAATGGCGGATGCGACGGACAAAAAAAGTTCCCCATTTTCTACCGCACATGCGTGGCCAAAACTCCACCCCCTCCTCCCCGGACTTCAGAATGGGCAGCGGATGGGCACGTCATGCACAAATTTCACAACATCCGTCGGTACGTCAGCCCGACACATAGCGACAGACCTGTACCGACGCAAGTATGAAAGAGGCCTTAATGAGCGTTTAATTTTTAAAAAAAAAACAGAATAAAACGGCATGGGCTCCCGTGCAATTTTCTGCGCCAGAGGGGGAAAGCCGACGGCCGGGGGCCAATATTTTTAGCCTGCTATGAATATCAGCCCGCAGCTGTCTGCGTAGCCTTTACTGGCTATTAAAATATGGGGACCCCCAAAAAATGACTTGGGGTCCTCTTATATTTTAGATCCAGAAAGGCTACGCAGACAGCTGCGGGCTGATATTCATAGCCTAGGGAGGGGCCATGGATATTGCCCCCCCGGCTACAAATACCAGTCCACAGCAAGCCCCAGAAATGGCGCATCTGTGAGATGCGCCTATTCCAGCACTTAGCCCCTCCCTTCCCACTCCCGTGTAGCGGTGGGATGTGGTGTAATAGTGGGTTAATGTCACCTTGCTATTGCAAGGTGTCATTAAGCTGGGTTAATAACGGAGAGGCTTTAATAAGACGCCTATCCATTATTAATCCAATACTAGTAAATGGTTAATAAAACACACACACATTAGGAAAAAAGTATTTTAATATTCTTCATTTAACCATACTTACCATACTTCAGCACCTGCAAAAAACATAAAATAATAAACCGTATACTACCTGTCCGCCGTAGTCCAATTAATAACGAGTGTCCCACGATGATCTCCCCTATAGAACAGTGACATCGGGTGATGTCACTGCTCTATAGGACCTTCAGTGACACACTGACAGGAGACAATGGCTCCTGCAGTACATCACTGAGAGTTCAAAGTCTCACTTTATGGCAATTGCTGTGTGGGAAAATTTCTCACATAGCAATGCCAAAAGTGAGACTAGGGACTATTTTTTTAAAGCGGCGGAGGAATATAGTGCGGAGGAATATAGATACCTTCCTCCCATCATTGTATTCCTGGAGCCCCTAGAGAGCGGTCGCATCAGCTGATGCTGCCGCTCTCCACTGGAGATCGTCGTGAGACACTCGTGGATTTCTGCGGATCAGGGAGTATATTGGTTGTTTGTTATTTCAATCTTTTTTACAGTTGACACTGGCTTCGGGGATCAAAATGACAAGTGATGGTGAGTATGTACTCTATGTTATAAGTACTGTATGTCTGTATGCATGTATTGTATGTAATGTATGAATGTAGTATGTATGTAGTATGTATGTTATATGTATGTAGTATGTATGTAGCATGTATGTATTATGTATGTAGTATGTATGTATGTAGTATGTATGTAGTATGTATGTTTGTATGTAGTATGTATGTAGTATGTTTGTAATATGTTGTATGTATGTAGTATGTTTTTTGTATGTATGTATTATGTATGTAGTATGATAGATTGTATGTATGTAGTATGTATGTAGTATGTATGTATGTTGTATGTATGTTGTATGTATGTAGTATGTATGTAGCATGTTGTATGTATGCAGTATGTATGTAGTATGTATGTAGTATGTATGTAGTATGTTGTATGTATGTAGTATGTATGTAGTATGTAAGTAGTATGTATGTAGTATGCAAGTAGTATATACAGTATGTAGTATGTATGTAGTATGTATGTAGTATATATGCATGTATGTAGTATGTATGTAGTATGTATGTTCTATGTATGTTGTATGTATGTATGTATGTATGTTGTATGTATGTAGTATGTATGTTGTATGTATGTAGTATGTTGTTTGTATGTTGTATGTAGTATGTATGTAGTGTGTATGTATGTATGTTGTATGTATGTAGCATGTATGTTGTTTGTATGTATTATGTTGTATGTATGTTGTATGTAGTATGTAGGGTTTTTTTTACATTCAACACATTAGTCCAGGTGCCTTCTGGGAGAAGCGAAGTCTCCCTAAGCTAGAAGATCGTTGGGTACAGCCGGGACCAGCTGCTTCGAAAGCATCACCAAACCGCGCGCCAAATTTTTGCCTGTAGGACATTATTGCAAGAGAGCTTGGCTGAGTAGATTACACAAGAAGGAAAACACACAGCAAGTCAGCAGGATCTAGGAGCAACATGGCAGATGTGACAACCTACATGGTGAGCTGCAGCATGTGCTACATGTTCACAGATCGACCAGAAGAAGAATCCAATTTCACCTGTCAGAAGTGTAGACTAGTGGCCCTTTTAGAAGAAAAGGTGCGGGGTCTGGAAGAAAGAATAGCAACTTTGAAACTCATCAAAGAGAATGAAGACTTTCTAGACAGAACAGAAGCATCTCTACTGGTCACAGAAGGTGCAAAAAGTGTCAGAGAACCTCCAAAAGCAGATGAGTGGAAGCATGTGACCAAAAGAAGCAAGAAGACCATGGAGAAATCACCAACCACACAACTGAAGAACCAATATCAAATCTTTGTAGAGGATGAAGATGGCACACCTAAGAATGAAGCAATACCAGCAAGCAAAAAAGAAAAGGGCACACAGCAACAAGTGACAGCAAAAAGTACAGCCAAGAAGCAACGAAGAGTGGTGGTGGTGGGAGACTCACTACTGAGAGGCACAGAAGCAGCCATCTGCAGACCGGACATAACTGCAAGAGAAGTATGCTGCCTTCCAGGTGCGATGATCAAGGATGTGACCGATAGGATACCAAAGCTCTTCAGCTCCAAGGACGTCCACCCATTTCTTCTGATACATGTTGGCACCAATGACACGGCAAGGAAGGACCTACCGACAATCTGCAAGGACTTTGAAGAGTTGGGGAAGAAAGTAAAGGAACTGGATGCACAGGTAGTTTTTTCTTCTATCCTTCCAGTAGACGGGCATGGCACCAGGAGATGGAACAGGATCCTTGATGCAAACAACTGGCTAAGACGATGGTGCAGACAACAAGGATTTGGATTCCTGGACCACGGTGTGAATTACTGGTATGATGGACTCCTCGCCAGAGACGGACTACACCTCAACAAACCTGGGAAACACACATTCGCCAGAAGACTCGCTACACTCATCAGGAGGGCGTTAAACTAGAAGAAGAGGGGACGGGAAGAAAAACATTAGACTCGAACAAAGACGACCCAGGAAAACATACTCAGAAGGGAGGTAAGAACATTTCTAAAACAATCCACAGTGAGGAGATTGGAACAAAACAAAATCCTCTGAACTGCATGCTCGCAAACGCCAGAAGCCTGACAAACAAGATGGAAGAACTAGAAGCAGAAATATCTACAGGTAACTTTGACATAGTGGGAATAACCGAGACATGGTTAGATGAAAGCTATGACTGGGCAGTTAACTTACAGGGTTACAGTCTGTTTAGAAAGGATCGTAAAAATCGGAGAGGAGGAGGGGTTTGTCTCTATGTAAAGTCTTGTCTAAAGTCCACTTTAAGGGAGGATATTAGCGAAGGGAATGAGGATGTCGAGTCCATATGGGTTGAAATTCATGGAGGGAAAAATGGTAACAAAATTCTCATTGGGGTCTGTTACAAACCCCCAAATATAACAGAAAGCATGGAAAGTCTACTTCTAAAGCAGATAGATGAAGCTGCAACCCATAATGAGGTCCTGGTTATGGGGGACTTTAACTACCCGGATATTAACTGGGAAACAGAAACCTGTGAAACCCATAAAGGCAACAGGTTTCTGCTAATAACCAAGAAAAATTATCTTTCACAATTGGTGCAGAATCCAACCAGAGGAGCAGCACTTTTAGACCTAATACTATCTAATAGACCTGACAGAATAACAAATCTGCAGGTGGTTGGGCATTTAGGAAATAGCGACCACAATATTGTGCAGTTTCACCTGTCTTTCACTAGGGGGACTTGTCAGGGAGTCACAAAAACATTGAACTTTAGGAAGGCAAAGTTTGAACAGCTTAGAGATGCCCTTAATCTGGTAGACTGGGACAATATCCTCAGAAATGAGAATACAGATAATAAATGGGAAATGTTTAAGAACATCCTAAATAGGCAGTGTAAGCGGCTTATACCTTGTGGGAATAAAAGGACTAGAAATAGGAAAAACCCAATGTGGCTAAACAAAGAAGTAAGACAGGCAATTAACAGTAAAAAGAAAGCATTTGCACTACTAAAGCAGGATGGCACCATTGAAGCTCTAAAAAACTATAGGGAGAAAAATACTTTATCTAAAAAACTAATTAAAGCTGCCAAAAAGGAAACAGAGAAGCACATTGCTAAGGAGAGTAAAACTAATCCCAAACTGTTCTTCAACTATATCAATAGTAAAAGAATAAAAACTGAAAATGTAGGCCCCTTAAAAAATAGTGAGGAAAGAATGGTTGTAGATGACGAGGAAAAAGCTAACATATTAAACACCTTCTTCTCCACGGTATTCACGGTGGAAAATGAAATGCTAGGTGAAATCCCAAGAAACAATGAAAACCCTATATTAAGGGTCACCAATCTAACCCAAGAAGAGGTGCGAAACCGGCTAAATAAGATTAAAATAGATAAATCTCCGGGTCCGGATGGCATACACCCACGAGTACTAAGAGAACTAAGTAATGTAATAGATAAACCATTATTTCTTATTTTTAGTGACTCTATAGCGACAGGGTCTGTTCCGCAGGATTGGCGCATAGCAAATGTGGTGCCAATATTCAAAAAGGGCTCTAAAAGTGAACCTGGAAATTATAGGCCAGTAAGTCTAACCTCTATTGTTGGTAAAATATTTGAAGGGTTTCTGAGGGATGTTATTCTGGATTATCTCAATGAGAATAACTGTTTAACTCCATATCAGCATGGGTTTATGAGAAATCGCTCCTGTCAAACCAATCTAATCAGTTTTTATGAAGAGGTAAGCTATAGGCTGGACCACGGTGAGTCATTGGACGTGGTATATCTCGATTTTTCCAAAGCGTTTGATACCGTGCCGCACAAGAGGTTGGTACACAAAATGAGAATGCTTGGTCTGGGGGAAAATGTGTGTAAATGGGTTAGTAACTGGCTTAGTGATAGAAAGCAGAGGGTGGTTATAAATGGTATGGTCTCTAACTGGGTCGCTGTGACCAGTGGGGTACCGCAGGGGTCAGTATTGGGACCTGTTCTCTTCAACATATTCATTAATGATCTGGTAGAAGGTTTACACAGTAAAATATCGATATTTGCAGATGATACAAAACTATGTAAAGCAGTTAATACAAGAGAAGATAGTATTCTGCTACAGATGGATCTGGATAAGTTGGAAACTTGGGCTGAAAGGTGGCAGATGAGGTTTAACAATGATAAATGTAAGGTTATACACATGGGAAGAGGGAATCAATATCACCATTACACACTGAACGGGAAACCACTGGGTAAATCTGACAGGGAGAAGGACTTGGGGATCCTAGTTAATGATAAACTTACCTGGAGCAGCCAGTGCCAGGCAGCAGCTGCCAAGGCAAACAGGATCATGGGGTGCATTAAAAGAGGTCTGGATACACATGATGAGAGCATTATACTGCCTCTGTACAAATCCCTAGTTAGACCGCACATGGAGTACTGTGTCCAGTTTTGGGCACCGGTGCTCAGGAAGGATATAATGGAACTAGAGAGAGTACAAAGGAGGGCAACAAAATTAATAAAGGGGATGGGAGAACTACAATACCCAGATAGATTAGCGAAATTAGGATTATTTAGTCTAGAAAAAAGACGACTGAGGGGCGATCTAATAACCATGTATAAGTATATAAGGGGACAATACAAATATCTCGCTGAGGATCTGTTTATACCAAGGAAGGTGACGGGCACAAGGGGGCATTCTTTGCGTCTGGAGGAGAGAAGGTTTTTCCACCAACATAGAAGAGGATTCTTTACTGTTAGGGCAGTGAGAATCTGGAATTGCTTGCCTGAGGAGGTGGTGATGGCGAACTCAGTCGAGGGGTTCAAGAGAGGCCTGGATGTCTTCCTGGAGCAGAACAATATTGTATCATACAATTATTAGGTTCTGTAGAAGGACGTAGATCTGGGTATTTATTATAATGGAATATAGGCTGAACTGGATGGACAAATGTCTTTTTTCGGCCTTACTAACTATGTTACTATGTTAGTCGGATGATTGGACTACTACTGTCCCATCATTGGCTAATGTGTCAATCACTGCCATTGTAGCAGGCATAGCCCGATGGAACTTGTAGTCCCATCGGACGATGCCTGCACACCCGCACAGACCCCCGGCAGGCCGCACAGACCCCAGAGAGGCCCATACAGACCCCTGGCAGGCTGCACAGACCCCAAGCAGGCCGCACAGACCCCTGAGAGGCCCGTACAGACCCCCAGCAGGCCGCACAGACCCCAGAGAGGCCTATACAGACCCCCGGCAGGCCGCACAGACCCCCAAGAGACCCATACAGACCCCCGGCAGGCCACACAGACCCCCAAGAGGCCCGTACAGACCTATGGCAGGCCGCACAGACCCCTGGAAGGCCGCACAGACCCCCAGGAAGCCCGCACAGACGCCAGACAGGCCCGCACAACCCCCCCATGGTCATGCACAGACCCCGCCCACACACACAGATGCAGTCTCCACCCACGCACCGCCCACACTCCATTATAGTGCATCATTGCACTATAGGAACTTCCGATTCCGGTATCCGATATCCTAAAAATATGTGAACTCAGTATCGGAAATCCGATACAGCGAATATCGGCCCATACCCGATACTTGCAGTATGGGAATGCTCAACACTAGCCCTAGATGAACTCTCGGTAACAGTTGGTGAAACCCAGAAATCCCTGTAAAGGTGTTACCTTTTCAGAATGATTTGAATTCAGTACCACCCAGACTTTTGAAGGATCTGCACGAAAGCTGGTGGAATATAATAGATATACCAGAAAAGGAACAGTAAACATACATTTTTCTGACTTGACATACAGTTTATTTTCCCTGAGTATTTATAGGACCTGCCTGACATGTACCTGATCTGACTCAAGGTCCAAATAAATCAATATGTCCTCCAGATAGACTATGATAACTCTACCTGCCAGATGATGGAAAATTTAATTTACAAAGTGTTGAAACACGGCAGGAGCATTGGTCACCCCAAATGGCATGATGAGCGTTATGTTGTGTCCCTGTGCTGTATTAGAATCAGTCTTTCACTCATCCACCTCCTTAATACAGATGAGATTATAGGCCCTCTTAAGGTCCAGTTTGGAAAATTACTTGGCTCCGATGTTCTGATTAAAGGGATATGGAATGAGATGGTTAAGGTATAGATCCAGAACAGTGATCCCATTAAGTTCCTGGAAATCCAAGCAGGAGTGCAGACCCTATCTTGCTACATGCCAGAAGATTCCCTTAACACTGACATGTTGTGTCATCTGTATGCTTTTCCATCATTTCCAATAAGCAGTTGGTTTAAAAGTTTATTGTCAGTGGTAAAGAATTGAAATGCAACCTAGATTTTGTTTTCTATTGACATTGCTGGCTGCCATGTCGTCCCATGCTGAGGTTCTAGTCAGGTTTTACTGTATACCCACATAAACTCTGAATGTTATGATGGTTGCCTTAGAGAAAACCACAGTGTTACAGTATATGTGTGAGACAGGATCATCGCGGAGCCATGTGTATTATATCTAACTGAAAAAATACTGTATATGTTCATGCAAAGCTCAATGCAAGACACAAGATGACATGTGAGTCCAATTAGATCAGGGACAAATACTTTGCCTGTGGTTTTTCTGAAAATAGGATAATCTGAGCCAAAATTAAAACTAAAATGAACAATAATAACAGAAAATTATTATTAATTACTGTTGCATCGTCTCTAAACAAAGTCAGTTCTTGGAACCTTCACAGGAGGCAAAGCTTTAGGGGAAGGGATAGCCATAACATTGACCCTAAAATCAAAAACACAGTTCTCATTTAAATCTCCCGTGCTACAAATTTTAATAATAAGATTTGATCTTTATAATTTACAGGAATGCTGACAGCTGATTCATGCCACCCGAACCACCGGCAGCATGAATCAGACACTGGCTCCTTTATTTCATATACAATAGGTTCTATTCTGAAATTCTGCAGAATTTCAGAGAAAATATACTAGGGTGGCTAACTAAAATCAAGAAAGAAGAGTGACAGTGCTCACCAAATGTTATAGATTAGTATGAACAAAATATCTTCATTCCTCCATCAAACTGATTTATAAATTTTAAGTGCTACGTTGACATAGAAATAAAGAGATTTTGTTCTATTTTTCTATGCAAATTCATGAGTGTTGTCACTCTTCTTTCTTCCTCTAGATTATGGCATATGGATTTTTTTGGTATGGTGATGATTGTACTCTTTTACAGGGAGTGCTGCAAACAGCTTTCCTTTCTTTCCTTTTTTGGGCTTTGAGATAGAGCGAGTACAAAGGAGGGCAACAAAATTAATAAAGGGGATGGGGGAGCTACAATACCCAGAGAGACTAGCAAAATTAGGATTATTTAGTCTAGAAAAAAGATGACTGATGGCCTGGGCGCTCTAATAGCCATGTCGTATAAGTATATAAGGGGACAATACAAATATTTCTCCGAGGATCTGTTTATACCAAGGAAGGTGACGGTCACAAGGGGGCATTCTCTGCGTCTGGAGGAGAGAAGGTTTTTCTACCAACATAGAAGAGGATTATTTACTGTTAGGGCGGTGAGAATCTGGTATTCCTTCCCTGAGGAGGTGGTGATGGCGAACTCAGTCAAGGGGTTCAGGAGAGGCCTGGATGTCTTCCTGGAGTGTAACAATATTACAACAATATTGTATCTTACAGTTAAGGCACCTTATTGTGACGTAGCAACGATCCCACTAACGATCTTGTTATGTGTGACAGCGACCAACTATCAGGCCCCTGCTGGGAGATCGTTGGTCGCTGGGGAATGATCAGGACCTTTTTTTGGTCGCTGATCACCCGCTGTCATCGCTGGATCGGCGTGTGTGATGCCGATCCAGCGATGTGTTCACTGGTAACCAGGGTAAATATCGGGTTACTAAGCGCAGGGCCGCGCTTAGTAACCCGATATTTACCCTAGTTACCATTGTAAAAGTTAAACAAAAAAAACCCGTACATACTCACATTCCGATGTCTGTCATGTCCCCCACCGTCAGCTTCCCTGCACTGACTGTCAGCGCCAGCCATAAAGCAGAGCACAGCGGTGACGTCACCGCTGTGCTCTGCTTTACAGCCGGCGCTGACACAGTCAGTGCGGGAAGCTGATGCCGGGGGACGTGACAGACATCGGAATGTGAGTATGTACTGTTTTTTTTTTTTTTAACTTTAACAATGGTAACCAGGGTAAATATCGGGTTACTAAGCGCGGCCCTGCGCTTAGTAACCCTATATTTACCCTGGTTACACGGGGACTTCGGCATCGTTGAAGACAGTTTCAACGATGCCGAAGTCTTTCCCCTGATCGTTGGTCGCTGGAGAGAGCTGTCTGTGTGGCAGCTCCCCAGCGACCACACAACGACTTACCAATGATCACGGCCAGGTCGTATCGCTGGTCGTGATCATTGGTAAGTCGTTTAGTGTAACGGTACCTTTATTGTATATCTTCTAGGACCGCTTATCCATGAGACAAGACCCCGGTAGTTTTTCCTCCCTTGTTCTCCTACACTAACTGGTCTCTCCTAAATCACACACATATGGATAGACCTGTCAATTTAAGGAAGTAGGGTGGAGATAAGCTACTGGAAACCTGACTCTTGGAGTAGTCAGCCTAGTCACCTTGTAGCTGGATGGCTCTTTAAAGTGTATTTTCTCCTAAATGCTGCAGCATTTGAGAGTAAAACATATATGGCTTGAACAACAGAGCTTGTCTTGGTTAGGGCAGCAGGAATCTCTTCACAGGATTGCTTTTAGGGCTAACTCACATGAGCGTATACATCGGATGAGTACTATCCAATGTTTTATCAGATAGTGCAGATAGCACTCGACCAATGTTATTCTGTGGAACAGTGCTGATCAGAGTTTTTTTCTCATACCGACTTGGCATGAAAAAAAAATTGCATCACACTGTAGTTTGCAGCACAAATCGAATGTCACGCACCCGTACAAGTCTATGGGTGGAAACCATTGAGCTGCACTCCAATTTCCATTGACACAGACAATAGAGAAGATGGAGAAATGTTGCTTTCATCCAAGAGAATCAGATCACACTAAACTGACACATTAAATCTGATTAAATTCGGATTAGAGTTTGATCACAGCGTCATATTCGGACCAATTCTCTTGCAGGAGAGAATCATCGCTTGTGTGACCATAGCCTTAAAGAGTAGATATCACTTTACTCATTTTACTCATAAAAAACAGTAAAATGAAATATAGAATACTTTGCAGATGTGCCTTCACTGCGGGTAGATCACAGCTACTACCTAAAAACGTATGTGGTAGGGGGAAGAAACTGGAGGGACAGAGAGGCAAAAAGACACAAAGAGAAGCTGCTGCAGTTTCTAGTAACTACTAGAAACAGGCCCGAAATAATGTGATTCTGAAAAGTCACCTGAAATGAGAGTTGTCTGAGTTATGTACAGTACATCTACTAAGCACTAGTGATGAGGGAATGTGCTCGGATAAGATGGTGTCTGACCATGCTCGAGTGCTAACTGAGTGTCTGAATGCTCGAAAAATATGTTGAGTCCTCGTGGCTGCATGCCTCGCGGCGCGGTTGTTCGACAGCCGCAATACATGCAGGGATTTCCTGTTTGTTAGCCAATCCATGCATGTGTTGTGGCTGTCGAACAGCCATGAGACATACAGCTGAGGGGACTGGAACATACATTTTTCAAATACTCTGAAGACACTCAGTTAGCACTGAGCACGGTCAGATAACACCTTATCCGAGCACATTCGGTCATCATCACTACTAAGCACCTTTATGGTGGCATCTTCTGAAGTTAATTATCATGTTTGTAAATATTTCTAGAAATGGTCAGTTTGCTCATTACTTAGTGTTGGTTCCATACATATCAAGATTGTGCATGCTGCATCATTGGTGCAACCCTTAGTACACTTCTTTATACCTTCTAAAGACTTTCATACATCCAAACTCTTTCCTTTTTACTCCCTTTCCTTGTACTTAGTAAATATACCTTATTTTGTAGAATGACTATTCCAAATGAAAATGATTCACAGATTCACATAATAAATAAAATGTTGCAACAGAAGAATTTAGAATGTGCTTCCGTAATATATAGTGTGACCGAGTGTAGGCTGCTGGCAGGGTGCACGTGCAATGCAATGCCCGAACCGGCACAATTCCTAACCACGAGCTTTATCAAGTATCTCAGTTTAGCTCCATTCACCTGAGTGACACTGAGACGTAATAGCAAATCTAGCCCGTAGACAAGAGTGTCAATATTTCTTGGGAAAAAACAGACCCTTTTTGTCATCTTGGATAACTTTTCCTATTTTGGCACACCGGTAGCAAAGAAAATCTGTCTCATTCTTGCTTACAAAAACAATGTCGCCTGATCTGTTAGCTGCATGTTCCACACCAGGTCCAACCAGCTCATGTACAATTTTTTTTCCATGGTAAAGCTGGGTGTATTACTTTTGCAAATTGCTTGTCTGAAGCATGTTAAATCATTTGAAGGAAAAACACCTTTCTGTTTCCAGCAGTCACACTAGATGCTGGCTGAAAGAAACCCCTTTCTAAATATCGTTAAGCAGCCCCATTTTTGTTCGATTGCTGAGCCAACCATGCCTGCCGAAACAGACTCCAAACTAGGGTGTAGAAATAACATACATGTCATTGTTTCTTCCCTTCTTTGGATTTTTTTCCATTATTAGAAAAAACCTGCTTTGTAAATGTTCCATAGAATGATATCATACCACAGGATGACATCTGTACTTAAAAAGAACTTGTTTAGGTGTCACGATTCGCTCAGGTTATGTTCCAGTCCCTCGCAGTAGCATAGCAAGCGATTTGAAGCTAAAATCAATGGAATATGTTCTGATTCTGAATAATGTCTTAATCCAATTATTGTTGCGTGCGTGTGACACAGTTATATTCTATTCTCTAGGAAACCATGATGTCATGTGTATTTTTACAGCTACTATCACTTTGTACCTGATGAGTCATCGTCATGGTGGTTCATATCACGGAACAAAAGTTGTGAACTTACCATAATGAATAAGGGGCGGAGGAGTCAATATTGGCCGAGTAAATACATTGATGGACAGAATATGGTTCCTATTTCACTAGGATGTTTCTTCTATTGTTGAATATTTGCAATTGTATTTGGTCATATAAATAGCAATCGTTCTAGCTTCAACCTCCAGATTGTACAATATGGCTACTCACTACATTTAAAGGTTATAACTTATAACCTTTAGAACTAATGTATTTTTGTCTAATTGTCATTGTCATTAATAGTTGCCATGGTATTCAATACATGGATATATACAATTCCAGGCATGCAAATCTGAATGACACAGTGGAAACTGTACTGATTTTATGTCCACATGTCAGAAACAAAATATATAGACTGATATAGCTACCATAATATAGGTTCCTCAGCCTAATATTTGGAGCCATGTGTGTCTATCCAATCTACTGCATGTGGCTCACTACTAGTATTAAATCCAAGACCACTGTACCTTAGGCCGGGATCACACATGCGAGAAACACGGCCGAGTCTTGCATGTTAATACCCGGCCCTGTTGCCTGCACTCCGGAGCGAGCGTGTGGCCGCATAGTGATACATGGAGCCGCACGCTCGGCTCCTGAGTGCCAGCGGCAGGGCCGAGTATTAACATGCAAGACTCGGCCGTGTTTCTCGCATGTGTGATCCTGGCCTTAGTGGTATGAGCAGTGATTACTAGGGTCCAAGCCATATATCTGGAAGATAAAACTAAGCTATATATGCCCATGAACCTTCTATTGTGGTCTACAACAGTTGTCCATCCTGACTTCTTTATACATGTGCATATTTTTCAATAATAAGTGTAAAGTAAGTCATTGTCGGATACCTCTCCTGGGAGTTCATTTCCCTAAAAATGCATTATGCAAATTGCCTTTTCTGAAAGGAAGAGGACTTAAACTCTAGCGCAACCTATTGGAAGTAGCAATCCTTTAAGTCAATATCCATCCTTTAACAAGCCTAGCCATATGACTTAAAATATAAGTCAAACCAAAAGATAGGATTGTAATAAAAGATGCCTAATCCTTCTCTCCTATGGCATCATCCGTCAAGGGGAGGCTTCTATAAATATTAGATGGTCCACTTGTCTTTCCAAGCTCAGCAGGTTCAACCAACCTTCATCTAAGACCACTATACTGTACACAATAGATTGACATAATCTGAATCGGCCAATATTGACAGGTTCAGCCGATAGTTAAATGTGTATGGTGGCCCCCGATTCTCCCCTGGTGGTTAATGTTGGGACTGAAGGATCCGGCATACTCAGTTCTGGACTGCCAATCCTCTTGTTCTCTAAGAGCTAAGCTGCCACTACAGATGTACAACTGCAGCTTTCTCATAGAGAACACAGAAGTGCTCAACAGAACAAGTGCTCCTGTGTATGAGAAAGTGAAGGGAAATATCTGCTGGTAGAATGATTGGCCTTACCAACTTTTTCTGTCAGCTATCTAAATTATATGGGGGTTAATGGATTCATATCACTTGGTAAATGGTGTAATTTTCCTAGACTATCTTCTAATTCAGCTTGGGCAGTTTGTGAAATGCAATTGACCAGTCTTAATTGCCAAATATATGATTTAGATCCCAGTAATTCAATAATATACTAGTGCTCATGTAATAGTAGCTCCCCAGCAAAAAAAAACGGTTGTGTCTATGTGGCAATCATAGGTAAAGTAACTTAACAATGACTGATTTTATGTAGAGCAATTGTATCACTGTTATTCACCTCTCTTGGACCCAGTGCAGGCCTTACTTACTGCTTCAGTCATAGTCTCTATCTGTTCATTTTCACCTTGGCTGCAATGGCTACCTGGTATGCAACACTGGCACTGCCATCGTTTCGCTTTATAGGCCAGATCAGGCAATAGACGTCTGACTGAGCATTCAGGCGATTAGCATCCTCACCATTGTTACCTCACTAGGTCCCACTATCTATCACTAAGTGAAGTTTCCTGGCAAATCTTTCTCTGCTATAACCACTGGTCTCTGCCGCATTTACTAAGTGAGTCTCCTTACGTACCAAGCATTGCTGTCCTGTGCTCTGCTACTGTGCTGTTTACTCTTCATCAGTCTTTCTATGCTGTGTCTCCTTCTCTTCAGCCTCCATTACTTCACTTGATTAACCCAGCTACATAAAGATCATCGTTCTGTGCCGAATTCCATCTGCTCTTCTGGACCTAAAGGTACCGTCACACTTAGTGACGCTGCAGCGATACCGACAACGATCCGGATCGCTGCAGCGTCGCTGTTTGGTCGCTGGAAAGCTGTCACACAGACCGCTCTCCAGCGACCAACGATGCCAGTAACCAGGGTAAACATCGGGTAACTAAGCGCAGGGCCGCGCTTAGTAACCCGATGTTTACCCTGGTTACCATCCTAAAAGTAAAAAAAACAAACAGTACATACTTACCTACAGCCGTCTGTCCTCCAGCGCTGTGCTCTGCACTCCTCCTGTACTGTCTGTGCGAGCACAGCGGCCGGAAAGCAGAGCGGTGACGTCACCGCTCTGCTTTCCGGCTGACCGACGCTCACACAGACAGTACAGGAGGAGTGCAGAGCACAGCGCTGGAGGACAGACGGCTGTAGGTAAGTATGTACTGTTTGTTTTTTTTACTTTTAGGATGGTAACCAGGGTAAACATCGGGTTACTAAGCGCGGCCCTGCGCTTAGTTACCCGATGTTTATCCTGGTTACCAGTGAAGACATCGCTGAATCGGTGTCACACACGCCGATTCAGCGATGTCTGCGGGGAGTCCAGCGACCAAATAAAGTTCTGGACTTTCTTCCCCGACCAGCGACAGCACAACAGGGGCCTGATCGCTGCTGCCTGTCACACTGGACGATATCGCTAGCGAGGACGCTGCATATCGTCTAGTGTGACGGTACCTTAAGGCTTTTTAAATCCACCTCACCAGATCAGACATAATCACACGACTACTTTTTACTAAACTGTGGTATATTGAGGTTTTCAATTCTTTTAATTGACCACACCTCTGTATCAGTTATACGATCAGTCCTGGATTACAGTCCATACTACACAGTTTGGCAAAGTAAAGTTATTTGTTTACAGTTGAAATTGGACTTTTCTCTATTTGTGCGCAATCGTATGGAAGGGGTCTTCAGCAACTCAAAGGAGACCCTGAAGGTGCAGAGAGCAGAGAGGCAAGTAAATTGATAAAAGGAAATTGTTTGTATGTGACGGGAGACCAGGATGCGCAAGAGCCATTAGTCTCAGTCACGACTATGGCCCTGGCGCCCCCTCACACTGACCAGAGACCCCAGCTCCATTCCCTATGTAGATACAGACAGTTATCATTCATCATTTCAAAGATACAGTGTCTTTTAATTAAAAAATGTAGGTGGCATGACTGCTTTTTAAACAAAAAAAGGGAACAAATAGGACACAGTTTGGATACAGTAATGGACAGTTTAAAGCTCCACTCCAGCATATTTTATATTTCAGCGCTGACCCTATCCTTATGCTCATCAGCTGCTGTTTTCAGCTTTTCCTGGGCCGCATCAGGTCCAGCGCCGCCATTTTGTGACCGTAACTTTGGACTGATCAACGGTAATGTCCACAAATGTTCAGTGTAAGTCTGTTAGACCCTCGTTCTGGCCCAATCCGGCTCTCATAGACTTACATTGAGTAGCGAGTTCCGGATTCTCGAGCAAATACTAAAGCGATCTAGCAGGATGAAAAATGCCAGAGACCGAAGGGAGCGGTGCTTGGAACAACTAAAGACCAAGTCTGATAAGTATATTACTAAGATTAGGGAACTTAGATTAGTCGTCAGAACAAATGGAGGGCACCACCACTAATAAATCAAATACGCTTAATAATAATACATCCCGAATCTACCACAACATGAAAAAGGACCACAAACCAAACAATAGAAAAGGCATGTTGTAATGGAGCTCTTGGAGCTCTTTATATTAAAGGGTGACTGTATCTTATATTGCTTATACATTGGGTACTTTTCCTCTATGTTATAGAAGACTTGGTTACGGTGGTTACCCCTTACTGGTATGATTATTTTGTTGCACAAATACTACTCAATCATGTAGCTTATTGTAGCTTTATGTGAATGAGGTAACAATAGGGGGATTATGCCTTTGCATTTATGCTAACTGAATATTTTGTATAATCTGCCCAGCAAGAATTGTGTGCATTATAGGGAAAGGTTCCTTTTTTCTTCATCTGGGTTTTTTTTTCTTTGTTCCCCTTCTCAGGTGCCAAAATACATGATAGTCTGTCGAGTGTGCATTTTTCCCTTTGTTATTGTGGGCGTTTGTTCTGCCTTTTAATTGTTTTTAATATTTATGCTTGCTCATTGCTCTCTAATAAAAATTTATATTTGGTATTTTCTGTTTTTGTCCCGTGGAACTTAGATTAGTGGCACCACTCCAGCACTGCAATAAAAAAAATATGCTGGAGTGGCGCTTTAAAATCCCTGATGTGCCATAGGCAATGTCCTTACAACCGGGGCCAATACTCTGGGCAAAACTGAGTCTCTTTCAATTTTACTAGGAACTAGGAAAAAAAAATGATTAGTCATAAAAAAGGATTATGTGAACAAATTTTAAAAGAGCCTAAAATGAAATGTAAAAATGTAAAACATTTCTGGAATGTTTGATTCTTCTATTTCTAGTGAAACTGCAACTTGGCAGTCTATACCTATTGCAACCCAAGTCATTATTACTCTACAATTACATAATAGCCTTGGGCAAGAAAGCCCGATTGAGGTTGCTCCAGAAAAGTGATTACAATGTCAATCATGCTGTGCAAAATATACAATAGGTTTTATATGCTTATTGCTTTTATTAATACTGATATTAATAATATTATTGACTAAAAATATGATGTTGCTGCAATGCTACATCAGGAAGTGAGCTGCCTCCTTAAAAAGTATACAACTTAATTTTTTTTTGCTAATATTAGGATTAAAAACTGCAGTCTGAAAGGCAGGCATACAGAGTTTCAGATGTCAAATTTGTATAAAAAAAATTAATAAATAAAACAAATTTTCAAAATATTACAAAACTGCATTGACTTCGAAACACTCCATAGAATTGCATGTACGTAGCTTTGATAGATTTGTTAGGTTATCCCAGTACAAAAAGTTGCCCTTTAAGGACACAATTTCCTTTCAAACCAAATTGACAAATTCTTTTAGTGTGAGATTTCAAACAGAAGTAATGGAGACAATTTCCGGCTTGTTCTCACACTTTTACTCAATGAAACCATTCTTGTTCTTAAATAATTACAAGAAAACATAATCCTATCTGGTCAGTTCATTTTTTGAGATTTAATTCCCGATTGCCTTAGGGCCAAAAAGCATATACTTCTTCTCTAGTTCTCAGAGAGATCATTTTCCATTGAAGATATAATTTACAATGTATCAAGGTATTTTTTGGGAAACGCTTATCAATACTTTTTAAATATATTTTTTAAAAAAAATCAAATTTAATACACATTAAATTCAAAACTTCTTGATTTCTTTCTTTGCTGTGAAGATTAAGCTTCCAGGTGCATGAGTTTCAGTATATGCATGGACCTTGAGAGATATGTCTGTTTTGGTAAATGTCAAGTTATTATCTCTAATTGGTATAGTGGTTATATATTCCTCATAGCCTTCATTCAGTCTAAGCTTCCTTAAGGGATTAGACTCCCCAATAAAACAAGATGCCCCTATTTATAAGTTAGGGGATAACTTGCTGATTGCTGGGGGTCCGACCATTGGGATCCTCAGCAATCCCAAGATTGGAGCTCTGAAACCCCGAAAATGCAGTTCTGCAGCACTGTTTTGAATGGAAAGTCGGTGCACATGCTTTACCCTCTCTCCTTTCATTGTCTATATCAGGAATTCATTTTCCTGAGTGGTGATGTGAAAGACTATCAGGATTGTGGTGGGCCAAACCAACTGGCTGAAAATAATTCTGTTCAATATTAATGTTATTATCATTACATTTATAACTTAACTAGCTGTACTACCCGGCTTCGCCCGGGTTAATAACTGCTGTAAGCAAAATAGAATGTGTTAACAAAAATTTATTCTGCACACAAAAACCACAAAACAAATAGATAGAAATGTAAGTATTAAAAGGCAAAAACTAAGATAATATAAGCATTTTACAACATATATTTCAGCACCAGAGATATTCCACACAGATTTAACTAAATTGGCCAAGTAATATGAAGTAATCTTCTACAACCTATTCGAGAGCCTTTTGATTAACAACATTCTTAGTTTTTCCTTCAGGTGCAAAGACAAACAGATTTTTGGCTGTTCCAACTCTTGAACAGGCCATATAAAGTTGACCATGAGAAAAGCATGGAGACTGTAAATCGATTCCAACTACTTTCAAGGACTGTCCCTGAGCCTTGTTGATGGACATAGCAAATGCCAGTCGAACAGGAAACTGGAGGCGTTTAAAATCAAACGGCAAATCAGATGGAATGAGAGGAATTGTTGGAATGAAAACATCTTCTCCTGTGGCACATCCTGTCAAAATGGTTGCCTCAATTACATGTGGAAACAGGTTCTTAATCAAGAGTCTTGTTCCATTACACAGCTTTGGTGGATCCAAATTTCTCAATAACAGAATAGGTGCTCCAGGTTTTAGAAAGAGGTTGTGAGTAGGAAGTCCTTGTGGCTCCAAGGAATTGAGGAACTCAGTTGGATAAAATAATGCTTGAGCAGGGTCTATTACTGTATCTACTGACTTGTAGGTTGTGCACACACCTGGAAGGAGATTTAGAATTTGAAGATTGATCTTGTTGACGCTGTCATTTTTGGGAGCTAGAATAGCCCTTTCACACAGCCAGCCAGAATTTTTGAAGTGGAGTTGAATGTTT
Source organism: Ranitomeya imitator (assembly GCF_032444005.1). Classification (NCBI taxonomy): domain Eukaryota; kingdom Metazoa; phylum Chordata; class Amphibia; order Anura; family Dendrobatidae; genus Ranitomeya; species Ranitomeya imitator. The sequence continues at coordinate 777,801,469 of NC_091283.1, forward strand.
GGAAAAACCTTTGCTTTCAACTCCTCAATGGAAGTCACAATGCAACAAAAGTTGCTTGGGAAGGTGATCTGTCCAGTGGTTGAGTTTACTGGTGCCTTGCCATCTCCAATAGTCAACAGTTGGCTCGAAAACAGTCCAGCAGAAACATCGCCTGTCATGTAGACCCTCATGTTTGTGTTCAGTGACATTTTCTTTACTTTTCTCCAAAGGTATGATGCTTTCAGACAGGCATTGAGTTCGTCTGAAGGGGTTGATCTTGGAATAACAGGTAGTGTTTGGCGGAAGTCACCTGCCAAAACAACAACTACTCCTCCCATGATATATTTGTTGCTACGCAGGTCTTGCAGAAGTCTGTCCACTGCTTCCAGAGCCCTTTTGTGTGACATGGTGCATTCATCCCAAATGATAGCACTGCATTTTTGAAGCAATTTGGCCAGTCCTGATCCCTTGGCAATATTACACACGGGGCTGTCACTATGAGACAGGTTACGTGGTAGTTAGTGTTGAGCGATACCGTCCGATACTTGAAAGTATCGGTATCGGATAGTATCGGCCGATACCCGAAAAATATCGGATATCGCCGATACCGATATCCGATACCAATACAAGTCAATGGGACATCAAGTATCGGAAGGTATTCTCATGGTTCCCAGGGTCTGAAGGAGAGGAAACTCTCCTTCAGACCCTGGGATCCATAGGGATGTGTAAAATAAAGAATTTAAATAAAAAATATTGATATATTTACCTCTCCGGCGGCCCCTGAACTCAGCGCGGGTAACCGGCAGGCTTCTTTGTTCAAAATCAGCGCTTTTAGCACCTGAGAATCACGTCCCGGCTTCTGATTGGTCGCGGGCCGCCCATGTGACCGCCACGCGACCAATCACAAGCCGCGACGTCACCGCAAGCTATTAGCGCGCTCATTTTTGAAAAATGAGCGCGTTAATGACTTTCAAAGACGTAGCGGCTTGTGATTGGTCGCGGCCACGCGACCAATCACAAGCCGCGACGTCACCGCTAGCTATTAACGCGCTCATTTTTAAAAATGAGCGCGTTAATGACTTTCAAAGACGTAGCGGCTTGTGATTGGTCGCGGCCAATCACAAGCCGCTACGTCTTTGAAAGCCATTAATGCGCTCATTTTTAAAAATGAGCGCGTTAATAGCTTGCGGTGACGTCGCGGCTTGTGATTGGTCGCGGCCCCGCGACCAATCACAAGCCGCTACGTCTTTGAAAGCCATTAACGCGCTCATTTTTAAAAATGAGCGCGTTAATAGCATGTGGTGACGTCGCGGCTTGTGATTGGTCGCGGCCCCGCGACCAATCACAAGCCGCTACGTCTTTGAAAGCCATTAACGCGCTCATTTTTAAAAATGAGCGCGTTAATAGCTTGCGGTGACGTCGCGGCTTGTGATTGGTCACGTGGCGGTCACATGGGCGGCCCGCGACCAATCAGAAGCCGGGACGTGATTCTCAGGTCCTAAAAGCGCTGATTTTGAACAAGGAAGCCTGCCGGTTACCCGCGCTGAGTCCAGGGGCCGCCAGAGAGGTAAATATATCAATATTTTTTATTTTAATTCTTTATTTTACACATCTCTATGTATCCGATACCGATACCCGATACCACAAAAGTATCGGATCTCGGTATCGGAATTCCGATACCGCAAGTATCGGCCGATACCCGATACTTGCGGTATCGGAATGCTCAACACTAGTGGTAGTTTGAATGTCGAATGTGCTGTCCTGCCACCGTTTAAAAGTGTAGCTGCAATTCCAGAAGATGCCACTGCAAGTGCAATCTTTTTTTGTTGTCGAAATTTTGCCAGGAGCAAGTTGATTACAAATGTCTTTCCTGTTCCACCTGGAGCATCGAGGAAGACAATCCCACCTTTGTTGGTTTCACTGAAACTTAAAATATAGTTATAGGCGTCCCTTTGATCTGGTACCAATATTGGCTCGTTCTGAGACACACATGCTGTCAGTTCATCAATATTATAGTTTGTTTCTATGAAAATCTCCCTACACATTTGGATGCCTTCAGGATTTCTTATTGGAGCAGGCAAACCAAGCAACTGTAAGGCTTTTCCTGACATTGCTATGCACTGATCTTCAAGGAGCATGAAAGTTTCATTGAACATTTCCTCAGTGAAGTTGATGAGTTGCTGAGGATTTTCCCTTCTAATCTGCATGAGGATGTCCTCACTGAGATCAGTTTTGAACTTTGTCCAAATCTCAAGAGGATTTGAAATGCTACATGTTGTTAGAATAATAGCAAAGAGGTGTCTTAGTCGCTTTGGGGTTTGTGTGGCTGCAGCTTCTCTGAGGGTCATGTCCCAGTGTCCATCATTTTCCAGAAGTCCTTTTCTTTGGCAAGCTTCCCTGAATGTTTCACACACATGGCCTCCGACGGTCTTCAAGTCAGAAAATGATGTAGGGCCTTTGACAACATGAAGTAACATGCGCAGGTAGAAGCACTCTGCATTTGACGGATGAACAGTGTAGACGCGACCAAGCGTATCAGTTGCTTTCACCCCTGGATAGCCTTCAATATCAAGGCCCCGTTTCCTCCGTTCCAGTGTTTTTCTGGAGGCATTCCAAGTGTAGTACTTTGGTAAATCACAGTAGAGAATTGTTTTTGCAAAAGGGTCTTGTTGACACAGCTCAAAAAATGCCAAGAGGGTGGTCTTAGGTGGTGTTAGGAGCTGCTGCTGCAAGTTTGCTGGGTTAAAATAAATTCTCTGTCCATTTTCCAAGTGCACACTCAGATGCACAACTGGTGGGTAGCGCTCATGAATGGAGAAGCCTAGTATTCTCCAAACAGCTTCATTGCTGCTTATGTACCTGCCCATCTGGAATGCCTCCACTTCATCAATAATTAATAGGTCCATTTTTCTGGAGTTCAAAAACTGCTTGATCACTTCCTTTGTGGACATATTTGCAGATATACTTGATAGATTTCACAGAGTGGCAAGATTCGACATTTATGTGGGCCTGGAAGATTTTTGAGAGCAAAGGGTTGTAAGGCACTACCCACCTGTTGTCAATTTCTATCTCTTGGAGTGATGATTCAACACGCATTTTGACCTTTGCTGTGAAACAACCATCCCCTGGCTTTCTTCTTCGGTAGTCTGGATATCCATCTTGTCTTGTTTGGGTTTCTTGAACCAGGGATCGTGGGTAATGCTTTGAACACCTGCCATCAATCATACAGGGAGAATTTTTGTTGAGACTCCCACACGGACCATGGATCATGTTTTTTGTGATGGTGTCAAACAGCAATGGGTCAATCCGAAGGTCTGGCAATTCGGCACTGATGATATTGTCAATTTCGGTAGGCTGTATTTTTTGCTTCAGCCAGATCAAGATGTGGGTGTGAGGAAGGCCTCTTTTTTGCCATTCAACTGAATACATCCAGCATTGCGTCTCACCATAAATATGTGATTTTGTGATGAGATTAGTCATTTTTGAAAGTTTCTGTTTGAAAACCCGAGCAATAAGGTCATGGCGATTCACTGATTTTTGGCCCGGCAACAGGTGCCCTCCAATTTCCTCCCAGGCAGGATTGCAAGTAAAGGTGATGAAAAAATCTGGATGGCAATACTTTCTCACATAAGTCATTGCATCCTGTGTGTATTCATGCATGTGTCGTGGGCTTCCAGTAACAGTTGATGGAAGAATAACCATTTTCCCCAACTCTTTTGGATCAGCATCATTTCCAACAGCATCTCTAAGGTGAATATATTCCTCTGCCCTGAGCTTCTTTTGATTTAGTCGGATATATAAAAAACGTTCACTCTCAATCTTTGCATACATGTCAACAATAAATTGGTGGAAGAGGTGTTTGCATTTCAAGATGTGATTTTCCTCTGCAAATCTTGTCATGATCCTATATGCATAGAAGTCCATGGCAGACACTTTTTTTCCTGAAGGGTTGCCTGTTGTAGGATCTGTCTGAGGTATTCCAAAGTGATAGCCATCCTGTCCCTGCCAAAAGATGATTGGATATTGCAGTGCATCATAGGACCTGTGAGTTTCTGCTACTTGTTGCAAACTATTGTTCCTTTTCTGAAGCACAATGTCACAGCTTTGAAAATCATTGCCTACAATCAAGATTGCTACATCATCAAATGTGGGAGCATTGAAACGTCGCTGATATTCACCTTGTGGTGTTTTGTCAGCTCGAATTACAACTTTGTAATCGTCATTTGGCATGCATTCAAGTGCAGTCTTGAAAAGTTGAACATATGGATTGTTGGTGTGAAGGAACTGCTGCAAAATAGTGACAATATCAAGGCGAGTGTTAGGAATTAAAGAGCATCTCCGCTGAGCCTCTGCTTCTGCATTTCCCATGAAGAAGAGTTGAAGAAATTGAGGTTCTTCTCCTTGTAATGGAAGCAGTGAGCCAATTGAGTGGTAAACCTGTCCTTGAACTTTGAATGTCGGCAGAAATCCTGTTGTAAACATTTTTATTGCACCAAATGATGTCATTTGGAAGCAGGAGTTGTACTTCCTGATGTTGTCCAAGAAATGCTTTGACATTGTACTGGTACCCATCATCAGAGACTTTAGGGGATCTGGTGGTAACAGGAGAGGTGGAAGTTTTATCTTGCCATTTGCACAGCATAAACCTGGCGGTTCATCTTTCCATTTCAGGGCACTGCAGTACATGCAGACCACATCCATTTTTCCTATCTGAACTTTAGGATTATCCAGATAATTTATGTCTGACAGGTAACAAAAGGCAGCATGTTTCAAATCTCCAACCATTTCCTGTGCCCTGGTGGAAGAAATAGCAATTCTCTTAGCGGCAAGTCGGCCTTCTCTCTGCTGAGATGACTCATTGGCTCTTGAGGAAGCAGTTCTTGTTCTCTTGTCTGCAAGCCTCGCTTCCCTCTTCTTAGAAAGTTCATTGGCCCTTGAGGAAGCAGTTCTTGTTCTCTTGTCTGCAAGCCTCGCTTCCCTCTCCTCAGAAAGTTCATTGGCCCTTGTGGAAGCAGTTCTTGTTCTCTTGTCTGCAAGCCTCGCTTCCCTCTCCTCAGAAAGTTCATTGGCTCTTGAGGAAGCAGTTCTTGTTCTCTTGTCTGCAAGCCTCGCTTCCCTCTCCTCAGAAAGTTCATTGGCTCTTGAAGAAGCAGCTCTTGTTTTCATGTCTGCAAGCCTCGCTTCCCTTTCCTCAGAAAATTCATTGGCTCTTGAGGAAGCAGTTCTTGTTCTCTTGTCTGCAAGCCTCGCTTCCCTCTCCTCAGAAAGTTCATTGGCCCTTGAGAAAGCAGCTGCTGTTCTCATGTGTGTCAGCCTTGTTTCTCGGTCTTCACATTTTTCATTGGCTCGTAATGCAGCTTTTCTTTTCGCATCAGCTGACATTCGTGCCATGGAATTCCTTTTCTTATGAGGCATTTTTGTGGTAAAAATAGTCTGTAACTGGCAGTTTCTATATCCTCTCATATAGAGGTAATGTGACTGACATCAGCCTTTCCACCAACACACCCTAACATGCTATTACCTCACACAAGCTTTGTTATACTGAGAATGTCCTGCCTATATTAACCAATCAGAGCTCAGATTAATTAACTGTAGCAAAGTAGAAGCTGAGCTGTGTTTGGTTGCTATTAGCAGCCTGATAAATCCCCAGCCAACAGGAAGCCCTCCCCCGGACTGTATATATATTAGCTCACACATACACATAATAGACAGGTCATGTGACTGACAGCTGCCAGATTTCCTATATGGTATATTTGTTGCTCTTGTAGTTTGTCTGCTTATTAATCATATTTTTATTTTTGAAGGATAATACCAGACTTGTGTGTGTTTTAGGGCGAGTTTCGTTTGTCAAGTTGTGTGTGTTGAGTTGCGTGTGGCGACATGCATGTAGCGACTTTTGTGAGATGAGTTTTGTGTGGCGACATGTGTGTAGCAACTTTTTGTGTGTCGAGTTGCATGTGACAGGTTAGTGTGTTTTGCGCGTCGAGTTTTATGTGTGGTGTGTTTTGAGTATGTGCAAGTTTTGTGTGAGGCAACTTTTGCATGTGTTGCAACTTTTGTGCATGTGGCAATTTTTCCATGTGTGCAAATTTTGCGTGTGGCGAGTTTTCCTTGAGGTGAATTTTGCACGTGTAGCGAGTTTTGCGTGAGCCTAGTTTTGCATGTGGCGAATTTGGCGTGTGGCGAGTTTTGAGCGGTGACTTTTTGTGCATGTGGCAATTTTTCCGCGTGTGCAAGTTTTGCGTGTGGCGAGTTTTCCATGAGGTGAGTTTTGCACTTGTGGCGAGTTTTGCGTGAGCCTAGTTTTTGCATGTGGCGAGTTTTGCGCGTGGTGAGTTTTGAGCAGCGACTTTTGTGTTTTGACTTTTATGTGGCGAGGTTGGTGTATGTGTGGTGAAATGTGTGCTGAGGGTGGAATATGTGTTCAAGCACGTGGTAGTGTGTGGCGCATTTTGTGTGTGTGTTCATATCCCCGTGTGTGGTGTGTATCCCATGTCGGGGCCCCACCTTAGCAACTGATCGATATATACTCTTTGGCGCCATCGCTCTCATTCTTTAAGTCCCCCTTGTTCACATCTGGCAGCTGTCAATTTACCTCCAACACTTTTCCTTTCACTTTTCCCCATTATGTAGATAGGGGAAAAATAGTTTGGTGAATTGGAAAGCGCGGAGTTAAAATTTCACCTCACAACATAGCCTATGACGCTCTCAGGGTCCAGACGTCTGACTGTGCAAAATTTTGTGGCTGTAGCTGCGACGCCTCCAACACTTTTCATTTCACTTTTTCCCCATTATGTAGATAGGGGCAAAATTGTTTGGTGAATTGGAAAGCGCGGGGTTAAAATTTCACCTCACAACGTAGCCTATGATGCTCTCAGGGTCCAGACGTGTGACTGTGCAAAATTTTGTTGCTGTAGCTGCGACGCTTCCAATACTTTTCCTTTCACTTTTTTCCCCATTATGTAGATAGGGGCAAAATTGTTTGGTGAATTGGAAAGTGCGGGGTTAAAATTTCACCTCACAACGTAGCCTATGACGCTCTCAGGGTCCAGACGTGTGACTGTGCAAAATTTTGTTGCTGTAGCTGCGACGCTTCCAACACTTTTCCTTTCACTTTTTTCCCCATTATGTAGATAGGGGCAAAATTGTTTGGTGAATTGGAACGCGCAGGGTTAAAATTTCACCTCACAATATAGCCTATGACGCTCTCGGGGTCCAGACGTGTGACTGTGCAAAATTTTGTGGCTGTAGCTGCGACGGTGCAGATGCCAATCCCGGACTTACACACACACACACACACACACACACATTCAGCTTTATATAGTAGATGTTGAGTAGACTAAGTCTGTTAACTAGCTGTTACTGTTAAAAATGCTACAATACTGCTTATTGTAATATTCATTCTTACCAGGAGAAGCTAATCAAAACCATATAATTTACAGCTTATAAATAGTGTATAAAAGCTGTAAATAACACTGCTCCTGTTAATCAGCCTTTCTACCTTGACCAACCAAGCAGTATGATGCCCCAGTCACTTCACTAGATTATTATGCACATACTGCTCCCCACTCAGTATGATATCCCATAGAACCTCAAACAGCACGATGTCCCCATAACCGTATCCCCACACACAGTGAAGATGTCCCACATACCTCTACACATAGTGTGATAGCGCCCACAGGTCATCAAACAATATGATCCCTCATAATCCCCCTCATAGTATGATGGCTGCACCTCCTCAAACAGTACGATCCCCCATGAACCCCACATAGTATAGGCAACCGCAAAGTATATTGTCCCCACAGCCTTCCTCACATGCAGCATGTGCAGTATGATGGCCCTCCACATCCTGACAAAGAGTTTGATCTCTCACGGTCCACCACACAGTATGATGGCCCTCAGACTACGGAAAGTATTCAGACCCCTTTACATTTTTAACTCTTTCTTTCATTGGTAAATTCAAAAAAGTTCATTTTTTTTCTCATTATTGTACACTCTGCCCCCATCTTGACTGAAAAAAACCCAGAAATGTAGAAATTTTTTTCAAATTTATTAAAGAAGAAAAACTGAAATATCACATGGTCATAAGTATTCAGACCCTTTGCTCAGTATTGAGTAGAAGCACCTTTTGAGCTACTACAGCCAAGAGTCTTCTTGGGAATGATGCAGCAAGTTTTTCTCACTTGGATTTGGGAATCCTCTGCCATTCTTCCTTGCATATCCTCTCCTGTTCCGTCAAGTTGGATGGTGACGTTGATGGACAGCCATTTTCAGGTCTCTCCAAAGATGCTCAATTGGGTTTAGGTCAGGGCTCTGGCTGGGCCAGTCAAAAATGGTCACATAGTTGTTTTGAAGTTATTTTAGCTGTGTGCTTAGGGTCATTGTTTTGTTGTAAGGTAAACCTTCGGCCAAGTCTGAGGTCCAGAGCACTGTGGAAGAGGTTTCCATCCAGGATATCTCTGTACTTGGCCACATTCATTTTTTCTTCAATGGTGACCAGTCGTCCTGTCCCTGCAGCTGAAAAACACCCACATAGCATTATGCTCCCACCACAATGTTTCACTGTTGGGATTATATTGGGCAGGAAATGAGCAGTGCCTCTTTTTTTCCACACATACCGCTTAGAATTATCACCAAAAAGATCTTTTATCTTCTCACCAGACCAGAGAATCTTATTTCTCATAGTCTGGGAGTCCTTCATGTGTTTTATAGCGAACTCTCTGCGGGCTTTCATATGTCTTGCACTGAGGAGAGGCTTCCATCGGGCCTCTCTGCCATAAAGGCCTGACTGGTGAAGGGCTGCAGTGATAGTTGACTTTGTGGAACTTTCTCCCATCTCCCTACTGCATCTCTGGAGCTCAGCCACAGTGATCTTGGGGTTCTTCTTTACTTCTCTTACCAAGGCTCTTCTCCCACGATTGCTCAGTTTGGCTAGATGGGCAGGTCTAGGAAGACTTCTTGTGGTCCCAAACGTCTTCCATTTAAGGATTTTGGAGGCCACTGTGCTCTTAGGAACCTCGAGTACTGCAGTAATGCCACTGTGCTCTTAGGAACCTCGAGTACTGCAGAAATTGTATTGTAACCTTGGCCGGATCTGTGCCTTGCCACAATTCTGGCTATTTGGCCAGTTCCTTTGACCTCATGATTCTCATTTGGTCTGACATGCACTGTGAGCTGAGAGGTCTTATATAGACAGGTGTGCGCCTTTCCAAATCAAGTCCTATCAGCTTAATTAAACACATCTGGACTCCAATGAAGGAGTAGAACCATCTCAAGGAGGAGTACAAGGAAATGGACAGCATGTGACTTAAATATGAGTTTCTGAGCAAAGGGTCTGAATACTTATGACCATGTGATATTTCAGTTTTTTTTTTTAATAAATTTGGAAACATTTCTACATTTCTGTTTTTTTTTCAGTCAAGATGGGGTGCAGAGTGTACATTAATGAGAATGTACCAAATAGCTGCAATGAAATCAAGAATGAAAAATTTAAAAGGGTCTGAATACTTTCTGTACCCACTGTAGGTCGTAGAGATCTATTTACTATTGCATACAATTTGTACAGTGAAATCTGGCAACTGATATGCTTTAAAACACACACATATGTACAGCACTAAATATGTGTAGTATAGGTATAGTCATTTCAGGTTTGGAGGACCACACTACCCATAAAAATAATGTATTTTTGTCACATAACAGCATACTACATGGCACCAGCATAAAAAGTGTCAAGGTATGCGTAAAACTAGGGAAGACAACTCATTTAAAGACTTGTTAAAATAAACACTTCATGTTCAACACCAGGAAACGCTGAATATGATGTGACAAAGTCCTGATCTGAAATGCAGGTGTGACGTTTATTTTTACATAAGTGCTGCATTTAGTGTGCTGCCAAATATTAGTGCAGAAATATAAGTGTCACTATTAGGTTATGTGCGTTATTCGTGGGTATAAAAAATCCCTACTTCTTTTTAGACAATAAATTTGTGACCTATGATAGGGGGATTCCAAACGGTTTATGGGATCTGGGGCAAAAGTTCAGCTTGCACCCTCAGCCAACTTTCCCCTGAATACGGCCTTAGCTTAACTGCATAGCTGGGAAGCAGAAACAGCCAGGTCAGTTGCTTAGCGTAAACAATCACCAATGTTTACCTTCTATTCTGAAATATTAAAATAAAGACACTAATAATATAGAAAAAAATATATAATATATGACATTGAAGACTTATGAATCCTCACATTGCGGCCAATGCATTCTGTTAAGATTCTCCAGTGCCGATATGCATACACCCGACCAAATTCCATCTAGAGTGGTTCCAGTCTCTCTCAATACACTTGCATTGAGGAAGGCCGCACTTATCTAGTTGGAATGTGGCCGGGTGTATGGATTCACAAGTCTGCAGTCACATAGTGACTGTAGACTTGCAGTTTAAGAATGGACAACCCTTTTAAAGGTGACATCTTGGTTGTTAACTTCTGTCCAGGTCCAGATCACAATGAAGACAGAGAGAAATGCAGTGGTGAGTTTCCCTGCCTTGTTACAGTATTCCCATAAAAGAAGGCTACAACAGATCTTGCTGATACTTGTACAATAACCTATATTTGGATTAAATCCCCCTGAGATCAATATTGAAATTTTATTATAAAAAAAAAGCAAAAATACAAATACATGAGATTTCTAGGAAAACAATAGGTGAATTTGCTTGAGTATAGCGTGTGCCAACCTTACGTGTGAATTATAAACCCACAAGTCTCAAAAGTAGAGCTCTAATAAATTATTTGTTTATTGCTTCTATAAAAAATTTCATTCTGTCTACCAGATGTATTCGAAAAACTGTATGAATCGAGTTCTGGATCAAACAGAAAATTCAAGCATGACTATAACAAGGTTGAATGCACAACTGTTCTAGAATGCTTCTGGATATGACACTCGACAGCTAAGATAAGGTTATGACCACAAAAGGCAGTTAGATTAAATCAATGGTGTAGGTGAAAATGTTAGGGGGTATGATATATTATGTTTATACCTTTGCCTTTCTTTTTCGTCTCAGTGCTGTAAATCTTCAGTGTTTGTAAATTTGTTAATATATAAGCTGGTATTGCTACACAAATGTAGTGTATTACCACTCTTATACAATGGTACTGCTACACTGTTAGGTCTATTATCGTGTCTTGCTCAATATATATGGATATATATATAAATATATATATATATATATATATATATATATACACTGTGTGCAGAATTATTAGGCAAGTTGTATTTTAGAGGAATTTTTTTATTATTGATCAACAACTGTTCTCAATTGACCCAAAAGACTCATAAATAGCAGAGCTTAATATTTTTGGAAGTTGGGGTGTTTTTTTTTAGCTATCGTAGGAGGATATCTGTATGTGCAGGTAACTATTACTGTTCAGAATTATTAGGCAACTTAATAAAAACCAAATATATTCGCATCTCACTTGTTTATTTTCACCAGCTAAACCAATATACAGTAACTGCACAAAATTTAGAATTAAACATTTCTGATATGCAAAAACAAAACCCTAAAAAATTAGTGACCAATATAGCCACCTTTCTTTATGAACACACTCAACAGCCTTCCATCCATAGATTCTGTCAGTTGCTTGATCTGTTTACGATCAACATTGCATGCAGCAGCCACCACAGCCTCCCAGACACTGTTCCGAGAGGTGGACTGTTTTGCCTCCCTGTAGATCTCACATTTTATGAGGGACCACAAGTTCTCTATGGGGTTCAGATCAGGTAAACAAGGGGGTCATGTCATTATTTTTTCTTCTTTGAGACCTTTACTGGCCAGCCACGCTGTGGAGTAGTTGGAGGCATGTGATGGAGCATTGTCCTGCATGAAAATCATGTTTTTCTTGAACTATATCGACTTCTTCCTGTACCACTGCTTGAAGAAGTTGTCCTCCAGAAACTGGCAGTAGGTCTGGGAGTTGAGCTTCACTCCATCCTCAACCCGAAAAGTTCCCACAAGTTCATCTTTAATGATACCAGCCCATACCAGTACCCCACCTCCACCTTGCTGGCATCTGAGTTAGAGTGGAGCTCTCTGCCCTTTACTGATCTAGCCTCTGGCCCATCCATCGGGCCCATCAAGAGTCACTCTTATTTCATCAGTCCATAAAACCTTTGAAAAGTCTTAAGATATTTCTTGGCCCAGTCTTGATGTTTTATCTTATGTTTCTTGTTCAAAGGTGGTCATTTTTCAGCCTTCCTTACCTTGGCCATGTCCCTGAGTATCGCACACTTTGTGCTTTTTGTTACTCTAGTAACGTAGCAGCTCTGAAATATGGCAAAACTGGTGGCAAATGGCATCTTGGCAGCTTTACGCTTGTTTTCCTCAATTCATGGGCAGTTATTATTATTATTATTATTTATTTATATAGCACCATTAATTCCATGGTGCTGTACATGAGAAAGGGGTTACATGCAGGGTTATAGATATCGTTTACAGTAAACAGGTTTACAGTGAGAGACTGGTACAGATGGGAGAGGACCCTGTCCTTGCGGACTTACATTCTATAAGATAGTGGGGAAGAGACAGAAGGTAGGGGTGAGGCGGCGGCTCTGGCGGTGGTGTGGCGGCGGCTCTGTTGCGCCTTTTTTGCCCAACACCCTTCTTGCGACCCTGTTGGCTATTTGCCATAAAACGCTTGATTGTTCGGTGATCACGCTTCAAAAGTTTGGCAATTTCAAGATTGCTACATCCCTCTGCAAGACATCTCACAATTTTGGACTTTTCAGAGCCCGTCAAATCTCTCTTCTGACCCATTTTGCCAAAGGAAAGGAAGTTGCGTAATAATTAAGCACACCATATATAGGGTTTTGATGTCTTTAGACAACTCCCCTCCTCATTACAGAGATGCACATCACCTGATTTACTTAATTGGTAGTTGGCTCTCAAGCCTGAACAGCTTGGAGTAGAACAACATGTATAAAAAGTATCATGTGATCAAAATACAACTTGCCTAATAATTCTGCTCACAGTGCATATGTAATGTTATACTGTTGTATTGTTGCTATGTATAGGGAGAGTGTAGTGTTCAATTATGGCCACTAGATGGGGGCACTATAGTATTTAAGAACATAGTGTAGGCAGATGATTAATTGTAGGCGGGGCTGCTGTGTGGTAAGTAAGTATATTGAGTTAGTTGAGAGTAGTAGGGCCTCAGCACTCAGCACCGGAAGCGTCCATACGGGCTCTAGGCCCAGGACAGTGCAGCAGCCACACAACATTTAAAGAGGAGAACCCAGCCTTTCAGAGTCCTATAGGGACAGAAGGACAGCCTTCAGTAGCAGCATTTCAGCAGTGGGAAGCTTAGAAGAAGAAGTGGTCCAGAAGATGTACAGGGCGCAGGTTGTTCATCATGTGGCAGGTGATTGCTTGGGCTGAAGCTCTAAGGTCCGGGGCAAACTGAATGAGTGATTTCTCAAATGTAGTGAGTCTTCACCAGGATGATGCTGTGGTACTGCCTAAAGCGCTATTACCCTGTAATGTATATGAGGACATAAAGTGGAAATTACAGGATGTAAACTGTTTGGACTTTGATGCTGAAATTGTTTCTGACAAGGATGTGCTGGCGAAATATACCAAGTAAAGTTGCCCATTTTGAATGGCAATTGGACTGTGTTTGTTTTAGAAGCGACTGGACGTAACCCTGAAGAGCAGAGAGGAATTCCAGAAGGAGCAGAAAACGGGAACACAAGTAAGCCCAAAGTGAGATGTGATTTTCATGAAGAGGGACACCAGGGTCTGCCAGACCCAGTATGCTCGGCTATGACTACCTTCCTGGTCGTCTACTACACTTGGCATAAAGGCAGGATGTGACTACATCTCAATGCGGAGAAACCGTGAAGAAAGAAGACGATGATGATTTGAGTGCCACTGTTGTGACCAGAGAGAACAGTAATGAAGATTTTGAGGATGCTCTTGAAATGCTGGAAGTGACTAACAAGCTGGACTTGTATTATATTGCGAAAGAAACTGACATTGTGATGGCCAAGATGGTGGCCGTGAAGATGGCGGGAAATGGCATTGAAGATGATGAAGAAGATGACAACAGGGATCCCCCTTCGTGGGCGTATCAGTACAGTTGGCGCCAAAGTCAGACTGTCAGTATTCCATGGTCTGCCACTGGTGAGTGCGGATGAAGAGAAGAATGCCTCTCCCTCTCATACTGAATGCCAGCAAATGAGTGGAGTGGTGGGAGGCGTCCCCACCTGAAAGTGGGTGGGGCCCAGGAGAAGACTCAGAAGACTCTGAGTGCAATCCATCACTGACGAGTCGTAGGCCGAATGGAGTGGAGGTGTCGGCAGGAGGCTGAAAAAACCCTGCCCGGCAAGCTTTGGGAAAAACTCACTGAGTGCTCCACTTACCAGCTCTCAGCATCATCAGTATCCCAGGTACCAGAGCCCTAGAGGGCGGAGCCAGTGCCACGATGTTCTCTGCAGTCGGAACAGCAAGCGGAGTAAGCGACGTGATGTCAGGCAGAGAAAATCCATTGTCCAGAATCAACGCCGTTAATTCACCGTGGACTGGATGTGACAGCCGCCCAGGAGGAACCTGAAGCTGAAGAGGAACACTATCACACACCTGATGAATGCGCAGATGTACAGGCGAAGGGTCCAGCGTACATGGGACAGGAGCGGTCTACGTGCAGGTGAATGCACCTCAGCACCTGACCCCGGAGGGATGGCCCCACTCACGGCCCTCACCGTGGAGGCTGTCGTCCGGCCACGGGTCCCTGAAGGGAGGTCCGTACATCTTCCCTGTCCCACAGAGGCTCAACTTGTCTCCGTTGCGGCCAAATCCCTGGGCGCTGCTCATTTTCCTCTACCGGCGGAGGGCCCCTTTCTGACTCCCAGGCAGGCTTCCTGGGTAGAATACGTAATCAAGCAGAAGAAACAGAGGGAGAAGGAGGTCTGAGCAGAGCTGCGACAACCCGGTCACAGTCACCCTTTGCAGTGAGGATGTTCTGGGACTTTTTCCAGGCCCTGAGCGGGCTACAGCAACATCTGCCACCCTGTCCAATACATTTCCATGACAAATCACAACCTCTGCTGCTGCAGAGTCATCCTTGGCCCGAAATCGGACGTGGGATGCAGCCGCCAATACAATGGTCCGGGATGTGCGCCCCTAATGTACTTTAGCTTTGCTGCTAGAAAAAAAGTTGTGCACGTTGCACCTGGATTTAAAAAAATGGAACTGTTCAGCGTTCCTGTGGGCAATGGAGCCCTGGAGCACCACAAGGAAGGGATGTAGTATGGCTGGACGGCCTAGGTGAATGATTACTGCTTTTTTTGTGCCTGTTGCTCCCTTTCTGCTGGAAAGCAGGAACTTGCCCTGGGACTGAGCCCTGACTTATGTGCGACTGCAGCAACGAATTGTTTCCAGGACACGCAGTGCACCTGGCATTAAAGGGCAATGCTCAATGTAAAGGTAGGGGGACAACTTCCGCCTCCAGGACTGTAGACCTAATGCATTGATCTTCTCATCTATGAATAGGTTGAAACAGTGCTCTCTTCAAGGGAAGGGGGAGGACATCCTCAAGGAAAGGACTACATACCCCATGCATGGGTCATGCTATATATATTTGGGTTTACTCACAGAATGGGATTGTATTTGATAGACTTCACCTGGAGGACTGTGAACAAGGAATTATGCTCTTGCAATACAGACTGTGCTGCGCCTTTCTGTGTGGCCTAGACTCACGATGAGTCACTCTTGCCAACATTAGGACTACCTCATGTTGCCTCCCTGCGTGGAGTATAAGTTGTACAAATAATGGTTTACATGGTACTTGGTCGGAGATGACCAAATTAATGGGAAGGGGGAATGTAGGGGGGTATGATATATTATGTTTATACCTTTACCTTTCTTTATTGTTCCAGTGCCATAAATCTTCAGTGTTTGTATATTTGTTAATATATGATGGTACTGCTACACAAATTTAGTTTATTACCACCCTTATACAATGGTACTGCTAGACTGATAGGTGTATTACCATGTCTTAATCAATATATATGTAATGTTATACTGTTGTATTGTTGCTATGTATAGGGAGAGTGTAGTGTTCAATTATGGCCACTAGATGGGGCACTATAGTATTCAATAACATAGTGTAGGCAGATGGTTAATTGTAGGAGGGGCTGCTGTGTGGTAAGTAAGTGTATTGAGTTAAGGCCCCTTCACATTTAGCGACGCTGCAGCGATACCGACAACGATCCGGATCGCTGCAGCGTCGCTGTTTGGTCGCTGGAGAGCTGTCACACAGACCGCTCTCCAGCGACCAACTATGCCGGTAACCAGGGTAAACATCGGGTAACTAAGCGCAGGGCCGCGCTTAGTAACCCGATGTTTACCCTGGTTACCATGCTAAAAGTAAAAAAAAACAAACACTAGATACTTACCTACAGCCGTCTGTCCTCCAGCGCTGCGCTCTGCTTCTCTGCTCTCCTCTTGTACTGTCTGGGAGCCGGAAAGCAGAGCGGTGACGTCACCGCTCTGCTTTCCGGCTCACAGCCAGTACAGGAGGAGTGCAGAGCGCAGCGCTGGAGGACAGACAGCGGTAGGTAAGTATCTAGTGTTTGTTTTTTTTTACTTTTAGCATGGTAACCAGGGTAAACATCGGGTTACTAAGCGCGGCCCTGCGCTTAGTTACCCGATGTTTACCCTGGTTACCAGTGAAGACATCGCTGGATCGGTGTCACACACGCCGATCCAGCGATGTCAGCAGGGAGTCCAGCGACCAAATAAAGTTCTGGACTTTCCTCAGCGACCAACGATCTCCCAGCAGGGGCCTGATCGTTGGTCGCTGTCACACATAACGATTTCATTAACGATATCGTTGCTACGTCACAAATAGCAACGATATCGTTAACAATATCGTTATGTGTGAAGGTACCTTTAGTTGAGAGCAGTAGGGCCTAATCTCCCAAAGCATCCACACAGGCTCTAGGCCCAGGACACTGCAGCAGCCACGCAATGTTAAAAGAGAAGAACCCAGCCATTCGGAGTCCTATACGGACAGAAGGACAGTGGGAACCTTAGAAGAGGAAGTGGTCCGGAAGACATACAGGGCTGTTGTGAATTCTGCTCTTGGGCTCCCTCCGGTGGTTGTTGATGGTAATGCAGTTGTTCCTGAGCAGCAGTCTTGGACAGGTGTTTCTGCTAATTGCAATTCTGACTGGGGTATTTAGCTGTGCAGGACTCATTAGTCCTTGCCAGTAGTCAATGTTCCTTTGGAAGTATTGGTCCTCTGCCTGGCCTCTCCTGCTTGCTGCCAATTCAGCAAAGATAAGTGTTTGGCTTCATCTTTTAGACACACTGCTGTGTGTTTATTTTCTGTGCTGATCTTGTTTCTATTTTTGTTCCTGCTAGACTGTGCCTGATGTTTTTCTCAGTCTAGTTGGATTCGCTGGAGTCACAGATATACCCTTCACATCTTTAGATGGGTGGTGGAGTTTTTGTATTTTTCTGCTGTGGATATTTTGTAGTGTTTTATGTTGACCGCATAATATCCTGTACTATCCTTTCCTATCTAGGTAGAAGTGGCCTCCTTTGCTTATCCCTGTTTTCTATCTGGTGGGTCTTTTCCTCTCATACTCACAGTCATTATTTGTGGGGGGCTACCTATCCTTTGGGGGTCTGCTCTGAGGCAAGAGAGTTTTCCTATTTCCATCTTTAGGGATATTTAGTTCTCCGGCTGTGTCGAGGTGTCTAGGTCTGGTTAGGCACACCCCATGGCTACTTCTAGTTGCAGTGATAGGATCAGGGTTTGCAGTCAGTAAAGTTACCACTGCTCCAGCGAAGGTTATTTCATGCTGCTCCAAGGCCACCTGTTCATAACACAGGGCGCAGATTGTTCATCATGTGGCAGGTGATTGCTTGGGCTGAAGCTCTAGGATCCAGGGTGAAACGGACGAGTGAATTATCAAATGTAGTGAGTCTACACCAAGATGATGCTGAGGTACCGCCTAAGGTGCTATTACCCCATAATGTACGTGAAGACATGAAGTGGAGTACAGGGAAAGTACAGGATGTGAACTGTTTGGACTTTGATGCTGAAATTGTTTCTGACAAGGATGTGCTGCAAAGTATTCCAAGTAAAGTTGCCCATTTTGAATTGCAATTGGACTGTGTGTCTGTTTATTCAGAAGCGACTGGAAGTAATCCTGAAGAGCAGAGGGGAATTCCAGAAGGAGCAGAAAACTGGAACACAAGTAAGCTCAAAGTGACATGTGATTTTCATGCAGAGGGACACCAGAGTCTGCCACAGACCCAATATGGTCGGCTCATCCCCTACAAAACAAATGGCAAAGGATGTCTCCAGGGATTTGTTCAGTCTATGTACACTTTGACCATGCTTTACTAATAGTGTTTTTTTACTTTTGAACATACTGGATGTATGTATGTATGTATTCAAGTTATGCAATGTGCACTGAAGTTACATTTGTTATATGCAATGGGACATCTCATGTTTAATTGGCACGTTGTCTTCTGTCTGCTATATTTATGCCAAAAACGAATCCTTTTGCTTGGGCATTCATAGTTTGGAAGTTATATCCAGGGATATTTCATGCAGTGGGGAAAATAAGTTTTTGATACAGTGCCAAATTTGCAAGTTTTCCCACCTACAAAGAATGGAGAGGTCTAAAATTTTTTTTGTAGGTACATTTCAACTGAGAGACACAGAATCTAAAAATAAAAAGCAGAAAATTACTCTCACTCTCACAGACTTGTTAGTTCTTCTTTAAGAAGCCCTCCTACTCTGCGCTAATTACCTGCACCTGTTTGAACTCATTACCTGTCTAAAAGACACCTGTCCACACACTCAATCAATCGCATTGGGCAGCATGGTGGTGCAGTGATTAGCACAGCAGCCTTGCAGCGCTGTTGTCCCCATCCAGGACAACATCTGCAAAGAGTTTGTATGTTCTCTCCGTGTTTGCGTGGGTTTCCTCCGGGCACTCCGGTTTCCTCCCACATTCCAAAGACATACTGATAGGGATTCTAGATTGTGAGCCCCATCGGGGACAGTGATGATAATGTGTGCAAAACTGTAAAGCGCTGTGGAATATGTTGGAGCTATATAAAAAAAAATAAAGAAAAAGAAAGAATCGCATTCCCTCAGCTCCACCATGACCAAGAACAAAAAGTTGTCTAAGGACACCAGGGGCAAAATTGTAGACCAGCACAAGGGTGGGATGGACTACAGGACAATAGGCAAGCATCTTGGTGACAACTTAGTGAGAAGGCAACAACTGTTGGCTCAATTATT
The DNA here is from genome assembly GCF_032444005.1 of Ranitomeya imitator. Lineage (NCBI taxonomy): Eukaryota > Metazoa > Chordata > Amphibia > Anura > Dendrobatidae > Ranitomeya > Ranitomeya imitator. The sequence goes on from NC_091283.1 coordinate 777,820,756, forward strand.
AGAGAATGGAAGAAGCACAAGATGACTGTCAATCTTCCTTGGTCTCGGGCTCCACGAAGATCATGCCTCATGGGGTATGGATGATTCCAAGAAAGGTCAAGAATCAACCCAGACCTGTTCAATGACCAGAAGAGAACTGGAACCATAGTCTCAAGCATTAATGTTAATAACTACGCCATCATGGATTAAAATCCTACAGGGCACGCAAGGTCCCCCTGCTTTTTTGAAGTTTGCCAATGATCATCTGGATGATCCAAAGGAGGCATGGGAGAAGGCCATGTGGTCAGATGAGACCAAAATAGAACAGTTTGGTATAATCTCCACTCACTGTGGAAGAAGAAGGATAAGTACAATCCAAAGAACACCATCCCAACCGTGAAGGCAGTTGACAGCACCGTGTAGAATGTAGGATAGATGTGGTCTTGTATGGCAAGATTTTGGCCAACAATCTCCTCCCTCAGTAAGAGCCTTGCAGATGGGTTGTGGCTGGGTCTTCCAGCATGACACTAATCTGAAACACACAGTCAGGGCAACTAAGGAGTGGCTCCGTAAGAAGCATTTCATGGACTTGAAGTGACCTAGCCAATCTCCAGATCTGAATTCAATAGAAAATCTTTGGAAGGAGATGAAACTCAATGTTGCTCGGTGACAATCCCAAAACCTGAAAGATCAGGAGAAGATTTGTATGGAGGAGTGGGCAAAAATCCCTGCTGCATTGTGTGCAACTACAGGAAATGTCTGACCTCTGTAATTGCAAACAAAGGTTTCTGTAAAAATATTAAGTTCAAATGTCTGTAATCTTTCTACTGCTACTGAAGTGTTCATGTAAAATATACAAAATACAGTAACACCAGCAAGAAGTCGCTACAGTTATTTAAATTATTTTCTTTACAAGTCTATGTAATGCAATGGAAGAAACGTACTGAATGGAATGATGCAAGTTATTACTCTTAGGGTGCCGTCACACAGTGCAATTTTGATCGCTACGACGGCACGATTTGTGACGTTGCATCGTCGCTTAATTATCGTTTCAAACATCGTAGACTGCGGTCACACTACACGATGCACGGCGCTGAAGCGATAAATTCATGACGTATTTGCGATGTAGAAGTCGTATGGGACAGTCATACGGTCGTGTCACACACGACGATTCAGAGCAAATTTTGCATAATCTGTGCGTGACGTTGTTCACTAGGGGCGTGTTGTGCTACTAGCTAGTGTGCTGATAGGCCAAAGGTTCTGTGCACACAATTGGTTGGAAAATTTGTCACCTGAGCTCTATTGTTCCCAATGCCACCTCACTGCTTTCAAAATTTCCTTTCTTCACTTCGTACTTGGACACTTGGTGGACCTGGACATTGGAATTTTGTACTTCGCTGAATATACCACGCTTTGCACCGCTGCTTCGAGGTATGTAAACCGCTTGGGCGTGGTGGATGGAACGCTGTATGGACGGCATGAGTGCTTCGTTCCACCGCTGAAGCGAAGCGGATGGTACACTGTTGTGACTGCAGGGCTACAATGTGACAGATGGTACGCTGTTGTGACTGGTCGTGACTGGTGGGCTACAGCGTGGTAGATGGGACGCAGTTTGGTCGGCATGACCGCTTCGTTTCGCCGCTGAAGCGATGCGGATGGTACGCTGTTGTGACTGGTTATGACCGGTTGTGTCTGGTGAGCTAGAGCGTGGCAGATGGTACAATGTATGGTCACCATGAGCGCTTTGTGTGGCTGCTGTGGGGAAGCGGGCGGTAGTGGCCTATGGCGCGGCAGATGGAAGTAGCGATGCGGATGGTACGCTGTTGTGACTGGTTGTGACTGGTCGTGACTGGTGGGCTACAGCGTGGTAGATGGAACGCAGTTTGGTCGGCATGACCGCTTCGTTCCGCCGCTGAAGCGATGCGGATGGTACGCTGTTGTGACTGGTTATGACCGGTTGTGTCTGGTGAGCTAGAGCGTGGCAGATGGTACAATGTATGGTCACCATGAGCGCTTTGTGTGGCTGCTGTAGGGAAGCGGGCGGTACACTGTTTTGGGTTATGGTGGCCTATGGCGTGGCAGATGGAAGAAGCGATGGTAGGCATGAGCGCTTTGTGTGGCTGCTGTTGTTAAGCGTTTGGCACACTGGCAAAAGTATTGTTTAAAGGACTCTTTGTCAACCATGTAATTTTTTTTTATAATTATTTTTCAGATGTCAAATCGTGTGGAGTTCATCAGGGATTTCATCGAAATTTATCAGTCTTTTCCCTGCCTCTGGAAAATCAAATCTCCTGAGTATTGTAACAGGGAAAAGAGGAGGGAGGGATACTTAAAGCTCATTGAGCTTTACAATCGTCATGCACCAGAAGAGGCAGCAAACGAAGCAGTTATTAAAAAGAAAATCCAGGCGCTCCGCACGGTGTGGAGGAAGGAGCTGAACAAGGTTCTTCAGACTACAAGGTCCGGAGCTTCCACTGAAGATGTTTATGTGCCAAAACTTTGGTATTTTGAACATCTTAATCTTCTGAGGGACCAAGAGGTGCCACGGACTTCCACGTGTCTTCGCTTGTTGGCACCTGTGGAACAAATTGTTTCGGAGAACCACGCCGAGCAGGAGTCACAAGGGCAACAAGTAAGTAGCTCTTTGGACGAAAGTTCACCAATGTGTCCTATAATTACATAAATTTTCTCTGCATTTTATGTTTTATACTTCTGATTATCACATCAGTTTGAAGTTATTACAAAAACATGTCCACATAAGTAACCCTGTCGCAGTCAAGTATTATATGGGGAACTTAATATGTATGAAATGGCGATATATCTAAACCATACCATCTAAGCAATATAGAAAATAGTATCGCTTCAAGCTGCCGATGTACTCTTGTTGAGACTATTTAGACTATAAAATATTCGTCAGGTTCCCCTAGCAGTCAGAACAGTGTAGTTCAAAGTATTAAATAAAAGGGAGGGTTAAAGAATATTACTAAGCTTAAAATATATTATAATCTTTTTTTTACCTACTACGAATATATAGTTTGGATGCGGTTATGGTGGTACAACTTTTTGTTGCCGGGTTCATAACTTGTTTTTTTTTCCCCCCCAGGATGACAGTGCGCAGGAGAGTACACTAGACTGTTCACAGGACTGCACAACAACAGATTTAGTGGAGGCTGCACCTGCCAGGACTCAATCGAGGCAAGGTCAAAGAAAACGGAAAGCCACCTCAGACGCCTCACATGAACTATTGAGCCTTGCTAAGAAGGTGTTGACAAGAAATGTTAGCCCTGCGTTGCAGGGGTTTGGACACTATGTGGTTGACAAACTGGCCAAAATGGACGACAACCAAAGAATACTAGCAGAGCGTCTGATTATGGAAGCAGTAAACAAGGGTACAGATGGCGATTTGGACAAGAACACTTGTTTGGTCTCTTCCCGGCCAATGCAGCGGACAGAGCCCTCATATTACAATGGTTGGTCACAGTGTCAGACATCGATGCGACACAATGCTCACGTTTCCCACTTCGGCCAGCCTAATAACTCCTACACGCCAATACCTTCACATATGGCTTCGCCCATCAGGCACCAAAGTTTTCAGCCGGAACAATCGTCGTATCATAATTTGTGATTTCCTAACTTCTTTTACATTCCTTTTTATTTTATTGTCTTGTTAAAATAATGTTTCAAATAAAAGCTTTTATTAGAAATTCTATCACTACTTTTTGATTGGTGTGTCTCGATCACAGCACTGTATGAGGGCACAAATTAACGTAACAAATTCATGTACAGTTAACTAATACAAAAAAAATGGAATGATAGTTAAACTAAATATTTTTATTGTAACAACCAAAAATGTCTTATTGGCCCGCCTACAACTGCTGGCACATGTCCCGAAGCTTCTGCAGCTCCTCCATTGCCACATTGTGCTGCTCCTGAATACGCGCCATAGTGTGGATTAGCTTTTCTATGCCGGCTTCAAGATCCTCCTTGTTCACAGTGACGACAGCTGTGGGTCAAAAAACATAACATTAATAACACTGTAGTCTCCCGATGTGTCTTTGCTTCTGTGAAGGAAAAAAAAAAAAAACAGTCAGCATATAAGGGCAAAACTGACTTGGGGGGGGGTGTTTGGGTTGGGGGTGAAAGAGTGGGCCTGCAACAAAATCAAAATAACTTTATTGTGGGAACCTACTAGGATGTTGAGGCACGGAGGGCACTTCGGGATCTGAGTCTGTGTCAAATGCCTCGTGCTGTCGGCGGCGGCGCTGTCTCTTTGCCTCTGTGAAGGGAAAAAAAAAAAAGGTCTGTCAGCATATATGGCAACACTGGCTGCCGGGGGAGGGGGTGGGGGGGAAGAGGGGACCTGCAACTGAATCCAAATCACATAATTGTGGGAACCTACTAGGATCTGGAGGAGTAGACCCGGAGGGCACAGATGTAGAAGAGGCTGTGCGGGATGCCTCGTGGCGGCGGTGGTGCTGTGTCTTTGCCTCTGTGAAGGGAAAAAAAAAAAAAAAAGGTCTGTTAGCATATATGGCAACACTGGCTGCCGGGGGGGGGGAGGAGGGGACCTGCAACCAAATCCAAATCACATTATTGTGGGAACCTACTAGGATCAGTTGTCTTTGACCCGGAGGGCTCTGGGACTTCAGAGGCGGTGTGACAAGCCTCGTCGCTACGGCGGCGCTGTGTCTTTGCCTCTGTGAAGGAAAAATTTTTTTTAAAAAAAAAGGTCTGTTAGCATATATGGCAACACTGGCTGCCGGGGGGGGAGGAGGGGACCTGCAACCAAATCCAAATCACATTATTGTGGGAACCTACTAGGATCAGTTGTCTTTGACCCGGAGGGCTCTGGGACTTCAGAGGCGGTGTGAGAAGCCTCGTCGCTACGGCGGCGCTGTGTCTTTGCCTCTGTGAAGGAAAAAAAAAAAAAGGTCTGTTAGCATATATGGCAACACTGGCTGCCGGGGGGGGGGAGGAGGGGACCTGCAACCAAATCCAAATCACATTATTGTGGGAACCTACTAGGATCAGTTGTCTTTGACCCGGAGGGCTCTGGGACTTCAGAGGCGGTGTGTGATGCCTCGTGTCTACGGCGGCGCTGTCTCTTTGCCTCTGTGAAGGAAAAAAAAAGTTCGGTCAGCAGTTAGCTGTGCCACATAGTACTTTTCACCGTTCATACTGTCCCATAGCTGTTGGACATAGTGGCTCTGCAACGTTCAAACTGTCCCATAGCTGTGGCACTGCAACGTTGAAACTGTCCCATAACTGTGGCACATAGTGGCTCTGCAACGTTGAAACTGTCCCATAGCTGTGGCACATAGTGGCTCTGCAACGTTGAAACTGTCCCATAGGTGTGGCACATAGTGGCTCTGCAACGTTGAAACTGTCCCATAGGTGTGGCACATAGTGGCTCTGCAACGTTCATACTGTCCCATAGCTGTGGCACATAGTGGCTCTGCAACGTTGAAACTGTCCCATAGGTGTGGCACATAGTGGCTCTGCAACGTTCAAACTGTCCCATAGCTGTGGCACATAGTGGCTCAGCAACGTTCAAACTGTCCCATAGCTGTGGCACATAGTGGCTCTGCAACATTCAAACTGTCCCATAGCTGTGGCACTGCAACATTCAAACTGTCCCATAGCTGTGGCACTGCAACGTTGAAACTGTCCCATAGGTGTGGCACATAGTGGCTCTGCAACGTTCATACTGTCCCATAGCTGTGACACATAGTGGCTCTGCAACGTTGAAACTGTCCCATAGGTGTGGCACATAGTGGCTCTGCAACGTTCATACTGTCCCATAGCTGTGGCACATAGTGGCTCTGCAACGTTGAAACTGTCCCATAGGTGTGGCACATAGTGGCTCTGCAACGTTCATACTGTCCCATAGCTGTGGCACATAGTGGCTCTGCAACGTTGAAACTGTCCCATAGGTGTGGCACATAGTGGCTCTGCAACGTTCATACTGTCCCATAGCTGTGGCACATAGTGGCTCTGCAACGTTGAAACTGTCCCATAGGTGTGGCACATAGTGGCTCTGCAACGTTCATACTGTCCCATAGCTGTGCCACATAGTGGCTCTGCAATGTTCAAACTGCCCCATAGCTGTGCCACATACTTTTGGGTACCTGAGTACTAACCTCTGCGAATCTCCTGGCGAAGCTCCTGCAGGCGCTCTGGCCTTTTGGACTTGAGATCGCCCCATTTTTTCACTATCTGGGCCTTGCTGCGAGTTATCCCAAACCGCTTCCTGAGGCCCTCAGACACCACACGGACAACTTCCTCCTTGTGCTGGTTGCGGTGCAGCACCAGCCCTGTGGTTTCATACTGCATCCGATCCATTGTTCCAATAAGGAACTTGAGCTCTGGGATGCCCATAGGTGGACCACGGCGACTGGCAGCCATTATCAGGATGTCAGGGGACAAAAACAAGCTAGGGCAGGCACGCAGGAACGCTGTACGTCATCACGCCGTCATAGACCACGAGCGTACATTACGTGCCGCTCCGGCGTTATATAACGATCCTTCGAACGGCATTTACTATGTGCGTTCCTTTCGTAACGCTCAGTCGTCACAAATGTGACGCTGTTCATAAACGGCAACGCTATTGCGATGCCAATCGCGCGGCAGGACGGCGGAGCGCTGCTCCTCCTCTGGGCGTTGCTGTTCAGGGTCATTCCATCTAAAATGGCGGCGAGAATGCGTTCTGCTCCTCTGGGGCAGCCAGAAATCCTTTTTTTTATTAGTCAGATGGATGCCATGGATTACGAGGGTCTGGAGAGCCGCCCTGCCCACCCACACATCCACAAGCGAGAAGTGCTTGGCCACATAACAAGAATGATGGAGAGGAGGTTTGGCGTCTGCCGCAGTCAGCTTCAGCTGCGTAAAAAATGGGCTGACCTCCGCTATAAAACGCCACAAATGTTTGCTGAGTTGCGTGCGGAGGCAAGGCGAGGCAAGTACTAGTATGGGGGGATTGGGAGATGCATGCTGTCAGGAGGGGGGGGGGGGTTTGGGAGGGAGTCTTGCGCTCATGGTTGCCAACGTGACCTCAAATGCATTAAAACACATGCCCCGTTTTGTTAAAATTTAGTTATTTTCCAAGCAGAATATGCGTTGTCCGTGAGAAAACTTGTCGGGTTCCCTAATCTCAACCACCATCTTGAAATTATTAAGATGTCCATAATTTTTACTTTCTCAATTTCCCATAAATATTAACGGAGGAGGTTGGCCTACTGATGAAATAATACGTTTTCCAAAGACAGGAAGACCATTGAACACCAGAGCCCACAGACATGTCTGAGTATCGCACCCCTGTAAAGTGTGATCTCTATTTTATGTTTGAGTATATTGTAAGCTTTGATCTGCAGCACTCAACATTTGTGTGTAAACATTGTGATTCTTTACTTTAGGTGTAGAGAGACAGCGGCGGCAAGTCAGACCCACCATTGCCACCAGTACCCCATCTTCAGGCACCAGTGGGAGCCCACAGTCCGGGACATCACGTAAGTTCACAATCATTTATTGCATTTTTTTTTAACATCACATGGGACATAACAGGGTAGCTGAAATATTTGAAGACATTACAGACGCAGTAATGACCCAGCGGCCTACCACGCCTCCACCATCTGTTGCGACCATGCACCCTCGCACCCCTGTGAAGTGTGATATAAATTTTATGTTTCAGTATATTGTTAGCTTTGATCTGCAGCACTCTACGTGTTTTTAAAGATTGCGTTTGTTAACTTTCTGTGTAGAGAGACAGCGGCGGCAACAGGTACCTGCCATTGCCAGCAGCACCACAGCATCCACCACCAGCGGGAGTCCACAGTCCGTGACGTCACGTAAGTTAACAATCATAGATTACAGTTTTTCAACTGCATACGGGACATAAGAGGGTAGCGGAAATATTTGAATACATTACAGACGCAGTAATGACCCAGCGGCATACCACGCCACCACCAGACAGCAGACGGCCTCGCACCCCTACACCACCCTCAACACCTCCCTTTCGACACTCCTCTTCCTCCCCCGGGTCGGCGGCATTCTCCCCAGAAGCTAACATACGTAAGTGACCAAAACAGCGAGCGCTTCCCAACGGCGTGTTCCATAGTTAACCAGATCTGTTATTATTTCCTTTTAACTGCTGCAGCAGAGGCCAGATCGCTGGGATGGGACATTAGCAGCTCTGGTTCTGGCAATGAGGAACCGGCGTCCCTTCTCCGTAAGTATCAAGATAATGCGAGTGGTTTTCTGCTGGATGTCACCATAGACAACTAAAACTGTAAAATTTAATAAAATTTACATCGCCCTGTGGTGCCAGACCAAATAGAAATTTACAACACAGAAAATTTGGTCCTGCCCCAGAGGTCGAGATGTATTTTAAGCGGAATCAACGTTGGTTCTCCAACCTCTTCTATCCACAGAACCGCCCACCGTAAGAGAGCTCCTGGCGAGACAATTGCGACTGGAGCAGACAGCAGCGCTCCTCCAGAGTCAAGTGGAGCAGCAGGGCGTGACGCTGCGACACCTCTTGGGCCGGAGATAATTTTTTTTTTTTGGGGGGGTTATGTTATATTTTGTTGTAAAATAATTTAAAACCAAGAAAGTGTTACAAAAAAAACCAAAAATCTTCGCATTATTTCTTTAATGTTTACCAAGCTATAAGGGTTAACAGCACCATTTTATAGGCATCACATTTAAAGTTATTTAGAGAGGTTTATATGACAGCAAAGCAAAAAAAAAATTTTTTTTATACGGCGCGATCCTGCCAGGGTACAGCTCCAGAACCATTAAAGTACTGACAGTATTTTTCGCGACAGTCCCTTGCATCGTCTGCCTGTCTGCCAGATCCAAGAGCTTGAAGAGCTGTAAAATTATCAGGTTGTGTACGCCATTCCCCGGGCACAATATCTCCGGTTCTTGCGTCCACTGCATCAATAAACGAAGGAGGAGAATAGGAGCTCGTATCATGACGTCTCAGGAAATTATGGAGCACACAGCATGCCAAAACCACAAAGTCTATAGACGGCAGCTTCAAGTTGATAGCTGTGTGGAACACTCTAAACCGATTTGCCATAATCCCAAAGGCATTTTCAACCACACGACGGGCCCTCGACAACCGGTAATTAAAGATTCTGCGCTCCGGTGTGAGTGTTCTCTGTGCAAATGGCTTCAGCAAATGTGGATGAAGAGGGAAAGCTTCATCAGCGATGAAAACAAAATTTAGGTTTGCTTTTGTGTCTTCATTTAATGGCAACAGCAGTTCATTGTTCCTCAAGCTTTCCCCAAATGAAGTGTGTTCAAAAACACCACCGTCGGAGACTCGACCATTCATGCCAACATCCACATCGACAAACTCATAGTTTGCATTGACAAGGGCCATGAGGATCACACTGAAATATCCTTTGTAGTTGAAAAAAAAGGATCCAGAGTTGGCTGGTTGCGTGATGCGCACATGCTTTCCATCTAATGCACCACCGCAGTTTGGAAACTGCCACAGCTCATCAAAATCGGAAGCAATCCTCTTCCAGTCATCCGCCGTCTTGGGAAACTGCAAGATGAGAAGGAAACATGTACAAATTAGGTCAAATATATTATGCACATACACTCTCATGTGGACATCCTACAGTGATTGAGGCGCAGTATGGATTAGTATAACAAAGTCAACAACCCAGAGTATGCAGGCAGCCATTTTTTCAGATGGCTTCGGTGACTCAGAGGGGGTGCTAAACAATATATCTAAATAATATAATCAATAAAATTACGTTGGGAGCAGCAAATAAAAAAGGGTGGCGCAGGGTTGGAGCAGCACATATCAGAATGGAGCCGCAAAATGGTAGCAGCACATGTCAGAATGGAGGCGCAGGATCACAGCAGCACATGTCAGAATGGGGGCGCAGGATGGGAGCAGCACATGATAGGATGTAGAACATATACCTATAGAAATGCTCGCCATCAGGGCGTAGAACGGGTTCAATAGCTAGTATAATATATCGACATAACACAGCAGCCAAAAAAATATAGTAGTACCTCCATATAATGCCTTAAGCTCTGCACAATGGCCTCGCATGTCTCCGGAATCACAACGCTCAGGAAAGGTCTGGAAACAGCTGCGGAAAACTGCAAATCCTGAAGAGACCTTCCTGTTGCCAGGAAGCGCAGTGTCACCGCCAACCTTTCCTCCACGGGCACGGCTGCACGCATCGGCGTATCACACCTTTGTATGAGTGGCGTAACAGCAGACAGTATTATTTTGAAGGATTCCTCGGACATCCGAAGGTAGTTTCGGAAATCTTGAGGGTTATTGTCACGTAACTCTCTTATGAGACCCATGTGTGACAATGTGGATCTTTTCTGCAGCCAGCTCCGGGTCCACATGCGACGTTTTCGTTTAGGACGTCTCTCCTCTTGGAGACGTGCTGCCTCAAACACCAGGGCAGCAGCAACAACAGAACTCTCATCGGAAGTGAGCATAGTTCCTAAAAAGAAAACAAACGTACAATAAATACACGTGCTTACAAAACAATGTTCTGACCATTGATCTAATAACTATATATGTTACTACTGGTATTAAATGGGGCAGTCAACCATCCCGATCTGTAAAAGGATTAATTAATTGGGCCACGCAACAGCTGTGTACCTGAGGTTCTCAGGCCTACCCTACTCTCCATAAAGGAACAATCAACCACACTCCAGCGTTTATTCCCGTTGAAGCGCAACATATGCTACGCTGTAGCGTTATACATACCTTTTGCGGTAAAAGTCTAGTAGTTAAAAGTCCAGGGAATCCAGCGAATTTAGGAGTTCTGTTCACAGCACGTGCTACAGAGAGAAATGAATAGCGCGCTCGAGAGCTCCGGTTTTATCCGCTGGGAACAATAGTCCTTTGTCGAATGAGCGCACAGTATTGTACCGCCCAATCAGCACACGGGAGGTGGAGAATTCAGCGCTCCTACGTAGCCAGCTCCTCCGCCCTTTACATCGTATACAATATCGTGCACACCTTTGTCACACCATGCGATCATGCCGCCACAGCGGGACACTGGACGACGAAAGAAAGTTTCAAACGATGTGCTACGACGTACGATTCACAGCGGGGTCCCTGATCGCAGGAGCGTGTCACACGCTGCGATATCGTACCTATATCGCTCGAACGTCACAAATCGTGCCGTCGTAGCGATCAAAATTGCACTGTGTGACGGTACCTTTAGATTCCATAAGGAACAGCTACAATCATCCCTGGGCAAAACAGTCTCAGTAGGAAATGTAAAAAGTGATGGGATGAAAGTGCCCAGACTAGAGTACTAGACTATAAAAACGAAAACAGCTGAAAAAACAACCTGTAGAGAAATATTCGCCAAGGCAAAGACTCGATCAGGATGAAATTCTGAATTAAATATGGAGCTCGTACATGAGTACACTCAATACACTAATATACATATGTGACCATTAATGGGGAGCAGCCAACTCAAAAACAAGTTTTAATAAAAAGCTATAGGACATAGTACTAAGCTAGTAGAAAATTACTGTTCTCACGCCGTTATATCTACACCATTCATCATTCATGACTGATCTTGGAGACTTGTAGGGATGTGGACTGTCTTATCCTGTTCCTGCTCCTGAAGACAACAAGCACAGTGAGTACAATGTCATGCGGTTTTATATGTAATACTGATGTGCATCTTATGTACTGTATTGTGTCAATATGCAGCATTTGAGTCATGTAAAGTGTTAGGGTACCGTCACACTATACGATTTACCTACGATCACGACCAGCGATATGACCTGGCCGTGATCGTAGGTAAATCGTAGTGTGGTCGCTGGGGAGCTGTCACACAGACAGCTCTCCAGCGACCAACGATGCCGAGGTCCCTGGGTAACCAGGGTAAACATCGGGTAACTAAGCGCAGGACCGCGCTTAGTAACCCGATGTTTACCCTGGTTACAAGCGTAAAACTAAAAAAAAAACAAACAGCACATACTTACATTCTGGTGTCCGTCAGGTCCCTTGCCGTCTGCTTCCCGCACTCACTGACTGCCGGCCGTAAAGTGAAAGTGAAAGCACAGCCGCTGTGCTCTGCTTTCACTTTACGGCCGGCAGTCACAGTGCGGGAAGCAGACGGCAAGGGACCTGACGGACACCAGAATGTAAGTATGTGCTGTTTGTTTTTTTTTAGTTTTACGCTTGTAACCAGGGTAAACATCGGGTTACTAAGCGCGGCCCTGCGCTTAGTTACCCGATGTTTACCCTGGTTACAAGCGAACGCATCGCTGGATCGCATCGCTAGATCGGTGTCACACACACCGATCTAGCGATGACAGCGGGAGATCCAGCGATGAAAGAAAGTTCCAAACGATCTGCTACGACGTACGATTCTCAGCAGGATCCCTGATCGCTGCTGCGTGTCAGACACAGCAATATCGTAACGATATCGCTGGAACGTCATGAATCGTACCGTCGTAGTGTGACGGTACCCTTAATGTATAATGTGAATAGTGTATAGTGCAGGATAAGCATAGGATTAGCTTAGGATAGCATAAGTATGGGTTACATAGTGGGTGACTTAACACATAAAAAGGAAGCTTTTAGAGAAGGCTAAAAATTCTTTATTGATGTTTATTAAAATAAAACACAAGAAAACAGAATATGTAAAAACAGGGCAGTACAAATTTCAGAGAAAAGGTGGGAATTCCTGCATAAAGGTATAATACAATATACTGCTCAATAAGAAATCCTGGAATATGTTACAAATCATATAAAAGGAAGTAATATAGCATGTGCACATGCATATGAAGTAGTTAGAATGTCTAAGCAATATAAGTGTATCTTAATATGATGTCAAACGTTACCTGCGCATTTCGCAATAAAAAATTTAATTGCGAAACGCGCATCAAGTGTGGTGGGTTTCTGGTTACTCTTACTGCAGGCAATGTTACCTTTATATATTGTCTTTCTGTGTCTGGTTTATCACAGGGGGTTACCAATTATCTGGAGAAGTATATTACAGGTGCTTCTCACAAAATTAGAATATCATCAATTTATCAATCATTTATTTCAGTTCTTCAATACAAAAAGTAAAGTTCGTATATTATATAGAGTCATTGGAAACAGAGTGATTTATTTCAACTGTTCATTTCTATTTATGTTGATGATTATGGCTTACAGCCAATGAAAACCCAAAAATCATTATCTCAGTAAATTAGAATACTTTATAACACCAGTTTGGAAAATGATTTTAAAATCCAAAATGTTGGCCTACTGAAATGTATGTTCGGTAAATGCACTCAATACTTGTTTGGGACTAATTTTGCATCAATTACTGCATAAATGCAGCGTGGCATGGAGGCGATCATCCTGTGGCACTGCTGGGGTGTTATGGAAGCCCAAGTTGCTTTGATAGCAGCCTTCAGTTGATCGGTATTGTTGGGTCTGGTGTCTCTCATCTTGACAATATCCCATAGATTCTCTATGGGGTTAGGGTCAGGCGAGTTTGCTGGCCAATCAAGCACAGTGAGAATGTTGTTTTTAAACCAGGTATTGGTACTTTTGGAAGTGTGGACAGGTGCCAAGTCCTGCTGGAGAATGAAATTTCCGTCTCCAAAACGCTTGTCGGCAGAGGGAAGCAGGAAGTGCTCTAAACTTTCCTGGCAGATGGCTGCACTGACTTTGGTCTTGATAAAACACAATGGACCTACACCAGCAGATGACATGGCTCCTCAAACCATCACTGATTGTGGAAACTTCACACTAGACCTCCAGCAGCTTGGATTGTGACCTCTCCACTCTTCCTCCAGACTCTGGGACCTTGATTTCCAAATGAAATGCAGCATTTACTTTCGTATGAAAATAACAACTTGGACCACTGAGCAACAGTCCAGTTCTTTTTCTCCTTGGCCCAGGTAAGACGCTTCTGGGGTTGTCTATTGATCATGAGTGGCTTGACACAAGGAATGCGACACTTGTTGCCCATGTCCTGGATACGTCTGTGTGTGGTGGCTCTTGAAGCAATGACTCCAGCAGCAGTCTATTATTATTATTATTATTATTATTATTTATTGTTATAGCGCCATTTATTCCATTGCGCTTTACATGCGAGGAGGGGTATACATAATAAAAACAAGTACAATAATCTTAAACAATTCAAGTCATAACTGGTACAGGAGGAGAGAGGACCCTGCCCACGAAGGCTCACAATCTACAAGGGATGGGTATTCCTTGTGAATCTCCCCCAAATTCTTGAATGGCCTTTTCTTAGCAATCCTTTCAAGGCTGCAGTTATCCCTGTTGCTTGTGCACCTTTTTCTACCTCACTTTTTCCTTCCACTCAACTTTCCATTAATATGCTTCCATTGATATCTTCTCTGCAGTATCGTTTGCTGTAGAGAAGACATGAATATTACTTTTTTTTTTTTTCTCGTGTTTAACATAAAGATCCCTGTCCCCACCCCACGTGACCGCTTATACAGTAGAAGGTGCGGCCAGGACAGGAAGCAGCGCCAGCGAGGGAGCCGGGTGAGTATTTTAAGAACAGCAGGCGGGCGCACAGGGGGTGGGAGGGGGCGGGGACATGGATCTTTATGTTAAACACGAGAAACAAACAAAAAAAGGAATATTCATATCTTCTCTACAGCAAACGCTGCTGCAGAGAAGATATCAATGGCGGCTTCAGCACCAGTGGGGGGGACAGCGCTTACTATAGCACTGTCTCCTGCATGGCACACGGATTGCACATGGACAACGTCCGTGTGCGGTATGTGTTTTACACGGACCCATTGACTTTAATGGGTCCGTGTAATCCGTGCGCTCCCACGAACACTGACATGTCTCCGTGTTTGGCACACAGAGACACGGTCCGCAAAAAATCAATGACATCTGCACAGATGCGTTGATTTCAATGTGTCTACGTGTGTCAGTGGCTCCGGTACATGAGGAAACTGTCACTTCACGTACTGGAGCCACTGACGTGTGAAACCGGCCTAACAGGGTAATTTGAGATTAGAAAAAAGGGTTTGCATTTTTTTGCCTTCATCCACCAGCAAAACTCCTGTGTATGAGTTAGGTTGAGCTGCATTGCATCTCAAACTCATGAAGGTGAATCAAACTTGCAAAATAAGACAAAACCCATAAATGTAATGCTGTTTATTTTATTATTTTTTTAATGCATAACCTATTGCCTAGTTTTAGTCATCATAGTCATATATTTTAAAGTCACATTCAATCTATATTAATAAATTTATCTTTATATTTGATACTTGATACCAGCAAATAGTAAACCTTTTCTTCCAAATTTTACATACAACTTGAATAACTTACTTTGCTTTTACTTATATGTATAATTGTATTACTTTCTAAACTTTTTAGAGGATAAAAAGTATCTGAACACACTTCTTAATCATTGGATTCAGCTTTTTGATCCGTTTTATTGCCAAATTGTAAAATCCAGTCCCTAGCTATGCAGTCTGCATTAGTGACAGACTAAGGCTACTTTCACACTTCCGTCTTTTTAGATCTGTCACAATGCGTCGTTTTGGGAAAAAAAAACGCATCCTGCAAATGTGCCCGCAGGATGCTTTTTTTGCCATAGACTTGTATTGCCAACGGATCGCGACGTATGGACAAACGTCGTGTCTGCCGTGCACTGGATGCGTCGGTGTTTGGCGTACCGTCGTAGCGAAAAAACATTCAAGGGTACGTTTTTTTCGTACGTGGAGTCCTGCATTTTAAACTGCGCATGTGCGGCCACAACTCCACCCCCTCCTCCCTGGGAGTTTACTAAGGGCAGCAAACGCATTGAAACACTGCGTCCGCTGCCCACATTGTGCAGAAAATCACCACTCTCCGTCGGTACATTGCGCCGATGTTTTGTGATGGCCCCGTACCGACTGAAGTGTGAAAGAAGCCTAAAGTGTTCTATACAGATCACTGATACTAGTGTGGTCCTGTAGGAGCCACCATGGTAACAAGTCAGTTGGTACAATTTTTTCCCTCCTGTATATACCATGAACCACTGTGAGTGATATTGTTGAAAAGTGGAAGCGTTTAGGAACCAAAGCAACTCAAAGTGGAGACCAAGTAAAGTTACCTCTGAATATAAAGAAGCACTCCCATGAATAATTCGTTTACATTTGTATGGAATGTTTTTAATGTTTATACATTTATGTATGCAGTTGTTATATGTTAATATATAGTGATGCTCACTAGTGATGAGCGATGAGTGGTGATCTCCGAGTATTTGTTAGTGTTCGGAGATTAAGTTTTCATCGCCACAGCTGAATGATTTACAGCTACAGTATTAGCCAGGCTGAGTACATGTGGGGGTTGCCTGGTAGCTAGGGAATCCTTACATGTAATCAAGCTGTCTAGTAGCTGTAAATCATTCAGCTGAGGAAATGAAAACTAAATCTCCGGATACTAACAAATACTCGGAGATCACCCGATCAACGAGTATACTCGCTCATCACTAATGCTCACCACTGCTCAATAATCGATCAAGCATCGGGGTGCTTAGGCATGCTTGTTATTCGATCAAGTGTTGCAGGTGCTCAAATCCCAAAGCATCCTCTTTAATTGTGAGCAGCAAGTGTTTGAGTACATACTGAAGTGGAATGGTTGCGTTGAATATGGCATCATCACCGCTCACCATCTTGGTTGATTCTTCAAAGTTTTGTAGAACCTCACAGTTGTTAGATATCCGTGTGCACTCTTCGGTTCTTGTCTGCAGAGGATAACTAGAATACGACAGGTATATTGTAGCTGGTATACAACTACTGATCTCTGGTGCTCACAAAGCCTTGCACAGTACTTGTGTAATGTGAAGTTTCAGTGCTTGGTCACGTCACGCACCAGTCAGTCAGTTGACACTTGCAAGCGCTGCTGCAGCACTGCCAGACTGGTGGTAGCTGTAGCTGACTTGCGTGGCATACCTTCACAATTAGCACATGCACTTCCCCATCCCTTATTGCATGCCTTGCACATTTTAATTTAGGTATATGACATATTCCTGCAAACTTTCCGGTATTAATAGGGAAAACAAAATATGTAGCCCTGAAAATGACTTTTGTTTTAAACATGCAGCTGCAGTACTTTGTGCACAGGCTTTACCAGACTAGGAGTCCCACTCCTTACAAATGGGAAAAACAATCAGAAATCTTGTGCACACGATTTCTTTTAATCTTCACTGAATTTGAAAACGTCTGCATTTTTGAAAGAAGCAGCATGCCAATTACTTCAGCATTTTGCAGTGTTTTTGCATTTTTTTCACCATTGAAAGCAATGAGAAAGTGAAAAAAATGCAGCAGGGGTGCAGGAGGCTTTTTTTTTCTATTTTCAATTTAGCCTTATATACAAGTCATTATGCAGGAAAGAATGCTTCCATAATTTTTTTCCCTGTAAAATCCATTTTATCTTCAGATTGGTATGTTTTATTGTCAGTCCGCAAAAGTGGCATAATACTTTGACAACATTGTTCCCAGCAGCGACCTACGAGTCAGACATGCATCCAGGCGTCTTCCACATGCTGTCCCCATTCCATTTGAGCACTATTTCCATTCATTTTAGCTGTTTTCCTAGCCCTCTTGCTAGGGTTTGCCAGAAAAATGCTTGAGCTTCCCATTGACTTTCATTACACTCATTATGTGAATCGATCCCATCCACACATCGGACCTGCTCGAGTCGAGTTCCGAGCACTTGAGCATTTTACTGCTCACACATCACTATTAATACAGTCATCCACCGTTATTCAACGCTATTCTAATTCTGTATTATGACTCTACAAAGGCTTACATTGTAAGGCCACTCAAAGCACAGTGTGACCCAGAGGGTCTGCATAACGGAGAGGTCACTGAGTGGTAAGTGAATATATTAAAACAATGACACTACATTGCATACACAGATTTATATAAAAAAAAACTTCACAGTAGTGCTTATTAAACCCCTTTAAGACCTTGGACGTAACCATACATCCAGGTTCGGTGGTACTTACAGTCCTTGGACGTATGGATACATCATGATGATTTTGCACGCACAGAGACTGTGCGCGAATGATCGCTGCCGGATGTCAGCTGATTCTGACAGCTGTCACCTGGTACTTTAAACCCTGCAAGGTTTTGTACTCGTTCAGCTGCGGTTGAGGTAGGCACAGGATGCGATTTCATTAAAATGTCCAGGCAGGTTTATTAGAACTTCAAGATGAGGAGAACACAGGAGTAACTTGAATTTTAAAAATATAACAAAGTAAAAATTTTATTAAACAGAATTGTTAAAAAATACATACATATAGAATATCATAAATATTCAGGATGAGCAGTGTAAGGTACTGTGCGCACATATAGTACTACTGAAATAGAGAGGCAGTAACTGCCATGCCTATGTAGTTATACAGCGGGTAAGTAATGCTATAAAGCACAATGGGGAAGCAAGTGAGATTAAGCAAGTGGCCTAATGTAGCTCTGTAAAATGCAGACCAGGCACATATTGTGCTGTGGCGCAACACCCTGTGTGGCATAAGGGTAAAGCTGGAGCAGTATTGGGCACAACTTACCACTATGTGCGCAGCAGGACCCACAGAGGATGGTGCATAAACACAAAAGACAACCTTCTCTACCACAAAGTGAACAAAACAGAAAATGAACAGTATATCTAGTAGTGTGGGTTCGCCTGCTCAGGTCAGTGTCCTTCAGCAAACACACTGAAGTTCTTCACACCTCCTGTCACAGACACTGAATGAGACACTCAAATTCAAATTCTCAAATTCAAATTCAAATTCAAATGAGCTTTATTGGCAGGACTAAGTACATGTTAGCATTGCCAAAGCATATGGTAAAAATACGGGGGTGGGGGAGGGGGGCATATAGAGGTCCAAGGTCTATTTATCTGTCAAACCATGTCCCTGTAGTGGGGATTTGTGAGCACTGAGCAGTTATTCCCACCCATTTCTTTTGACTATACGTGCTGGAGCATGCTTTCCCAGGCCTACATCACCAAAGCTACCAACCTCAATGATACATATCTCTCCTCAAGAACCTGTCCAGCGGCCATCTTACATACTCCCCCCTCTGCCCAAAGCTGTGGGGAGTGTAACACCTTCTGTCATCAAACAGTGGATTCTCTATAGTGCATCAGCATTGCCATGCACTTTCCCTGGCTCTACATACAAGCTAAAATCCTGAAGTGCTAGGAACCACCTGGTCACTTGGGCATTGTTCCCTTTCTTCTCCCTCAACCACTTTAGTGGGGCATGGTTTGACACTAGCCTGAAATTCCTGCCTATGAGGTAGTACCAATTCCCAGTTGATGACCAAACATTCCTTTTCCACTATGGAGTAATTCTTCTCACAATTGATGACAATTTATGACTTAGATACATCATGGGGTGCTTTTCCCCATTCACCTCTTGTGATAAGACAGCTCCCAACCTGACATGTGACGCGTCTATATGGAACACAAACTCTGAAATCTGGTGCCACCAGCACTGGCTATTTATACAGGGCTAGCTTCAGTTCCTGAAAGGCCATTTTGGATTCTGGAGACCACTTAGCCATAGCGGAGTTTATCCCTTTAAGGAGTTCTGTTGGACCAGCAGCTAGCATAGCGAAGTTAGGGATAAACCATCAGTAACAGCCCACAATGTCCAGGAACACTTTGACCTGCTTCTTTAAGAGTGGTTGTGGCCAACTTTGGATAGCGCCAAATTTATTTATTCGAGGCTTTATTTTGCCTCTGCCTATGACATAGCACAAGTATTTACCTTCCTCCATTACCATGATACATTTCTTTGGGTTTATGTAAAAACTCGCTTTCTGTAGAGCATCAAGTTTTGCCTGGACTTTAATCAGATTGCTTCCCCATTCCTGGCTGAAGATCGCAATGTCATCCAGGAGCGTGGATACTGCGTACCTTTTGTGAGGAGTTAGAATCCAGTCCATGGATTCCTGGAAAATGGCTTGAGCTCCTTGTAGCCCAAATGGCATCCTTGTGTACTGGAAGCATCTGTCTGGCATTGAAAAGGCAGTTTTCTCCTTGGCATTTTGGGAATTTGCCAATACTCTTTTGTGAGGTCAACAGTGGCAATGTACCGGGCTGACCCTAGTCTTCCAATCCAATCCATTCAATGAAGCGGGGCATTGGGTATGTATCGAACTGATAGACCTCATTCAGCTTCCTACGATCATTCTAAAATCACTATTCTCCATCTGGCTTTGGCACTAGGACTATGGGACTGGAACAGCCACTCTTGGTGTCTTCAATGAATCCTAGGCTCAGCATCCACTTCACCTCTTTCGAGATCACCTCTCGGAGTGCTTCAGGAATCCGATACAGCTTCAGGTTTACCCAGACATGAGGCTCTGTCAGAACCTCATGCTCTATGATCTGAGTACAACCTGGTAGATCTGAGAACAGGTCTCTGTTCCAATGTAGCAACTCTCATCACTGTTGCTTTTGACAGCGACTTTGCCACCTTGACCTCTTTCACATCGGCTTTAGACTTAGCCATCAAACACGGAGTTTCAATGGCTTCTTATCATGCCACAGCTTAATCAGATTGACGTGGTACATCTGATTGGGCTTCCTTCTTCCTGGTTGGTGGACTTTATAGTTGACATTGCCAACCTTTTCAATTAATTAATGTACAGAAGCTTCTTGCACCATGCTGTGACTATGGTCTAAACAGCTTTTCATAGCTTGGTGACTCTTGAGCCATCATGACGACCAGGATCACCATGACAATGAACAGGCTCCCATGATGACATCAGGAGGGGCGTAAATCTGAAGTCAGAGGGAGGTCACTCCCTCTACCTGCCTCGTAAATGTTGTGATCGCTTTTGATAGCATCTTTTAGGAGGTTAGGCAGCTGGGGATGGAGCTGGTTCTGTCCCTGGCTGTTAGTAAAATAGTAAAAGAGCTCGGATGCTAGCAGCACCATACTCTTGCTGTAGTTGGGTAGGAGGTGCTGACATTTCAGCACCACATGTTGTGATGATTATGATCATACTGTGATCACAGCCCTCTGAGTGCAGAGATCGATGACATGGGTCCCTGTACCTCTTTCGTCAGTGCCACTCAGCTGTCACTGACAGATGTAGGCATAGAACTGTCACTGTGTGTATACATACGATGACAGTTTAATATCATGACGGACATACACCGTCATGATGCGGGAACTGACACCTGCTCATGATGAGCTATGTCTGTCAGTAATCCTTAAGGGGTTAATGGACCAATCATCTTGTTAACATCTTCTGAAACAGAGTGGCATGATTCAAACAGAACCATTGTGTCAGTATGGATGAGTCAAATGTTTCCAGCCATGGGCCCCAAGTCTTAAGAAAGATTTCATGTTTGCCTATGTGCCAACTAGTGAACTCCTCAAGTTTTCAAATTGCACAAGCTTTTGCAAGCCAATGCATGACCAATGGAGTAGTCTGTTATAGCCAATGTTGTGAGATTGAATGCTTAATTGCAGCTATGCATTAAGCTGCCAGGTTTGTTAAAAAAAAAGCTTGAAATATTGAGAAGATTTGGCGACTTCAATAAGCAAACAAATTTTATAAATTATTTTTCTACTTCTACCCAGAAAGTCTTGACTAGTCGACAATGGTACCATATAGGTGATAGAGTGCCTGTGTATTAATGACATCTCCAACATCTCTTATAGGGATGAGTGAATGTGCTAGGTGATACTCGGGGACAGCGTCGGACTAGAGTACCTTGGGCCCACCAGAGAAAATCAATCTTGGGGCCCACTATGTAGCTACATAGAAATAAATTCAATACCATCAATTGTGTGGTAAAACAAGCTAATATCAGGGTGTAATATAAGGTAGTACACATCTTAATTATGTAGCAGGGGTTGGGGTAGCCTCCTCATAGAATATAAAGTAGCTCCCTCATAGAATATAATGTAGCGTCCCTCATGGAATATAATGCAGCCCCCCTCATAGGGTATAATACAGCACCCCACAAAATATAATGCAGCTCCCCCATAGAACATAATGCAGCCCCTCCACAGAATATATTATAGCCCCTTCAGAGTATAATGCAACCCCCTCATAAGGCAGCCCCTATAGAATATACTGTAGCCCCCTCATAGGGCATAATGCAGCTCCCCTCATATAGTATGATGTAGCCCCCTGAGAGAATGCAGCCCCCCCACAGAATTATAATGTAGCCCCCTCATAGGGTATACTGCAGCTCCCCTGAAAAGGTATAAGGCAGCCCTCCTCCACCACCATCATTGTTCTCCCCCTCCACCCCCATCATTGTACTCATCACCACCTCCATCATTGCATTTTCACCCTCCACCTTCATCAGTGTCCTTTACAACACAACCATAATTGCTTTCTCCCCACCCCATCATTTTCCATTCCAACACCTCCATCATTGCCTCCCCCACCACCATCATCATGATTGTTTTTTCCATCACAGCCATCATTGCCTTCTCCCCACCACCATGATCATCATCTCCACCACCATTACTGCCTCCGCTACCACCACCATCATTGCCTCCCCACCACCGTCATTGCCTCCCCCACCACCATCATCATTGCCTCCCCCACCACCATCATCTCCTCCACCATCATTGCCTCCCCTACCATCATCATTGCCTCCCCTACCACCATCATTGCCTCCCCCACCACCATCATCATTGCCTCCACCACCACCATCATCATTGCCTCCACCACCCCATCATTGCCAATCTCCAATACACACACACAACACCACTATCATACATACAGCACCACACACAGGCAGCACCGCACCACTGTTTCACACACACACAAATAAAGCACCGCATCACATACACACAAAGTCGCACATACGCAGGTAGGTAGGCAGACACATACAGCATCTACTTACCTCTCTGCACGTTCCCCGCAGCCACAGCACATACCTGCAGCTTGAGCTTCCTCTCTGAAACAGCCGCGCTGAATGATGATGTCATCCAGCGACACTGAGCCAGACAGGAAGTGCCGGGCAGCGGGCAGGAAGGAGGACGGTGCTGGATCACTGCAGCTTGGCTCTGGTCCCAAGCTCCGGGGCCCCGATTCAGCAGCATAACGCTGCTAACGCTGCCCGCTATTAAAGTCAAATAGTATTCACTCTTTTCCATGCCCATGGGGGTGTGGGGAAGTGTCAATATTCATTTCTTTTTAGCGGTGGGGACAGGCTCCTGTCTCCAGCTGCTACTCTGTGGCACCGGAAGGGCCCCCTTGACTCAGGGGCCCCATAGCAGCTGGATGTGCCACTATTAGCAACACGGCACTAGCTGTGGGCTCCTGAAGCCATGGGGGCCCTAGGCAGCTGCTGGCCAATATGTCAGCAGGTGTCAGTGCCTGGCCCACCGGATAATCCTCCGGTTCTCCTGTGGGCCAGTCCGACCCTGCTTGGGGATCACTCGAGTATCTGGGTCCTTGATGTGCTCAGAAATTGACGAACTTTGCTTGGTGATTGAATTTAAAGCTCGAATCCCCACCCCAAATGCTTGGCGCATGTTACACAGTTAATAAACATGCGAGAATTGCCTACCAGTGACTGTAATACCATAGATATCTTGGTAGTGGCATTACTGTGATTGCCTGGCTGTATTACCTCATCAGAGGTTGTAAAAGGACAGGCGCCGCCATGCTTGGCTTTGCTGTAGATACATTCTACATTTAGCCAAGGAACAGTTGCAGAAGCAGGGAGAGTGGCGGAATACAACCTCTAGGCAGGGCTTTGGGCTTTGCAGTCCGAGAATAAATATATAGCAGCTGCACGTGACCACATTATTTCTTGGGGGGGTTAAAAAAAATTGATTACATTGTCATACATACAGTTTAACGTGCTTAGGGTTACATTACAGTGGTATAAAGAACTCAATAAAAGGTTAAAAAAAATTCTAGATCAATTTGTCATCCATAGAGTTTAATGTGGTTAGTATTACCATGCAGTGGTAAATAAAGCTTAAAAAAAGTTACATTTTTATTTCTGGATTCAATTTGTCATCAATACAGTTGAACGTGCTCTGTGTAAAATTATGGTGGTGTAAAATTTTTAAAAAACGCTTGGCCTGCTATGGTTGACCAATTTTTGGTTTCCAAAAAAATGACTATTTTCATCCATACAGTTTAACCTGCTTTCTGTAAAATTATGGTGGTTTAAAACATTTAACCCCTTTCTGGCATCGGACGTAACAATATGCCGATGTCGGACTCCATCCCTTTTGATGTGGGCTCACATCTTTCCCAGCACATGTCAGCTGTTTAGAACAGCTTCCATGTGCCCAGAACAGCCGCAGGTGGAATCGCGATCCGCCCTCGGCATTAACTTGTTAAATGCCGCTGTCAAGCTCTGACATTGACATTTAACATGCGCTACATTGACATTTAACATGCGCTTCCGGCAATCGCACTGGAAATCTGCCCATTGGTGACCCCCATCACTTGATCGCAGGTCACAGATGGGTTGATATGACAACCAGAGGCCTCCTGCAATCCTCTATTGTTGTCACTTCTGGATTGCTATAAGCTCGGCCTGGAGGTCGGCACTCATAGCAAGTGAGTAATTCTGCTACATACATGTGATCTGATCATCACCTGTATGTAGCAGAGCCGATCAGGTTATGGCAGCTTCTAGTCTCCGATGGAGAATATTGAGGCATGCCAAAAGTAATAAAAAAAACTTTTAAAAAATATAAAAAAATGAAAAACAATATAAAAGTTCGAATCACCCCCCTTTTGCTCCATTCAGCATAAAACAATAAAAAAAAAATCAATTCTAAATAATCTGATATATCAATAAAAAAGGATTAACTTGATCACTAAACGGCGCAGAGAGAATAAAAGTCGAAACGCCAGAATTACGTTTTTTGGTCGCCGTGACATTGCATTAAAATGCAATAACGAGCGAACAAAAGATTGTGTCTGCACCACAATGGTATAATTAAAAATGTCAGCTCGGCACGCAAAAAATAACCCAAGATCACAAAAAATGGAGACGCTACGGGTATCGGCAAGTGGCGCAATTTTATTATTTTTTTCTAGCAAAGTTTGGAATTTATTTTCACTACTTATGTAAAAAAGAACCTAGACATGCTTGGTGTCTGTGAACTCGTAATGACCTGGAGAATCATAGTGGCAGGTCATTTTTAACATTTAGTGAACATAGTAGAAAAGCAAAACAATAAACAACTGTGGGATTGCACTTTTTTTGCAATTTCACCACACTTTGAATTTTTAAACCTTTTTCAGTAGACGGTATGTTAAAACTAATGGTGCTGTTCAAAGTTACAACTCGTCCCACAAAAAACAAGCCCTCATGTGGCCATTTTGACCAAAAACTAAAAAAAGTTATAGAAGGGGAGCAAAAAGCGAAAAGGAAAATATGAAAATACCTCCAGGGTTAAGGGGTTAAAAACTGCTTTAATTGCTACAGTTCCCCAAATATTTTGGTTCATTATAAAAATATAGTTTCAATTAAAAAAAGATACTTGGTTTCAAGAGACATAACAATTAGAAAATGTGTAAAGGCGTTCAGTAAAGGACAGGGAAGTGGAAGTTCTGCTGATGGTGCACACAGACTCCGAAAACGGGGGGAAGGTGCGACTATGTCTGTTGCTGGAGCACTAGAAAGACGTCCATCCAAGACACATAGCTTCCTGTTCCAATTTGCAGGGAAACCACACCAATATGAACAGGTGATCGGTTGGATGGCAGATAATGCTTCCAGCATGCTTCTCAGCACCACCCGGTCTCATCAGCCAACAGTCTGGATAACTCATTTTTAGTCCCAGGAGACCAGTGATTCCGCACTAGGACACTCCAAGGAGTTCTTTACAACATCTTTCTTGATTGTGGCCTCTCACTCTGCATGTTCCAAGAGGGACACAAGGAGATGCTGTTTAGTGATGCACAAAACTAAGAGGAGCCATGGCCACAAAAAGATGATGGTGAGGAACAGAACATTTTTCTAAGGAGGTAGATGATGATTAGATACAGGTGCTGATAAATCAGTTTGTTAAGTCACCAAGTTAGAAGGACCAGGGTGCAGAGGTAGAAGATGAGATGGTGGATGACGAAGTGAGGGTATGTGCACACGATGCGGATTTTGCTGCGGATCCGCAGCGTTTCCACAGCTGCAGATCCGCAGCAGTTTCCCATGAGTTTACAGTTCAGTGTAAACCTATGGGAAACCAAAAACGCTGTGCACATGCTGCGGAAAAAAACGCACAGAAACGCAGCGGTTTACATTCCGCAGCATGTTACTTCTTTCTACAGATTCTGCAGCGGTTTTACATCTGCCCCTATGGAAAACCGCAGTTGTAAAATCACAGAAAAACCGCAGAAAAACCGCAGCAAATCCGCGGTAAATCTGTGATAAATCTGCAGCAAAAACGCAGCCAAGAATACGTGTGCACATACCCTTACAAACCAATCTGGGAAGCTGGAATACAACATGAGGGAACAGCAGCACTGAAGTCAGCAGGAAAAGGCAATCAGGTGACCAGAAGAAGAAGACGGTCAACTGTTCCGCAGAGCACCGACACTCGTGAATTTCTCTGTCAAAGGCTTGAAGACACGGAGGCTCTCCACCAACTCATGGCACCAGCTGTACCTCGTTACTCAGTCCCCATCTGCCACTATTTCTCTCATTGTGGTGTTCCCACCTTGTACCAGCACGTGTCCAGGAACATCAGCCATACCTTACCAACGCAGTTACTGGTTTTGTACACTTAATGACCTACATGTGAACAAATGCTTGTAGTCAGAGATGCTACATTTCTATGATGGCACACTGGGTGAACATTGTGGAGGCTGGGCTTGAGTTCCACCCTGGCGTGGCACATATGCTATCGAAGATGAGGATTGCTGACCTTACTTTTATCAGGGCTACCTCCACCTCCTACACTAGTTCCTGCACCCCCTCCTTCTCCTTCTCATCATCCATCTCTGATTTGGTATTTAAGAGAATTTTGTCCACATCAGCCAGAAGTTGGAATCTCTGCAGCACTGCCTTACTAAAGTGGCAACAGGCTCTGCTAAAGATAATTTGTCTGGAAGATAAACCACACTTAGTGTCAGAGTTATTGAAAGTAATAACAGATCAGAAAGATCTGTAGCTCTCACCTCTGAACCTTCAACCAGGCATGATCATGTGTTATAATGACAGTAATTTGGTGATGGCTGTGAAGCTTGGCAAATTCACACACGTACCATGCTTAGCCCACATCACATAAATTTAGTGGTTGAGCTGTTTCTAAAAACCTACCCAGATTTGCCACAGATTCTGATCAAGTTATGCTGCATCAGCGCCTAATTCCTAAAGCCGGCAACATCTGCCACCTCTTTTGCAGCGCTGCAGCAGTGCATGCAAGTGCCAGCTCACCACATGCTGGAACTTCACACTGCACATGCTGGCAAGGCACTGTGAGCAGGAGATGATAGCTGTCGAATACCAGATCCAACATGCCCATCGGTATTCTGATCATCCTCCGCTCATAGCAGCTGAAGAGTGGGCATGGATGTCTGACAATTGTGTGGTTCTGCAAGACTTTGAGAACTTCACAAAGATGGTGAGTGGTGATGACGCCATAATCAGCGCAACGATCTTGCTTCTGTGCCTACTTAAACAGTCACTGTTCACAATTAAAGCTGAAGCTTTGCATGCGCCCCAGGTAAAGATGGAAGAAGACATGGGAAAGGGAGATGCTACCCATCTTGGTCTCATCTCATGTGCTCAGCATGAATTAGGTGACAATGAAGAAGTGGAGGCTGAAGAGTAGGAGGAGGAACAGGAGGTGCTTGCTTGAGCAACAGTGGCTAGTACCCACACAAGCTTCATCCCCTCTCTCCTACATCAGGGATCCCAAACCACAAGTTCTGGGGTTCTTCTACTGGTCTGCAGCGCTGCCGCAGACCAGCACTAAACACTGCCAGTGTGCTCTGCTCTGTGGCGGCTCAGATCACACTGCAGGTGCCTGCATTATCACCAGGGCGGGTCGTGCGTACGCATGCAGCGTTCATCACATCTGAATTCTGCGATGCATGTGTGGCTGCAGGCGGAAAGGCGATGACACTGTTATGTGTCAGCACTGTCTGTGGGCAGAAAGCGTGCACTCTGATTTCCCACTGATGGCCATAGTAACGCTGCAGCCGCGGCCCGACTGGAGCAGCAGGGAATGAAGAGAGGAAGAGAGGTGAGTATTTTTTTGTTGCTGTACATACAGTATATATATATATATATATATATATATATATATATATATATATATATATATATATATCAGTACGTTGTGGGGCTATCATACTATATATTGGGGATTACAGGTGTGGGGCCATCATTATATATGGGGGATTACAGGTGTGGGGCCATCATACTATATATGGGGAATTACAGTTGTGAGGCCATCATACTATATATGGGGGATTACAGGTGTGGGGCCATCATTATATATGGGATTACAGGTGTGGGGCCACCATACTATATATGGGAAATTACAGTTGTGAGGCTATCATACTATATATGGGGGATTACAGGTGTGGGGCCATCATTATATATGGGATTACAGGTGTGGGGCCACCATACTATATATGGGGGATTACAGTTGTGAGGCCATCATACTATATATGGGGGATTACAGGTGTGGGGCCATCATTATATATGGGATTACAGGTGTGGGGCCACCATACTATATATGGGGGATTACAGGTGTGGGGCCATCATTATATATGGTGGATTATGCGTGGGGCCATCATTATATATAGGGAGTAAAGATGTGGGGCCATTATACTATATATGGGGGATTATATGTGTGGGGCAATCATACTATACTGTATATGCGGGATTATATCTGTGGGCCCATCATGCTATACATGGGTGATTATATGTGTGGGACTTTCACACTGTATATGGGGGTTTACAGGTGGAACCATCATACTATATAAATGTCATATTTAAATGATAATTAAGCACTAAACTACAACTCTGTCCATAACCACGCCCCTATATGACCAAAGCCCTGCCCCTGCCACAACTCCACCCCGCCCTGCTGGGCAATGGAAGAATGGTCTTACTTGAAGCCAGTCCCTGGTGCAACTAAGGTTGAGGACCACTGTCCTACGTGGATGGGTTGAGGAGGAGGAAGAGATTGTTGGAAGAACAGGAGATGGAGAATAGTCATCATGGTGGAAAAAGGAAAGTGTTGGCTGTAGGGAGCTTGGCACGTATGGCTGACTTTATTTACCGCTGCCTTTCCCGTGACACTCACCTTGCATTCATATTGGCCAAAGAAGAGCACTGAATTTTGACCCTGCTAGACCCACTCTACAAGGAGAACTTTGCATCTCTCCTTCCTGAGGCAGAGAGGTCTACTAAAATGGTGCTATATCAAAGAATTTGTGATTGCAATCATTTTCAGGAAGAAACTGAGTATTATCTGACAGAATTGCAGGGGTGTTAATACTTTTGTCCATGACTGTAGGTTGCATACCCTGTGAAATGTGGGCTCCAGCATTGTGCCCGCAACTTTTCCGGTACATTTCAGCTGATTTAATCACAATTGGAATCTCAATCCACCTGCAGCTGTTAACATGTTAAATGCAGCTGTCAATCTCTCTGCAGTCACTAACTTCACCCATTGGCTCTCGTGTCACGTGACCGCAGGTTGCCAATGGGATGGCATGACAACCCAGGGTTTACAGGAGACCCCAGTGGTTGTAATTGCTGGATAGCTGTGAGCTCCGCCCTATTGCTGGCGCTCATAGCACATGAGCATTCTAGGTAGACCACAGCTTCTAGTCTCCCATGGAGACTATTGAAGCCAGTAAAAAGTAAAAAAAAAAGTTTTTACAAATATTAAAAAATGTAAAAGTTTAAATCACCCCCTTTTGCCTCATTCAAAATAAAGCAATAAAAATACACATATTTGGCATTGCTGCGTTAAGGATCACCAAATCTATCAATTTATAAACATGATTGGTAAATGGCATAATGAGAAAAAAATCAAAATGCCAGAATTACAAAAAAAATATTGTCGCAACATTGCATTAAAAGGCAATAACGGACTATCAAAACATTGTATCTACCTCAAAATTGTATCAGTAAAAATGTCAGCTACATGCACAAAAAATAAACCCTCAACCAGTCTCAGATCAAGAAAAATGGAGACGCTATGAGTCTCGGAAAATTATGCCATTTTTTAAAAATAAACTTTGGATTTTTTTTCACCACTTCAATAAAATAGAACCAATACATGTTTGGTATCTACAAACCCATAAAGATATGGAGAATCATAATGGCAGGTCATCTTTAGAATTTAGTGAACATGGTAAAAATTGCTATTTATCTTTGCAATTTCACCGTATTTTGAATTTTTGCCCGTACTTGGTCGAGACTCATTTTGCATCCGTTACTGAATCAATGCGGTGTGGCATGGAGGCGATCAGCATGTGGCACTGCTGAGGTGCTATGGAAGCCCAGGTTGCTTTCATAGCAGCCTTTAGCTTGTCTGAATTGTTGGGTCTGGTGTCTCTCATTTTCCTCTTGACAATACCCCATAGGTTCTCCATGGGGTTAAGGTCAGGCGAGTTTGCTGCCATCAAGCACAATGATACTGTTGTTTTTAAACCAGATATTGATACTTTTGACAGTGTGGACAGGTGACAGGTCCTGCTGGAGAATGACATTTCCATCTCCAAAAAGCTGGTCAGCAGAGAGAAGCATTAAATGAAGTAAAATGGTAGACGGCTGCGCTGACTTTGGTCTTGATAAAACCCAGTGGACCTACACCAGCAGATGACATGGCTCCCCAAACCATCACTGATCGTGGAAACTTCACACTAGACCTCCAGCAGCTTGGATTGTGTTTTCTCTCCACTCTTCCTCCAAACTCTGGGTCCTTGATTTCCAAATGAAATGCAAAATTTAATTTCAACTGAAAACAGCACCTTGGACCACTGAGCAACAGTCCAGTTCTATTTTCCTTGGCCCAGGTAAGACACTTCTGGGGTTGTCTTTTGGTCATGAGTGGCTTGACACAAGGAATATGACACTTGTAGCCCATGTCCTGGATACGTTTGTGTGTGGTGGCTCTTGAAGCAATGACTTCAGCAGCAGTCCAATCTCCCCCCAAATTTTTGAATGGCCTTTTCTTAATCCTTACAATGCTGCAGTTATCCCGGTTGCTTTTGCACCTTTTTCTACCACACTTTTTCCTTCCACTCAACATTCCATTAATATGCTTGGATACAGCACTCTGTGAACAGCCAACTTCTATAACAATGACCTTTTGTGGCTTACCATCCTTGTGGAGTGTGTCAATGACTGCCTTCCGGACATCTGTTGAGTCAGCAGTCTTCCTCATGATTGTGAAGCCAACGGAAACAGACTAAGGGACCTTTTTAAACACTTAGGAAGCCTTTGGATGTGTTTTTTTGTTAAATATTCTAATTTACTGAGCTAATGACTTTTGGGTTTTCATTGGCTGTAAGCCATAATCATCAACATTATCAGAAATGAACACTTGAAATAGATCACTCTGTTTGTAATGACTCTATATAATATATGAGTTTCACTTTTTGTATCGAAGAACTGAAATAAATTAACGTTTTGATGATATTCTAATTTTGTGAGAAGCACTATGTTACTATGTTACCACACTTTTTCCTTCCACTCAACTTTCCACTAATATGCTTGGATACAGCACTCTGTGAACAGCCAGCTTCTTTAGCAGTGACCTTTTGTGGCTTACCCTCCTTGTGGAGTGATATTCTAATTTTGTGTGTATAGCATGCAGTTTGTATGTGTGTAACAAAGAAACATACAGTGTGTGTATGTGTGTGTGTGTGTGTGCAGGTGTACTATGGATAATGTGTGTGTAACAAACAGTTTGTGTGTAGCATTGAATGTGTGTTTATAAAATACGGTGTATTGGGTAGCATGCAGTGTATATACAGCGGGTACAGAAAGTATTCAGACCCCTTTACATTTTTCACTCTTTGTTTCATTGCAGCCATTTGGTAAATGCAAAATTTGATTTGAAACTGCACACACCTGTCTATATAAGACCTCACAGCTCACAATGCATGTGAGACCAAATGAGAATCATGAGGTCAAAGTAACTGGCCAAGGAGCTCAGAGACAGAATTGTGGCAAGGCACAGATCTGGCCAAGGTTACAAAATAATTTCAGCAGTACTCAATGTTCCTAAGAGCACAATGGCCTCCATAATCCTTAAAATGAAAAAGTTTGGGACCACCAGAAGTCTTCCTAGACCTGGCCTTGCTCAGCCAAACTTTTTTTGCGTTTTTGCCGCGGTTTTGCCGTGTTTTTGCCGTGTTTTTTTCCGGACACTTCCCAATGCATTTTGTAGTGGGAAATCCGCAAAAATACCGCAAAATTAATGAACATGCTGTGTTTTTTACCGCGATGCGTTTTTTTAGCGGAAAAACATGCATCATGTGCACAAAACATGCAGAATTCATTCTAAATGATGGGATGCTTATTGTATGCGTTTTTTTTTTGCGGTTTTATAGCGTTTTTATCGGGAAAAACCGCAAAAAAAATGCAACGTGTGCACACAGCCTAAATGTTTCTCTGTTTGAAGGTGATATGTTATAATTTGGTACATACATTGTCTGAAATTATGCCTGCCTCCAGTTATTGTGGCTGTCTGACTAAAAAAAGTAATATTTTATATCTGTCTTTTCTATATTAAGTCAATACTTATCAAGCTAAAAGAAACATTACATGCTGCTCTTGCTTGAAGATTAAATAAAAAAACACTTGATACACAGTCAGCTTTTCTTAGTATTGCAGTTACTGTAATAAGTTGCGTTT
Organism: Ranitomeya imitator; assembly: GCF_032444005.1. Lineage (NCBI taxonomy): Eukaryota > Metazoa > Chordata > Amphibia > Anura > Dendrobatidae > Ranitomeya > Ranitomeya imitator. The sequence goes on from NC_091283.1 coordinate 777,853,550, forward strand.
CTTCCATATTCCACATTCATGTCAAAACTTGTAAATGGCATCAGGCTTTCATTGAAAATCTTTGATATTGCATCAAATGGCTCTTCACATATCCACCCACTTAATGAAATAATGATATAGCACTTATTTGTATAGGCCACTGCTATACACTATAGGCTTCCAATGATCCAGCAAACTTAGGGAATATTGTTTTTATTTCTTATTACACTAAATGTTATAACAAGTCAAATGTTAGTAATGAAAACAAATGCTCTTTCCCACAAATGACTATTTTCATTATCTATGTGTGTGTCCTTATTAATTCAGCAGAATCTAAAAATATTTTTATTCAACATGTGGATATTAATCTTTGCCGACAGACTGACAGCTTCTTCAACGGATCCTGGTGATTCTGACACTGTTTTCTTGTGACATATTGTACTTCATGATAGTGGTAATATGTCTTTGATATTACCTGCGTTTATTTGTGAAAAAAAGGAAATTTGGCGAAAATTTAGAAAATTTCGCAATTTTCTAACTTTGGATTTTTATGCAATTAAATCACAGAGATAAGTCACACAAAATACTTAAAAAGTAACATTTCTCACATGTATACTTTACATCAGCCCAATTTTGAAACCAAATTTTTTTTATTAGGGAGTTATAATGTGAAAAGTTGACCAGCAATTTCTCATTTTTACAACACCATTTTTTTTAGGGACCACATCTCTTTTGAAGTCATTTTGAGGGGTCTATATGATAGAAAATAACCAAGTGTGACATCATTCTAAAAACTGCACCCCTCAAGGTGCTCAAAACCACATTGAAGAAGTTTATTAACCCTTCAGGTGTTTCACAGGAATTTTTGGAATGTTTAAATAAAAATGAACATTTAACTTTTTTTCACAAAAAATTTAATTCAGCTCCAATTTGTTTTATTTTACCAAGGGTAACGGGAGAAAATGGACCCCAAAAGTTGTTGTACAATTTATCCTGAATACGCCGATACGCCACATGTGGGGGTAAACCACTGTTTGCGCATGGCAGAGCTCGGAAGCAAAGGAGCGCCATTTGACTTTTCAATGCAAAATTGACTGGAATTGAGATGGGATGCCATGTTGCGTTTGGAGAGCCACTGATGTGCCTAAACATTGAACCCCCCCAAGTGACACCATTTTGGAAAGTAGACCCCCTAAGGAACTTATCTAGATGTGACTTTGACCCACCAAGTGTTTCACAATAGTTTATAATGCAGAGCCGTAAAAATAAAATATCATATTTTTCACAAAAATGATATTTTTGCCCCCAATTTTTTATTTTCCCAAGGGTAAGAGAAGAAATTTGACCCAAATGTTGTTGTACAATTTGTCCTGAGTACATTGATACCCCATATGTGGGGGTAAACCACTGTTTGGGCGCATGGCAGGGCTCGGAAGGGAAGGATCGCCATTTGACTTTTCAATGCAAAATTGACTGGAATTCAGATGGGATGCCATGTTGCATTTAGAGAGCCACTGATGGGCCTAAACATTGAAACCCCCACAAGTGACACCATTTTGGAAAGTAGACCCCATAAGGAACTCATCAAGATATGTTGTAAGAGCTTTGAACCCCCAAGTGTTTCACTACAGTTTATAACGCAGAACCGTAAAAATACAAAATTCTTTTTTTCCCCACAAAAATTATTTTTTAGCCCCCAGTTTTGTATTTTCCCAAGGGTAACAGGAAAAATTGGGCCCCAAAAGTTGTTGTCCAATTTGTCATGAGTACGTTGATACTCCATATGTGGGGGAGTACCACCGTTTGGGTGCATGGGAGAGCTCGGAAGGGAAGGAGCACCATTTGGAAAGCAGACTTAGATGGAATGGTCTGCAGGCGTCACGTTGCATTTACAGAGCCCCTAATATACCTAAACAGTAGAAACCCCCCACAAGTGACCCCATATTGGAAACTAGACCCCCCAAGGAACTTACCTAGTTGTGTTGTGAGAACCCCCAAGTGTTTCACTACAGTTTGTAACGCAGAGCCGTGAAAATAAAAAATCTTTTTTTTTCCCAAAAATTATTTTTTAAGCCCCCAGTTTTGTATTTTTCCAAAGGTAACAGTTCAAATTGGACCCCAAAAGTTGTTGTCCAATTTGTCCTGAGTATGCTGATACAATATATGTGGGGGGAAACCACCATTTGAGCGCATGGCAGAGCTCGGAAGGGAAGGAGCGCCATTTGGAATGCAGACTTAGATGGATTGGTCTGCAGGCGTCACATTGCATTTGCAGAGCCCCTAATGTACCTAAACAGTAGAAACCCCCACAAATGACCTCATATTGGAAACTAGACCCCCCAAGGAACTTATCTAGATGTGTTGTGAGAACTTTGAGCCCCCAAGGGTTTCACTACAGTTTATAACGCAGAGCCGTGAAAATAAAAAATCTTTTTTTTCCACAAAAATTATTTTTTAGCCCACAGTTTTGTATTTTCCAAAGGGTAACAGGAGAAATTGGACCCAAAAGTTGTTGCCCAATGTGTCCTGAGTACTCTGATACCCCATATGTTTGGGTAAACCCCTGTTTGGGCGCAAGGTAGAGCTCGGAAGGGAAGGAGCACTATTTTACTTTTACAATGCAGAATTGGCTGGAATTGAGATCGGACGCCATGTCGCGTTTGGAGAACCTCTGATGTGCCTAAGCAGTGGAAACCCACCAATTAAAACTGAAACCCTAATCCAAACACACCCCTAACCCTAATCCCAACAGTAACCCTAACCACACCCCTAATCCTGACACACCCCTAACTCTAATCCCGACCCTATTCCCAACCATAAATGTAATCCAAACCCTAACCCTAACTTTAGCCCCAACCTTAACCCTAACTTTAGCCCCAACCCTAACTGTAGCCTTAACCCTAGCCCAAACCTTAACCATAGCCCTAACCCTAGCCCTAACCATAGCCCTAACCCTAGCCCTAGCCCTATCCCTAACACTAGCCCTAACCCTAACCCTAACCCTAGTCCTAACCCTAACCCTAGCCCTAACCCTAGCCCTAACCCTAACCCTAGCCCTAACACTAACCCTAGCCCTAACCCTAACCCTAACCATAGCCCTAACCCTAATGGGAAAATGGAAATAAATACATTTTTTTATTTTTAATTTTTCCCTAACTAAGGGGGTGATGAAGGGGGTTTGATTTACTTTTATAGCGGGGTTTTTTTAGCGGATTTTTATGATTGGCTGCCGTCACACACTAAAAGACGCTTTTTATTGCAAAAATATTTTTTACATTACCACATTTTGAGAGCTATAATTTTTCCAAATTTTGGTCCACAGAGTTATGTCAGGTCTTGTTTTTTGCGGGACGAGTTGACGTTTTTATTGGTAACATTTTCGGGCATGTGACATTTTTTGGTCGCTTTTTATTCCGATTTTTGTGAATGAGCAAAAACCAGCTTTCATGAATTTCTTTATGTGGGGGGGGGAGGGCATTTATACCGTTCCACGTTTGTTAAAATGGATAAAGCACTTTTATTCTTTGGGTCAGTACGATTACAGCAATACCTCATTTATATAATTTTTTTATGTTTTGGCGCTTTTATACGATAAAAACTTTATTATGGAAAAAATAATTATTTTTGCATCGCTTTTTTCTGAGGACTATAACTTTTTTATTTTTTCACTGAAGATGCTGTATGGTGGCTCATTTATTGCGGGACAAGATGACGTTTTAAGCGGTACTATGGTTATTTATATACGTATTTTGATTGCGTGTTATTCCACTTTTTGTTTGGCGGTATGATAATAAAGCGTTGTTTTTTGCCTCCTTTTTTAAAATTTGTATTACGGTGTTCACTGAAGGGGTGAACTAGTGGGACAGTTTTATAGGTTGGGTCGTTACGGACGCGGCGATACTAAATATGTGTACTTTTATTGTTTTTTTCATTTAGATAAAAAAATGTATTTATGGGAACAATATATATATTTTTTTTAGGAATTTTTTGTTATTTTTTTTACACATGTGAATATTTTCTTTTTTTACACTATAACATTGCCCCAGGGGGGGCATCATGTTATAGTGTAAGATCGCTGATCTGACAATTTGCTGTGCACTGTGTCAGATCAGCAATCTGACATGCACTCCTGCAGGCTTACCAGCGCTTGCTCTGAGCAGGTGCTGGTAAGCCACTTCCCTGCAGGACCCGGATGCAGCCCCACGGCCATTTTGCATCTGGGCCTGCAGGCAGGAGGAGGTAAGAGACCCTTGGAGCAACGTGATCACATCGCATTGATCGTTGGTTTCAGGGCAGCACACAGGGAGCCCCCTCCCTGCGCAAAGCTTCCTTATACCACCGGAACACTGCGATCATGTTTGATCGCAGTGTGCCAGGGGTTAATGTGCCGGGGGCAGTCCGTGATTGCTCCTGGCACATAGTGCCGGATATCAGCTGCGATAGTCAGCTGACAACCGGTCGCGATTGGCCGCGCTCCCCCCGTGAGCACGGCCGATTGCTATGATGTACTATCCCATCAGTGGGCATACGGGCCCACCCATCCTCAACGGGATAGTACATCTAATGTCAGAGAGGAGTTAAACTATTGTAATGGTTGGACCGGAAGAACTCTATACTAGTTATTCTGATATTCTCCCCTCTCTCTCTCCTTCTCTCTCTCTCTCCACGTTTAGTTAAAATCTAACAGTTAACAGCCATCAGCCAATCACAAGACAGCAGCATACGTCAGCGCTCACATCACCAACATATGATGCCACCAACCAATCACAAGCCGGCAGTTTATGTCAGCGCACATGTCACCAGCATATGATGCCACCAACCAATCACAAGCCAGCAGTTTATGTCAGCGCTAGTGTTGAGCGATACCTTCCGATATTTGAAAGTATCGGTATCAGATGGGATCGGCTGATATCCAAAAAATATCGGATATCGCCGATACCGATACCCGATATCAATGCAAGTCAATGGGACACAAATATCAGAAGTGATCCTGACTGGTTCCCAGGGTCTGAAGGAGAGGAAACTCTCCTTCAGGCCCTGGGATCCATATTCATGTAAAAAATCTAATATATAAAGCTGAATGTGTGTGTGTATGTGTGTGTGTATGTCCGGGATTGGCATCTGCACCGTCGCAGCTACAGCCACAAAATTTTGCACAGTCACACGTCTGGACCCCAAGAACGTCATAGGCTATATTGTGAGGCGAAATTTTAACCCCGCGCGTTCCAATTCACCAAACAATTTTGCCCCTATCTACATAATGGGGAAAAAGTGAAAGGAAAAGTGTTGGAGGCGTCGCAGCTACAGCAACAAAATTTTGCACAGTCACACGTCTGGACACCGAGAGCGTCATAGGCTATGTTGTGAGGTGAAATTTTAACCCCGCGCTTTCCAATTCACTAAACAATTTTGCCCCTATCTACATAATGGGAAAAAATGAAAGGAAAAGTGTAGGAGGCAAATTGACAGCTGCCAGATGTGAACAAGGGGGACTTAAAGAATGAGAGCGATGGCGCCAAAGAGTATATACCGTACAGTTGCTAAGGTGGGGCCCCAACATGGGATACTCACCACACACGGGGATATGAACACACACACAAAATGCGCCACACACTACCACGTGCTTGAACACATATTACCCTCAGCACACATTTCACCACAAATACACCAACCACGCCACATAAAAGTCGAAACACAAATGTCGCCGCTCAAAACACGCCACACGCAGAACTCGCCACATGCAAAAACTAGGCTCTTTCAAAACTCGCCACAAGTGCAAAACTTACCTCATGGAAAACTCGCCATACGCAAAACTTGCACACGCGGAAAAATTGCCACATGCACAAAAGTTGCAACACATGCAAAAGTTGCTTCACACAAAACTTGCACATACTCAAAAGGCACCACACATAAAACTGTATTAGACCTCGTTCACACGTTATTTGCTCAGTATTTTTACCTCAGTATTTGTAAGCTAATTTGGCAGCCTGATAAATCCCCAGCCAACAGGAAGCCCTCCCCCTGGCAGTATATATTAGCTCACACATACAAATAATAGACAGGTCATGTGACTGACAGCTGCCGTATTTCCTATATGGCACATTTGTTGCTCTTGTAGTTTGTCTGCTTATTAATCAGATTTTTATTTTTGAAGGATAATACCAGACTTGTGTGTGTTTTAGGGCGAGTTTCGTTTGTCAAGTTGTGTGTGTTGAGTTGCGTGTGGCGACATGCATGTAGCGACTATTGTGAGATGAGTTTTGTGTGGCAACATGCGTGTAGCAACTTTTTGTGTGTCGAGTTGCATGTGACAGGTTAGTGTAGCAAGTTGTGTGCAGCAAGTTTTGCGCATGGCGAGTTTTGCGCGTGGCGAGTTTTATGTGTGGTGCCTTTTGAGTATGTGCAAGTTTTGTGTGGGGCAACTTTTGCATGTGTTGCAACTTTTGTACATGTGGCAATTTTTCCGCGTGTGCAAGTTTTGCGTGTGGCGAGTTTTCCATGAGGTGAGTTTTGCACTTGTGGCGAGTTTTGCAAGAGCCTAGTTTTTGCATGTGGCGAGTTCTGCGCGTGGCGAGTTTTGAGCGGCGACTTTTGTGTTTTGACTTTTATGTGGCGAGGTTGGTGTATTTGTGGTGAAATGTGTGCTGAGGGTAATATGTGTTCAAGCACGTGTTAGTGTGTGGCGCATTTTGTGTGTGTGTTCATATCCCCGTGTGTGGTGAGTATCCCATGTCGGGGCCCCACCATAGCAACTGTACGGTATATGCTTTGGCGCCATCACTCTCATTCTTTAAGTCCCCCTTGTTCACATCTGGCAGCTGTCAATTTGCCTCCTACACTTTTCCTTTCATTTTTTCCCATTATGTAGATAGGGGCAAAATTGTTTGGTGAATTGGAAAGCGCGGGGTTAAAATTTCACCTCACAACATAGCCTATGACGCTCTCAGGGTCCAGACGTGTGACTGTGCAAAATTTTGTGGCTGTAGCTGCGACGCCTCCAACACTTTTCCTTTCACTTTTTCCCCATTATGTAGATAGGGGCAAAATTGTTTGGTGAATTGGAAAGCACAGGGTTAAAATTTCACCTCACAACATAGCCTATGACGCTCTCAGGGTCCAGACGTGTGACTGTGCAAAATTTTGTGGCTGTAGCTACGACGCCTCCAACACTTTTCCTTTCACTTTTTTCCCCATTATGTAGATAGGGGCAAAATTGTTTGGTGAATTGGAAAACGCGGGGTTAAAATTTCGCCTCACAACATAGCCTATGACGCTCTCGGGGTCCAGATGTGTGACTGTGCAAAATTTTGTGGCTGTAGCTGCGACGGTGCAGATGCCAATCCCGGACATACACACATACATACACACACACACACATACACACACACATTCAGCTTTATATATTAGATATAGGGGAGATGACACACAGCAGGTATATACTATATACAGGGGAGATGACATACAGGTATATACTATATACAGGAGATGACATATATAAGGGAGATGACAAACATGTGTATACTGAGGTGATGAGGTGAAAATAAGAGGTGTGAGTGCAAAATGAGAGGAGTGAGGAAAAATAGTGGAGTGATCAGAAAATGACAGATGTGAGGTTGAAATGACAAGTGTTAGGGGGGAATGAGAGGAGTGAGGGAGAAAATGAGAGGTGTGAGGGAGAAAATGAGAGATGTGAGGGGGAAAATGAAAGATGTGATTGGGAAAATGAGGCGTGATGGGAAAATAAGAGAAGTGAGGTGCTATAACTAACCACAGATATTTACTGTGCCCAGGCAACGCCGGGCACTTCAGCTAGTAAAGAATAAAAATAAAAATTATGGATATACTCACCCCTCCGACGAACCCTGGCTGTCACCGCTGCAAGCGTCTGCCTCCATTCCTAAGAATGCAGAGAGTGAAAGACCTTCGATGACATCGCGGTCAGGTGACCGGTCACCTGACCGCTCACGTGACCGCGACGTCATCGAAGGTCCTTCACTCTCTGCATTCTTAGGAATGGAGGCAGACGCTTGCAGCGGTGACAGCCAGGGTTCGTCAGAGGGATGAGTATATCCATATTTTTTATTTTTATTCTTTACTTTTTACATGAATATGGATCCCAGGGCCTGAAGGAGAGTCTCCTTTCCTCCAGACCCTGGGAACCATACGCACCGCACACACCGAAGATGACTGGGAACTTATAGGAACTTCCGATTCCGATTTCCGATATCGCAAAAATATCGGGACTCGGTATCAGAATTCCGATACAGCAAATATCGTCCGATACCCAATATTTGCAGTATCGGAATGCTCAACACTAGTCAGCGCACATGTCACCAGCATATGATGCCAGCAGTCAATCACAAGCTGGCAGTTTATGTCAGCGTACATGTCACAAGCATATCATGTCACTGTCATATGCCGGAATGTCCGCCTATCAGATGAATCAAGGAGAGGACACCGCTGGACCTCGGCCAGGAAAAGAGAAACTTTTTGGTTTTATTTTAAAGTCCCGCAGTATGGGGGCACTATGGAGAAATTCAATCCAGAAAAAAAGTTTCAAAGCTTTAGGAGTATTTTATGCCAGGGGTGTCAAACTGCATTCCTTGAGGGCTGCAAACAGGTCATGTTTTAAGGATTTCCTTGCATTGCACAGGTGATAATTTAATCACCTGCATAGAATGATTCCAGCACCTTGTGCAATGCTAAGGAAATCTTGAAAACACGCATGGTTTGAGGCCCTCGAGGAATGCAGTTTGACACCCCTGCTATATGCCACAGAAATGTACCACAATACTGTATGGGTGAGAAATCTAAGCCTGCAATTAAATTTTATACTTTTTTTTTCAGTTTTATAGATCACAGGAAATGTACCCCAGCGCATGTGTATGAATGAAAATTGTAATTCAGCCAATTTTTTAAATTGTTTTTTTGTTGTGTTAGAAAATTATAAGGAATCTTCTGTTGAGGGTTCTGTCTAAATCAAGAATTTCAGAGATTTACACAGAAAACCCAGTGTAAGCGCTCAAAACAGAGCACAGGATAAATGTGAGCTGAGTTTTACTACGATGTTTGGGAGGTAGAATGAACAAATAAACAGCAGGTGAAGAATTTGTTTTATTTATTTTTTTACACTGTTTCTCGTGTGGTATAATCGATTAGATGACTGCTGTCACACACTAAAATCCTTTTTTTTTTGCAAAAAATAGTTTTTGCATCACCATATTTTGAGAACTATTATGCTTCCATATTTCAGCAGACATAGTCATGTGTGGGCTTGTATTTTTCAGGATGAGTTGACGTTTTTATTAGTACCATTTTTGGACACATGACAGGTTTTGATTGCTTTCTATTCTAATTTTTGGGAGGCAGAATTAACAAAAAAAAGCAATCATTTTTTTTTGCCATTCGTGTGTTGTAAGTTTGATAAGGCAACTTTATTCTTCAGATCAGTACGATTACTGTGCTACCACATTTATATAGTTTTTTATGTTTTGGTGCTTTTACACAATAAAAACTTTTTTATAGAAAAATAATTATTTCTGCATCACTTTATTCTGAGAGCTATAACTTTTTCATTTTTCCACTGATGGAGCTGAATGACAGCTTGTTTTTTATGGAACAAGATGACAAATTCAGCAATACTATTTTTATTCACATTCATCTTTTTGAACGCATTTTATACCACTTTTTGCTCAGCAATATGATAATAAAGCATAAGTTTGGGGCTCTTTTTTGTTGTGTTCACTAAAGGGGTTAACTATTTGCGATAGTTTTATAGGTCGGATCCTACCAATCGCTGCAATACCAAATATGTATACTTTTATTGGTTGTTTGTTTTTCACGAAAATATTTATTTATGGGTACAATATATACTGTATTTTTCAGACCATAAGATTACTTTTTTCCCAAAAATGTTTTGGGGAAAATGGGGGTGCGTCTTATGGTTGGAATATACTTACAAATCCTGTGGCGGCAGTCTTGGTGGTGGTGGTCCCAATGCAGCCTCCTTTCCCAGGCTGGTGCAACAGTGGTGGTACTCTGTCTTGCTTGACTGGCGGCGCTCTGTGGAGTATTGGTGGCGGCGGGGCTCTGTGCTATGTGGGGGGCTCTACCGGCATTTCATCAAAGCCCGTTGCTGAGATCTGAATCTGAGCATGCGCTGCCCTAGTGGCCATTTTCCCGGAGGCCACTGCATTGCAGCCACGGAGCTGTGGGGGCCTCCGGGCTTTGACAGAATGCCGGCCGAACCCCCATGCAGCACAGAGCCCCGCTGCCGCCCCAGCATAGAGCGCTGCCGCCCCACAGAACGCTGCCGCCCCACAAAGCACAGCCACCCCACAGAGCACAGCCACCCCACAGAGCACAGCCACCCCACAGAGAACAGCCCCCCCCACAGAGCACAGACACCCCACAGAGCACAGCCACCCCACAGAGCACCGCCACCGCACAGAGCACCACCACTGCACCAGCCTGGGAAGGGATTTCCCAGAGACCATCACACCAGCCTGGACCACTCCTCCACCTGTGCCGATCCCTTCTGTGGTAAGCTGAATCAGACTGTAAGACGGACCCCTATTTGACAAATTATTTTTTTCCCTATATTCCTTCTGAAAATTTGGGGTGCGTCTTATGGTCCGGTGCACCTTATAGTCCAAAAAATAGGGTATATATTTTTATTATTATTATTTTGCAATTTTGTTTCCACATTTTTGCAATAATTTTTACTTTTTTTATTTTTTACTTTGTTTCACTATAGGACTCTCACTTTTGGCAGTCTGATCACTTGTAAAATATAGCAAAGTATGGGCTTTGCTATGCTTTACAAACTGACAAACTTGCTACATAATACTCTGAGCATGATCTGGCAAATATTCTAGCTTTGGTAACTCAGATGTCACCATGGCAACAATCAGCCCCTCACGATGAAGTCACAGAGGCGTCAATCGGAGCGCAGAGGGGGCTCCCTCCCTCTGCTTGCCTGCTAAACACTGAGATCAATATAGATTACAGTATTTAAGGAGTTAAAGTGCCAGGAGCAGTGTGAGCACCGCTCCTTCACTGAGTGCCGGGTGTCAGCTGTCATAATCAGCTGACACTGGACGTTGATCGCTCACCCTCTTTGTGAACAAAATTGCCATGAAATATCCATATATCCAAGTTCGGTAAGTTCCTAGCAACCTTGGCGTATGGATACGTCTAACATCATAAAGGGGTTAAAAATGTGAATTTTCATTTAAAAAATGTCTAAATGATCTCAACAGAGCAGCACAGTGGCTCAGTGGTTAGTACTAGAACTTTGCAGCACTGCGATCCTGGGTTCAATTCCTACCAAGGACAACATCAGCAAGTTGCCTGTATATTCCCCCCCATGTTGGATTGTGGGTTTTCTCCCACACTCCAAAGATGTAGTGATTTTGAACTGAGATTGTGAGGTCAATTTCAGGACAGATGATGATGATGTCTGTGGAATAAAATGTTACAATATAAGTAAGCATATAAAATAAATAATGTATCTGACTATGGGTAAGTGGATGATACTTAGTCATACAATGTCAAATTCTACATGTGACAATACAATGCCTCCATGAGTATACCGCATATTTGTCCGAAATATGCTCTACATTAACACATTCTAAAAAACAGGGGTCATATCTAAATCTAGAGATTTAGTGGTTTTGAATATTCATTTAGAATTAGTTAGAAAGTTTATTCATTTTCTAATCTTAAACTTCTGTAAAATGTAATCTTCGTTGAGAATGTTTACCAAAGCTGGAATGTGAGAAATGGACACAAATGAGCCAATTTGTTATATGTCCTATCTGAAAAGGGTTATCGCCAAGCAAGGGGGCAGTGAATATCTTCAACGGAAATTTAAGACAATACTTGTGTTGCTAATACTTCCGAGATTTATCACTTAAAAGACGTTCCTGAGCGTTAAGTAACAGGAAGCCTGACATTCCTCATTCCTTCTCTGTTACCTCATCCAGCTGGCCTCAAAATATCATTCTTCTAAGGACGCAAATTAGTCATTTTCTCAAAGACATATTATGTCAGATAACATTTTACTTAAGTGAGTCAAGAAGAGGGACTAGAGGCTGCAGTAAAATATTATGTCTGCATGACACGGGCAGCTTGTTTAGGATGATAAAGAACTGTAGTCTTAACATTTCCTGGAATCAAAAACACGTGTTCAGTGCAAGTAGTATTTTTGTAATGCATTTTGTTAAATAAATGGTATGTAGATACAGTGGGGGACATAATTATTTGATCCCTTGCTGATTTTGTAAGTTTGCCCACTGACAAAGACATGAACAGTCTATAATTTTAAGGGTAGGTTAATTTTAACATTGAGAGATAGAATATCAAAAATAAAATCCAGAAAATAAAGTATATAAATTTATTGATATTTTGCAGTGAGAAATAAATATTTGATCCCTCTGGCAAACAAGACTTAATACTTGGTGGCAAAACCCTTGTTGGCAAGCACAGCAGTCAGATGTTTTTTGTAGTTGATGATGAGGTTTGCGCACATGTCAGGAGGAATTTTGCTCCACTCCTCTTTGCAGATCATTTCTAAATCATTACGACACTGAAGCGGTCGCTTGGCGACTTGGAGTTTCAACTCCCTCCATAAGTTTTCTATGGGATTAAGGTCTGGAGACTGGCTAGGCCACTCCATGACCTTAATGTGATTCTTTTTGAGCCACTCCTTTGTTGCCTTGGCTGTATGTTATGGGTAATTTTCTTGCTGGAAGACCCAGCCACGATCCATTTTTAATGTCCTGGCGGAGAGAAGGCGGTGGTCACTCAGGATTTTACGGTACATGGCTCCATCCATGCCCCAATTGATGCAATGAAGTAGTCATGTGCCCTTAGCAGAGAAACACCCCCAAAACATAATGTTTCTACCTCCATGCTTGACAGTGGGGATGGTGTTATTTGGGTCATATGCAGTATTTCTCTTCCTCCAAACACGGCGAGTTGAGTTAATGCCAAAGAGCTCAATTTTTTTCTCATCTGACCACAGCACCTTCTCCCAATCACTCACAGAATCATCCAGGTGTTCATTGGCGAACTTCAGACGGGCCTGCTCATGTGCCTTCTTTAGCAGGGGAACCTTGTGGGCACTATAGGATTTTAAACCTTTATGGCATAATGCGACAGCAATGGTTTTCTTGGTGACTGTGGTCGCAGCTGCCTTGAGATCATTAACAAGTTCCCTCCATGTAGTTTTAGGCTCATCTCTCACCTTCCACATGATCATGATTACCTCACAAGGTGAGATTTTGCTTGGTGCCCCAGATCGATGTCGATTGACAGTCATTTTGAATTTCTTCCATTTTTTTACTATTGCATCAACAGTTGCCTCCTTCTCACCCAGCGTCTTATGTATGGTTTTGTAGCCCATTCCAGCTTTGTGCAGGTCTATGAAAGCTCTTTAGTCCTGCCCATGTTGTAGAGGTTAGAGTCTTGACTAATTAATTGAGTCTGTGGAGAGGAATCTTTTATGAGGGTGACTATGTTAGACAGCTGTCTTTAATTCAGGTAATGAGTTGATTAGGAGCATTTAACTGGTCTGTAGGAGCCAGAACTCTTAATGGTTGATGTAATTTATACAATGTGATTTTCTGGGTTTTATTTTTGATATTTTTTATCTCAATGTTAAAACTAACCTTCCCTTAAAATTATAGACTGTTCATGTCTTTGTCAGTGGGCAAATTTACAAAATCAGCAAGGGATCAAATACTTATTTCCCCCACTGTATATACCTAAACAAACACTCATATAAAAGTGCAACTAGATACATGCAAAAGCAAGAAATTTGTAAACAGAAATTATATTGATCACTAATAGAGTTTTTCTACTTGGCTAAACTCTCACAGCACCTGCACTTGTCACTCGTTCTAGAAAGGTTTTATATAAATGTTATATTATTGTATAAACCCCATACTTATAGATTGCCTAACACTGTAAGACTTAATTCGGGTATTTGTGATTTTTTTCCATATGCAAAAATAATGGTATGCAAGTCATCAGTGTTTTGGATCCATGTTTCATCAGTGTTTGGTACGTTTTTAGGGCTCGCTTACTCTGCTGCATAATAGGATAGCATTCTGCCCAAAATTATATTATGACATTATATCATCGGGCAGTGCAGATCTGCGATTATTTTCTAATGCAAGTTCGGGATCAGGAAACAATTGTAGTAAGCTGCGAGTGCATTTGAGAATGAGGTACACATAACCGCGCGAGTTTCCCGGGCCACAATTGCACGTCACATGGCACTGTAATGTGCATGGGAGGGGGTTACACAAATCAATACCGGAGGCAGAGTTTTCTTCCAGACACCGCACGCCCCAGAGCTAGGAAGAACTAATTAACATAAAAGAATAAATATCTATTTCTCAGCAAAAAGACAACATCTATCAGGCATACAAGAAACACTTAACAATTCTATCACCTGTATGCCCATAGTAATAGCTTAACAGTGTTCCAGGAGGTGACAGATTCACTTTAAATATTTTTTATTTTCATTTTATGTCCCTTAAAATTGGTGCTGGTATAATATCTTCAGTTACAAGGGAAATGCAGCCTCCAAACTGTATAGCAGAGTTGTATGGGTCTCCTATGACCCAGTTTCTCCTCTTCTGTCTCTATAGACAGCGATCACATGAACACTGTGTATGGAAGAGGAAGCGGCTTCCTATTACTGCATGCCCAGCACTTGTTTGACCCTGCAAGTACAGTGATAAAGAAGGCACAGATGGTAATAAACCACCTCTAAGAAATGATGAGGAATCCAGCTCAGTCATGATTAAGGATGCTTGGTCACCAGAAGCGCGTTGCTATCGCATTTTATTCTCTGTAACATAGTAACATAGTAACATAGTTAGTAAGGCCGAAAAAAGACATTTGTCCATCCAGTTCAGCCTATATTCCATCATAATAAATACCCAGATCTACGTCCTTCTACAGAACCTAATAATTGTATGATACAATATTGTTCTGCTCCAGGAAGACATCCAGGCCTCTCTTGAACCCCTCGACTGAGTTCGCCATCACCACCTCCTCAGGCAAGCAATTCCAGATTCTCACTGCCCTAACAGTAAAGAATCCTCTTCTATGTTGGTGGAAAAACCTTCTCTCCTCCAGACGCAAAGAATGCCCCCTTGTGCCCGTCACCTTCCTTGGTATAAACAGATCGTCAGCGAGATATTTGTATTGTCCCCTTATATACTTATACATGGTTATTAGATCGCCCCTCAGTCGTCTTTTTTCTAGACTAAATAATCCTAATTTCGCTAATCTATCTGGGTATTGTAGTTCTCCCATCCCCTTTATTAATTTTGTTGCCCTCCTTTGTACTCTCTCTAGTTCCATTATATCCTTCCTGAGCACCGGTGCCCAAAACTGGACACAGTACTCCATGTGCGGTCTAACTAGGGATTTGTACAGAGGCAGTATAATGCTCTCATCATGTGTATTCAGACCTCTTTTAATGCACCCCATGATCCTGTTTGCCTTGGCAGCTGCTGCCTGGCACTGGCTGCTCCAGGTAAGTTTATCATTAACTAGGATCCCCAAGTCCTTCTCCCTGTCAGATTTACCCAGTGGTTTCCCGTTCAGTGTGTAATGGTGATATTGATTCCCTCTTCCCATGTGTATAACCTTACATTTATCATTGTTAAACCTCATCTGCCACCTTTCAGCCCAAGTTTCCAACTTATCCAGATCCATCTGTAGCAGAATACTATCTTCTCTTGTATTAACTGCTTTACATAGTTTTGTATCATCTGCAAATATCGATATTTTACTGTGTAAACCTTCTACCAGATCATTAATGAATATGTTGAAGAGAACAGGTCCCAATACTGACCCCTGCGGTACCCCACTGGTCACAGCGACCCAGTTAGAGACTATACCATTTATAACCACCCTCTGCTTTCTATCACTAAGCCAGTTACTAACCCATTTACACACATTTTCCCCCAGACCAAGCATTCTCATTTTGTGTACCAACCTCTTGTGCGGCACGGTATCAAACGCTTTGGAAAAATCGAGACATACCACGTCCAATGACTCACCGTGGTCCAGTCTATAGCTTACCTCTTCATAAAAACTAATTAGATTGGTATGACAGGAGCGATTTCTCATAAACCCATGCTGATATGGAGTTAAACAGTTATTCTCATTGAGATAATCCAGAATAACATCCCTCAGAAACCCTTCAAATATTTTACCAACAATAGAGGTTAGACTTACTGGCCTATAATTTCCAGGTTCACTTTTAGAGCCCTTTTTGAATATTGGCACCACATTTGCTATGCGCCAGTCCTGCGGAACAGACCCCGTCGCTATAGAGTCACTAAAAATAAGAAATAATGGTTTATCTATTACATTACTTAGTTCTCTTAGTACTCGTGGGTGTATGCCATCCGGACCCGGAGATTTATCTATTTTAATCTTATTTAGCCGGTTTCGCACCTCTTCTTGGGTTAGATTGGTGACCCTTAATATAGGGTTTTCATTGTTTCTTGGGATTTCACCTAGCATTTCATTTTCCACCGTGAATACCGTGGAGAAGAAGGTGTTTAATATGTTAGCTTTTTCCTCGTCATGTACAACCATTCTTTCCTCACTATTTTTTAAGGGGCCTACATTTTCAGTTTTTATTCTTTTACTATTGATATAGTTGAAGAACAGTTTGGGATTAGTTTTACTCTCCTTAGCAATGTGCTTCTCTGTTTCCTTTTTGGCAGCTTTAATTAGTTTTTTAGATAAAGTATTTTTCTCCCTATAGTTTTTTAGAGCTTCAATGGTGCCATCCTGCTTTAGTAGTGCAAATGCTTTCTTTTTGTAATTGCTGATGTTTTTATCCTCCACTGAACACATTTTACAAGTGAATAATGAAAAGGTTTTTTTCACTATCTCGTTGAGCTGGATTCCTCATCATTTCTTTGATTCTTCTACGCCCTGACACAGCGGTTCCGTGCTCCGAGTCTCCAAGGATGTCGACCATGGTGAGCTGGACTTTGTTTGATTTAATAAAGCACCTCTGCCTTCTCTATGGGGACTCTGAATGTCTCTGAAAAATAGATCCTTTTTAAAGCAGCTACACAATTACACACTCGCATGTAGTGACCTTGTACAATGCCATTAGGGTACCGTCACACAGTGCAATTTTCATCGCTACGACGGCACGATCCGTGACGCTCCAGCATGGTAACAATATCGCTCCAGCGTCGTAGACTGCTGTCACACTTTACAATCTACGACGCTGGAGCGATAATTTCATGACGTATGTGCGATGTAGAAGCCGTTGGTTACTATGCGCACATCGTATACGATATATGTTACACCATGCGATCATGCCGCCACAGCGGGACATTAGACGACGAAAGAAAGTTTCAAACGATCTGCTACGACGTACGATTCTCAGCGGGGTCCCTGATCGCAGGAGCGTGTCAGACACTGCGAGATCGTAACTATATCGCTCGAACGTCACAAATCGTGCCGTCGTAGCGATCAAAATTGCACTGTGTGACGGTACCCTTACAGCTTTCATTGTCACACCACGCCCCCCGAGGAAGCATTACAGCGAAACGCGCGTTGGGGTTGTTCTTCACGTCCGTCTGTCAAGGTTGGTCTAATATGGGCACCTTTTATTGATTGTTAAACCTTTAGTGTGCTTTTCAGGGTCTCTAATTGTAACTGTATCCCTTAGTAGCTGGCCATGGCATGATATATATGCATTGGGTGCTCTGTATACTCTGCAAATGCGGGTCTTACATTTTCTAACCATATAGGAGGCACTCTTTCTGGTATTTCTTATAGTGTGTGCAGGCTATTTTATAATTGTATTTATTATTTGCCTTTTTTTGCACACATTTTGTATTGGATAGCCTATGGCCTGTTCTATATCGACATTACTATTATTGACCTAGCTGTTTATTAATCTGTAATATGCCCTTGAGATCGTTTTGACCACCTATTGGACGTGTCACTTGGTGTCACTGTAACCCTGTCCTTTTTGTTTTTCATGTCTTTTTATATTTATTTATTTATTTAAATGATGATGGAATTGTCTTTTTAATTATAATCATCAATCAAATTTAACATTTTAATTGCTCTGGTATCCATTTTTCTGCTTTGGGATATATTCATCTACTTGTGGATGAGCTTATGATTTGAGCCCTTCTTCTCTTTTTTCGGTTAATAATGCCATTACAGAGTAGGAACAGGATCGCCTCCCCGGAAATTTAAAGTCTTTGAGAGTTCTGGAAGCAGTTAGTTACGGACAACACATTATCTGCACACTGATACCATCCGTGTACAGTCCATAATTTCCACAAACTCGAAGACTTCTTGTATTGTTACTTTTCATACGTGACACTGATAAAATTCAGACATGTTGGGAAACACGGTTCATAAAAAAGCACGGACATGAAAACAGCCCCCTAGGCTATAATGGGTAGATGTTCTATCCATGAAAATCACATGTAGAGCATGCATGTAAAACATGAATATCTGAATGAGGCTAAAAAAAATGGCTACCCCCCAGTGTAGATATACAACCTACTATGAAATCCCTATTATGCTAGAAGTTGTCTGAAAGAACTTTCTTTGCAAATATAGTGGAGGAAAATATGTTGGTAAAAATGCCTTAATTAGATTAATTAACAGCTTCCTCTTGCCCCATGGTGAAGTCATTCCATCACCTTTATTTGCTCTGGTTCCAATCTAATCATGACGTGAGAAATACTGAGTAAAGTGCACTACATGTAAAGGGACTTGTTGTAAGGTTAAACTTTCCGCTGGTCAATCAATGCCCTGGTGGATCATGTAAAGATATTAGCTACATAAAATAAGCATGAAGCAGTTGTATATAACAAAGTAAACAAAATGCATAAAAAAAACTACTGAAATCTATTTCTTAAAAATAAAAATGTCCTCAGTTTGTAAATCATCCTCATTTTACACAGCACAGACATGAAAAGGAAATTGAAGACCTGGATGTGCAGGAGTTAGTTCCTCTCTCCAGGCAGGGTGAAGGGAAAGGTCAACGAGGCGGTAGCCTTCGGTACACTAATTGTAGAGGTGGCATAAGAGATACTGCTCTATCCTTTTGCCTGCAGCATTAGTCACAGCATCACGTACAAAGGTGTTTACATATAATTGGAAATTAACAGGTTAGATGGGTGCACAAAGATGTGACCTGCAGCAAAGCTCCTTGAAGCCTTTCCCTTGTGTCACCAAAATCCAGTGTTTACAGAACAGAATTCTAATTGTCTGTTTTGGATACTAAAGAAGCAAAGCCTACCCCTATCTTTCTCTTTGGTATTCCAGTTTAAGCATGCTGGCCAATTCTTTCCCCTCTATTTTCACCCCAGCGTAATTTGATAAATGATTTACCTTTCCATCAGCATTAGATCCATTAGTTGTCAGCCATCAGTATTCACCACCAGTAAACAGTGTCAAGTATTCAAGCACAACAATCCTAAACATACTATTGCAATGTCTGAATGGTGATCGCGACTTTTATTACAAATATTATTATTCTGAAATTGAGTTCTCATAAAGATTGTGACCATGACTGGAGACGCCAACACCATGTGAAAAATAGTGGAAAAAGCTTTTTCGGGGGCGCTTCCATTTTTGTAGCTGCAAACCCCCAAAAATACCTTGATTCTGGAATAACTTCCAGGTGGTGTTCCAGAGTAACAATATTGCACTTGCGTGTTTGAAATTACATTTATTTTAAAAATATTTTTATGTGCTCATGCATAAAAAAAACTTCATTAAAAAACTTCATTAAAAACTTCATAAAATACATAAAAACTTCTAAAAAACTTTTTTAAAAAGCACAACACGTTTCTGCTCTGAATGAGCCTTCCTCAGGTTGTAATGTGAAAAATGGCATACTAGGTTTAACTTGAAGTTTCTGAGTCCCAATGCAAAATGTATAACATCTCCCCCAAAAAGCTACTCTTTGCTATTTGTAATGTTGGTGATTTTGGTTATGCATCTCCCCATACTTCCTCCTTTGATGACAGTTTCCTTTTAATTCCTGCTGGAATTTCTACATGATGAAAACATATAAATATTAATATAGATAATAAGAAAATAAACCTCAACTCATGAACCGCCTATTCTACATGGCAACTGTGTTGGCCAGGGGACACTACAGTTCGCAAAGATTACCAGTGATGGGAAAAGTAGTGAAATGGAATAATCATGGACACCTGTTTTTTAAACAATATCACTGCCTTTTATTTTATATTTTAATAAATGTAGGGATGAGAAAATCAATTTAATGAAACGCAAATTTGTGTTAATTTTTTAGGAATATTCTGAAGATAGCAAATTTGACCATGTGAATTTTACACTTTGCAAAAGACAGAAAAGGCTTCCATCAGCTCAGGTATGGCCAGGCTGGCTTTCCAATAATGCCATGAAGCTATCATATCACATGGTATAGCATAACCAGGATGGACTATTTTATTCTGTATAAAAGCAGAGGCAGGGAATGCAGCATCCATTTTCTGATGAATCTGGATATTAAGAGCAAGTCACAGCTCACAGATTAGCCATAGAGATAGGGAGTGAAAGTTATAAATCACTAAAGAAACTACAGATAATGTGTGGCAGCATACGTATATGAAAAGAAGAGTTGTGTGTTAGGAAAAGGGAAGTATACAGATTAAATTGATAAAAAGAGGGAAGTAGGAAATTATCATTCATGTCTTTTCAGGACATTTCAAGCTTTTCGAGCACTTTCAATTTGGGGTGTATTGATTAATTGCAAATAAATTCAAATTCACTCATAACTAATACAAGATAGTATTCTTGTAATGATTGACATAGTAGGACAAGAAATTTAAATATATAGTGACTGTATACTAGATGTTACGTTGGGTTTACGTAAGGTGAGTTAACTGATTTCTGATATTAAATGCCTCCGATGGGTAAGTATTTCAGCAGTCATTTAGTAGTCCGTCTTGTCAGGAAGCCCATGCTGAATAATACGCATTAAAGGGAACCTGTCACCCCCAAAATCGAAGGTGAGCTAAGCCCACCGATATCAGGGAGTTATCTACAGCATTCTGTAATGCTGTAGATAAGCCCCCGATGTATCCTGAAAGATGAGAAAAAGAGGTTAGATTATACTCACCCAGGGGCGGTCCCGCTGTGGTCCGGTCCGATGTGTGTCGCGGTCCGGTCCAGCACCTCCCATCTTCGTACGATGATGTCCTTTTCTTGTCTTCACGCTGCGGCTCCAGCGCATGCATGCTTTGTCTGCCCTGTTGAGGGCAGAGCAAAGTACTGCAGTGCGCAGGCACCGGGATAGGTCAGAAAGACTTGGCACCTGCACACTGCAATACTTTGCTCAGCCCTCAACAGGGCAGACAAAGTACGCCTGCACCGGAGCCGCAGAGTGAAGACAAGAAGAGGACGTCATCGTAAGAAGATGGGAGGCCCGGGACCGCGACGCCCATCGTGTCAGACCGCTCGCCCAGGTGAGTATAATCTAACCTCTTTTTCTCATCTTTCAGGATACATCGGGGGCCCATCTACAGCATTCCAGACTGCTGTAGATAAGCCTCTGATGCCGGTGGGCTTAGCTCACCTTCGATTTTGGGGGTGACAGGTTCCCTTTAAAACAATCTGTAATAGATCGTTCTGTGCACATATACCGACATTGCTCTGGTTCTCTTGTTTACACAGGACCATTGGCAGACACATATAGAAAAGGGCCCCCTTACAAGAGCAGTATAAGGGCCTAACAGCTTATCATCAGGTACAATTCCACATGTTTTGGAGGTGGAAATTGGACCCTTTACCTCTTGGCCCTTGTGCGTCCACAGGTTGGTGCGTTGCACCAATGATATGACTGCACCTGCACAGAATGAGGTGTTGCCGAGAACGATGATCTTTTATTCAGCATAAAAGATCATTTCATCCATTGAAAGAGTTGGGGATTGGCAGCCTGTTTGCACTGCAAGACATTCATGAAACGATCCTTCCGAGAAACTCTCCGCTCATGATCTTTTACTATAAATACACCTTTATTCGCCTCCCTCATAGCATATTCTGAATTGGGCTGACTTATCTTTAAGCATATGTCATAGACATTAAGGCCCCTTCACATTTAGCGACGCTGCAGCGATACCGACAACGATCCGGATCGCTGCAGCGTCGCTGTTTGGTCGCTGGAGAGCTGTCACACAGACCGCTCTCCAGCGACCAACGATGCCGGTAACCAGGGTAAACATCGGGTAACTAAGCGCAGGGCCGCGCTTAGTAACCCGATGTTTACCCTGGTTACCATGCTAAAAGTAAAAAAAAACAAACACTAGATACTTACCTACAGCCGTCTGTCCTCCAGCGCTGTGCTCTGCTTCTCTGCTCTCCTCCTGTACTGTCTGGGAGCCGGAAAGCAGAGCGGTGACGTCACCGCTCTGCTTTCCGGCTCACAGCCAGTACAGGAGGAGTGCAGAGCACAGCGCTGGAGGACGGACGGCTGTAGGTAAGTATCTAGTGTTTGTTTTTTTTTACTTTTAGCATGGTAACCAGGGTAAACATCGGGTTACTAAGCGCGGCCCTGCGCTTAGTTACCCGATGTTTACCCTGGTTACCAGTGAAGACATCGCTGGATCGGTGTCACACACGCCGATCCAGCGATGTCTCCAGGGAGTCCAGCGACGAAATAAAGTTCTGGACTTTCTTCAGCGACCAACGATCTCCCAGCAGGGGCCTGATCGTTAGTCGCTGTCACACATAACGATTTCATTAACGATATCGTTGCTACGTCACAAATAGCAACGATATCGTTAACAATATCGTTATGTGTGAAGGTACCTTTAGGTTATTTCCATGAATGATGAGCTCCGAACTAAACAAATGTACTATCCTTTCTATCTGAAAGTAGAGCTTATTGAAATAGGCAGTAGAGATAAAGGAAATAACACGATTTGTGTCAAAGAGCATTCCTGGAGTCCATCAGTTTCCAGATAAAAAATGTTTAATTTGTGCTCTACCAGAAGCAAAAGAAGGAGAAAGGTGTAATATTATCTAGGAAGTGCACTCTTGAACCTAGTCTCATACATATTCTGTATCTAACTGTGATCATCTCAAGCACAAGATAAAAGGACTAGAGGTGTCTCTGAAAAGGTTAGATGCCCAGAGCAGACTACAGTCAATTTCCAGGTCAGTGAGTGTAAAACTGTCAGTCTGAGGTTAATCTGGAACTAAGTCAATCATTCTTATTGCTATGTCTATGAAGATATGTCAGATAATGACCTACGCTCTCCAGAGAGTTTCTGAGTACACAAGATGTTCTTCTAAGGCAGTGAGGATGTGCTGTCACTAATGGAAAGCATCACTTAAAAGAACTCATTCACTTTGTATGGGAAGCAAACTGATACCCAGCTATTAATTTGTATCATTGTATGAGTTCAGAGCCCAATGAAACATTTGGGGGCATGAATATATAGATTCATATTCAAGATGAGCAGAGCTATCCGCAGAGGATCAACTTTATGTTGAATTTCCTAAAATTTTGCAGTTCTCCATAAACTCAAACATTCTGCAAGTCGATACATGAGGATATCTAAACAAATAAAAAATGCCCATCACCATTTCACACACCGCTGAGAAGCTCAGAAAGCGGGCTAATGACATGAGGCGCAACTGCGTGGGCTTCTACAGTGCCTTGCGAAAGTATTAAGCCCCCTGGACCTTTTCAAACATAAAGATACCAAATGTAAATTTTTTGGTGAAGAATCAACAACAAGTGGACCGCAATTGTGAAGTTGAATGAATTGGTTATTTTAAATTTTTGTGGAAATTCAAAAACTGAAAGTGGGGTGTGCAATATTATTCGGCCCCTTTTACTTAATACTTTGTTGCACCACCTTTTGCTGTGATTACAGCTTCAAGTCGCTTGAGGTATGTCTCTATCAGTTTTGTACATCGAGAGAAATTCTTGCCCATTCTTCCTTGGAAAACAGCTCGAGCTCAGTGAGGTTTGATGGAGATCATTTGTGAACAGCAGTTTTCAGCTCTTTCCACAGGTTCTCGATTGGATTGTGGTCTGGACTTTGACTTGGCTATGCTAACACCTGGATACGTTTATTTGTGAACCATTCCATTGTAGATGTCGCTTTATGTTTGGAATCATTGTCTAGAAAGGCCGTACTGGGCCCCTGGCCCTCAAGGGAGGCCAACATGATGGGGTCACGTGTGAATATAAGAGCCTTGGGCTGAGTGGGCATTATGGGGTTAAATTCGGGCAGCTAATTTGAAAAAGGGGGCGGTATCGGGGGGTAGGTAGAAGGAGTGAGACATGGAAAGTAAAAACAGTTAATAGAGAACCTGCCATTTTGCGGCACACTAACCGAGTACTCACTCACCTCCCTTTGAGAGCGAGTGAAGCTCCTTGGTGATTTCGCAGTTATGGAGGTCGAGGCCTTGCTGCAGAGTCTGAGGGAGGCAGCGGGCATGCAGGGCACCGAATGGCTGCAGCAATCTGTGAGCAGCCTTCTCAGCAGGGCGGTGACAGGATCTGCCCAGGTTCCTTCAGAGGGACCCCGGCCGTGGAGGTCTAGGCCTCTGGCATGCCTGAGCCCTGGGTCACCCCTGGCTCAGCGCCGAATCAGGAACCCCTCTAGGGACCCTCCGGCTGGTGGCACATGCTGCGGGCCAGCAGCGACCCGTGGCAGAGCCGGGAGGAATCCAGCTGCACGGTGCGCCCTGCCACAGGGGGAGGTGTCGGCCTCTTCTTCATCTAGCGGTGTGCGCAGGGTGTCTGGAGCAGGAACGGCAGGCTGCACTGGTACAGGTGTGCTTGCTCGGTGCGTAGTGGCAGGAGGATCCAGGAGACAGGGGCTTATCACCAGGCCTCTCAGTGGGGAACACACCACAGGCGGCGGTCTGCCAGCCTAGATGGCAGCGCTCTGCCTGGGACAGAGCAGGGCACATCAGAGCCGAGTTTGGTGCAGCTGCACAGGCCAGGGGAAAGTTCAGCGCATCAGCCCAGTGGTGCCACCTTGCCCTTTCAGGTCAGCAGTGATTCCCTGCGCAGGCAACCTTTGGTTGGCCTAGACACTATGATGCCAGCGGCTACAGGGGCCCCCGCACCTATGGTTGGGGCTAGACAGGACAGCATTCGGCTGTCTGAACTATCCCGTGAACAGCGCGGATGGAGTCCAGAGGAGGAACAACGGCGTCAAGCTTCAGGATCTTCGGCTGCCGGGTCCACAGCGCTCAGGCAGCTAGGTGAGAACGATCCTTTTTTCTCTTGTACCCCTTTGTTAACTTTGCCTGTGGGTGGTGGTCGGGATACGCTTACAGGGGGTTAGCGTGGGGTTAAGTCTAATTATGCACGGGCTAAGGCTAGGTTCTCACTGCGTTAGCAGCAGCCCCTTCAGCACATACGCTAATGGGCTGCTGTAATGCAAGTGCCGACGTTTGCATCGCGCTAGCACAGATAGAGCATCTGCTAGCTCTATCTGCGCTAGCAGTAATGGACACAGAAACGCTGCAGCCTGCGTCTCAGGGTCCGTCACTCAATGACGGCACATCCCTAGCGAACACCCATTGTGGGCGTGCGCTAGCGATGCGTCCGACATTGCTTTCAATGGCGGCGTTAACAGACTACATTACACCGCGTTATGCCACGGTGTAACGTAGTCCATTTAACGGACCACCACAACGCAGTGTGAACCTTGCCTTAGAGATCTAGCTTCCTTGTGTGGGTCCGGGGGGGTGTACAAGTAAGGGCGACCCTGTCCGCCACGTGGATTGGGAATTCTGGGAGGATTTCTGGTTTTGGGGGTCCATTAGGAGGATGCAGTAGTGTGAGCTCAAGGGACGGGATGTCCGAAGGCACAAGGAGCGATAACGTAGGGTTGGGTGCCACCGCACCCTCGGCTACGATATCTGTAGCTAGTCAGGCAGGTGAAGGGGATAAAGAAAAAGACGATTCTATGCGATTGGACGATGCGGCACGGGGCGAAGTATATGTATGTTTTGAAGGCCCGTTGGGGGTGCACCTAAAAAATGAAATGAGGGAGAAAATATGGAAGGGAGAGTACATCGAAATATTTTCTTTATTACCATTGGAGCGTTTTAATTTGGATAGATTACAGAAAGATGATTCTAAAAAAGAAGACGAAGAAAAGAGGAGGTATAGGTTGAATCTCTGAACTTTAGCGATTTGGCTCCAGGCATTCGCCTTTTTGGCTAGCGTAATTGGTGAAAGAGCTCCTGAGAATTTTTCGGGCCTTTTTTGTTATATGGATGCTGTAGGCGAAGCTTATCGAGTTTACGGGGGACAAGGTTGGTTGAGATACGATGAGCAATTTCGCCAATGGAAGGCGATTAGGCCTGGCATTCATTGGGACCACAAAGACATAGCTCTTTGGATGTGGGTGATGGTCCCATCGCGTATTGGGTCTGGTACTTAGTCCTTTCCAGGAAGCGCTGGGGGTTCAGAACGGTCGGGACACTCAGCGACTATACAGAAAGGACTGTGTTTTGCATTTAACAAAGGGGCTTGTAAATTTGGGGCAAAATGCAAATTCAAGTACGAGTGTGCAGCATGTGTGGGCATGCATGTATCATCAAAATGTTTCAGGAGAGGCAGACAAAAAGGGCGAGATGGAGTTGAAAAAAGGAATGACACCAATTCGACTGAACGTGATGGTGCATGTTCTAAATAGGTACCCGGATACGGCAGCGGCTGCTTTGCTGGAGGATGGTTTTAGGGATGGCTTTTGAATTCCATTTGTTGAAACGGCAGTTAATTTTTCCAGGAATAATTTGAGATCGGCTGTGCAGTTTCCTGAAGTAGTCACAAAAAAGTTGGAGAAAGAAGTTAACCTTGGTAGGATGGCTGGTCCGTTCCCAGTACCTCCCATAAATAATTTGAGGGTGTCCCTGTTAGGGGTGGTCCCGAAAAAGGGACCCAATAAATTCAGATTAATACATCACTTGTCTTTTCCAAAAGGGTCATCAGTGAATGGCAGTATTGATCCTCAGTTATGTTCAGTAATTTATACCTCCTTCGATGTGGCCATGGATTGGGTCTGTTTATGTGGGGAAGGTGAGAGGTTGGCCAAAACAGACATTGAAGTGGCATTTAGGCTTCTGCCTGTTCATCCAGATAGTATGCATCTATTGGGATGTTATTGGGATGGAGGATTTTTTGTTGACCGCTGTCTTCCCATGGGTTGTTCTCTCTCTTGTGCGTATTTTGAAACCTTAAGCACATTTTTGGAATGGGTGGTGAAGGATGTGTCAGGATTGAAATCATGTATTCATTATCTTGATGATTTTCTGTTTATATGTCCGTCTCAAAGTGCCGATTGCTCATTGTTATTGCATGCAATGGAATGAGTGGCTAAGAGTTTTGGGGTTCCGTTAGTGGAGGATAAGACAATTGGACCAGTTACTGTTCTGAGTTTTTTGGGAATCAAAATTAATACCTCAGAAATTGTTTGTAGATTACCCGATGAAAAAGTTAACGCTTTGCACGAAGAGGTGTTGAAGGCGCGTAGTGTAAAGAAATTGAGATTGCACGAGGTACAATCTTTGCTAGGCAAGTTGAATTTTGCTTGCCGGATCATGCCGATGGGCCGGGCATTTTGCAGGAGGGTATCATTGGCAACTGTGGGCGTGAGATCTCCGGTTCATTTCATCAGGTTGAAAAAAGAGTTACGGGAAGATTTGGCAGTCTGGGCAAAATTTTTGGAGGATTACAATGGTAAATCTATCTGGATCATTCCGGTAGTGGATGCGGATGCTTTAGACTTGCTCATTGCTGTAGTGGATGAATGCGGTTTTGGTTTGTTTTTTTCAGGGCAGTTGGTTGTTGGCGGAATGGCCTGATTTCTGGAGAGAGCGGGGATGGTTGGTGAATCAGGTTTAACTTCATTTGTTTCCTATTGTTGTTGTGCTTACGTTGTGGGGCAAGGAAGTCCAGAATAAGAAGATCCGTTTTCCATGTGTGTCGGAAGGGGTGGCAACTGCGATAAATTCTTTATCAGCGGATTTCCTGGTGGTGATTAAAATACAGCCGCGTCTGGTGTTTTTTGGGGTTATCGTTTAATTTGTGGAATGTGGCAGAAGTCAGGTCAATGGCGTTTAACCCGGTCATTGTTGTTCTTTCTCATCTCCAGGGGGATTGTTTTCGAGAGCTGGTGCCTCCAGCGGATTCAAAATGCTTGAGGCACCTGGAATGCCTGGCAGAATTGTGGAATCTTTCTGGCGGGCAGTAGATCATTTGCTGGCAAACTCTTTGTTGGTTAGGTCCTGGAAGCAATATTATCAGACCTGGGGTATTTGGGAGGAATGGAAGGGGTCTTTAGGTGAGGGACTGCAGGATAAGAGCAGATTGCTGTAGTTGATCGGGCATTGTAAGGAATTGGGCTGGTCCGTGTCAAAATTGAATAAGTTATTAGCAGGTCTTGCTTTTGGTTTTAAAGCCCAAGGCATCAGAGATGTGACAAAGTCCTTTTTGGTGATTCAAACGTTAAAAGGATGGAGAAAGGGTTGGACGGTCAGGGATAACAGACACCCGGTTTCCTATGAGGCATTACTAATTCTGGGTAAGCAGCTGGCAACAGTGTGTTTATCACAGGGGGAGGTGGATCTTTTTAGGGTGGCTTTTGCGCTAGTTTTTTTGGAGCTTTTTGTTTAGGGGAATTGGTTAGCCCCTCTAAATTAAATAAAGGGGGTATGTTGAGGGAAGATGTCAATATGTATAGTGATAATGTGGAGGTTTTTCTACGGTCCTCCAAGACTGATGTTCAAGGAAAATGTTGTAAAGTGTTGTTGTTTATGGTAGCGGGTTCCCCTATGTGTCCAGTTTTGTGTGTAAATAATTTTATGAGGCGTGGTGGCATTTTGACCAATCTTTTTTAGTTCATGAAGACGGTTCCTTTTTATCCGGTTTTCAATTCATTGCGGTATTCAAACGATGTTTGGTATCAGGAGGAATTTCGCCAGTGGATTACAGCGGGCACTCATTCAGGATCGTGATGACAGAGGCAGCTAAGAGGGGCTTGGGGGAAGATGTGGTCAAAAAAAAAATTGGGCGGTGGGAGTCGATAAGATTTAGATCTTGCATTCACCCGAATCTAGTTTGATAATTGTTTGTTTCTAGGATAGTTGTGGCTTAATAATTTGTTATTTGTTTCAGGCTGCGGGCATCGGCTGGTGTGGATTATGGGCCATTCTTTTGTTTTTTGAGCAGCACTTAGGGCAGCGGTTCGGCGTGACGGGCAGCAGCTGGGGTTCCCGTGAGAGACAGCAATCCTGCGTTGGATTGGAAAGCGCGGGATGGTCTGGAGTCAATTTTTGCTGGAGTTTCACCAATTCATACGTTTAGATCGGGCACCAGATGTAGTGGTAGTTCACTTGGGAGGGAATGATTTGGGCAAGAGGCCCTGCAGGGAATTGATAAAGGACATGAAATTAGATATGTTAAGGCTTTGGGCTTTGTTTCCAAAAGTTCTAGTCATTTGGTCTGACATCCCTAAGAAGGTGTGGCATGGGGCGCGTTCTATCAAAGGGAGAATAAAAGTGAATGGCGTGGTTTCTCGTTTTATGACACGAAACGGAGCATTGGTAGTGCGCCATCTGAATTTGGAATCAGGAAAGGGAGAATTTTGGAGATCAGATGGAGTTCACTTGAATGCGATCGGCACCGACATATGGTGTTTGGCCATTCAGGAAGGTATTGAAATAAAAACTACAAAACAATCCACACAGAGTTTACAAAAATCTCCACACCTGACTAAAGGTGTGGAGGGTAAATCTGCTTCCCAGAGCTTCCAGCTAACAGAAATAATCCATACTGACAAGCTGGACAAATATAGAATGCACAGAACAATAAGTCCACAACATGTGGACTGAAATGAGCAAAGCAAGAACTTATCTTTGCAGAACTGGTCAGGAAACCAGGAGAATCCAAGCAGAGATGTGAATCCAGCCAGGAAACATAGACAAGTGACACAGGCTGAAGAAAGAGCCAGACTTAAATAGCCGAGCAGAAGAGACGATAAGTGGAGGCAGCTGATGACAGCTAACTCCAAGGAGCAGCCATACCACTAGAAACCACAAGAGGGAGCCCAAGAGCAGAACTCACAAAAGTGCCACTTACAACCACCGGAGGGAGCCCAAGAGCGGAATTCACAACAGTATCCACACGAGAAAACAAACCCTGAACATCCATGCCAAAACATATATCCTGAACCACCCAGATATCAAGAGGAAAAAAAAGCCACAGTAAAAACACAGCCTATTCTGACGTCTGAATTCCTGCCGTTCTATTCTAGTCAAAATCCTATCACATTGCATAGGTTCAGGACTTTGCTCAGAGGATACTGCCATATGGTGCAATGCTTTGCGCTCGCGCAGACGCCGATCAATCTGAATGGCTAGAGACATAGATCTTTGTTGCGGAGATATGTGGTGCCCGTTGTTCCCTTGGTTGACCCTCCTGCCTGGTCTATAATTCTTGGGTTGTTGCCTCCGATGTCCATGCCACCGATTTGGTTCGTGCTTTTCACTTGGCTCGTCCTGATCGGCCTGGGGGCTCTGGTGAGGGTTCGGTGACCCATCCTCAGGGGGGGGGGTACTGTTGTGAATTCCGCTCTTGGGCTCCCTCCGGTGGTTGTAAGTGGCACTTTTGTGAGTTCTGCTCTTGGGCTCCCTCTTGTGGTTTCTAGTGGTATGGCTGCTCCTTGGAGTTAGCTATTATCAGCTGCCTCCACTTATCGTCTCTTCTGCTCGGTTATTTAAGTCTGGCTCTTTCTTCAGCCTGTGCCACTTGTCTATGTTTCCTGGCTGGATTCACATCTCTGCTTGGATTCTCCTGGTTTCCTGACCAGTTCTGCAAAGATAAGTTCTTGCTTTGCTCATTTCAGTCCACATGTTGTGGACTTATTGTTCTGTGCATTCTATATTTGTCCAGCTTGTCAGTATGGATTATTTCTGTTAGCTGGAAGCTCTGGGAAGCAGATTTACCCTCCACACCTTTAGTCAGGTGTGTAGATTTTTGTAAACTCTGTGTGGATTGTTTTGTAGTTTTTATACTGACCGCACAGTATCCTTTCCTGTCCTATCTATCAAGCTAGACTGGCCTCCTATGCTAAAATCTGATTTCATTTCTGCGTATGTTATTTTCCCTTCCTCTCACCGTCAATATTTGTGGGACTTGCGCCCGGGCCAAGCCTTGCTGTTCCCGCGCTAGTGGGTTGTTTTTTCCTTTGCCGGTCCCTGAGAGGCCCTGTACGCATATTTCCATGGATTTTATTTCGGATCTTCCTGTTTCCCAGAAGATGTCTGTCATCTGGGTTGTTTGTGACCGGTTCTCTAAAATGGTCCATCTGGTACCTTTGCCTAAGTTGCCTTCCTCCTCAGATCTGGTTCCATTATTTTTTCAGCATGTGGTTCGTTTGCATGGCATTCCGGAGAATATTGTGTCTGACAGAGGTTCTCAGTTTGTCTCTAGATTTTGGCGGGCCTTTTGTGCTAGGATGGGCATTGATTTGTCTTTTTCTTCGGCGTTTCATCCTCAGACTAATGGCCAAACTGAGCGAACTAATCAGACCTTGGAGACCTATTTGAGATTCTTTGTGTCTGCTGATCAGGATGATTGGGTGTCTTTCTTGCCGTTGGCCGAGTTTGCCCTTAATAATCGGGCTAGTTCGGCTACTTTGGTTTCACCTTTCTTTTGTAATTTTGGTTTTCATCCTCGTTTTTCTTCTGGGCAGGTTGAGCCTTCTGATTGTCCTGGTGTTAATTCTGTGGTGGACAGGCTGCAGTAGATTTGGACTCATGTGGTGGACAATTTGACGTTGTCTCAGGAAAGGGCTCAACGTTTTGCTAACCGCCGTCGGCGTGTTGGTCCCCGGCTTCGTGTGGGGGATTTGGTTTGGTTGTCTTCTCGTCATGTTCCTATGAAGGTTTCTTCTCCTAAGTTTAAGCCTCGGTTTATTGGTCCTTATAAAATTTCTGAAATTATTAATCCGGTGTCTTTTCGTTTGGCTCTTCCTGCCTCTTTTGCCATTCATGATGTTTTCCATAGATCTTTGTTGCGGAGATATGTGGTGCCCGTTGTTCCCTCGGTTGACCCTCCTGCCCCGTTGTTGGTTGATGGAGAGTTGGAATATGAAGTTGAGAAGATTTTGGATTCTCGTTTTTCGAGGCGTAGGCTTCAGTATCTTGTCAAGTGGAAGGGTTATGGCCAGGAGGATAATTCTTGGGTTGTTGCCTCCGATGTCCATGCCACCGATTTCGTTCGTGCTTTTCACTTGGCTCGTCCTGATCGGCCTGGGGGCTCTGGTGAAGGTTCGGTGACCCCTCCTCAAGGGGGGGTACTGTTGTGAATTCCGCTCTTGGGCTCCCTCCGGTGGTTGTAAGTGGCACTTTTGTGAGTTCTGCTCTTGAACTCCCTCTTGTGGTTTCTAGTGATATGGCTGCTCCTTGGAGTTAGCTGTCATCAGCTGCCTCCACTTATCGTCTCTTCTGCTCTGCTATTTAAGTCTGGCTCTTTCTTCAGCCTGTGCCACTTGTCTATGTTTCCTGGCTGGATTCGCATCTCTGCTTGGATTCTCCTGGTTTCCTGACCAGTTCTGCAAAGATAAGTTCTTGCTTTGCTCATTTCAGTCCACATGTTGTGGACTTATTGTTCTGTGCATTCTATATTTGTCCAGCTTGTCAGTTTGAATTATTTCTGTTAGCTGGAAGCTCTGGGAAGCAGATTTACCCTCCACACCTTTAGTCAGGTGTGGAGATTTTTGTAAACTCTGTGTGGATTGTTTTGTAGTTTTTATACTGACCGCACAGTATCCTTTCCTGTCCTATCTATCAAGCTAGACTGGCTGTTAGGGCTAGCGGAACACACCAAATACTAAGACAGATAGAGTATGGTGCGTTCGCAGCCCGGGGTCCACCGTGCAGAGATGGAACCTGCTGCCAAGTAATGATGGACTATATGGCGGTACTCATAAGTATACACACGTGGGTTAAACTTCACCCAGTGTGAAGGAAGCGATCCTGTTGCGTCACAGGATCGCGGTACTGCACATAGAGCGCGAGCAAGTAGTCAGCGAACTCAACCCCAACTAGGATTGAAGTCCGATTAGACCCTTGCTGGCACAACACCGCAACTGGAAGGGTAAGGAAGCTAAATAACAATATTAGGGCACAAGAGTGCATGCGGTGCCGCTGACGAACACCACTAACCACCCAGGCTTGGGTAAGGAAAGCACAGAGGAAGTGCACGGCGCCATACTGGCGGTCACAGCAACTGGACGCTGTAATGTGTGATTCGTGCTGTAGGATAAGTCGGGCGCTAGATAGCAACCATACACCTTCCGCGAACAGACATTCAATAGGGAAGGGGTATCCAAGGACGACTTGCACTCACAACAAACACACGTATGCAAATGTACACTAGCGCATGGCCGTGTGGTCATGCGCAGTTTATATAGTTGCAGCACAGGAAGTGGCCACAGAAACTTTGCCCTTCCAAGACCTGCCAAGAGGACCAATGGAATGTGCTGCAGGGCCTGAGCACATGACCCTCGATCTCCAACGGGAGATCTTGCCCTGGGCATGCTCAGTGTGTGCAGACAAGGACTTAGTCCCAGAGAAGTCTGCTCGCTGCTGACCAGCACTGGCTTTAATGGTAGAAGCTGAAGAAGCAGCAGTAACTCTCTGTACAGAGTGAGACTGAGCAAGACGCCGGGACCGACGTCCCTGCTGAGCAGACTCCACTGCGGCTGGATAAGAATGGGAGACCGCATCGGAGATGGCTTGAGATTCCCCCTGTGCAGAAGCGGGAACTCGAGACCTAACATTACCCCCCCTCCTAGGGCCCCCCCTCCTTGGGCCTCGCAACGTTCGAAGGCAGCAATGAGCTGTGGGGCCCGAATGTTTTCAGCAGGCTCCCATGACCTGTCCTCTGGGCCATAACCCTTCCAATCCACCAGATAGAACTTTTTGCCGCGTACCACCTTGCACCCCAAAATAGCGTTCACCTCGTAATCGTCCGTAGACGAACCCGATGTCCCGGCAGATGACTCGGAAAACCGGGACATGTATACGGGTTTCAAGAGGGACACATGAAAGGTGTCGGTGATACCCAAGCGTGGAGGAAGAGCCAAACGGTAGACCACAGGATTAACCTGTTCGAGAACCTTGAAGGGACCCAAGTAGCGAGGAGCAAATTTAGTGGACTCAACTCGCAGCCTGATATTACGGGCGGAGAGCCACACCAAGTCGCCAGGAGCAAAGGTCGGAGCGGGGCGCCGATGAACATCGGCAGAGGACCTCATTCTCTCCTTGGAGGCCCGAATGGCATCCTGCGTGCGGTCCCAAATGTCCCGTGCCTCCACAGCCCAGTCTGCCACCCTCGAGTCAGCAGAGGACACAGGCATGGGCACAGGAACACGCGGATGCTGGCCGTAATTTAGGAGGAATGGAGTCTGACCGGTGGAGTCGGCTACGGCATTGTCAAGTGCAAACTCTGCCCACAGTAGCAAGGATGCCCAGTCATCCTGCCTGGCAGAAACAAAATGTCGTAAATATGTGACCAAGGTCTGGTTGGCCCTCTCTACCAACCCATTCGTCTCGGCATGATATGCCGAAGAGAGATTCAACTCAATACTGAGTAGACGACAAAACTCTCTCCAGAATCGAGACGCAAACTGGGGACCCCGGTCACTAACAATTTTGTCTGGCATACCGTGTAGGCGAAAGATATGCTTGACGAACAAGACAGCCAACGCCCGTGCAGAAGGTAGCCGTGGAAGAGGCACCAAGTGCACCATTTTGGAAAAATGGTCGGTGATCACCCAGATAATGGTGCAGTTACGAGACTTGGGTAAGCCCACCACAAAGTCCATCCCGACCATTTCCCAGGGCCTGTCTGCCACCGGCAGAGGATAAAGCAAACCAGCTGGCCGTTGCCGAGGAGTCTTGTTCTTGGCGCAAGAGACACACGCCCGAACATACTCTGCGACATCACGAGCCATATGCGGCCACCAGTATGTCCTCGCCAGTAACTCAGATGTCCTTTTGGTACCAAAATGTCCACCCACCCTGGACGAGTGTGCCCAAGAGAGAACCTCCGGTCGCAAACTGGATGGTACAAAAGTCTTGCCCGGAGGCACAGACTCTAGCGAAACCGGGGCCACAGTTCTCAAGCTCTCGGTGGGGACAATAAGCCGAGGCTCCTCCTCCGCAGATGACACAACGGAGCGAGAGAGAGCGTCGGCCCGAATGTTCTTCTCCCCAGAAAGAAAATGGAGGGTGAAATGAAACCGGGAGAAGAATAAGGACCATCTGGCCTGGCGAGAATTCAACCGCTGGGCTGTCTGCAGGTACACCAAATTTTTATGGTCTGTGAAGACTTGGAAGGGAAAACGTGCTCCCTCCAAGAGATGTCTCCACTCCGAGAAAGCCAACTTCATGGCTAGCAACTCCCTGTCCCCGATGGAATAATTCCTCTCTGCTGGTGAGAAGGTATTGGAGAAAAAGAAGCAAGGATGCTTCCGACCTTGAGCATCCTTTTGGAAGAGGACTGCTCCAGCACCAACAGAAGAGGCATCCACCTCCATGATAAATGGCTTATCAACATCGGGGCGATGTAGGATGGGAGCGCTAGCGAAGTGTGACTTTATAGAGTTAAAGGCCTTGGAGACCTCCTCAGACCACAATTTGGGATTCGCCCCCTTCTTGGTGAGGGCAACCAAGGGAGCTACCAAAGTTGAGAAGTGCGGAATGAACTGGCGATAATAATTAATGAACCCCATAAAGCGCTGCACCGCTTTAAGAGAATGGGGTTCCTGCCAGTCCATCACAGCCTGTAGTTTGGCAGGATCCATAGCCAATCCCTGGGCAGAGATGATGTAGCCTAGGAAAGGTAAGGACTCCTGCTCAAACATACACTTCTCCAACTTGGCATAGAGGGAGTTTGCCCGTAGGAGGTCGAAGACTTTGCAAACATCTCTCCGGTGGGAGTCAATATCTGGAGAGTAGATGAGAATATCATCCAGATAGACTACGACCGAGGTGGAAAGCATATCCCGGAAGATATCGTTCACAAAGTCTTGGAAAACGGCTGGGGCATTACAGAGCCCGAAGGGCATCACCAGATATTCATAGTGCCCATCCCTGGTGTTAAAAGCCGTCTTCCATTCGTCCCCCTCAAGGATGCGAATCAGGTTGTAAGCACCCCGCAGATCTAGTTTAGTAAATACCCTTGCTCCCCGAAGCCTATCGAAGAGCTCAGATATCAAGGGCAAAGGATACTTATTTTTAACGGTGATGGCATTAAGACCCCTGTAGTCTATGCATGGACGCAATTCCCCATTCTTCTTCTGCACGAAGAAGAACCCTGCCCCAGCAGGTGACACTGACTTCCTAATGAATCCTCTTGCCAGATTTTCCTGGATGTACTGTGACATTGCCTCCGTCTCCGGGAGAGATAGCGGATAGACTCGACCCCGGGGAGGCTCAGCACCAGGCAAGAGATCAATAGGACAGTCATAGGGGCGATGGGGCGGAAGGATCTCCGCCGCCTTTTTGGAGAACACGTCTGCATAAGACCAATACTGCTTGGGGAGAGAGGAAAGATCTGCGGGTACCTCTGTAGTAGCAACCTGAACGCACTCCCTCTGACACCTACCCCCACAAGATTCGCCCCATCCCAGGATTCTGCCAGAGGACCACTCGATATGAGGAGAGTGGTACCGTAGCCAAGGTATTCCCAACAGGACCTCATCAATTCCCTCAGGAATGACGAGCAGAGATATAATCTCCTGATGAGATGGCGACATGGACAGAGTAAAAGGGATGGTCTGGTGTGTTATCTGTGAGGGCAGTGTCGACCCATTCACCACTCGTACCGTTACTGGTTGAGCTAGCATAACCAGGGGTATTGCGTGACGTTGGGCGAAGGCAGAAGACATAAAATTGCCCTCCGCCCCGGAATCCACGCAGAGCTCTACCGAGTGGGAGAATGAGCCTATAGTAATTGTCCCCTTAAAGGACAATTTAGAGGCAAACGTCGCCGTGTCTAGTGTACCTCCACCTACTACCACTAGACACTGACGTTTCCTCGACCGCTGAGAACATCTGGTGGCTAGATGTCCTGACTGCTGGCATACATGACAGACCTTGAGTGCACAAGCGGTCCGGGACTTAGATCCCGCTTGTGACACTTCCCTGGCCTCATGTGACTCAGGAACCAGGACCGGAGATTCCAGAGGTTTGGCGAAGGTAGGAGCCAGCCGAAACCTCTGCCTACACTGGGCTCGCTCTAACCTCCGCTCGTTAAAACGGAGGTCAATTCGAGTGGAGACAGTTATTAACTCCTCCAGTGTGGCAGGAATCTCCCTAGTGGCCAGAGCGTCCTTAACGTGGTCAGCCAGGCCCCTCCAAAATATGGGGATAAGAGCTTTATCCGACCAATCCAGCTCAGAAGCTAAAGTGCGGAATTGGACGGCAAAATGACTGACCAAGGACTCACCCTGAGTTAATGCCAGCAGTTGGAGCGCAGTATCATGGGTGACTTGAGGTCCTAAAAAAACCTGTTTCAGAGTGCTCAGAAACAGCGGAGCACTCTGCACCACATGATCGCCACGCTCCCACAGCGGCGTAGCCCATTCCAACGCCCTGTCCGACAAGAGAGACACTATAAATCCCACCTTAGCCCGCTCTGTGGGAAAACGTGCAGCCAGGAGCTCGAGGTGAATAGAGCACTGACTCACAAATCCCCTACAAAATTTGCTATCACCAGAAAATTTTTCTGGCAGCGGGAGGCGAGAAAATGTCGGAGCAGGGGTGGCAATGGACAGGGTTGCTGCAGCCACGCTAGCAGCCTGTACAGCAACTGCGGTAACATCCACAGCTGAGGTTGCGCTCTCAAGAGCCGCCAACCTACCCTCCAGCTGCTGGATATACCGCAAGGATTGCTGTTTGTCCGTCATTACTAGCCAGACCCTGGCGCTAGTGTAATGTTAGGGCTAGCGGAACGCACCAAATACTAAGACAGATAGAGTATGGTGCGTTCGCAGCCCGGGGTCCACCGTGCAGAGATGGAACCTGCTGCCAAGTAATGACGGACTATATGGCGGTACTCATAAGTATACACACGTGGGTTAAACTTCACCCAGCGTGAAGGAAGCGATCCTGTTGCGTCACAGGATCGCGGTACCGCACATAGAGCGCGAGCAAGTAGTCAGCGAACTCAACCCCAACTAGGATTGAAGTCCGATTAGATCCTTGCTGGCACAACACCGCAACTGGGTGTGTAAGGAAGCTAAATAACAATATTAGGGCACAAGAGTGCATGCGGTGCCGCACTGACGAACACCACTAACCACCCAGGCTTGGGTAAGGAAAGCACAGAGGAAGTGCATGGCGCCGTACTGGCGGTCACAGCAACTGGACGCTGTAATGTGTGATTCGTGCTGTAGGATAAGTCGGGCGCTAGATAGCAACCATACACCTTCCGCGAAAAGACATTCAATAGGGAAGGGGTATCCAAGGACGACTTGCACTCACAACAAACACACGTA
Organism: Ranitomeya imitator; assembly: GCF_032444005.1. Lineage (NCBI taxonomy): Eukaryota > Metazoa > Chordata > Amphibia > Anura > Dendrobatidae > Ranitomeya > Ranitomeya imitator. The sequence goes on from NC_091283.1 coordinate 777,892,126, forward strand.
TGCAAATGTACACTAGCGCATGGCCGTGCGGTCATGCGCAGTTTATATAGTTGCAGCACAGGAAGTGGCCACAGAAACTTTGCCCTTCCAAGACCTGCCAAGAGGACCAATGGAATGTGCTGCAGGGCCTGAGCACATGACCCTCGATCTCCAACGGGAGATCTTGCCCTGGGCATGCTCAGTGTGTGCAGACAAGGACTTAGTCCCAGAGAAGTCTGCTCGCTGCTGACCAGCACTGGCTTTAATGGTAGAAGCTGAAGAAGCAGCAGTAACTCTCTGTACAGAGTGAGACTGAGCAAGACGCCGGGACCGACGTCCCTGCTGAGCAGACTCCACTGCGGCTGGATAAGAATGGGAGACCGCAGCGGAGATGGCTCGAGATTCCCCCTGTGCAGAAGCGGTAACTCGAGACCTAACACTGGCCTCCTATGCTAAAATCTAATTTCATTTCTGCGTATGTTATTTTCCCCTCCTCTCACCGTCAATATTTGTGGGGGGGCTATCTTTCTTTTGGGGATTTTCTCTGAGGCAAGATAGGTTTCCTGTTTCCATCTTTGGGGGAAGTTAGATCTTAGGCTGTGCCGAGGGGTCTAGGGAGCGTCGGGTACCCCCCACGACAATTTTTAGTTGCGCTGCTAGGTTCAGGGTTTGCGGTCGGTACAGATACCACCTCCTTCAGAGCTTGTCTCATGTTGTTCCTAAACCACCAGATCATAACAGGTGTGTTCAGGGTGATGAGCTGTGTTGCCTTTACGCCAAACATATTGTTTGGCATTGTTGCCAAATAGTTTAATTTTGGTTTCATCTGACCAGAGCACCTTTTTCCAAATGTCTTGTTTGTCTCCCAGGTAACTTATGAATATGCTTGAGAAATGGCTTTCTTCTTTCCACTCTTCCATAAAGGCTAGATTTGTGCAGATTACGTCAGATTGTTGTCCTATGAACAGACTGTCCCACCTCAGGTGTAGATCTCTGCAGTTCACCCAGAGTGATCATGGGCCTCTTGGCTGCATCTCTGATCAGTCCTCTCCTTGTTTGAGATGAACGTTTAAAGGGATGGCCGGGTCTTGGAATATTTGCAGTGGTATGATACTCCTTGCATTTCAATATGATCACTTGCACAGTGCCCCTTGGGATGTTTAAAGTTTTGTTAATCATTTTGTATCCAAATCCTGCTTTAAACTTCTCCACAAAAGTATCACATACCTGCCTGTTGTGTTCCCTGGTCTTCATGATGCTCTCTGTGTTTCAAACAGGACCCTGAGAGTATCACAGAGCAGGGGCATTTATACGGAGACTTGATTACACACAGGTGTATTATATTTTTCATCATTAGGCATATAGGACAACGTTGGATCATTCAGAGATCCACAATGAACTTCTGGAGTGAGTTTGCTGCACTGAAAGTAAAGGGGCCGAATAATATTGCATGCCCCACTTTTCAGTTTTTGAATTTCCACAAAAATTTAAAATAACCGAGAAATTTCGTTCAACTTCACAATTGTGTTCCACTTGGTGATTCTTCACCAAAAATTTACATTTGGTCTATTTATGTTTGAAGCATGATATGTGGGAAAAGGTTGAAAAGTTCCAGGGAGCCAAATATTTTCGTAAGGCACTGTACATAATGCCCCAAACACAATACAAACAAGGAGGCAAATATTAGTCACTTTAGTGCTATTGTACCAACATACTGAAACCAAGGCTTTGGCACAGAAAGTGTTCTTCTTGCGTTGTGAGCTGTGCAAGCCATTATTATTCTAAAGCCGCCCAAAAATCTCCATAATCCAGAAATGTCAACACAACTGTGTACCTTATAAAGTGGACCTAATGTAAAAAAAATGCGGCTGGTTACCCTCCGTTTTCCCCTAGCCAGGTATGTTGATGTCATTTTGTCATTAATAATTCTGTGTTTGCATTAAAGACCTCAAAACGAGCAAAATACAGTCAGTGTTGGACTAGGGAACACAGAGCCCACTAGAGAAAATTGTTCTTGTGGCCAACCATCCATTTACTATATAAATAAGAAAGGCTAAAGTCTGCAGTAAAAATAGGAGAGTGCTGTGTAGCTGTGTACATTAACCCCTTCACGGCCTTGCAATTTCTTCCTTTTTTTTTAATTTTTGTTTTTTTCTCCCCTTCCTCCGAGATAAGTTTTTTCATTTTTCCATCAAAACAGCCATATGGGGGTTTGCAGGACCAGCTGTACTTTTGAAATAGATAATTTACTTTATCATGTTTTACACTGGAAAGTGAGAAAAAAATTCCAAGCGAATTGAAATTCCAAAAAAGTACAATTCCACAATGTATTTTTCAATTTTGCATATTCCCTATATAGTAATATTGATCAGGCAATATAATTTTCCAGGTCAGTACGAGTATGCAGATAGCAAGCATGTATAGTTTTTTTTATTTAACTGGTGAAAAAAATGTATGAAATTTGTAATAAAACAAAATTCCACATGTGTCGCCATTTTCTGAGACCTCTACCATTTTGTAGATAGCTCATAATGGTTGGGAACCAACAGGAGACAGAGTAGCTTTCCAACTTAAAATGGTCCTTGAATAGGACGACGTGTTATGAGAAACCCTGAGCTTGCTAACCGTCGAAGGTAACAAGCCTAGACTGAGTTTATGGACTAGTTGATAATTCCAAGCAGTAGATCCTGTGTGCCAGTAGTGGAAGAAATAGGACGCAAAACCGTTGAGCAGGAAGAAAGACCTGCTGATCAGGAATGTGGTAACAATCTAGGCAGTGATGAAGTAGGGTGAACCAATGGGCTTCACTGGCCCTAGATTAGACGACAGTGGAAGGAAACCATATGTGTGAAAATGGTTTACACTGTGAAAGAAACGTCCATAATAATTTATGCCCACTACCCGCTGTACATAACCCTTACTAAGCTACCGTTCAGTAAAGACTGTGTTTTAGAATGAAACTCTCCTTTATTGAACTTGAAAACCTAGGCTATGTGCACACGTTGCGGATTAGGCTTAGGAATTTCTGGTACGGATTCTGCCTCTCCTGGCAGAAAACACACCTGCGGATTTGTCGCATTTTTTATGCAGTTCCACAGCATTTTTTGTGCGTTTTTATTGCGGATTTGCTGCATTTTTTACCCCTGCGGTTTTCTATAATGGAACGGGTACAAAAACGCTGCAGATTCACAAAAAAGTGCCATGCTACTTCTTTTAAACCGCAGTGTTTCCGCAGTGGATTTTCCGCAAAGTGTTCACAGAATTTTTTTTTCTCATTGATTTACATTGTACTGTAAATAGTGTTGAAAGTATCGGTATCGGATGGTATCGGCCGATATCTGAAAAATATCAGATATCGCCGATACCGATATCCGATACCAATACAAGTCAATGGGACACAAATATCGGAAGGTATCCTCTATGGTTCCCAGGGTCTGAAGGAGAGGAAACTCTCCTTCAGGCCCTGGGATCCATATTCATGTATAAAATAAAGAATAAAAATAAAAAAATATTGATATACTTACCCTCGGACGCGCCCTGGTTGTCACCGCTGCAACCGCCATGGTTCCCTTTCTAAGAATGAGCGTGTTAAGGACCTTCGATGACGTCGCGGCTTGTGATTGGTCGCTGAGCGGTTGCTTGGTTAAAACAAATGACTGTACTTCGTTATGAAGAATATTTGTTTAACAGAAACCAGTACCTTAGAAAATGTTGAATAAATTAAATCTATCATAGTAGAAAAACTATTACAGAACTAAAGACATTAATGTAATATTTATAAGTAGATTGTACTATTCATTGCTCACATAGATGGCACTTATTTAGTTTTTTACTTCTTTATAGTCTTTTGATCTACACAATGGTGAGCTAAGATAGACACATTTAAGTGATAATTAGAATATATAGCCAAGGAAAGCAGTTATTTTTTCCCAGGACCTAATGATAACTGAGTTTACAAAAGTAGATGAGAAAATGAAATTAAAGGGCTTCTCAGAAAGTATAGAAAGTATCGATGGAATATGCTTAGAATACGTCATCAGTTTTTGATTGCTGGACGTAAACAAAGTCTTTTGAAGTGCTGACAAGTGAATTTAGGCTAAACTAAACTTACAAAAGATTTTTTATGCCTATTGTGAGGCAGTGATGGAAATCATATACAATGGTAGTTAAGAATCTGCCAGGATGTGCATGGAAACATACTGAACCCACTGGAGAACGCTGTAATTACAACCAAAGCTGTGGTTAGAAGATAAAATAAAAGTATGGACTGGATCAAGCTATTTGACCAAGTCAGATTTAGGAAAACCTGACATGGGTTTTTTTTTTTGGAGAGATCTGGAGGAAGGTAGTGGGACAGATCTCTCCCTCCAATCTGCGTCTTGCCAGTGGCCCATGGCCATGATTCACATTTACTCCTGCAGGTAAGGGTTTGGTGTGTCAGTGTTGTTTTGCCTGCAGCAGAGCAGTAGGTTCTGTGTATGCCTATCTGTGTGAGACTGAGCACAGGCTAGAGCCTGAGACTAGAGTAAAGCCATTACCACATCCACGAGTTATACAGTGGTGCAGTTGCCCACGGCAACTGACTGATACTGACGTTCTGGCCTCAAACCAGATGATAAAGTTTGAATTTAATTAATAAGTTTGCAAGTATAGATGTTTCAGTTGAACTTACTTGGGTCACTGTTTCATTACCACACTGATACGAGAGCCACTGCCTTACACTGTTTAAACAACAAAGGGAACTAAGCAGCGAGATTCCAAAGGTTTTCCATACCCTTTGATCAAACATTGATGATCAATCAGAGGCCATCAAATTTTCAAGGGGCTACCTGTCTATGAAAGTTTTGGGAAACAGGTCAAAATGGACTTAAATAATAATATGCTTCATGCTCACTTTAATTATCCCTCTGAAGTCTCTTATTACAAAACTTTCCAGTTCTTGCCAGTCTATATAATTCTTGCTGCAACAAGAATGTTTGATATGGACGTATGAACCTTGCAGCCAATCACTGTATGCAGTGGTCAGTGCTACAACCAGTGTTTGAGTGACTCATGATATTCATTTTAACTTGGAAAGTAGAAAAACTGGACGAGGATTGGGAAAAGTTAGAAAAGAAGCTATCAGGGATCACTGGGGTATGACTTCTTTTATTACTTTAGCCCATTACTTGCCAAATTAGCAATTTTCATTTTTTTTTAAATGACAGATTTTTAATGATTTGGGTCCTAATGAATCAGAAACATAATTTGCCAAATTTTTACAAGTATGGATTTTTCAGGAAAGGGCATCCCAATTTTGGGACATTGGCAGAAAGTGATAGCAAAAACTCAGAAAAGATAGAACTTATTCAACATATTTTTTTGCATTTTTTGCTTACAAACTATTATGCAAACAATATGTTTATGCACCTTTTTTCAAAATATTATATTACAAAATTCTCCAAATAACTCAGTTAGGGGAATGGAATACAGCAAAACACTTAGCATGAAGGGGAACATCACACCGTTTGCAAATTCTGGTTGTTTTTTTTCTTACATAAAGCACACCTTTTTTGTTTAGCAATTGGCTCTATCAAATGATTACCAGGATCAAATCTGAAGTCCTCACTAACTTGGCCACCTAATAGTTAACTCCGTTGAGGTCCACATCGCTTTGGGGTTGATTGTGTTCTTTTGCTTAGATAGGCCAATGCAATCCTCCTCCTTACACTTAGCAGTGGCACACTTTCTTCTGGATTTGCCTTTTGATATGCCCTCCAGGTGTTGACAACGGCAATGTCTATCATTTCAGTGAAAAGGGGCCACCACCACTTTTTGGAATGGATTCTGACACGGTACAGGGAGATTTGTTTGTCCCATAAATCAACTCCCCTCATGTGGGAATCATATTCCTGAACCATCAGCGGCATTGAGATTTGGACATGTTTTTCTGTTTTTGAGAGTACCTACAAGCTATTGACAAAGGTTTTATTGTGCTGAAGTTTGTGCCAAACGTGACAACCTTATTTTCCTTCCATTTCACCACAAGAATATTATTTGCTTTATCAAACCGGTAATCACAAAATCCTCTTTCCTTTTGTTTTTCAATCTCCTTGCTTGGCATAAGAAGACACTGTTTTGTGTGATTTTCTCTCATAGTGCCAGTAGCTTGGATGTTTTTGTTTTTCAGCATGACCAGAGCATCAATACTTGTAAAGAAATTGTCAAAAAATAACTTGTAACTGAATGACTGGGAATTAGGAATTACATTTGTAAGTTGTGAAATTACTCTCAAGCCTAACGGTCCTTCCTCTTTGTCAGACTTACCACAGTATGACACAAATTTGTAGAGGTAGCCATTGGAACTGCACAGACACCAAATTTTGTAGACGAATTTTATTGGCTTACCTCACATGTACATTTATGTAGGGTGTTTGCTATAGTAGTGGACCATCATTTTATCTAAGGAAAGTTCCTGGTGGAATACACCAAATTTCAGGAATTCTTTCCCCAGTACGTCAAAGAATAAACTAACTTTGTACATCTTGTCAGACTTTTCAATTTTAGAAATGTCATTTAGGTGTATATATTTTTTTAATTTCCCTAAAATGGTTATTTGACATTGCTTTGTACACCAATGGAACTCCCACATCTTGAGCTTGTTCCCAGTACATGTCCTCTTGGGGGAGAGAATGATATCCAGACAGTAATAATATGCCTAAGAAAACTTGTAATTCTTCCTCGCTGATGGAAAAGGAGGGTTTATTTTTTTGGTTTGCATATATCATGCTTTGGGTCAAAATAATATCCATAACATCATGGGAAAAAAACTCTTCAAATACTTCAACTTCATTTTTACTTTCTAAAAGGTCACAAATGTTGCTTATTTCGGACGTATACTGGTCCGCACTGCTTTCATATGTTGGTTGACATTTTTTCCATTTTGGAGTTGCTGCACATTGTAATATTTCTGTTGCATTTTTTTTCTCTTGCTCACAACTGGTTTTGAAGTTTGATTCCTTGGTTGTTTTCTGCTACTGGTACTTGAAGTTCCTGCTGAGGTGGATGGTAAATTCTCAGTTGATGCCACCTCAGGAGCCTCTTCAATTTCTGTTGAACTGTGCAATACCATCAAAGTTCCAGCTATATCATTCAATTCATGAGCAAGAAGCTCATTTTCCTGAAAATCTTCCTCATCAGTTGCCTCATCAGGCTCAGGGGGCACAATCACTACTTTAACATAAGAAACTTCCTCTTCTTAGTCATCTAATTCCTCAAGATAACCTAATATTTTATCAACATTAAGTCCTTTTTTATATTGATATGCCATGTTCTTACTGCTGATACAACAAAAACAAAAATTAGTATAGTAACATTTAGATAACTATAGATAAAAATATATATTATTATTGTAAATATATATATAAATATATGTCACATTTCACTATCCATTCATAAAACAAGCTAAATAAACAGTTGTGATAAAAACATAAAATACCAACCTTAAATACTGTGATGTGATCGTAAACAATGTCTGACAAGCCAGCAAGTTACAGGGTCTGTTCTCCTGAGTGTCTCCAGTACACCTGAGATATCAGGTTTCACAAAGCATATATAGTCAGAAAGGTACTGAGGAAGGGGGTGGAGGGGTGAGGGATTTCCAGACTATCTGGTAAGAAGGAAGAAATGAAACTAAAAGACCTCTGCCTGCCTTATTAATTGTAAATGAATTAGGGTTATGTAAAAAAAACTAGTAAATCAAACAAAAATTTCCATGTAAAAAAAAACATTGAAAATAGATAGTGCATTCTGCCAATGTCCCAAAAATGGGATGGCAATTTCACTTGAATATAACTCTGGCCTTAGTAATTCTACATCAATGCCATTGCATTATATACCTTCCTTCAAGTATAAACAATAGTTCTAAAAACTTTGTGATCACAGAACTGTGATTTTAAATAATAAATTTAGCTTAGGATCCTAATTTTGAAAAAACTTCGAAAATAGGTGCTTTGAAAGCTCTCTGGGTGGAAGAATATTCAATTAAAAATGACAATGACATGATTTCCTTTTTTGGAAACATTCATTTTACAAACACAACACAAAAAATTGGACCTAACTGCAAAATCTTAGTTGCTAGGAGCAAAAGATAAGGCGTCCCAAAAAAGGACATTGGTAGATAATGGATTAGTGATGAGTGAATCACTTGAAATTAAAAATCCCCAGTTTGTTCAGATATTCTCAGCAAATTTGATTGACGATATTATTCACAATGAAATGAATGTTCCTTATCATTCTCTGGGGTCTCTGAATTGTAAAAATCATGAGATGTAAAAAAAACCCAAAACATATTACTCACCTAACCTATCTGGCTGCCCTACTACTTGCTGCTTAGTGTCTGGTCCTCAGAACATCTTCTTTCAAATGTTGTATGCCTCATATGCTTGTTTCTCACTATAGGCTGGGGCTTCTGTTAGGAAAACATGCCTTGGGAGTCACTACGCATTCTAGTAACACTACACACAACACGACATTACAATGTAACAACTTTGGGCTGTAAGAGGAAGCAGCGATACCCCTAAAGAGCCCTCACATGATGTGACATTAGTGACAAAAGCCTGCCATCTGCTGGTAAAGCAAAACCAGGTGGAAAAAATTTGCACCAGAAGAATTGCAGGGGGAACAAGTTCTTGTACTGGACCTGGTCAGATGACTCACATTATAGAGTTCCTGGATAAAAAAAAGCCCTATGCGCCAAACCGCAGGAAGATTTGGATCTAAAAAGGAAAGCAGAGAAGATGCAGACCAGCGTCACACACCTCAGTGGAATGTGTACTTCACTAAGGTGCCGGTCATCGACTGACAAGGTCCAGACGATGCCTTGTAAGAACCAGAGTTGAGACTGCACCAGTCAAAACCCTGAGTCCAGACTGCACTGTTCAAGACCAGGACCTGTGTCTACACTGGTCAAGTTCCAGAGACTAGACGACACTCATCAAGATTCGAGACCTAGTTCTTCCCATCCCAGGTCCAGGAGACATCCATCTATGGTCAAGCACCCAAGACCCACGAGGAGACGACGACCAGAGAAGCGCGCATGCGATTGCAGAGGGATAGAGCGAGTGAGCAGGGCCATTACTTCAAACTATAACATATGGTATTGGACTAGGCATCAGGTGGGAAGGGGGCCTTTTGGTTTGTATGAGGCTCAATGCTCTTTAATAGACTTCTTTAGACAGACTTGCGGCCTAGCGGTAAAACCAAGTGACCCTTCGCTAGGGCCAGTATTGCAGGAAGAACTTACGTGCTAACTCCTGTGAACAGATGTAACATACTTGTAAGGAGAACTTTAGTGTTATATAAGGAAGAGCTTTCATTGTTATTACAATTGCATTGTTATATGGTTCATCATTGATTTGCATTGCTTAATAGCACAAGTGTCTTACAACTACTGTAACTTACACTGTTCACTGACTGTTCTTGCCTCATGTCCTCTGTGCTTTGCATCTGGTCACCTGCGTTCCAGGGCTGCACAACCTTTTTTATTCCTGAAAATCTCTTCAAGGTGATAGAAAATTACAATATGTAGCAACTTATGTATGACCTGTAAGCCTTTTCATTTTTTGTTGTCAAATTTGAAAAACATACAAAAGATAAGTATGTGGTTATGAATAACTGCAAGACAATTTTTTGAGCCATTGAAGATTGATTGGCATTTTGAAAATTGTTTTCAGGGTTAATACGGACATTTCCATCCTAACAATACCTTCCTGGATGGGTAAGAGGAGCATCATTATTGCCAATCTTCTCTTGTTCTATAATGCCAAGGTAGCATACAGATATGATGCTGACCATTTTTCCCACACCATGATGCATCGAGATCAATTATATTTCCTGACCAAGTATTTTAATAATAAGTTGAAAATCGGTACATCGTGACATGCTAAAAGTTTATGCTAAATCCAGAACCAGATATTGTAAGGTTAGTCCTTGCTGTTAGTCCTTTGCTTATGACTAAAACTATAATCACTGATGTGCAAATGTGTTATTTTTTTCTTTTGTCCTTGACTTCCCTTTTCTAATATATGTAATCATAGCGTCTCTTTAAAGTTAAAATATCTACCCATTCATTATGCTGAGGATTGTGGTGACCTTTGTTGGGTCAATTATCCTGCTCATAATACAAACAAGATAAAAGCAGAATAGAATATTTAATCAAAATGTTTTTAATAAGAAAATGAGGTTATGCAAACTTCCATAGTTACACATATGTTATCCATGTGGATATCCTTAAATATAACAATACTTATCATCTCTTGTTCTTATATAAGTGCAGCTCTTATTCGTGCAGAAGTGTGGAGCCAGAAGTAACTACTGGCATTTCCTCTGTGGCTATGTATTAATAATAATTCTCATCTTCATGCTGTGTAAACCAGACATTTGCACGTTATGATATACTTAGTAAGAATAAATTGAGCCATGATATTGGGGGCTTTAAGCAATAGGCAACAATATGAACTAAATTGGATTTATGCAATATTGTCGATTGCTTGGGAACTTGGTTTTAATACAATAGATGCCATCTCCTTTGGAGAAGACAGTACTAGGGTAACTTGATGATGATGATGTTCATCCTCTAATTGGCTCCAGTAAAACAAGGGTTGTCAATCACTAAATGAAGGGTGGAGTCTAATGCTCATTACTAATGGTGAGCTCATTCAGATGTCAGCACGGTGGTGCAGTGGTTAGCACAGCAGCATTGCAGCGCTGGGGTCCTGGGTTCAAATCCCACCAAGGACAACATCTGCAAGGAGTTCGTATGTTCTCTCCGTGTCTCTACGGGTTTCCTCCGGGTTCTCCGGTTTCCTCCACATTCCAAAGACATACTGATTGGGATTCTAGATTGTGAGCCCCATCGGGAACAGCGATGATAACGTGTGCAAAACTGTAAAGCGCTGCGGAATATGTTAGCGCTATATAAAAATAAAGATTATTATTATTAATATTATGTCAGTGCAAATTGGTCATAGCATGTGCCAATAATGCACAACACTAGCTGAGGTTCTCCCAACCCAAGCGCAACGGCCTCATAGAAATATATTAGGCTGTCAAGCTCGGTCAGGAGAGCTGCAGCCAGTCATTGCAGTGCAGTCGAAGATCAGACCGAAATCTGCATGAGCCCTTAATGTGCATTGCACACTCTATGAGAATAAGCACTCATAGAAATGCTCTTTCTTGATAATCATGGTGTGTAAGCATACTGCAGATCAGTTAAATCCTTGTTCATCAGGTGCAATGGCCTTTAGGTTGGCTTAATAAAAAATCATCTTTCTCGGCAGCACATGACCTGTGAAACAGGACATGTGCTGCAGAGTACAATGACATATAATGCACTCGTTCTGTTTGCATCATACGTGGGGTCAGCATGTCTATGCAGGCTATTAAAGGGAACCTGTCACCTGAATTTGGCGGGACTGGTTTTGGGTCATATGGGCGGAGTTTTCAGGTGTTTGATTCACCCTTTCCTTACCCGCTGGCTGCATGCTGGCCGCAATATTGGACTGAAGTTCATTCTCTGTCCTCCGTAGTACATGCCTGCACAGTGTAATCTTGCCTTGTGCAGGCGTGTACTATGGAGGACAGAGAATGAACTTCAATCCAATATTGCAGCCAGCATGCAGTCAGCGGGTAAGGAAAGGGTGAATCAAACACCCGAAAACTCCGCCCATATGACCCAAAACCAGTCCCGCCAAATTCAGGTGACAGGTTCCCTTTAAACTTACTAATTGGCTTCTATGCATGCAATTGGTGGTCATTAGTGTAAATTGGCCAGTCCATAGCTGCCATGAGCTGTCTGTTATGACTATTCTTTAACTGTGAAGGTTCCACTAGGTCATACTTTAATGTGTTTTATGTTGTGAATTCTGTGGCTGAGTTCACTTCTGTGGTCACAAGTGGTATTGCAGTCTCTGGGCTTCCTCCCTCAGGTGTTTTGGTGAGCTCGTTGGCTGCCTTGCTATTTAGCTCCACCTGAGTCTGTCTTCCTTGCTCCTTGTCAATGTTCCAGTGTTGGATCTGAGCTACTGCATCTTTCCTTGGGCCTGCTGCTCTGCTAGATAAGTGCTTCTAGTTTGTTTTCTGTTTTTTTCTGTCCAGCTTGCCATTGTCTTTTGCTGGAAGCTCTGAGAAGCAGAGGGGTGCACCGCCGTGCTGTTAGTTCGGCACGGTGGGTCTTTTTGCCCCTTTGCGTGGTTTTCGTTTTAGGGTTTTTTGTAGACTGCATAGTTCTCTTTGCTATCCTCGCTCTGTCTAGAATATCGGGCCTCACTTTGCTGAATCTATTTCATTCCTACGTTTGTCTTTTCATCTTGCTAACAGTCATTATATGTGGGGGGCTGCCTATTCCTTTGGGGTATTTCTCTGAGGTAAGTCAGGCTTGTATTTCTATCTTCAGGCTAGTCAGCTCCTCAGGCAGTGCCGAGTTGCATAGGTAGTTGTTAGGCGCAATCCACTGCTGCTTATAGTTGTGTGAGGATAGATCAGGTACTGCAGTCTACAGAGATTCCACGTCTCAGAGCTCGTCCTATTGTTTTTGGTTATTGCCAGATCTCTGTATGTGCGCTGATTACTGCACGCTGTGTTGCCTGATTGCCAGCCATAACAGTACAATTGTACTGTTATGGCTGGCAATCAGGCAACACAGCGTGCAGTAATCCACTGCTGCTTATAGTTGTGTGAGGATAGATCAGGTACTGCAGTCTACAGAGATTCCACGTCTCAGAGCTCGTCCTATTGTTTTTGGTTATTGCCAGATCTCTGTATGTGCGCTGATTACTGCACGCTGTGTTGCCTGATTGCCAGCCATAACAGTACAATTGTACTGTTATGGCTGGCAATCAGGCAACACAGCGTGCAGTAATCAGCGCACATACAGAGATCTGGCAATAACCAAAAACAATAGGACGAGCTCTGAGACGTGGAATCTCTGTAGACTGCAGTACCTGATCTATCCTCACACAACTATAAGCAGCAGTGGATTGCGCCTAACAACTACCTATGCAACTCGGCACTGCCTGAGGAGCTGACTAGCCTGAAGATAGAAATACAAGCCTGACTTACCTCAGAGAAATACCCCAAAGGAATAGGCAGCCCCCCACATATAATGACTGTTAGCAAGATGAAAAGACAAACGTAGGAATGAAATAGATTCAGCAAAGTGAGGCCCGATATTCTAGACAGAGCGAGGATAGCAAAGAGAACTATGCAGTCTACAAAAAACCCTAAAACGAAAACCACGCAAAGGGGCAAAGAGACCCACCGTGCCGAACTAATAGCACGGCGGTGCACCCCTCTGCTTCTCAGAGCTTCCAGCAAAAGACAATAGCAGCTGGACAGAAAAAAACAGAAAACAAACTAGAAGCACTTATCTAGCAGAGCAGCAGGCCCAAGGAAAGATGCAGTAGCTCAGATCCAACACTGGAACATTGACAAGGAGCAAGGAAGACAGACTCAGGTGGAGCTAAATAGCAAGGCAGCCAACGAGCTCACCAAAACACCTGAGGGAGGAAGCCCAGAGACTGCAATACCACTTGTGACCACAGAAGTGAACTCAGCCACAGAATTCACAACAGTTTTAATTGAGAGAGAAAAGAAAGAAGCTGCCTGTTAAATTTGTCCCAGAATAACAGTGAATGTAAACTGCATGATTTTTTTACACAGGTAGGCTCAGCTCTGCCAAGTGCTCATGTGTTCTTTATAAGAATGATGCTGCTGAGTCGCCCGTCAGGGCTGTGGGGTACTCGGTACCGGGTCCGGTGCATAAAGAGAAGGGTCACGGCGGCGGCAACCTGGTCCATGGCCCTGGGTGCCCATGTTAAAGGGACAATCTTTAAAGGAGTTTTTGAAATAAAGGAATGTTTGTGATGCCACCTGTGGTACTTGGTCAGTAGGGACCATGCTGCTTAAAGGGGTCCTCTGGTGTGATGTTATGGCAGCTAGATGGTATAACTTCCCAAAGGTGAAGTAGGTCCCCAGGGCTTCCGTATGTAGATGAAGATGGTGTAATAAGAAACAGAGGACACAAGGTTGCAGTCTCTTTACCTCTTTATTGAAGCAATTCAGGCAGCTACAGTCCAGGGTACCGGATCATCGTTGCTGTTGGTGGTCCGGCAGGCTTGGAAGCAAGTTGGGATTTTCCCCTTACCAGGAGGGGTTAGAAGCCTTGCCTTTAGGTCTGTGGTGTAGTTCCTTGCTGCCTATAGCTGTCTAACAAGGTCCTCGTGAGTTTTCTGTCCTTTGTGTAAGTGGGACACTAACCAGTATGACAGGTGGCTCGAGCCTTTTTTTACAGGGTCTCTATCACAACCCGGGCTCTATATGCCACTGTATCTTCAGGTGTTAGGGCGGGCAAGTGACCTGTAGTTCAGTTGTCCTGCTGGTTTCTGCTGTGAGTCTTAGAGCCCCTCAAAACCTCGGTTTTCCGGCCACCGGTGTCTGCACTCTCTCAAGAGGTAGCTAAATTGCAGCTATTCTCCTCTGGTCTTAACTTTGCCTTTGCCTCATTTCCCTTTCAGTCTCTTTATCAGTTGCTCTGTTCTGTCTTTCCTTCCCAGGAGCTGCACGGCTCCAGCTTTCCTTCATCACACGTCGCTCACCTCTCACCAACTACTAACTCTTCCTAACTGCCTAGCAACAGCCTAGCAACTGACTCCTCCTCCTGACCAGAGAGAACTGCTCCACTGAAGTCGGGTGTAGAGCTCCCCCTTCTGGCCTGAAGTCAGAATGGTGTTGTATGTGCTGATAAATGGATCCTTCCCTGCTTCCAAGTGTGACATCACTCTCCCCGTGAGGAAAGCAATGCCACTGTAACAACCGGTTACCTGTGGTGTTACACTGCCAATCTCTTGAAACAGTGGCATATCTAGCCAAGAACAAAATAATTCATTTTTAACAATTCAACATGCTAAATCCTTCCTTCCAACAAAATAATATGACTGGGGAGAGATATGAGAACTCATGCACATTAAATTGTCACCTGATCCAACTGTACCTAACCATATAGGGTTTGTGCCTGTGACCATGGAAAAAATATATTTGTACCATGATATACAGTGGGGGAAATAAGTATTTGATCCCTTGCTGTTTTTGTAAGTTTGCCCACTGACAAAGACATAAAGAGTCTATAATTTTAAGGGTAGGTTAATTTTAACATTGAGAGATAGAATATCAAAAATAAAATCCAGAAAATCTCATTGCATAAATTATATAAATTTATTTTGCATTTTGCAGTGAGAAATAAATATTGGATCCCTCTTGCAAACAAGACTTAATACTCCCAGACACACTTAAAAACAGGACCCGCTTAACATCTTCTATAGGCCTTCCATTTTGGCGAATCAGAGTAGTCCAACCTTCCCCCAGAAACCGTAAGTATCTGTATGACGACCTCCACCCAAGGAAGCTCAGAGGTAATCCTAGAAAATTCACCAAAATGGGGATGAAAACCATAATTACAAAAAAGTGGTGAGGTTCCAATAGAATGATTTACTCGACTGATAAAGGCAAACTCAGGGATAGGTAAAAACAAAGACCAGTCCTCCTGCCAAGCTGCCACAAAGCACCTTAAAATTTGTTCCAAAGATTGATTTGTCCTCTCAGTCTGACTGTTAGTTTCAGGGTGGTAAGCAGATGAAAATGACAAGTCAGTCACAAGTTTACCACAAAAAGCTCTCCAGAATTTAGAGATAAATTGCACTTCCCTGTCAGACACAATGTTAATAGGGATCCAATGTAACCTTACAATATGAGAAACAACCTGTAGAGTGTTTCCGTATTAGGTAATCCTAACAAAGGAACAAAACGTGCTTGCTTGCTGAGTTGGTCAGCCACCACCCAGATAGCAGTTTTCCCACCAGACAGAGGCAAATTTGTGATGAGATCCATGGACAAATGAGTCCATCGTCTTTCTGAAATTGGCAATGGAGCCAATTTTCCCACTGAAATTAGCATGTGCTCAGACTTTGCAAGTGGATACAAAATCTTCAATATTATTAAGAACACAATGTCACCAAAAAGTCTACCACTGGCTGTTCACATAGCTGTGACCCAAGCATGACAGCTCAAAACCATGAAACTGATGTAACAGGCACAATCTTAGGTGCACAGGCAAAACTATTTTGGATCCTGGAGTAGCGGAAGGAGCCAACAACTGGACTTTATGGATCCAGACCTGAGAGCTGTATTATTCCAAAGAACTTCAATGGACTGCTGCCAGAAGTGCAGTAAGCCTCAGGTGTGTGAGTTCCCTGTGCCAGGCTCATGATCTTAGCATCAGTGACCTGGATCCTGCCACGATCATCATAAAGTGTCAAAAAATTTTGAGGACCCATTGCAGTAGGGGCATGATTATGCCCGAGAGGCATGGTAAATAATAACCTACAGCTCTACCTGAACATCCTAAACTCGTCTTTCCCTTACAGGTAAGGGAGAGACCAACTGTACATCAGAGGGTACTGACCTCACAGCCACTGCCAGCAGTAGAGGACTATAGGAAGTACTCATAAATCAATTATCTAACCCTGCAACTGATATTGTGGTGACTCCACACTCTGAAATTCCATCCTGAGTCATCTGCATCAAATTCTATTTATACTACAGTGTTTGCATATGGACAAAGAGGCATTCAATTACTTGGTGAGCTTTCCATGTATATATATATATATATATATATATATATATATATATATATATATAGTCTATAATGGAAGATCCTGTAGAAATTGTTAGGTATCAAAGGAAGACAAATATCAATTACATTAAAAAAAAATTCTTTGTATTGCCTTTCCAATAAATAAGGATGTAATTATAAAAAAGGCCTGAAATGTCCTCTGGAAGATTAGGCCAAACAGGGAAGAGTTTTTATCTTGAATGATTAATGACCTCCAAGGGTCTATTCTTCCTTTGAGAGGACAAGAGATAACAGTAACCTATTCCAAGTGACAAAGGAGGTTATGACTTTGCTACTGTATTCCAATGTGATTTTGGCATATGGGGATAATCTCAAGATAATCCTTTATCTGAGTTTTGACCCAATGAACAAACAAGAAGAATAACAGATGTGAAATGGTTCCATTTTGTTTCCACACCCTCCTTTTGAAGTGTTAGATTAATGATGCATTTAAGATTGTTGACCTTGCCAAGGATGATTGTCACTATGTGGCAACATACTTTAGATGGTTGAAGGATGAAGCAAACATGAAAAACATCCCTGTAAACCAACAGAGATAGTTCTCAGTGCATGTACTCAACTTTTGCCCTTTCAGCTAGATGAAGATCTATTAATTAGATCTTGGATAAACCACAAGAATAATGAGAATTTTTATTTGCCAAATTTCTGCACTAAACTTCCACATGGCCTTCATCAAGTAGTGGACAACCTCTTCTTAATTGCATAAATGCTTGAGATAAAATAGAAAAGAAACATATAACAACTTCCTGGTCCTGAGCAATTCCTGTGATGTCAGCACTTTTGGTTCCTGTTGGTCACATAATATTGCTATGTCACATGACTGCTGCCACTGATCACCTGCATTATTCACACTGCCATATGGTTTGACAGGGCTGCAGTTGATCATTGGCCGCTGACTGGCAGCAGTGGTCCTATGATGCAATGTCACATGACCTTTTGGCATCACAACAATGACATTGCAGAAGCTGCTCTGATCTAAAATGTAAGAATATGTTTGTTTGTTTTTGTGGGGCAATTAAAAATAATCTGTCACCAGATTTTTACTGCGTAATCTAGGAGCAGCATAATGTAGAGGCAAATACCCTGATTCCAGCAATGTGTCCCTTACAGTTGTAGTTTTGATAAAATAACTATTTTATCAGCAGACGATTATCATTAGAAGACTAGTAAACCTGCTGCCATGTAGTCCTCTATATACATCGGCTCTGTGTAATCCGGCTCCCATCTTTGACTGGCAGCTTTCTGCCAATGTACAGTGTACACAGAAAGCTGCTAATCAGTAAACAGGACTGAAGACCCGTAGAAGAGCAACAAAGCACGAAACGACCGTCGTCTTTGCACTCTGCAGCCCCCCACCTGCCTGGGATGTTTTAAACAGTTTTTGGACCAATAAAGTTTGGATTTTATTCCGGTGAGTGCCACCTCTTTTCTTTTCACTTGGATTATGCACTTTGCTCTGGAGTGCACCTAAAGGAAAAAGGTTTATGCCTGTGGTAATTTTGTTCAGCTGATGATGTTGGCTCCGTGGATCACCGGTGGTATTTGGCTTCCTCTACTTTTGGGACTGAAGTTTCTGCGTTTCTCAAATTATTGAAACCTTGTAGAATAGAGCATCAAGAAGCTGTTTGTAAGTGTGTCAAAACTTTACTGTATCACTTTATCCTGTTTGCCCTGAGCTTATGGTTTCAGGGCATAATGATTAGTGTGGTCAAATGCACCAGGCTACTTTAGTATATATTACACTTGAATTTCCAAGGATCAATTAGATAAGTAAGACCTCACTTACACATGTACACCTATTCAAATGAATAGGTCTGAACACATGTCAGTGTGTTTCCACAGACCGTGTGTCCGTGGGAAAAACACGCTGATGTGTCCATTTTTTAACAGCAGCAAGGACCACAAAATGGCCCGCACATGTTCACACTGCTGACACAAGGATGACATCCGTGTGTCATCAGTGTCACACATACCAACGTCTGGGAAAAAGTGGTACAGTTCCAGGACCTTATTCTGGCTGTATATTTTTTCCAATTTGGCTATGGGATTAGTAATGGAGGTTTCTTATTGATGTCTTTACATTACTAACCACTGGGCTTGATGTCAGCACAGCAGCCATAAGATAGCTGACATCAACCCCAACCAAATTATAATTCCACTTGCCACAGCACCAGGGCAAGTGGGAAGAGCAAGACTAAGCACTCGATTTGGCACATCTTATGGATGCGCCATTTCTAGGGTGGCTGAGGTCTGATATCCTTAGTCTGGAGGGAGGGCCAATATCCAAGGCCCCTTCCCAGGCTATTATTATCAGCCCACAGCTGTATGTTAAGCCTTTGCTGGTTAGAAATTATAGGGGGAACCCGCAACATTTTTTTTCTTGGGTCCCACAAACTAACCAGTAAAGGCTAAGCAAATAGCTGTGAGCTGTTATTAATAGCCTGGGAACCTTTTGGAATATTGGCCCCTTTCCCAGATTATTCGCATCAGCACACAGTGGTCGGCTTTCCCTCTGCTGATTATGACAATTATGCAGGAGCCCACACTATTTTTTTTAAATTAATTATTTTATACACGATGTACACAGCAGGTGCTGAGTACAACTCTCATTTTTGTTACTTGGTCACGCTGATCTCAGGGAGATGAGAGCTGCCTTCAGCGCCTAGGAACAGCATGAACTGTACAACTTTTCCCAGGCACCAGTACATATCACACTGATGCGGCACATGGGCGGCACACAGCCAGTTACAAAGTCGGGTGGAGAACTGATGCTGTTACTATTTCTTGACCAGGCCATGGCTTCATCAGTTGTAGAATTGCCAATTCTTTACTTTTCTGACCAGGACCACAACCTGGACATCTTCCTGCTGCAAACTACTTTTGTGAGGTAAAAGTGAAAACTAGGTAATTTACTAGATCTCAGACCAGTGGAATAACATGGGTTGCCAGCACGTTGGGCAAGGTCATTTTTGTACCCCTTAATAATGCCGTCTGTTGATAGAATTAATGCCTTAGTGCCCAATTAAAAAGTAATGATGTCTACAATAGGATCCACCTGTACCACCATTACTGCTCTGGACTCTTGCCTGCTCCGTGTCAAATGGATTGTCCCTTAGATAGACCAGAATCTGGTGTACCAGTATGTAACAATTATTTTTACTTACTTATTTTTTTGTTTAATGTTTTATTTCCCAGTGAAGCTTATAGCTAAGTTCCAAATTCTGCTGGGTTCCTTTTACCATAAAGAAGACAGGGAATACATAAACTGTTACAATATCAGTAAACTGCCAAAATCCATTTTTATTTATTCTTTTCTATTTTTATATTGTCATTTTTCTACTATGTCTCCATAGTAAAAAAAAAAAAACTCTCATGATGTATGGTCAAGAGAATGCAGCAAAACATGAGATATCTCTAGCAATATATGTTCTTACATACATATGTAATACATGTAGCAAGATTTCTTCAATAAACTGATAAACACATAAACTAGGTCTGAGTGACATTGCTCAACCTAAGGCACTTGTGCAGACATGTTATTTTGTAAAGTTACACATGAAAGAGGAAGTGCATTTAATCCCATATGATGATGTAACTACAAAGGAGAAGGTTTGGAAAGCTAAAAAACTCGATGCCCCTGGGGTACCAGATTCGGTAGCATAATATTTATGTGGTTTACTTAATGAAACAATAAGCACTGTGAAACAACTTCTTCTGCACTATTGTGTAATTTTAACAAATGTTTAGTCCAAATAATATATATTATCATTTACTATGCATTTTTTAGCAACATCATATTCTGCAGTACTTTACAGATATCATTAGCACTGTCACTATAATAATAATTTTATTTATAAAGCGCCAACATATTCCGTAAGGGCTCACAATCTAAATTCCCTATCAGTATGTCTTTGGCGTGTGGGAGGAAACCGGAATGCCTTGTGGAAACCCACAAAAACAAGGAGAGAGCATACAAACTCCCTTGCTGATGTTGTCCTTGGTGGGATTAGAACTCAGGATCCCAGTGCTGCAAAGCAACCGCTGAGCCACTGTGGAATTGAGCAGGTTATTTGAAATTCTATTTTGCTCGCTTCACTGAATTTCCCCCCAAATGTGATTTGTAGTGAATAGATTCACCTGGAATCTCTTTCAATTCTGCAAAGCCTCTAATTGCCCGGGAAATACATGTTTAACACTCTGTGATCTCCTAGGAGTATATTAAACCCCTTTTTAGCTCTTTATTACAAACACAGACTTATCAATGTCCCAGGGACCTGAACCTATCTGGAGAGAGGCGAATGGAATTTGGCAACCAATATCATGTTTAGCAGCACACTGAAGTATTAGAGTTTTTAGGCTACTTAATATGTACAGTATACAGTATACTGTACATATGGAAATGGAGTGTGTCAGACTTTGAAGCGGGCTCAGAAGCAGAGCCCGCTCTTCAGAGCAGATGGCTATATTATCATGCTGGCATCTGCCAGTAATATCAGTGATCGGTGCGCTCGCTGATTGTTCGTGTTAACCCAATAATTGATAGTGACAATTAGGTGCTGCAATACAAACTGGAAGTTAATTTGGGCTCCCATAAACTCCCCTGCAAGGCGATCGCAGGGAGCTGATGAGTTTTTATGACAGTTGTGGGCCAGCCCCATACCTGTCTTTTGATCTCTTCTGTAACATCCAGCCTGTTCAATGTGTTATTGGGAGCTGTCATTTTTACTTTATACAGGAATACTGCACTATTACTGTTTTTGTAAATATATAAATTATATATATATTCTGTATTTGTAAATATATACAATCTTGAATTAACCCCTGTTAGGGGTCGAGTTCCTGCCTCTGCACAGGGGGAATCTCGGGCCATCTCCGCTGCGGTCTCCCATTCTTCTCCTGCCGCAGTGGAGCTTGCTCAGCAGAGACGTCGATCCCAGCGTCTCGCTCAGTCTGACTCTGTGCTTAGAGTTACTGCTGCGTTTCCTGCTTCTCCCATTGAAGTCAGTGCTGGGCAGCGGCGAGCGGACGTTTCTGGGGCTAAGTCCTGCTTTTTACATTCTGAGCATGCCCAGAGTAAGATCTCTCAGTGGAGATCGAGGGTCACATGATCAGATACTGCAGCTAAGGTCCTTGTAGCTGCTAGGACTAAATCCTGCTTTGCACTCTGAGCATGCCCAGGGCGAGATCTCTCAGTGGAGATCCAGGGTCACATGCTCAGGTGCTGCAGCACTCCATTGGTCCTTCTTTGGAAGGTCCTAAACATGCTGCAGCTATTTAAGCCTCGCATGGCCGCACGGCCATGCGCTAGTATTGTCTTGTAAATATGTGTGTGTGTTGTGAGTGAAAGTCGCTCTTTAAATAACCCTCCCTATTGAATGTCTGTTCGCGGAAGGCGTATGTTTGCTATCTAGCGCCTGACTTATCCAACAGCACGAAACACACATTTCAGCTACCAGTTGCTGTGTCCGCCAGTACGGCGCCGTGCGCTTGCTCTGCGCTTTCCTGACCCAAGCCTGGGTGGTTAGTGGCATCCGTCAGTGCGGCACCGCACACGCACTCTTGTGCCTTTATATTATTATTTATATTCCTCTGACACACCCAGTTGCGGTGTTGTGCCAGCAAGTGTCTAATCGGACTTCAATCCTGTGTAGGGGTTGAGTCCGCTGACTTCTTGCTCGCGCTTTATGTGCGGTACTGCGGTCCTGTGACGCAACAGGATCGCTTCCTTCACGCAGGGTGAAGTTAACCCATGTGTGTATACTTAGTACCGCCATATAGTCCGTCTTACTAGCAGCAGGGTCTTTCACCTGCACGGTGGACCTCGGACGGCGAACGCACCTAATACCATTACACCTTATACTTGGTGCGTTCCGCCAGTCCTAACACCACCACCCCCCCTTTTTTCCCCAGTTAACAATAAAGAAATGTAAAAAATTTAAAAACTATACATATATGATATCACTACTAGTGTTGAGCATTCCGATACCGCAAGTATCGGGTATCGGCCGATACTTGCGGTATCGGAATTCCGATACCGAGATCCGATACTTTTGTGATATCGGGTATCGGTATCGGATCAATAGGGATGTGTAAAATAAATAATTCAAATAAAAAATATTGATATGCTCACCTCTCCGGCGGCCCCTGGACATCATGCTGCTAACCGGGAGGCTTCTTTGTTTAAAATGCGCGCCTTTAGGACCTGGGAATGACGTCCCGGGTTCTGATTGGTCGCGTGCCGCCCATGTGACCGGCACGCGACCAATCAGAAGCCGTGACGTCATTCTCATTCACAAAAACTCCTAATTCTAGGAATTGAGGACCTGCGAATGACGTCACAGCTTCTGATTGGTCGCGTGCCGGTCACATGGGCGGCACGCGACTAATCAGAACCCGGGACGTCATTCCCAGGTCCTAAAGGCGCGCATTTTAAACAAAGAAGCCTCCCGGTTAGCAGCATGATGTCCAGGGGCCGCCGGAGAGGTGAGCATATCAATATTTTTTATTTTAATTCTTTATTTTACACATCCCTATGGATCCCAGGGCCAGAAGGAGAGTTTCCTCTCCTTCAGACCCTGGGAACCATGAGAATACCTTCCGATACTTGATGTCCCATTGACTTGTATTGGTATCGGATATCGGTATCGGCGATATCCGATATTTTTCGAGTATCGGCCGATACTATCCGATACCGATACTTTCAAGTATCGGACGGTATCGCTCAACACTAATCACTACACTACCTCCAAATTTATCGAAATGTTAAATTAATTAAGCTGATCGGTAAATGCTGTAAAGAGGAAAAATGTCAACACAACAGAATTGTGGTTTTATAGATGCTGTACTAATAAGAATCAAACACAGTATGCACCCAAAAATTGTATAAATAAAAATTCCAACTCACCACAAAAAAATATACAGTAAGTCCCTACACACGTCCATTGATAATAATACAAAAAAGTTATTGATCTTGGAAAACGGTGAAACACAGCTAATTTTTTTGACAAAGTTAAGAATTTTTTAATCAATAAAAGAGTAAACAAAAACCTACACATATTTTGTATTTCTGTAATTAAACTGATGTGGAAAATTATGCTTCCAAGTAATTTTTACTGCACAATTAACATTGACTTTTTTTTGCCTCTTTCACAAAAATGAACCATCCTGTGATGGACACCGTATCAGATTCACAACCAGAGACTGTGCGCGTGTCCAAAGATGTGCTGGGGAAACCCAAGGAGTTTCTGCGGTGGAACGTGAACATGGCTAAAACTTTGCTCTGGGAGGAACAGGACCTGCAACACGTGACCAATGAGGGAGTGACTGGGGGTTGAGCTAGGTCCCAACTCCTAGCAGGGATAATGGGACCCAGCAGAGGCGGAGAATAGTCAGTAAAGCCGAGGTCAGACCAGAGGGCAGCGCAGTAACAAATGTGTAACACGAATAGAGTGGGAAGAAGCAAGCCTTGAGTCAGAAGCCAGAGAGAGCAACACAGTACCAGGGGAACAGGCAGATGAGAAGTCAGGGACATAGCCGGGGTAGAACCAAGAGTAACACAGAAACTACAGAATCAGCAGACAAATATCAAACGGAAAACAGACCAGGTCATACACAGAGCAATCGTACAGAACCAGGCAATATACACAGGTATACAAGGGTCAGCTACTCAGCCAGGAATGGACGTAACACTGACAATGAGCATAGCACCAGTGCAGTTACTTATAGCCCTCCCCAAGCCAAAGAGAGGCCACATAGGATTAACCCTAGAAGAACAGTAACAGAAACTCCAGGCAGACCATGACACATCCCGCAAACCAGCAACACTTCTATGTCATTGCAAAACTAAAAAAGTAGTGGCTATTTGAAAAACGAGAGGGCAAAATAAAAATATAAAATTGACCACGTCCGTAAGGGGTTTTGTTGTAAAAACCAGTGCTAAAATTATCCCTTTTTAGGAGCAGAGGCCTGCCTTACTAGTGTATATACACAAGTGATGTACACAGAAAAATCCTTTGTTTTTTTCACAAGGGCGATGCTCAGTAGATTAACGAACAAAAAGTAAGCACCTGAAACAAGCTACAGTATTGAATCGACAAGAACGGGTAAAATATTACACTACAATAACAAGGGGTTAAGCAAAAAAATCCAATTTTTTGCAATATGCATGCTTTGTCAGGTAGACACTCCAGATGTGATTAAATTTGTATACATATCTCAGGTTTAAAAAAGTTCACAATTGAACTGAACTGTCGCTGGCCCCAATGGGCTATTAAATCACATTTTCTTCTTTTTCTCAAAATGGTGTGCTGCCTTTAATTTTTTTTAATGATTTGGAGGATTGGTCTAAGGCCTGAAGGTTTGGCACCCGTATCATTGTAATTGTTTGCTATTGCTGCCTTCAAATTTCTTATATATACAATGGGGAAAATAAGTATTTGACACACTGCCTCTTTTGCAAGTTTTCCCACCTACAAAGAATTGAGAGGTCTGTAGTTGTTATCGTAGGTACACTTCAGCTGTGAGAGACAGAATCTAAAAAAAATCCATAAAATCAAATTGTTTGATTGTCACATAATTAATTAGCATTTCATTGCATTAAAAAAGTATTTTATAGCCTAAAAACTAGCAAGAATTCTGGCTCTCAAAAACCAGTTTTTCTTTAAGGAACCTTCCTACTCTGCACTCATAACCTGCATAAATTGCACCTGTTTGAAGTTGTTACCTGTATAAAAAACATCTGTCCACACACTCAATCAATCACACTCCAACCTCTCCACCATGGCCAAGACCATAGAGCTGTCTAAGGACACAAGGAAAAAATTGTAGACCTGCAGAAGGTTGGGATGGGGGTGTGCAGATCTCCTGGATTGAATACCTTTGCTAAAGAACTTAAGAAGCTGGACTCAAAGCCAAGCAGGCTAACCAGCACTATTGTATAAACCTTAAGCTGTATTTGAGTTTCCTGTGATGTGGTTTATGAGGACTGAAATAAAGCAGTCAGATTTTAAATTGAAACAGTTCCTGTCATACCTCTGATTTCTCCCAAGTGAGTAGCAGTGTTGCAAAATACACAGTAGTACACCCCAATCCTGTAAAAACCTAAAGTGCTGTAAAACCCTAAAATGGTGCTGCTTGGCCGGTCCTTGTCTATTATAGTGATACTCCCTCCTGATTATCTGTGCTAGACAATATGATAGATGCCAAGTGCCTGACACCATTAGCCCACTCAGCATATGGAACGGCATCAATGGAATCAAATTTCAAAGTGTTCGAATTTGTTGGTACCTGCAAATTTGAGGAAATTCAACTCAAGTTTATCCTCCATAGATCGATTCACTTATCTCTGGTTTGAAGGCACATAAAAATAAAAAGGCCCTTTTTCAGGCTGTCCTGGGGTGTCTATGTATTACATAAATGTCAATTGTCTTCATTTGGTATTGTTTTAGACATCGTATAGCTAATTTTAAAAATTGATTACGAAAGATTAGTGATGAGTGAGTATGTTCGTTACTCGAGTTTCTCCGAGCATGCTCGGGTTGTCTCCGAGTATTTGGGCATGCCCGGAGATTTAGTTTTTGTTAACTCAGCTGTATGATTTGTGTCTGCTAGACAGCTTGAATACATGTGGGGATTGCCTGATAGGGATTCCCCACATGTATTCAGGTTGTCTAGCAGCCGCAAATCATGCAGCTGCGTCGACAAAAACTAAATATCCGAGCACACCCAAATACTCGGAGACAAGCCGAGCATGCTCGGAGAAACTCGAGTAATGAGCATATTCAGTCATCACTAATAAAGATGCATTTATGCAAGCTTTTCGCATATCCTGTCCAGTGTAATATTTTCCATATTTGATCTAGTCCCAATGGTGCTGTAGGTTGAGTAATATGTGCCCCTCTACATCATTCACTCATGTCTATAATAACCCACTGTGCACAGGAAGCTCGTACAAGAAAAGAGAGCTGCGCCAGCATGGGAGGCCCCATGATCATGACATATGCTGTCGTCCAATAGTTATTTATGTTTATAATGAGTTTTAGAATTTCCAAAAAGAGTTGTTTCCATTATTAATCCAGAAACTTGCATCACTAAGCCTCACATTAATCCAAAGTATGACAGGCATAACATTAGGATGTCACGTCCTTCATGTTGTGTAATGCATGTCAAACAGTGAGGCCAGCATTCCAACCACCCTAAGAACAGACATATAGATTTTACATGTTTTCATTAGTAACCAGACTTATCGCCAATGATGCTATCTCTCTGTCTGTACATGGAATGGAGACTATGAAAATGTGTTTGTAATCCTAAAATGAAGGCTCATTAATCCCTATTATTTGGAGAGAGAAGGAAAAAACGTTGAAAGCAGTCATGGTAACAACATATTTCATTTTCAGCCTATTTAAGTGAAAACTAGTCTTCAAAAGCCACAAAAATATGAGATCATTGGAATTGGAAAATTACAAAAACCAAAATGTGTATCTACAACTAAAAAGTTACTAAATTATGGAATTTGTAAAAAATGTTGATAAAATTGATCAGGATGTGGAACTACAGTCACACACACCTAGATGTGTACACATGGAGTTGTTTTTTACAAGAATTTTCCTATTCATTTTGAATTGTAAAACCACTTTGTTATTTATTTATCCAATGTTTTTAGTGTCTTTTCTCGCTTTAGATTTAGAAAAATGACTGGTGGAAAAAAAGAAAGTAATTGCAGATCTCTTCCTTGAAGGGGCTCCTGATGGATTCTTCTCCAAATAAGACACTGTCCAAACGAAAAGCTGAAAATGAAAATGTTTAAGTATTAGGGCAGATGCAGACGAGCGTATTTTCGGTCCTAGTGCGACTTGACAAAGCATCAAATTACACTCTGTTAGTCTATGGGGTCGTGCACATGTCAGATTTTTTTCCTCCGACAGAGATTGTCAAGGGAAAAGCTTTCGGCATACTCGAGTTTGATCCAAATGGCACTTGGCCTTGCAAGTCAATGAATGCATGGAAAACATCGGACTAAACTCTGTTGACACCTGAGTGCAGTCAGATTTCCACAAACTGACAGAATGGAAGAGATGGAGACATTTTTTTCCCCATCTTCTCCGCATCCAAGAGAATTAGATCACACTATGATCACCCTCTGATCAAACTCCGATCGGAGTGTCATTTGCATAATCGTCTGTTTCTCTCGGGTGAGAGAATTTACGGTTGTCTGTACCTTCCCTAAGGCTAGGGTCACATTGCGTTAGTGCAATCCGTTTAGCGCTAGCGCTAGCGGATTGCGCTAACGCAATGTTTTTTATGGGGCCGCTTTCGGGGTCGCGGTAACGTCCCCGCTCTCGCAGATCCCCGATCTGCGAGAGCGGGGAACGGACCGCGGGCGCGCCTCGGACGCTGCAAGCAGCGTCCGCGGCGCACCAGGAATCTCCGGCGCGTCGCTAGCACGTGCCGAACATGGCACGTGCTAGTGTAGCGCGTTCCCATTAGCGTGAATGGGCGCGTTAACGGCCGCGTTGCACGGCGTTAATTTCCTATTAGGTATATACTCACCCTCGGACGCGCCCTGCTTCTTTCCGGCAGCCTTCCTTCCTAAGAATCAGCCCTTCCAGGACCTTCGGTGACGTCGCGGGTGACGTCGCGGCTTGTGATTGGCCGCGCGAGCGGTCACATGGGCGGCCGCGCGGCCAATCACAAGCCGCGACGTCACCGCGACGTCACCGCAAGGTCCTGGAAGGCTGATTCTAAGGAAGGAAGGTTCCCGGTTAGTACCAGGGCGCGTCAGAGGGTAAGTATTGCGATATTTTTTATTTTAATTCTTTATTTTACACTAAAACATGGATCACAGGGCCTGAAGGAGAGTTTCCGCTCCTTCAGACCCTGGGAACCATGGAAACCCAATGCACTGCATTGGGTTTCGAGTTTCGTCCGACCCCGACCCCGACTTTTTTATAGGATCGGCCGATTTCACTCGACCCGACTTTTTCAAAAGTCGGGTTTCGTGAAACCCGACCCGATCCTATAAAAGTAAAGGTCGCTCAACTCTAGTCTTCCATCAATCTTGAAGGAGTTCTCAGAGATGCTTACCACTCGTTGGCCCTTTTGCCTTCATTCTGCGGTCCAGCTCACCCCAAATCATCTCGATTGGGTTCATGTCTGGTGACTGTGGAGGCCAGACTTGAAAAAGGATTTTGTATCCAAAACATTGCCATGCCGTTCAGGCAATAAAGTCCACTTTTTTCTATTATTTTGTGCTGCTTTTCTTTTTTGATTATATATATATATATATATATATATATATATATATATATATTCACTTGTGTGTCCCCATAAAACTAGCAAGATAAGAATAAAGACAACCTGGCTAGGTAAATCCCCTCCAAAATATTAATATGGGCAAGTATAGATATGAAACCCCTAGTTTGCACCTAAAATATGAAAAACCGATTAAGAGAGGTACGTTAAACAAGGTACCTGACACAAGCATAAATGGCATTCATGCAACAATTGGATCAATGTCCACAGGACACGTGTCAAGTTTCTCACTAAAGAAAGTCAAAAGCCCAAGTAATATAAGGTGCTCTAGAGCAAAGTCACCAAAAAAGTGCCCAAATACACGTCTGCTTTGCCAACGGTGGGAGAACAAGCCCTACGCTTATCGCTGCTCACACAGCTTTGACAGGAGGAGTGAGCTCACTTTTCCCTGACTCGGGGGTGGAGAGGCAGTAAGGCTATTCCATATAATGCATACTCTCACCAGAGTTGTGCCTGTCTGTGCACAACATTTGGAGTTAAGCAGTGTGTTATCCATACATATCCTTTCATCATACTTATGCTGTTACACCAGATAGCCCCCCATTTACTATTTTGCAATAATTGGCTTTGAGCATTCATAGGAATGTCCATTTCCCAATTAGTGACTTATATAATACTCTCCCAATCACAAGATGAATAAATGAATAAGCAAAATGCATGTTCATCATGTGTAATGAATTTTAAGCTCGACTATTTGGGAGCCGATTGTTGGTTGCTCAGCAGCCTGTTTAGGCAGGCCACCTACACATCCTATGCACACAGAACTAACGGAGGCATGACCATTCTGCATGCATAATATACCATTGCTCTTTGCAGCACGCCCTGTTTGCACAGGATGATATGGTGCTGGCTGAAACAGATGATTTTTAAGCAATATTAACAATCATTTCACCCAACGAACAAGGTTTTTTTGGCTCATTCATTGGGAGATCGGCAGGTTACTTAGACAGACTGATTATTGAGAAATGAGATTTCTTAAGAACATTTTTTCCCGATAATCAGCCAGTATAGATGCACCCTTAAGGTACTGTCATACTCAGTGACGCTGCAGCGATATAGACAACGAGCCGATCGCTGGAGCGTCGCTGTTTAGGTCACTGTAGAGACGTCAAACACAACAACTCCAGAACGATGCAGGAGCGATCCAGTGACGTAACGGCGACTCACTTCTCGTTCTCGCTGGTTGTTAGCTCCATGTAAAAACGTTGCTGGCATCGTTGCTTTTGATGTCAAACATGACAATACACGCCGACCTGACGACGAAATAAAGTTCTGGCCTTCTAGCTCCGACCAGCGATGACACAGCGGGATCCAGATCGCTGCTGCGTGTCAAACACAACGAGATCGCTATCCAGGACGCTGCAACGTCACGGATCGTTGTCGTTCTCGTTGTAAAGTTGCTGAGTGTGAAGGTACCTTTAGTCTTTTCCCAAGGCTAAAAATCTCCTATGAAAATAGAGTCCATTTTAGGTGCATTGACCTCTACCATGGAAAAAAGAGCACCTTACAGGGGGATCTTGTTTGCTCAGTCATACAAGCAGTTAATTGCAGAAAGAAAACACTTTGATCTCAGTGAGGTGTTAATTTGTAGGATTTTTTGTGTGGTGTGAGGACCTTACAAAACAAGGCACACTATATAAACATTGCTAGCTATCTAGTGTGCCATTACTGACATTACTATCTCAACGCGGATTCATTTACACAAGTGTTTGAAGACAAGACTATGTGTCAATAAAAGAATTAGACCAGACACCTTGAGTCCATCAGGTTTATCTCAGCTTTCTGATAGGAACAGTGGGTGACACAGAGTAACCCAAGTTCTTCAAAGTCTTGGCATTTCTACTGAAGACTAACACCCTTTACAGCTTTGGTAGCAGCAAACAATAAGTGGGAAGACTTCAGCTGTGAGATAAAAGTGCTGTCCTGTTAGCAAACACAAAGCTTTTTACATGCAGAATCTCTATTCTTCAGCCAAGCTCCTCCATTCATTAGCTCCTTTTTGTTTTATTGAAATGATTAGTAACTTTATCCTCACCCATTAAAATGTCATTAGACACAAAGGAATAAGAAAAGGAATAAAAGGAAGACATGAGTGAATTTAAGTAAATACAATAAGTTCAAAGGCTCCGAGGAGAGATAAGAAAAGAGGGACATTTCACAGTAGTACCAAAATTAATTGCTTAATACCTTTTTTTTCCTCAACAGGAAATCTAATCATTCTGTTCAAATGAGTATAAATGATTGTAAACCGAACATGACATTGTTTACATAAACTTACATTTTTGTATCATGGTTATAATACATCATCATCTATGGAAATCACAAGCTCCATAAATGTTTGAAAAATGTATTTCTTAGCCCCTTCACTATCTTTGATATACTTGTCCGAAAAAATGACTGTCCCTGACTTTGATGTGGGCTCGCACCTTACTCCGCACATGACAGCTGATTTAATCAGCCATCATGTGCCTTTAAAGGTACCGTCACCCATAATGATATCATTAATGATATCGTTGCTTTTTGTGATGTAGCAACGATATCGTTACCGAAATCGTTATGCGTGATAGCGACCAACGATCAGGCCCCTGCTGGGAGATCGTTGGTCGCTGGGGAATGATCAGAACTTTATTTTAGTCGCTGATTTCCCGCTGACATCGCTGAATTGGCGTGTGTGACGCCGATTCAGCGATGTCTTCACTGGTAACCAGGGTAAATATCGGGTTACTAAGCGCAGGGCCGCGCTTAGTAACCTGATGTTTACCCTGGTTACCATTGTAAATGTAAAAAAAAAAAAACACTACATACTTACCATTCCGGTGTCTGGTCACGTCCCTCACCTTCAGCTTCCCGCATTGACTGTGAGCGCCGGCCGGCCGTAAAGCAGAGCACAGCGGTGATGTCACTGCTCTGCTTTACGGCCGGCCGGCGCGCCGCTCACAGTCAGTGCGGGAAGCTGAAGGCGAGGGACGTGACCAGACACCGGAATGGTAAGTATGTAGTGTTTTTTTTTTACATTTACAATGGTAACCAGGGTAAACATCGGGTTACTAAGCGCGGCCCTGCGCTTAGTAACCCAATGTTTACCCTGGTTACCCGGGGACTTCGGCATCGTTGGTCGCAGGAGAGCTGTCTGTGTGACAGCTCTCCAGCGACCAAACAGCGATGCTGCAGCGATCGACATCGTTGTCTACAGCGCTGCAGCGTCGCTTAATGTGACGGTACCTTAACAGTTATTGGTGGACTGTCGTTCTACCAGAGGCAGAGGCTTTCACAGCGGCATTTAACATGCGCCAAGAGGGGCACATCATTCCATCTGCCTATCGGTGCGCCCGTCACGTGATTGCAGGGCGTTGATGGGTTGCCATGACAGAAATGGTTTTGTTGAGGACTCCCATGCATGTCAATATGATCCTCCAGCCAGTGGTTCATGTTCATAACAGATCATGATTTTAGCTATACATAGAGCAGTGCTGATGCCCTGCTATGTATAGTACAAGCAATCAGACAATCACACCTTCAAGTCCCATGAGGGTTCTATTGAATACAGTAAAAAGTGAGAAAAAGTTATTTGCCCCATGAAAAAAATAAAAAATAATAGCCTTTATACAGATATATTGATAGAAAAATAAAAAAGTTATGGCCCTTGGAAGAAGAGGAGGAAAAACTGAAAATAAAAAAATTGAAATTTCAAGGTTGTGAAGGGGTTCATTTCCTTTTACTTACATATGCATCTCATAAAATTAGAATATCATCTAAAAGTTAATTTATTTCAGTTCTTTAATACATAAAGTGAATCTCTTATATTAGATAGAGTCATTACAAACAGAGTGATGTATTTTAAGTGTTTATTTCTATTAATGTTAAAGGGACACTGTCACCTGAATTTGGAGGGAACAATCTTCAGCCATAGAGGCGGGGTTTTCGGGTGTTTGATTCACCCTTTCCTTACCCGCTGGCTGCATGCTGGCTGCAATATTGGATTGAAGTTCATTCTCTGCCCTCCATAGTACACAACTGCGCAAGGCAAGATTGCCTTGTGCAGGCATGTACTACGGAGGACAGAGAATGAACTTCAATCCAATATTGCAGCCAGCATGCAGCCAAAAAGGGAAAGGGTGAATCAAACACCTAAAAACCCTGCCCCTATGGCTGAAGATTTTTCCCTCCAAATTCAGGTGACAGTGTCCCTTTAATGATTATGGCTTACAGCCAATGAAAACCCAAAGGTCATTATCTCAGTAAATTAGAATACTTTATAACACCAGCTTGAAAAATGAATTTAACATCCCAAATGTTGGCCTACTGAAATGTATGTTCAGTAAATGCACTCAATACTTGATCGGGGCTCCTTTTGCATCAATTACTGCATCAATGCAGCATGGCATGGAGTTGATCAGCCTGGTGCACTGCTGAGGTGTTATGGAAACCCAGGTTGCTTTGATAGCAGCCTTCAACTCGTCTGCATTGTTGGGTCTGGTGTCTCATCTTCCTCTTGACAATACCCCATAGATTCTCTATAGGGATAATGTCAAGTGAGTTTGTTGGCCAATCACGCATAGTGATGCTGTTGGTTTTAAACCAGGTATTGGTACTTTTGACAGTGTGGACAGGTGCCAAGTCCTGCTGGAGAATTAAATTTACATCTCCAAAAAGCTTGTCAGCAGAGGGAATCATGAAGTGCTCTAAAATTTCCTGGTAGATGGCTGCGCTGACTTTGGATTTGATAAAACATAGTGGACATACACCAGCAGATGACATGGCTCCCAAAACCATCATTGATTGTGGATACTTCACATTAGACCTTGCAAATCAAGGTCCCAGAGTCTGGAGGAAGAGTGGAGAAAAAGGACAATCCAAGCTGCTTGAGGTCTAGTGTGAAGTTTCCACAATCAGTGATGGTTTGGGGAGCCATGTCATCTGCTGCTGGTGTAGGTACACAATGTTTTATCAAAACCAAAGTCAGCGCAGCCATCTACTAGGAAATTTCAAAGCACTTCGTGCTTCCCTCTGCAGACAAGCTTTTTGGAGATGGAAATGTAATTCTCCAGCAGCATTTGGTACCTATCCACACTGTCAAAAGTACCAATACTTGGTTTAAAAATGTCAGTATCACTGTGCTTGAATGGCCAGCAAACTCGCCTGACCTTAACCCCATAGAGAATCTATGGGGTATTGTCAAGAGGAAGGTGAGAGACATCAGACGCAACAATGCAGAGGAGCTGAAGGCTGCTATCAAAGCAACCTGGGCTTCCATAACACTCCAGTAGTGCAACAAACTGATTGCATCCATGTCACAACGCAGTGATGCAGTAATTGGTGCAAAAGGAGCCCCGACCAAGTATTAAGTTCATTTACTAAACACACATTTCAGTAGGCCAACATTTCGATTTTAAAATTATTTTTTCAAACTGGTGTTATGAAGTATTCTAATTTACTGAGATAATGACTTTTGGGTTTTCATTGGCTGTAAGCCATATTCATCAACATTAACAGAAATAAACACTTGAAATAGATCACACTGTTTGTAATGACTCTATGTAATATATGAACAGCAAAAATGCACCTCTGCACCTCTGTGATCAGCTGGCCCCCCAAAGTGGGCACGAAACGGCCGTCATCCATATTTGTTCACATCCCTCCCTGCTGTCTTTGTATTATGTCCTAATAAAGTGGTGACTCATTTACCTAGGTAAGTGCGCTCCATTATTTCTTTGTTTTTTCTATATAATATATGAGTTTCACTTTTGTATTGAAGAACTGAAATAAATTAATTTTTTGATGATATTCTAATTTTGTGAGATACACCTGTATACAGTTCTCACATATTCTCCATGGTTGTGTAGATATTTACCTCCACCTATGTCCCTTAGGGGGTATATAATTTAGTTAAGCTAGGTGCTTATTTCATCTGTGCATTTAACCTGTAGCATATGTTGGGAACTTTTCCTGACATATAATGTAAATTGCACATAGCCCCACATTCACGAGATGGAGACCAAAACTGTGTTCTTTAACCCCTCTGTGACCTTAGACGTACTATCCCGTCGAGGTGCCCTGGGCTTATCTGACCCTGGACGGGATAGTACGTCATAGCCGATCGGCCGCGCTCACGGGGGGAGCGCGGCCGATCGCGGCCGGGTGTCAGCTGCTTATCGCAGCTGACATCCGGCACTATGTGCCAGGAGCAGTCACGGACCGCCCCCGGCACATTAACCCCTGGCACACCGCGATCAAAGATGATCGCGATGTGCCGGCGGTGCAGGGAAGCACCGCGCAGGGAGGGGGCTCCCTGCGGGCTTCCCTGAGACCCCCGGAGCAACGCGATGTGATCGCGTTGCTGCGAGGGTCTCACCTCCCTCCCTGCTCCCTCCAGCCCCGGATCCAAGATGGCCACGGATCCGGGTCCTGCAGGGAGGGAGGTGGCTTCACAGAGCCTGCTCAGAGCAGGCACTGTGAAGGCTGCAGCGCTGCATGTCAGATCAGTGATCTGACAGAGTGCTGTGCAAACTGTCAGATCACTGATCTGTGATGTCCCCCCCTGGGACAAAGTAAAAAAGTAAAAAAAAAATTTTCCAAATGTGTAAAAAAAATAAAAAAAAATATTCCAAAATAATGAAAAAAAAAAAAAATATTATTCCCATAAATACATTTCTTCATCTAAATAAAAAAAAAAACCAATAAAAGTACACATATTTAGTATCGCCGTGTCCGTAACGACCCGACCTATAAAACTGTCCCACTAGTTAACCCCTTCAGTAAACACCGTAAGAAAAAAAAAAAAAAAACGAGGCAAAAAACAACGCTTTATTATCATACCGCCGAACAAAAAGTGGAATAACACGCGATCAGAAGGACAGATATAAATAACCATGGTACCGCTGAAAGCGTCATATTGTCCCGCAAAAAAAGAGCCGCCATACAGCATCATCAGCAAAAAAATAAAAAAGTTATAGTCCTGAGAATAAAGCGATGCAAAAATAATTATTTTTTCTGTAAAATAGTTTTTATCGTATAAAAGCGCCAAACCATAAAAAAATGATATAAATGAGGTATCGCTGTAATCGTACTGACCCAAAGAATAAAACTGATTTATCAATTTTACCAAACGCGGAACGGTATAAACGCCTCCCCCAATAGAAATTCATGAATAGCTGGCTTTTGGTCATTCTTCCTCACAAAAATCGGAATAAAAAGCGATCAAAAAATGTCACGTGCCCAAAAATGTTTTCAATAAAAACGTCAACTCATCCCGCAAAAAACAAGACCTCACATGACTCTGTGGACCAAAATATGGAAAAATTATAGCTCTCAAAATGTGGTATTGCAAAAAATATTTTTTTGCAATAAAAAGGGTCTTTCAGTGTGTGACGGCTGCCAATCATAAAAATCCGCTAAAAAACTCGCTATAAAAGTAAATCAAACCCCCCTTCATCACCCCCTTAGTTACGGAAAAATAAAAAAAAATGTATTTATTTCCATTTTCCCATTAGGGCTAGGGTTAGGGCTAGGGCTAGGGTTAGGGCTAGGGTTAGGGCTAGGGTTAGGGTTAGGGCTAGGGTTAGGGCTAGGGCTAGGGTTAGGGTTAGGGCTAGGGCTAGGGTTAGGGCTAGGGTTAGGGTTAGGGCTAGGGTTAGGGCTAGGGTTAGGGCTAGGGTTAGGGTTAGGGCTAGGGTTAGGGCTAGGGTTAGGGCTAGGGTTAGGGCTAGGGTTAGGGCTAGGGTTAGGGTTAGGGCTAGGGCTAGGGTTAGGGCTAGGGTTAGGGCTAGGGTTAGGGTTAGGGCTAGGGCTAGGGTTAGGGCTAGGGTTAGGGCTAGGGTTAGGGTTAGGGCTAGGGTTAGGGCTAGGGTTAGGGCCAGGGTTAGGGCTAGGGTTAGGGCTAGGGTTAGGGTTAGGGCTAGGGTTAGGGCTAGGGTTAGGGTTGGGGCTACAGTTAGGGTTGGGGCTAAAGTTAGGGTTAGGGTTTAGATTACATTTACAGTTGGGAATAGGGTTGGGATTAGGGTTAGGGGTGTGTCAGGGTTAGAGGTGTGGTTAGGGTTACCGTTGGAATTAGGGTTAGGGCTGTGTTTAGATTAGGGTTTCAGTTTTAATTGGGGGGTTTCCACTGTTTCGGCACATCAGGGGCTCTCCAAACACGACATGGCGTCCGATCTCAATTCCAGCCAATTCTGCGTTGAAAAAGTAAAACAGTGCTCCTTCCCTTCCGAGCTCTCCTGTGTGCCCAAACAGGGGTTTACCCCAACATATGGGGTATCAGCGTACTCAGGACAAATTGGACAACAACTTTTGTGGACCAATTTCTCCTGTTACCCTTGGGAAAATACAAAACTGGGGACTAAAAAATAATTTTTGTGGGAAAACAAAAAGATTTTTTATTTTCACGGCTCTGCGTTATAAACTGTAGTGAAACACTTGGGGGTTCAAAGTTCTCACAACACATCTAGATAAGTTAATTGAGGGGTCTAGTTTCCAATATGGGGTCACTTGTGGGGGGTTTCTACTGTTTAGGTACATTAGGGGCTCTGCAAACGCAATGTGACGCCTGCAGACCAATCCATCTAAGTCTGCATTCCAAATGATGCTCCTTCCCTTCCGAGCCCTCCCATGCGCCCAAACGGTGGTTCCCCCCCACATATCGGGTATCAGCGTACTCAGGACAAATTGGACAACAACATTTAGGGTCCAATTTCTCCTGCTAACCTTGGAAAAATACAAAACTGGGGGCTAAAATATAATTTTTGTGGAAAAAAATTTTTTTTTTATTTGCATGGCTCTGCGTTATAAACTGTAGTGAAATACTTGGGGGTTCAAAGCTCTCACAACACATCAAGATGAGTTCCTTAGGGGGTCTACTTTCCAAAATGGTGTCACTTGTGGGGGGTTTCTACTGTTTAGGTACATTAGGGGCTCTGCAAACGCAATGTGACGCCTGCAGACCATTCCATCTAAGTCTGCATTCCAAATGGCGCTCCTTCCCTTCCGAACCCTCCCATGCGCCCAAACGGTGGTTCCCGCCCACATATGGGGTATCAGCGTACTCAGGACAAATTGGACAACAACATTTGGGGTCCAATTTCTCCTGTTACCCTAGGGAAAATACAAAACTGGGGGCTAAAAAATAATTTTTGTGGGAAAAAAATTGTATTATTTTTATGGCTCTGCATTATAAACTTCTGTGAAGCCCTTGGTGGGTCAAAGTGCTCACCACACATCCAGATAAGTTCCTTAGGGGGTCTACTTTCCAAAATGGTGTCACTTGTGGGGGGTTTCAATGTTTAGGCACATCAGTGGCTTTCCAAACGCAACATGGCGTCCCATCTCAATTCCTGTCAATTTTGCATTGAAAAGTCAAACGGCGCTCCTTCCCTTCCGAGCTCTCCCATGCGCCCAAACAGTGGTTTACTGCCACATATGGGGTATCAGCGTACTCGGGACAAATTGGACAACAACTTTTGAGGTCCAATTTCTTCTCTTACCCTTGGAAAAATAAAAAATTGGGGGCAAAAATATAATTTTTGTGAAAAAATATGATTTTTTATTTTTACGGTTCTGCATTATAAACTTCTGTGAAGCACTTGGTGGGTCAAAGTGCTCACCACACCTCTAGATAAGTTCCTTAGGGGGTCTACTTTCCAAAATGGTGTCACTTGTGGGGGGTTTCAATGTTTAGGCACATCAGTGGCTCTCCAAACGCAACATGGCGTCCCATCTCAATTTCTGTCAATATTGCATTGAAAAGTCAAACTGCGCTCCTTCCCTTCCGTGCTCTCCCATGCGCCCAAACAGTGGTTTACTGCCACATATGGGGTATCAGCGTACTCAGGACAAATTGGACAACAACTTTTGAGGTCCAATTTCTTCTCTTACCCTTGGAAAAATAAAAAATTGGGGGCAAAAATATAATTTTTGTGAAAAAATATGATTTTTTATTTTTACGGTTCTGCATTATAAACTTCTGTGAAGCACTTGGTGGGTCAAAGTGCTCACCACACATCCAGATAAGTTCCTTAGGGGGTCTACTTTCCAAAATGGTGTCACTTGTGGGGGGTTTCAATGTTTAGGCACATCAGTGGCTCTCCAAACGCAACATGGCGTCCCATCTCAATTCCTGTCAATTTTGCATTGAAAAGTCAAATAGCGCTCCTTCCCTTCCGAGCTCTCCCATGCGCCCAAACAGTGGTTTACTGCCACATATGGGGTATCAGCGTACTCAGGACAAATTGGACAACAACTTTTTGGGTCCAATTTCTCCTGTTACCCTTGGTAAAATAAAACAAATTGGAGCTGAAGTAAATTTTTTGTGTAAAAAAGTTAAATGTTCATTTTTATTTAAACATTCCAAAAATTCCTATTAAACACCTGAAGGATTAATAAACTTCTTGAATGTGGTTTTGAGCACCTTGAGGGGTGCAGTTTTTAGAATGGTGTCACACTTGGGCATTTTCTATCATATAGACCCCTCAAAATGACTTCAAATGAGACGTGGTCCCTAAAAAAAAATGGTGTTGTAAAAATGAGAAATTGCTGGTCAACTTTTAACCCTTATAACTCCCTAACAAAAAAAAAAATTGGTTCCAAAATTATGCTGATGTAAAGGAGACATGTGGGAAATGTTACTTATTAAGTATTTTGTGTGACATATCTCTGTGATTTAATTGCATAAAAATTCAAAGTTTGAAAATTGCGAAATTTTCAAAATTTTCGCCAAATTTCCGTTTTTTTGCACAAATAAACGCAGGTACTATCAAAGAAATTTTACCACTATCATGAAGTACAATATGTCATGAGAAAACAATGTCAGAATCACCAGGATCCGTTGAAGCGTTTCGGAGTTATAACCTCATAAAGGGACAGTGGTCAGAATTGTAAAAATTGGCCTGGTCATTGACGTGCAATCCACCCTTGGGGGTGAAGGGGTTAAAGCACCACTCAAGCAATTCTTTTATTGCAGCGCTGGAATGGTGCTACTAAACTAACTTCACTGTCCCTATTCTTATACCTACCAACCGCCGTCTTCATCTGTCCCTGTAGCTGCTCACGTCCCTTGTAACTTTGAGTTGTGACTTATGAATGACTGAAGCAAGCACTTGAGTGGTCCAGCGAGTCACAAACTGTTGTATTCAGACCAAAGCGGCATCGGGAACTTATGAAGATGGTGGTTGGTGCGTATAAGCCCAGGGGCAAGGAACACAACGAATCAGAGAAACTATACTACAGATATAATTGGAGGTATTTGCTAATATTATTATTACACCTACTACATATTGGGATAGGATTTTGGAGATGGGAATATCTCTTTAACTTTTACTCCAGACCTGATCATATACTTACCCTCCATGCTCCCGACTCTCACTCCATCCATCGCACCCATAGGTACTGTATCATCACTTCACAGCCAAAATAACGATTTCACTCTAGTAGAAGTCAATTGACTATCTTCAACTACAGTGTAACTTAAGTTTAAGGGAGTCTATTTCATTTATCTGTGGTGCCCTATTGCTATGTCAAGTGTGGTGACTGTCACTCTCTATCTGTCATCTATGGGTAGTACAGGCTCTTTCACTCTCTACCTGCCCACCTTGTGTCTTGCGGGGCCTGTCACTCTCTACCTGCCCTCAATGTGTAGTGTGGGGTCTGTCACTCTCTGCCTGACGTCCATTTGTAGTGCAGGGTCTTTCATTCTTCATCTGCTTTTGAAGTGTCGTGCAAATTTGTAACTCTCTACTTGCCCACCATGTGTCGTGCAGGGCCTGTCACTCTCTACTTGCTCTTCATATGTAGTGTGGTGTCTATCTCTCTGACTCTGTGGAGTATATCACTCTCTACCTACCCTCCATGTGTATCCCAGTGTTTGTCACTCTCTGTCTGCGCTTAATGTGTAGTACAGGTGTAAAAGGCCAGGCCAGAGCCATAGTCATGACTGAGGTTAACTGATCACCCTTGCCCTGGCCCCCAATTACATGTAAACAATGTCCCTTCTGCAACATACCTTTTATTTCACCCTCTGTATCATCTGGGTCCTATCGGGCTGGCCGAAGTTCCGCTGCTTTCTTTGAACAATAAGAGACAGAGTCCATTTCCAATTTATAATTATCAACTTTACTGTTTGTTTGTCTCAGCACATTCCAGTCAGTGACAACATTAGCATTAGGTTCCAGGCAGTTCACATTCTCCACTTTCGCTACGCTTTCTCCTACGTCCTGTAGTACATTATGGGGACATACCACCTCTGCGATAATGCAGCGTCATCCCTGTGCGAGCTCAATACACCTGAGTGTTCCTCCGTCCGTTTCGCACTGGTACGAAAGGCATCAGCTCAAGCAATGATTTGCTACATGGTGAGAGACCTTTGTCCCTGTACTGGTTAAGGACCACTTCTTGACTTCTGTTCTGAACTGTGGAAAATGCAGCTGACTCAGCTGTACTCTCTGTCCATCTGGACTCTGAATGGCTGGGTATATGGCTTGGATGTTGCACCTCCTATATAACTACATGCAATGTTGTGCCCCATCTAGTGTCTGATAAGGGTCCTACACTTGCCCTATACTACAATACACAACATAGTAAGTCTGGCCTCCCTTTGCTGAAACCTGTTTCATTTCTGCGTTTGTGACTTTCATCTTTACTCACAGTCAATATATGTGGGGGGCTTCCTTTACCTTTGGGGAATTTCTCTGAGGCAAGGTAGGCTTTATTTTCTATCTCTAGGGCTAGATAGTTCTTAGGCTGTGACGAGGCGCCTAGGTCTAGTCAGGAGCGCTCCACGGCTATTTCTAGTGTGTGTGATAGGATTAGGGCTTGCGGTCAGCAGAGCTCCCACATCCCAGAGCTCGTCCTGTATGAGGTTTAACTATCAGGTCATTCCGGGTGCTCCTAACCACCAGGTCATAACAGTACAGCTGGACCATATAAGATTTCTGAAGTTCTTAATCCTGTGTCATTTCGTTTGGATCTTCCAGCTTCTTTTGCCATCCATAATGTGTTCCATAGGTCGTTGTTGCGGAGATACGTGGTGCCTATGGTTCCCTCCGTTGATCCTCCTGCCCCGGTGTTGGTCGAGGGGGAGTTGGAGTATGTGGTGGAGAAGATTTTGGATTCTCGTGTTTCGAGACGGAAACTCCAGTACCTGGTCAAGTGGAAGGGTTATGGTCAGGAAGATAATTCCTGGGTTTTTGCCTCTGATGTTCATGCTGCCGATCTTGTTCGTGCCTTTCATTTGGCTCATCCTGATCGGCCTGGGGGCTCTGGTGAGGGTTCGGTGACCCCTCCTCAAGGGGGGGTACTGTTGTGAATTCTGTTGTCGAACTACCTCCTGTGGTCGTGAATGGTACTTCGGCGAGTTCTGTCTATGGGCTCCCTCTGGTGGCTGTGAGTGAAGCTGCTGCTTCTGAGGTTCCTTACACAGGTGACGTGGTTTATCCTTTGGTTGACTGCTCTATTTAACTCCTCTCAGATCGTTACTCCATGCCAGCTGTCAATGTTTTTGCATTGGTTCAGTTCGCTCCTGGATCTCTCTGGTGACCTGCCTTCTCCTGCAGAAGCTAAGTTCCTGATAGTCATTATTTGTTCACTGTTTTCTTGTCCAGCTGGTTTTCATGATTTTGTCTTGCTAGCTGGAAGCTCTGGGATGCAGAGTGGCCCCTCCGCACCGTGAGTCGGTGCGGAGGTCTTTTTTGCACACTCTGCGTGGTCTTTTGTAGGTTTTTGTGCTGATCGCAAAGTTACCTTTCCTATCCTCTGTCTATTTAGTAAGTCTGGCCTCCCTTTGCTGAAACCTGTTTCATTTCTGCGTTTGTGACTTTCATCTTTACTCACAGTCAATATATGTGGGGGGCTTCCTTTACCTTTGGGGAATTTCTCTGAGGCAAGGTAGGCTTTATTTTCTGTCTCTAGGGCTAGATAGTTCTTAGGCTGTGACGAGGCGCCTAGGTCTGGTCAGGAGCGCTCCACGGCTATTTCTAGTGTGTGTGATAGGATTAGGGCTTGCGGTCAGCAGAGCTCCCACATCCCAGAGCTCGTCCTGTATGAGGTTTAACTATCAGGTCATTCCGGGTGCTCCTAACCACCAGGTCATAACAGTTCACACTGGCCACTAAATTGACAAAACTCAAGATAGAAACATAATAAGTAAATACCCTGCAGTAATAATTTTGAACAAAAAATGCAAAAGCCATCCCACCACTTCACGTTGACCACAGGACTGTCCTAACCTCAAATATTAAAACCTAACAATTTTTCAAGTGACATGCATATGGATAAGGACTGAGAAGGACTGAACCTGGCTAGTAAACACATAGCCATAGGGAACCACATAAATATAATGTTCAGCTTAAAAAAGGGCATGCCATACCTTTATATGCACAGGGTGCAAAACAAACTGAAAGAAAACCTAAAGGAATGAACTGGGATATAGGTTGGTGTGCATGCAGCGGGTAAGTGCATTTTCAGATTGGCTACTAAATAGACATACCATATATACTTGAGTATAAGCCGGCCTGAGTATAAGCCGAAACCCCTAATTTTGCCACAAAAAACTGGGAAAACGTAATGACTCGAGTATAAGCCTAGGGTGGAAAATGCAACAGCTACCGGTAAATGTCAAAAATAAAAATGGATACCAATAAAAGTAAAATTAATTGAGACATCAATATGTTAAGTGTTTTTGAATATCCATATTGAATTAGGAGCCCCATATAATGCTCCATACAGTTCATGATGGGCCCCATATAATGCTCCATACAAAATACACTCAATATAATGCTCCATACATTTTATGATGGGCATCATAAGATGCTCCATATTAAAATATGCCCCATATAATGCTGCACAAATGTTGATTATGACCCCATAAGATGCTCCATAGAGACATGTGCCCCATGCAATGCTGCACAAATGCTGAT
The DNA here is from genome assembly GCF_032444005.1 of Ranitomeya imitator. Taxonomy (NCBI): domain Eukaryota; kingdom Metazoa; phylum Chordata; class Amphibia; order Anura; family Dendrobatidae; genus Ranitomeya; species Ranitomeya imitator. The sequence continues at coordinate 777,936,043 of NC_091283.1, forward strand.
TATGGCCCCTGTTGTGGATTCTGTTTTTGGGCTCCCTCTGGTGGTTACAGATGGTACTGGGTGACTTGTGTTCTCTGCGGTCTCTGGTGTCCACCTGTTCTATCAGGATATGGGAGTTTCCTATTTAACCTGGCTTTCTTGTCATTTCCTCGCCGGCTATCAATGTAATCAGTGTGTCTTGTTACCTCTGCTTCCCGCTTCTGTATTCTTCAGGACAAGCTAAGTTTTTGATTTTCCTATTCCACGTTTTGCTTAATTTTTGTCTTGTCCAGCTTGCAGATATGTGATTCCTTTTTGCTGGTTGCTCTAGTGGGCTGATATTACTCCTCATGTTCCATGAGTTGGAACATGAGTTCAAGTAATTTCAGGATGGTTTTTTGTAGGGTTTTTCGCTGACCGCGCAGTTCACTTTTGTATCCTCTGCTATCTAGCTTTAGCGGGCCTCATTTTGCTGAATCTGTTTTCATAACTACGTATGTGCTTTCCTCTCATTTCACCGTCATTACATGTGGGGGGCTGCTATTTCTGTGGGGTGTTTCTCTGGAGGCAAGAGAGGTCTGTGTTTCTTCTAATAGGGAAAGTTAGTTCTTCGGCTGGCGCGAGACGTCTAAAATCATCGTAGGCACGTTCCCTGGCTACAGCTAGTTGTGTGTTGAGGTTCAGGATCGCGGTCAGCTCAGTTTCCATCACCCTAGAGCTTGTTTTGTTTTTTGTGCTTGTCCTTTTGTGATCCCCTGCCATTGGGATCATGACAGTATAGCCGGCCATAAAGTGGTAATCGTATTGGCTGAAGTAGGAGGAAAAGTAGTCTGAGGAAGTTTTTTTTTTTTTCCCCTCAGAGTTTGCTGCATAGCCTTAATTGCAGCCTGGCTGCGTCTTACCTCCTCTTAATCCTTGAATGGCTCTGACCTCAGCTGTTTATCATGGACGTCCAGAGTTTGGCTTCCAGCCTGAATAATCTTGCTGCTAAGGTTCAAAATATACAAGATTTTGTTGTGCATGCTCCTATGTCTGAACCTAGAATTCCTATCCCAGAGGTTTTTTCTGGAGATAGATCTAGTTTTCTGAATTTTAGGAACAATTGCAAGTTGTTGCTTTCTTTGAAATCTCGCTCTTCTGGAGACCCTGCTCAGCAAGTCAAGATTGTTATATCTTTCCTGCGGGGTGACCCTCAGAATTGGGCATTTGCATTGGCACCAGGGGATCCTGCGTTGCTCAATGTGGATGCGTTTTTTCTGGCATTGGGTTTGCTCTATGAGGAACCTAACCTAGAGATTCAGGCTGAAAAAGCTTTATTGGCTCTCTCTCAGGGGCAAGATGAAGCAGAAATATATTGTCAGAAATTTCGGAAATGGTCGGTGCTTACTAAGTGGAATGAGTGCGCCCTGGCTGCAAGATTTAGAGATGGCCTTTCTGAGGCCATTAAAGATGTCATGGTGGGGTTCCCTGCGCCTACAGGTCTGAATGAGTCTATGACTATGGCTATTCAGATTGATCGGCGTTTACGGGAGCGCAAACCTGTGCACCATTTGGCGGTGTCTTCTGAACAGGCACCTGAGACAATGCAATGTGATAGAATTCAGTCCAGAAGTGAACGGCAAAACTATAGGCGGAAAAATGGGTTGTGTTTTTATTGTGGTGATTCAGCTCATGTTATATCAGCATGCTCTAAACGCACAAAAAAGGTTGATAAGTCTGTTGCCATCAGTACTTTACAGTCCAAGTTCATTCTGTCTGTGACTCTGATTTGTTCATTATCAGCCATTTCCGTTGATGCCTATGTGGATTCAGGCGCTGCCCTGAGTCTTATGGATTGGTCATTTGCCAACCGCTGTGGGTTTAGTCTGGAGCCTCTGGAAGTCCCTATTCCTTTGAAAGGAATTGACTCTACACCTTTGGCTATGAATAAACCTCAGTACTGGACACAAGTGACCATGCGTATGACTCCCGTTCATCAGGAGGTGATTCGCTTCCTGGTACTGTATAATTTACATGATGTCTTAGTGCTTGGTCTGCCATGGTTACAAACTCATAACCCAGTCTTGGACTGGAAAACGATGTCTGTGTTAAGCTGGGGATGTCAGGGGGTTCATGATGATGCACCTCCGATTTCTATCGCTTCATCTACTCCTTCTGAGGTTCCGGTATTTTTGTCTGATTATCGGGATGTTTTTGAGGAGCCTAAGCTCAATTCGCTTCCTCCTCACAGGGATTGAGATTGTGCTATAGATTTGATTCCTGACAGTAAATTTCCTAAAGGTCGTTTGTTCAATCTGTCAGTGCCAGAGCATACTGCTATGCGGGATTATGTTAGGGAGTCCTTGGAAAAGGGACATATCCGTCCATCTTCGTCCCCTTTGGGAGCAGGTTTTTTTTTTGTGGCCAAAAAAGATGGTTCCTTGAGGCCTTGTATAGATTACCGTCTTTTGAATAAGATTACAGTTAAATATCAGTATCCTTTGCCATTGTTGACTGATTTGTTCGCTCGCATTAAGGGGGCTAAATGGTTCACTAAGATTGATCTTCGGGGTGTGTATAATCTTGTGCGGATAAAGCAGGGTGATGAGTGGAAAACCGCATTTAATACGCCTGAGGGCCATTTTGAGTATTTGGTGATGCCTTTTGGACTTTCTAATGCTCCTTTTGTCTTCCAGTCCTTTATGCACGATATTTTCCGTGAATATCTGGATAAATTTATGATTGTGTATTTGGATGATGTTTTGGTTTTTTCGGATGACTGGGAGTCCCATGTTCAGCAGGTCAGGAAGGTGTTTCAGGTCCTGCGGGCCAATTCTTTGTTTGTAAAAGGTTCAAAGTGTCTCTTTGGAGTCCAGAAGATTTCTTTTTTGGGGTATTTTTTTTCCCCTTCTACTATTGAGATGGATCCCGTCAAGGTTCAGGCTATTTGTGACTGGACGCAGCCTACATCTCTTAAGAGTCTACAGAAGTTCTTGGGCTTTGCTAATTTTTATCGTCGTTTCATAACTAATTTTTCTAGTGTTGTTAAGCCTTTGACGGATTTGACTAAGAAGGGTGCTGATGTTGCTGATTGGTCTCCTGCGGCTGTGGAGGCCTTTCAGGAACTTAAGCGCCGGTTTTCTTCTGCTCCTGTGTTGCGTCAGCCAGATGTTTCGCTTCCTTTTCAGGTTGAGGTTGATGCTTCCGAGATTGAAGCGGGGGCGGTTTTGTCACAGAGAAGCTCCGATTGCTCAGTGATGAAACCATGTGCATTCTTTTCTAGAAAGTTTTCGCCCACTGAGCGGAATTATGATGTTGGTAATCGGGAGCTTTTGGCCATGAAGTGGGCATTTGAGGAGTGGCGTCATTGGCTTGAGGGTGCTAGACATCGTGTGGTGGTCTTGACTGATCACAAAAATCTGATTTACCTTGAGTCTGCCAAGCGTCTGAATCCTAGACAGGCTCGTTGGTCACTGTTTTTCTCCCGTTTTGATTTTGTGGTTTCATACCTGCCAGGTTCAAAGAATGTGAAGGCGGATGCTCTTTCTAGGAGTTTTGTGCCTGACTCCCCTGGAAATTCTGAGCCCACTGGTATCCTTAAGGATGGGGTGATTTTGTCGGCTGTCTCCCCAGACTTGCGACGTGCTTTGCAGGAGTTTCAGGTGGATAAACCTGATCGTTGTCCGCCTGAAAGACTGTTTGTTCCGGATAATTGGACCAGTAGAGTCATCTCCGAGGTCCATTCTTCTGCGTTGGCAGGTCATCCTGGAATATTTGGTACTAGAGACTTGGTGGCCAGGTCTTTTTGGTGGCCTTCCTTGTCGAGGGATGTGCGTTCTTTTGTGCAGTCTTGTGAAGTTTGCGCTCAGGCTAAGCCTTGCTGTTCTCGGGCCAGTGGATTGTTGTCACCTTTGCCTATTCCGAAGAGGCCTTGGACGCACATTTCCATGGACTTTATTTCGGATCTCCCTGTCTCTCAAAAAATGTCCGTCATCTGGGTTGTGTGTGACCGCTTTTCTAAGATGGTTCATCTGGTACCCTTGCCTAAGTTGCCTTCCTCCTCTGAGTTGGTCCCTCTGTTTTTTCAGAACGTGGTTCGTTTGCATGGGATTCCAGAGAACATCGTTTCTGACAGGGGATCCCAGTTTGTGTCTAGATTTTGGCGGACGTTCTGTGCTAAGATGGGCATTGATTTGTCCTTTTCGTCTGCATTCCATCCTCAGACGAATGGCCAGACGGAACGAACTAATCAGACCTTGGAAACTTATTTAAGGTGTTTTGTTTCTGCTGATCAAGATGACTGGGTTACCTTTTTGCCGCTTGCCGAATTTGCCCTTAATAATCGGGCTAGTTCTGCTACCTTGGTTTCTCCTTTCTTTTGTAATTCGGGGTTTCATCCTCGTTTTTCCTCTGGTCAGGTGGAGCCTTCTGATTGTCCTGGAGTGGACATGGTGGTGGATAGGTTGCATCAGATTTGGAGTCATGTGGTGGACAATTTGAAGTTGTCCCAGGAGAGGGCTCAGCAGTTTGCTAATCGCCGTCGCCGCGTGGGTCCTCGACTTCGTGTTGGGGACTTGGTGTGGTTGTCTTCTCGTTTTGTTCCTATGAAGGTCTCTTCTCCTAAGTTCAAGCCTCGGTTCATCGGTCCCTATAGGATCTTGGAAATTCTTAACCCTGTGTCGTTTCGTTTGGATCTCCCGGCATCGTTTGCTATTCATAATGTGTTCCATCGGTCGTTGTTGCGGAAGTATGAGGTACCTGTTGTTCCTTCGCTTGAGCCTCTTGCTCCGGTGCTGGTGGAGGGAGAATTGGAGTATGTTGTGGAGAAGATCTTGGATTCTCGTGTTTCCAGACGGAAACTCCAGTATTTGGTCAAGTGGAAGGGTTATGGTCAGGAGGATAATTCTTGGGTGGTTGCCTCTGATGTTCATGCTGCTGATTTGGTCCGTGCATTTCATAGGGCTCATCCTGGTCGCCCTGGTGGTTCTCGTGAGGGTTCGGTGACCCCTCCTCAAGGGGGGGTACTGTTGTGGATTCTGTTTTTGGGCTCCCTCTGGTGGTTACATATGGTACTGGGTGACTTGTGTTCTCTGCGGTCTCTGGTGTCCACCTGTTCTATCAGGATATGGGAGTTTCCTATTTAACCTGGCTTTCTTGTCATTTCCTCGCCGGCTATCAATGTAATCAGTGTGTCTTGTTACCTCTGCTTCCCGCTTCTGTATTCTTCAGGACAAGCTAAGTTTTTGATTTTCCTATTCCACGTTTTGCTTAATTTTTGTCTTGTCCAGCTTGCAGATATGTGATTCCTTTTTGCTGGTTGCTCTAGTGGGCTGATATTACTCCTCATGTTCCATGAGTTGGAACATGAGTTCAAGTAATTTCAGGATGGTTTTTTGTAGGGTTTTTCGCTGACCGCGCAGTTCACTTTTGTATCCTCTGCTATCTAGCTTTAGCGGGCCTCATTTTGCTGAATCTGTTTTCATAACTACGTATGTGCTTTCCTCTCATTTCACCGTCATTACATGTGGGGGGCTGCTATTTCTGTGGGGTGTTTCTCTGGAGGCAAGAGAGGTCTGTGTTTCTTCTAATAGGGAAAGTTAGTTCTTCGGCTGGCGCGAGACGTCTAGAATCATCGTAGGCACGTTCCCCGGCTACAGCTAGTTGTGTGTTGAGGTTCAGGATCGCGGTCAGCTCAGTTTCCATCACCCTAGAGCTTGTTTTGTTTTTTTGTGCTTGTCCTTTTGTGATC